>NC_069117.1:2676916-3352987 GCF_025612915.1 Magallana angulata
TGTCCAGATTGTTTGTATTATGACTCCATTAAGCTGACTTTATCATACCTATTGTTCCTCAGGTGAGCGATGTGGCCCATGGGCCTCTTGTTTTTTCTGCTGTTGCAACATTTAACATGCTTAGTAGAGATCCCCCCTAAGGGTTTATTTTCGATCCGCGCCTGACCTAGTAATAGCATCAGTAGTGAAACAGAATATACTATTTTATGCAGAATGTTCCTTGAAAATGTCTCGATATACTAAGTTCTTATGCAAAACAGACACCCATTATTTTTTTAAAAACATGATATTGCACACAACAAGCATCAAACATGGCTATGATTTTTTTAAGCAACCCAATGTTTATATTTTCAACCACTCTACACGTGGTTGAACACGAACGATAACTCTGTTCTGAATATCATCGTTTAATTCAAATAACCGCTATATGGTGAAAAAAACATACATCTTCAAAAAGATATTCATGTTTTAACACAAATCAAAGTAAGATATGATATGAAAACGACCAGAACTTGCGTATTTTGAGAATATTATCCGAACACATATACTTCCGCTCGAAATTTCACAGGAACTGAACAAATCTCGGTGAAGTCTCGTGAACTTTCATTCGAGAACCTCTCGATTTATTATATACTTAGCAACGATAAAGAAAACATTCCGAACACATTCGCAGGGGTGTACCATATGCACACATAAGTTCAAAGGCGCTGTAATTGTAAAGTTGTCGGTAAACAGTACAGAAACAAAGTATTCCTTTTAAAGAAATGATTGGCATGTGATATGAACTATCAGTATTATGAAATAAGTTAATGTTATGCTGAAACTACAACATGCATCAAATAGCATAATTTGCAGTGTTTTGTTGTTTTCCGAATACACAGTCATGTAACTTAACTTTTTACTTTTATAGTAGGCGAGGCTAGGGAACTTCTCGATTAAATTTTTTAAGCATTTAAGGTGGTTCACTACACCTTGAAATAGTTTCTCAAATCAGCATAAAATTACTTGATTATGATAGATAGCATGATGGATAAGAGGTATATGTGTCATTTAGGCGGAAAAATTGTGCAATTTTAGATGAAAAATGATATTTTCAGATATTTCATTCAGTAGACATGAACAAAAGCCGAAGGCGGGTTCGAACTCATGACCTGCGGTTCACAAGTCTGATACTTTAACCACTGAGCTATTACGATATACATCTGAATCGATTGATACAAACACTTTAACAAAACATTTAAATCGCCATCTTGTGACGTAGTGTCTTAAAAAGTATAAGTCTCGGTGTAGTGAAGTACCTTAAGTATGATTGCATAATTTTGTCACTGTATAAAAGTGTAAATCTAAAAAAAAATGCATCAAAATATGAAACTTTTAATTTACACAAAGCTGTCACTGCATAGTTATATAACAAAGTAATGCGAATCGTAATGTGTGCGCAAATAGTAGAATTCACCGAATGCCTGATACTATACATGCAAACTTCATTCATAGATAGATCATAATTATTTTAGAAGTATGAAACCTTTAAATTCTGAGATAAAATGTCAGGGCTATACATACATGTACATACGTAATACAACGTACAAATTTAGTGGTTAAAAGCAGAGGGCGAGAGCCGGTGGAATCTCTGATAATCTTAAGGCTTTCACGTTTTCGTTGGAAACACATGCAAAATAGTCCACGTATTGTGGTCCTTTTTTAAAGGACAGCAACTTGTTTTATTATATGCCTACGACATTGTCGTACTAACAGAGTCAACCCAAGATTTACAACATGCGCTGGACGAATTTTGTATATATTGTAAATGCTCCAAACTTACAGTTAATGTGTAAAAAAACAAAGTTATGATATTCTCCAAAGGACCTGCTCCTTAGTGTTTATTTATGTACAATAATGATAAATTAGAAGTACTTAGAGATTACAACTACCTAGGACTATTATTTTCCTGATCTGGCTCTTTTTGTAAAGCCAAGAAACACTCGTGTACTCAATCCCAGAAAGCTATGCATAGTATTATTAGAAAAAAAAATTTAAATGTCCTTTGCTATTCAATTAGACTTATTTGACAAGGTTGTTTTACCAGTTTTACTATACTCTTGTGAAATATGGAGCTACAAAATATTGATGTTAACAAGTGTGTACATTTATGGATTCTTAAACACATACTTAACTTGACAAGTAGTATCCCCATTTTTATGATTTATGGGGAGAAAGATCGTTTTCCATTATATATAACAATTCATACGAGAATGGTTGGATTTGGGGCAAAGATGATTTTATGCCAGGAGAATAAGTTATGTAAAACTATGTATATGTATCTCTACAGTTGTTACATTAGAGATGAAATCAATATTAAGTGGCTAATTTGTATAAAAAACATTCTTGATAGCTGTGACTTATCCTTTTATGGCACCAGCAAAATCCTGTTAACGTAAAATGGTTAGAAAATACTGTCAAACAAAATCTTAAAGATCAATTTGTCAAAAATGGAATAGTGAATTAGATAGTATGTGCTATATATCGTATTTTTAAATCTAATTTTTGATGTGAAGACTATTTATTTAAACTACCACGAAAATGAAGAAACTTGTTTGTTAAATATAGAATTACAAGTCATCACTTCCCTATAGTAATTGGTAGGTGGATCAATACTCAAGTGAATACTGCAAGTGCAGCTTATGTGAAGCCAATAAAATTGGCGATGAATTTCATTATGTTTTAGAATTTAGTGCATTGTCAAATGGAAGAAAATAATTGTTTAGTAATTGTTATCTTAAAAACCCAAACACCTTAAAATTAAGAACACTTATGCCATCTTCAAATCATGTATTACTTATGAAATTGTGTACTTTAATTAGAAAAAAATTTGATTTGGTCGGTCATCCTACGTAACGATCATAACAAATTCATTGTTCACTTTATTCCATTTTTTTTTTTTGTAAATCCGGCTTTTCTTATACTTTTGTATATAATTTTTCTGCACCTCATGTAACATTATATGTTATAAGTGAAAATAAATGAAATTGAACTTGAACTTGAGAAAAGAAAACTGTTTTCTTTTTATATTCATAGCCAAAAACAATAAATAATATTTTCGATTTTTTTTCACTTTATAACGAGTAAGCGACTGAGAAAAGTTTAGTCGATGATCGTAGTGACCGAGCGACAATCGAATACTCGAGTACTCGTTGACATCCCGAATTAATTCTAAATATTTTAGCTGTAAACTTTGATTGTTTTGGTCTTCCGTTTCCAACGAAAGATCATACTATTATTTTGAAAAAAATTCCAGTATTTTTTTTTCTTTTAGTTCCTAACTTTGATCCTTTCGGTATCCCATTTTACTTAGACTTAAACTTTATAAGACACTACGACACAAGATGGCAATTCAAATGTTTTGCTAGTCTGTTTGCATTAATCGATTTGATTGTATATCATCATATAGCTCATTGGTGTAAGTATCGGTCCTGTGAACCGCAGATTTAGAGTTTGAATCCGAATGGAGATATGTTCGTGTTTAATGAATAAAATTTTGGAAACATAATGTTTTACCCAGAATTGCATATATTTTTGCCATTTTGACTTATATACTTCTTATCCATCATGCCTCTTTCAAAATCAAGTAATTTTTTGCCGATACGAGAAACTATGCCAAGGTGTTGTGAGCCACCTTAATGTCTTGTTCGTTTATTACCCGATTCTATTGAAATTTTTATGTCTGATAACTTATTCCGTCATGCTGACGTTCCGTATATAAAACCTGATGAATATTTCCATCCGGAAATATCGAGTTGAGTCATGTAAAAAAAAATTAATCAGAATAACACACGTGTATGAAGATGGCAGAAGACAATCTTGAATTAAATGTCAACTTACAGCTACTGATATTCTCTCTTTAGAAATCTAAGGCGCCGGAACCAATTTTTTTTGGCAAAGGCAGACCTAACCATTAGGCACATAGCATAAGGGAGGGGCCAGCCCCCGACTTTTTCCCGCAGCAAACAAAATGTTCCTTAATTTACATTAAAAATATTGAAATATTAATAGTGATATTGAAAACTGGGGTCATAGGTATTCTGCGCGCCCCCCTTTCCGGATTAGGAATTTCATGATTATGGAAATTTTTGGTTTATGGTAGGTACTCTTATCTCCCTCCCTCCCCCCAACCCCACACCACGGATTAAGATTTTCGTGATTTTGGGAATTAGTTTTGTTTTGTTTTATTCTGCTTGTCAAGATTTCCGATGATTAGTCAAGACCCCTACTTTCAATTTGCTTCAGACGCCACTGGAAATGCATTTAATGATAGTAAAAGTAACTGCTTTATAACATGGTGATAATCAAAATTTCAAAGGAAAATACAAAAAATAGAGGGTCAGGTGCCATTGAGGAACATCCTCTGCTGAACGGCGACCCCGCCCTGTGCGCTTTGTTGTTAGCAGAAAAACGGAAAAAAATATGTTAAGACCAACAAAAACATTTTTGAAACATTTCTCAAGTGTCCATGCTAACGAGAGATTGCCAAGACGTTCTAAGACTTGGTTAAAGGCAAAGCGACGTATATACAATTTATTCAGAGGGGACTGGAGGTTTCCAGGCGTACTGTGACATGACCACGGATAAAGGTGGATGGAAGGTACTATATAAGAGGGTTGGACAGTACTTCTTAGAGGGTTAAGTGCCATTGATTGAGAACAAAACTCAACGTTTAATCACTGATATTCCTTTTAACAACTTCTATATGATATAGAATGATCTTTCAGTGTAGCCTTTAATTTACCTCTTAATTATCTACAAGAGATAACAAATAAGTATATCTGACCAGGCTGTTGCAAAAAGGTGTTGCACCGAGCGTTGCGTCACCCTTCACATCATTTTGGTTAATTATCAAACTCTGAATGTTCAACGTGAACGTATTTTTGTATTTAACTTATGTAATCTAATATCTCATATTTTTAACAATTGTTTAACATGTTTTTGATACGGTAAAATGTTCGTGAAATGTACAATATATTCTACTTTAAGGTAACTCCGTACCTATAAAATCATGGGTTCAAAGTTAAAAACTTAACTTGAAGAATGAATGGAAAGGTTGACTTTTACCTAAATTGGAAGGAATACCGGTATGCATTTGGTAATGTTTCGGAGGAACACTGGATTGGTATGGTTTATTAATCTTTTTAATCCGTAAAACTTTTACATAGTTTTCAACTAGTTTTTCAGGAAATGGCTTGGTTTATACCTTAGGGAACATTAGGATTCATCAGCTGATAACACAGGCTTGTTATGAGCTTAGAGTGGACATGTCATACTACGAAAACAATAGCCGATATGCATACTACCGAGTTGTCTCTGTTCGAGACGCAGCTTCCGCCTATCGTTTGATTATTGGAGAATTTTCAATAATTGTTGTGTTTGGTCATATGGATAGAATTACAGAGAATCGTCGCTCCCTTATTTTCTTTGAATGTTATAGATCTTTGATTTAAGTGGGTTTTTTTTGCGATTTTGAAATACGTGGTCAGTGGTCTGCGTTTAATGAATAATTTCAATAAAGAAATCCATGAAGATTTTGCACTCAGATATTGATATTCTTAATAACAATGCTATTACCAAGAAGAAAATATATAAAAAAAAAATAAGGAAGAAATATGTCGCGAAAACAGAAATATAGGAATTAGGTTGCAAGCAATATTTTCTGAAATTACCTAAATTTCCTCTATCAATTTTTAAACTCTACCAACTTTGGACTTAAATATTATAAAGTCCTGTTAAATGATAACAATACGTATTTAGTTTGAATATATTTTATCCATATATTTCGATTTATTTTTGATAGCATTAACATAATATACGGTGATAAAAATATCCCTTTTTAATGCTTTTGAGCCTTTCTCAATTTTTGCATTATAAGTCATACATTTACAAGAAGGATCAATGATATAAAACCAACAAAAAATCTGCATGATTAGAATGATTTATATACATGTATAAAACCTTTTCATATGAAAATAAATGTCCAAAAATATCAAAAAAGTATTTCGAATTTCCTCTGTGTTGCTATAAGTGTATTCCTGTTTTACCATAATCCTTTGAGATAACCAAATTATCAAATATAATGTCAATATTAATCTATTTTATGGATGGCCAGTGGCTTAAAAGCATTGATTTTGATATTTCAAACGCTTAGAAACATTATTTTTATTTGAAAAGTGTTCCTTTTGTGTAGGGAATTCATTGTCTTACCACAATGTATCTTGTTTCTCCACCAAAGACCATGCAAGATTTCATTGTAACCGTCAGTTTAAGGAGGCTGGGGGTCGAAATATAATGTAATATAAAACCATCAGATTTAATTGAAAATTTTATATGCGATTTCTGAAGCTATCAACTACCATTTGATAAAGAAAAATTTCATATATTTTAATATAAAATTTTATCATTTTCTATTATTTTTATATAGAGCTCTTTTTTTTAAAGGAAATCAATATTGTCTAAAATGGCAGCAACCCCCCCAGCCCCCTTAAAGGAGGTTGGTGGTACAATCGTTGTCATTACGCAAACCTGAATGGACTATACAAGCAGGCCGCCAATACTAGTGGTGGAAATTGGCCTCACTGGACATTGAATGAATGATAAGGAATGAAGATCAGAAAACAATAACTTTTTAGCTCATCTGAGCTGAAAGCTCAAGTGAGCTATTCTGATCACATTTTGTCCGTCGTCCGTCTGTCCGTCCGTCCGTCTTTTCGTCTGTCTGTCTGTCCGTCCGACTGTAAACTTTTTACATTTTGAACTTCTCTAAAACCGCTAGGCCAATTTCAACCAAATTTGACACAAAGTATCCTTATGTGAAGGCAAATATAAATTGCAGAAATGAAAGACCGATCTTTATTCCAACCGGAGAAAATCTTCTTCTAAAGAACTACTGCGTCAAATTCAACGTAGATTAGCATAAATTATCCTTATGGGAAGGAACATATGAATTGCAAAAATTAAGGGCTAATTCTGTTTCAAATTGAGAAATTTATGAAAATAAAAATAAGACTGAGAGAGTGGGGGGTCAATTAGTTTAACTTCGGGCTTGTTATTTCATATATCGAAAACCAGTCTGTGTTAAAAGCAGCCATCTCGAAGTTGAACGGAGATGAATTTGGTTGTTGTACAACAGTTTACGTGCAAAGGGAATATTTGAAACATCCAAAATATATGTGTGCCGTTTATGTGAAGTAAATTGAGGTTAAATATTTCAATGCGTTGACAATTTCATTTGTGACGGTGGTTTTAGCTTGCTTTGATTTTCGTTTAGCATGTTTAGTTTAACTTGAGAGGAAACGTCGTCATTATTTTCGAATTTAAAATTTTTACGTGTAGACCGGCTAATCAGACAGCTGATTGTTTGCATGTTCCTGCGCAAAATCTTATGCACTTACAACATATTATAGAATACTATTCATTATGTTGGTACATGTAATTCGGTACGATCTCTACGTAATGGTTGATTAATGCACCATGTTTTATTAGGATGCTCTGAAATTTCAATCTAAACGGATATTATTCACGCTGCTAGAAATATATAAGTATATATATGGTGAAAAATAAATTGTGTTTTTTCTTTGTTTTAGTGCATTTTTCTCTTGTTTTAATTGTTTACAAATTTCTGTTTACTAGCCTGAGAGTCAACCTTTGAGTTATAAGCAAGATACAGAGCTTTGCACACAATGCTACTGTATGTTTGTACACAAAGCTTAGGTCATGCTTTAGTTCATTTATATTTTAAAATCTTAAAGTTGAATGTAATAAACTCATGTGAACAAAAACATGACTCGAACCAAGCTATGTATCTTTCTTATAATTCTACAATTGACGCTGAAATTTTGGTTGATCAATAGAAATGTCTTGCTAAAAGGATGATATGCTGTAACTACTTTCTGGTGCCCCTTCTTCAACGATGAAGTGCATAAAATCTACACAAATATTTGATAGTTTTTCGAACAGAAATAAATGAATACAACGTCTTTTAAACAGTTTCCATAGTCCTGACATTATTATTATGAGTATAAAAGCATTATCGGTGTCTTAAAAAATTATTGCAATGGGAAATTAATCTTGTTTGTAAACATTTGTTGTTTTTTCAGCAATAAAATGAAAATAATGGATTGGCCCTTGGTACAAAAATCGACATGCCTGCCAATACATAAATTTGAATTAAAACTCTTCAACATATGTGACAACATTTTTCAGTTAAGTTTATTCATCAACCAAGTTAGTCAGGATATGAAACGTAATATGAAATGAATTCATGCCCGGTAAACGACAATCGTTTATAATGGAGAAGGCCTATTAAATTGTTCAATGTTTATAATTTGAGGAATTGAGTGCATTCATTTTGGTGCAATGAGCTACACTTTTCTTCTTTCACATATAGGATTTTTAAAAATAAAAAACAATAACTGTAGTCTGTCCTAAGTTATTGCGTTCATCACTTGTTGATGATTTTTAATAAAAATACACATACCTGTGAAAGAAGTACAGTTGTAAATGATGAAATGAAAAATATGGAAGATATCTTCATTGACAAATTATCCGTTTTCTCTCATAAAAGTTTTTAGGGACGAAAACAAATTTCTTACAGAGATTTATAATGGGGAATGTTTACATCTTTTCTCCATTCGGAAGTATTCGGGACACCTTGCGCAATTTTTCAACGTTATCATCTGGGCTAATTAATGGCTAATGCAATGCAAAATCCCTGTAGACTTTTTATTACGGGATGTGTATTGAAACCTAAAGCGGTAGAAGGGGCGTTTCAAAACAGATAATCTGGACATTTTTCATATTAGTGGATGAACATAGTTTGAGCACAAAGGTATTTATCATTATCGAAATATCAAGTGAAAAGTGGTGGAAGCAAAAATTAGAGACAGAGTATAGTGAGTAGTGGAGGGAGAAAATGTACATTTTTGCTCTTATGTATTTTAATCGTTTATAAAGTGATGGGGGCTATAATAAAGGGAACTTGAAGGTAACCGCGAACAGCAACTGAAAATTTAGTTATGTATATTGCATATGATCTTATTTTCGGTATAAATGGTATTCCATAAAGGTAAATATGTAAAAGATCAAGTATGTGCAAAATTAAGTGTAAAATTCGGATACTCATTTTTGGTTAGTGTACCGAGGGGCCACATTTCACAATATCTTATATTTACAATTGCAAATATTTTTCTTTATATGAACCTATAGGAAAGCGAAAACGTTTAATTCTGTATATTTACAATTGCAAATAAGTTTCCTTATCAGAGCCTATACTGCAGTAGAATAGCGAAACGTTCAATTCTGTATGAACTTTTTCATGACGTCACAATGATCATAGCACGCGCTTATCGCTTGTCGCATGGATTATTGTAAACTTAAAATTTTAAATAAAACTAAATGATCTGTCTTTTTTCAAACGTAAATGTAAGTAATAAACAGCAATGTTAAAATGTTCACCGGGATATGATGTTGGTTGGTACGTGATCAAATCTACCGAGAAGCCCTTTGGGCTTCACAGGATTTGATTACGTGACGAACCAACTTCATATCCCGGTGAACTTTTTAGATTGCTGTTTATTTCTTAAATGAACGTTTTCGTTACGTCACAATGAACAAATAACGCTTATCGCTTGTCGCTTGGATTATTGTAAACTTAAATCTCGGTAATTTTAACACTTCTGAACGAGTTGTCTTTTTCAAACGTAGATATAAGTAATAAACAGCATTGTTATACCCCTGTAAAACAGTTACTATATAACTCTATACAAAAAAAAGTCCAGCATTTTGACTGTTGGGCTGGAACTGTTGGATTGGAACTGTTAAAATCGACTGTTAAAAAAGACTGTTGACCGGTGACGTCACATTCCGCGAAAACATGTTATTGATTAGAAGGGGTATAACAGTTTGGGCAACAGTTTGCGAGCCGGTCCGACAGATCAACTGTTGCCCTCGACCCCAGTCAACAACTGTATAATGTTAAAAAGTTCACTGGGATATGAAGTTGGTTGGTACGTGATCTAATCTACTGGGAAATCTTCGGGCTTCACAGGATTTGGTCACGTATATATATATATATATATATATATATATATATATATATATATATATATATATATATATATATATATCGCATAGCCCGTTTGAAGTCAAGTACCATTATGACGTCATTTTTTGCATTTCAAAAATCTTTCATCAAATGTCAACAATTTGCAACGGTTAAATTTAAGAATGTGTCAAAAAATAACAGAATTAAACCTTGTTCATTTTATGCACCATCAACAGCGTGAAATCAGCTAAAACTTTTTCACGGGTGCACTAAAATATCGATATTTCTGATCGCGGGCCCATTTGATCATTTACGGTGGTCAGCCATCTTTAGAGAGGTCAAGATGAAACATTTCACATGCAATACATTTTTTATTAAGGTAATTAATACATTTTTTTTTCAGTCCGCAATAGCCTTTATGCACTACTCTTGATGATAACTTCAAATCGCTCATGCCGAAACTTTTGCCTTATACAGGGTTATAGATATATCCGGTATATCTCTATTTAGAATATGCTACATTTCTAAAAATGTAATAAATAAATAATATGATAAGTTATATCTTAATTAATGATATGAAATATTTGAAATATGTAAGGACATAAATCAAACGGCATCCATACATTCTGAAAAGGCCATTGTGATTTTTGTTACATGGACCCATTTTTTATTCTGGCAATCATTTCATTTCGATGAAATTAAATACAATTTAAATTGTATGATCATTTTTACTTATTATAACTTGGCCTAGATACAAATGGAGTTTTAACTAAATTGTTAATGTGTCTTCATTCCCTGCCATATCATAGAGCATGTGGTTAGGACGTAGTTAGGTTTATAAAATATAGTAAGCACGCGTGATAAACGTCGTATTCAGAGGGCTTATTTGAATAAAAATAAAAATATTTGTGTTAATTATTTTATAAACTATATTGTTTCAGATTATATTTAGTGATTGCAAATGATAAAAACCACAAAAAATAATTTACAGAGAAACGCGGGAGGTTTTCTGCTTATGGTGACGGATTTTGGGTACTCGGGGATATATATATATATATATATATTTAGGAGTATTAGTAGTAGTAGGCCTCCATCGGTCGCAGACGACCATGGGATATTGTATCCTATTTTGTCTTTCTCTGACAGCAACGTTTGTGGCTGAAAAGTTCTATACGGGAGAGACATTCTTTTCTGCAAGAGTCCCATCTGTGAATGGTTTCTGATCTTTCGGGATTTAGGCGCTGCTTTCGTTGTGCGCCTTTGTTTTCTGCTGCATGCAGAAACTTTTCTTCCTCTGACCTGATCTGTCTAAGTAGTGTGGACCTCCATCTGGGTCGATCTGCTGCTAGGTCTTCCCAGGATCGCATGTAAATATCAAGGGTCTTCATGTCTCTTTTCACGACATCCTTGAATCGAAGTTGTGGGCGCCCGGTGCTTCGTTTCCCAGATCTCAATTCTCCATACAAGATGTCCTTGGGAATACGTCCGTCATCCATTCGACGCACATGCCCGAGCCAGCGTAACCTGCGCTGTCGAAGCATAGTGAACATGCTTGGAAGGTTCGCCCGAGACAGGACTTCGGTGTTAGGCACCTTGTCCTGCCATGAAATGCCCAGGATGCGGCGCAGACATCGCAGATGAAAGGCGTTGAGCCTTCTTTCCTGCCTGGAGTACGTTGTCCACGACTCGCTACCGTACAGCAAAGTGCTGATTATGCAGGCGTTGTATACGGCCATTTTTGTACTAGTTTTCAGTGTGGGATTTGTCCAAACTCTTTTTGAAAGTTGAGCGAGAGTGGATGTAGCCTTTCCAATCCTCTTATCTAGCTCAACATCCAAGGAAAGGTTGTCAGTAATGGTAGATCCCAGGTACGTGAACTGGTGGACGACGTCCAGTTGGTAGTCGTCGATGGCTATAGCTGGCGCTGTGGAAGTATTCTGGCTTAGAACGTTTGTTTTCTTTAGGCTAATAGTCAAGCCAAAATCCCCACAGGCCATTGAAAAGCGGTTCATCAACGTTTGCAGTTCTTCATGGGTGTGGGTGACAACTGCTGCACCGTCGGCAAATAACAGGTCCCGGATGAGTCTATCGCGGACTTTAGTTTTTGCTTTAAAGCGAGAGAGGCTGAACAGATTACCATCTGACCTGGTACGTAGGTAGATTCCTTCAGTCGATGCACCAAATGCATGTTTGAGGAGCATGGCAAAAAAGATACCAAACAGCGTGGGGGCGAGGACACAGCCTTGTTTGACACCGCTATTGATGCTGAATGGCTCCGAGGAACTACCGTTGAACTGTACTGTTCCCTTCATATCCACGTGGAATGATGTCACTAGGCTCAGTAGTTTTGGCATCCAATTTGTTGGGAGGATCTTGAAGAGTCCATCTCTACTGACTAGGTCGAACGCTTTGGTCAGGTCAATGAAAGAGATGTATAGCGGCATCTGTTGTTCTCTGCATTTTTCTTGAAGCTGCCTAAGAGAGAAGATCATGTCGATCGTAGACCTCTTTGAGCGAAATCCGCACTGTGACTCTGAGTATACACGATCAGCCAGCTCCTGCAATCTAATCAAGATCACTCGAGCAAACACTTTTCCGACTATGCTTAAGAGGGATATGCCTCTATAGTTGTTGCAGTCGCTTCTTTCTCCCTTGTTTTTGTAGAGGGTGATGATCTTCGCATCCCTCATGTCTTGTGGCACGCTCCCATCCTCCCAGCACTCACATAGAACCTTATGAAGGGGTGATAACAAGGAGCTCTTGCACTGTTTAAGCAAGTCTGGAGGGATTCCATCGTTGCCAGGAGCTTTTCCTGAGGCCAGGTTGTCAATAGCCTTACTTAGTTCTTCTAATGTTGGTTCTACATCAAGTTCATCCATGGTTGGCAGGCACTCAATGGCGTCCAGGGCTGAGACAGTCACAGTGTTCTGAGTAGAGTACAGGTCTGTGTAGTGTTTAACCCATCTCTCCATTTGTTGGTTTTTGTCTGAGAGTACTACGCCAGATGATGACTTGAGGGGGGATGTTTTGCACTGATTTGGTCCTACGGCTCTTTTAATACCATCGTACATGCCTCTTACGTTACCAGATATAGCGGCTTTCTGGATGGTCTCGCTGAGTTCTTGCCAGTATTCATTTGCACAGAGTCTAGCCATACACTGGACTCTGCCTCTGGCAGCTCTTAGCGACAGAAGGTTCTTCTGACTTGGTGTTCTTTTGTATTCCGCCAAAGCTATACGTTTGGATTCTATGGCAGGAATCATCAAAGAGGACTTTGCCTCGAACCAGTCTGTTGTCTTTGTTGTTCTTTTACCAAAGGCTTCCATGGCAGTGCTATGTATGATGTCCCTCAAGGTTCCCCACCTTTCCTCGGTTGAGGTCCCTTTTTGTATGAACTCCAGTTCCTGCTCAAAAGTTTCTGCAAACTTCTGAGTGAGCTTGGGTTGCGACATGTTGCTGACGTTGATGGGAGGAATACCCTGTTTCCGTGAACAGTGGAATTTTTTGGCCGCATCCTGATTTTACAGAACACTAAAGAGTGGTCAGTATCGCAATCAGCGCTATGATAGGAACGCGTGTGTAGAACACACTTTATAGAAGAGCGTCGGACTATGATGAGGTCTAGTTGGTGCCAGTGTTTTGATCGGGGGTGTCTCCAAGACACTTTATGCTGAGGTTTGGTCATAAAGAACGAGTTAGTTATGCACAGGTTGTAGTAAGTGCATAGTTCAAGCAAGCGTTGACCGTTCTCGTTCATTTTACCTACACCGAACTTACCAAGGCATGAAGGCCACGAGTCATTGAATGAGCTGCTCTTTGTCAGGGATGTTCCTTATCACTGATGACAGCTTCTCGTAGAACAGGTCTTTCGTTTCTGGAGGTGACGTCAGTGTTGGTGCATAAACACTTTCAAGGGTGATTGGACCTGTGGTGGTATTTAGACGAAGGGTAAGGAGTCGTTCTGATCCTTCGCCATCTGGTTCTACCGTACTCAGTAGGCTGTTTTTGACTGCAAAGCCTACACCGTGCTCTCCTGGCTCATCAGAGTGTTTTCCGTTCCAGAAGAAGGTGTAGTCCTTTTCCTTCAACGAACCAGAGTCTGCCAGCCTTGATTCCTGAAGAGCAGCGATATCTACGCTTTGTCGAAGGAGTTCGTTGTTTATGACTGCTGTCTTGCGCGTGTCGGCTATATCCTGCATGTCGTTGGAAAGTCCTGTCAACATTGTCCGGACATTTCAGCTTCCCAGTTTAAGAGCTGGTCTCTTGTGTATTTTTGTTGCTTGGTGCGTATATTACAGTCTACAGTTCGGAGCATTCCTAATCCCCATGCACCCCATGAGGATAGCAGACTGTGGCGGGACAGTACCTTATTGACTGGGGACTGCCCAGCTTGAGGCGGGGAGTAACTGTCCAGTGAGACACGAAGGTCTCTCCCACCGTCGAGAACAACCCCTGGCGCCAAAGCTTTACGCCAATCAAGCTGCGGCTTATAACCGGTAACTGCTGCTCTCCGTGTTGTGGGCTT
Organism: Magallana angulata; assembly: GCF_025612915.1. Classification (NCBI taxonomy): domain Eukaryota; kingdom Metazoa; phylum Mollusca; class Bivalvia; order Ostreida; family Ostreidae; genus Magallana; species Magallana angulata. The sequence goes on from NC_069117.1 coordinate 2,691,529, forward strand.
AAAGTGAGGCTGGAGTGTCCTCTCCAGAAGGTAGGGTACAAGCCAGGGAGGTAAATATGGAGGACAGGCTGTTGCCTATGCAGCAGGTCCCCCTTCTCCACGTCACCAGTAGTCCCAAAGGAGCAACAGGTTGCTACAGTTTGGCACTAGTGCCGTCGCAGGAGTTGCCAGTGAAGCGTTCGTGATAGCGCTGGACTGCCTTAGGGACTCCATCTCCGGGTTTTCCTCGAGGTTTACTCCTGAAGCCTTTTCCAGTATTGGATATTGCCTCAAGACAGCGGGGGGTTTTGATGAGGGTTTTCCTTCCCCTGGATGAACTGCCATCCCAGGCTGACGAGTATCATCTCCCCGAGGTGCCTTCTCCTGTTGTTCAGTTTCTAGCCCTATAGAACTGATTATGCTGATAAGAGAAGAAACATGGGCAAGTCACTGGTGTCTCTAAAAGTATGAGCTATTTGAAGAAAATTAGGTCGTTCTTTCCTCTCTCTCTCTCTCTCTCTCTCTCTCTCTCTCTCTCTCTCTCTCTCTCTATATATATATATATATACATATATATCGTTTGCATAACAGCTAATTATTTTCTGAGGTATTTTATTTACTCTCTTTAGATATTTTTAGCTATGTATCATGCTTTATTTTTTTGCACTTGTAAAGAACTTCTAAAACGAATAAAAGCTTATTATAATTTTTCAATTTTTAGTTTTATTTTCATGTTCATAAAAACTTCAAATCATTTAATTGAAATTCTTATATTATACTTGTATTTTAAAAAAGAAATAAATATACAATCATATACTTTGCACATATGTTTTATATTGTTGATCATTGGGGATCAATTATCAGTATCATATATGTTATACAAATAATGGATCGTTAGTATTAACAATACCATACACTTTTAATGAGACGTTTAGGGCGACATACCAAAAAATGTGCCCTAATTTGACGGGAATTATCTTGTGTGTTGTGTCGTCTGGTGACAATACTCAATGCCGAGCTAGGAAACAAAAATTAAAAAATATTATATAAACAAATGACTGAGTTCAGTATAAGGAAGCCATCAAAGCATCAAAGACGCAATAGTGACGAAATATTTTATTACTAAAATGTCACTGACCTTCCATTTATTTCACTGTGTTTATCCAGTCTTGTTCAAAAAGGTCTCATTAAACTGGATTGATTGTTGTAGTCACGGATTCCATTTTTTCGTGTTTTGAACATGCCCATTTGATGTAATGTGTTGATATTGATAAACAGACTAAAGTTTTTATCTTGCACAAAGGTATTTGAAAACAAGTTAGCATATTCGAAATAAGAGTTAATAATTTTTCCAGTAGAATGTTGTATCTTGTTAGCAAAACACAAAAAAACATTATTGTATTATTTATAACGAATTAGTGTAGGCCCCATTGAAATATTCTACTGCTGAAAAGTTTATCCAACTCAAAACAATAAAAGAAAAATTAAATCTGGTCTATATATGTCGATACATAACATCAACGGGTTTATAAAAGCAAATATATGATATACCTGACTTCAATGACAAAATTATATACAACACGTTAGAACAATGAACGTTTTACAAGCAATGGCCGAGGGATAAGAAAAGATCATTCAACATATTATTTACACTATATCCAACTAGATACCTTTTAAGTATTACAATTCCATGTTCTAGAAGTTAGTTTTCTCATAACGGAGTATGTGTAGCCATTCTGTTCATCGTTCGATTACTTGTCTGAAATGTAAATAGTTTGGTAACAAAGTCTAGAGAATTTATTGTTTTACTACACGTTGTCCATGTATTATAAGTGTAAAACAGTTTATAGTTACCATCTGTTAAACACTGTGATTTATGAATAAGCATCATTTAGAAATGTTTGCTTATTTGCATTATAAGCTTATAATAAAGCTATATAACTGTGATTGAAAGCACTTCTAACACCTGTTTCTGACGACAATCTATTATAAACAAAAAAAACGACCAAAACCACATTCATTTGACCAAAATGTACAGTATCTGGACCTTAGTCAGCGCGTTTACAGTATCATTTGCAGGTCTGGTTGCTGTTTTATCTGCAAAAAATACTCGTAAGTAATTGTATGGATTTTTTTTACTCGTCTACTACTTAGTCATTTTGTGTAAGCATGATCTAGCTCTGCATTGAAGAATTACTTTTCTAGAACTCTGTCAACGTCCCATTGATTGCCAAGACGTTCTGTGGTCGGGTCGTAATTCAAGCGGTGTCTACACAATATATCCCCAAGGGACAGGTGGTTTCAAGGTGTACTGTGACATGACCACGGCCGGGGGTGGATGGACGGTATAGAATAAACATACCATTGATTTTCTTCATTTAGAGATTGTTGAGGAAATTGTTATTTTAAAAGCCAGGGTAATGGGAAAACTCTAGTTTCTTTTAAAAAAAAGTCTATCCTCTCATGAAAGCATGATAATTACTTATTGCTACCTTTTATTAGCATTTACTGACGAAAAAATGGAAGATAATTAAATGATGTTATGCTGTTAAGAGAAAATAAACGTAGATTTAAACATACATTTAAAACATGTCATATTATTGTTAGAAAAAAGAAGATTACTTAGTTAAAGCTGCTTGATCCGATTTTAGTTTTCCCAGTCAATAAAGCAATTAACAAACGACATAAAAGGGTACCGCGTTAATTCGCCTAATGTTAAATTTCACCCCAGACGACTAGACGGGTATGGATGTATTACGACTTGAAATGATCAGACAAATTACAAATAAAATTGTGTACGTTTCGTTCGCTAATATTTCCGAAGTTTGCTTTCTTTACAATCGATGCACAGCATGGAGGTTGAATTATCCCCAATCATTCGGGGGACGAAACCAAACGGTTTCTTTTTCTAAACTATTCCCGTGATGCATTTTTGTTTGTTTTTTCGTTTGCCCAAAAAGAAATTACATGTATTTTTATTTACTTTGAATATTTCTAACTTTGAAAGGAGACTAATTCAGCTGGTGTAAATAGGAAAAAGTCCATAATTTTCTAAGGTAAATGATTTGTATGGAAAAAAAATTGATACTGTAATAAACAAAAAATCGGACCTAACAGCTTTAAGAAAATTGATAATAGGACTACATTATGTCTAGAGATCGGTATCGTAGAAAAGCGTAACTTCAGTCTATAATCGTATTCTGCACATTGTAAAAAATATTGGAGTACAATTTTATTAATTTGTTATGTGAATTAAATAATTGCAACATAATCTTTTAACATACATTCCAGGTTTTTCAAAAACGGAAAAATGGAAATGTTAACTTTAACAGATACTGGAAAGAGTATCAATATGGATTTGGGGACATCAGAGGAGAATACTGGATTGGTCATTTTAGCTTGATATAATATTTTTCGTTTAAAACTGTACAATTTGCAATTTCTTTATACCATCTTACTACGTTCACAGTAATGAATTGAATTATATATAATATATAACAAAATAATATATAATGACATGATAAGAATAAACACATAAAGTGTAGAATTTTACACTTAAATAAAACTGAACTATGTTTATTCTCAACTTTTAATTTATAAAAAAAAAATCTTACCCTGTTTCTATTCACAATAGGCAACCAAAGAATTCACCAGTTGACATCTCAGGGTTGGTATGAACTTAGAGTGGACATGTCTGACTTTAAAAACAAAAAAAGATTTGCCTACTACCGAATTTTCTATGTTGGGAATAAATCTTCCGGATACCGTTTGATTGTCGGAGAATACGAAGGAAATGCAGGTATTGCAATTTAACACTGAAATTTCAAATAAGTAAATCATATCTGAAAGGTACATGGTAACGCACAAACCCATGATTTAACAAATATCGAATTTTACACAATTTCCACATATTTTATATATCATATAAAAAGATATACTTTTAAAAAATGACGTTGTTCAAAAGTAAAGAAATCAAATTTCAAATAGCATTACGCGTTCCGTTCATAGTCACGCCAGCGCAAGGGAATGTAAATACTGCAGTATGGCATATATCATATGCCAGAAGCCTCTCAATGAAACGTTATGTCTTCAAGAACTATATATTTATTTAGATGCATCCTCGATAAATCCATATTTTTTCACCACAGACATCGAATAGCTTCAAATTCAAAATTCTTTTTTCAGTGTGTCAATCCCACTGTAACTATAAATTGACAGAAATCGCAATCACGTGACACTAAACCAATGTCCAAAACAACTCGGTTTGTTTACATGTGCAATTTCCTTGTAACTTGTGACTCATAAAAAAAAAGATGATGGCTAATAATGCGTAAAACCTTACGTTTGATGACATTTTGAGTAGCTCTTTTTATTTCCGTTGTCATAATCAAAAAGTAAGACGTCTATTTTGAGTCATCGTGCCACTTTAAACATGACAAATCTTTTTTGTTGAATATTATATGTGGTACTCTTTCTAAAATAAAGAAATTTTGCATGTTTTACATATCTCAGAGGTCTAAAAGTTATGAAAGTTGATATCTGAAGTTTTTCTCTGTAAAAAGAATGTATATCTATCTCAAATGGGGGCGTTAGCTCAAGTTGCAGTTATCATTTATCCGCTATGCAAGATAATTGGTCGCACTGAGATGGACTCAATTTTGATGCAGTAACACTTGTTTAGAACGAGCACGGATAAAGCGAATTCTCGGATATAGCGAAGTTTTTTCAGTGGCCGGTAAAATTCTTATCAAATCTTTGCAAAATTTTACGGTTATAACGAATTCAGATATAACGAATTTACGGATAAAGCGAACTGATTTGGGTCCCGTAGAGGTAAATGATAATTTAATCAACTGGTCCCTAGGACTTCACTATAACCGAGTTTTACTGTATATGCTTTTATTAAACATAACTTTAATTTCTTTGGAAAAAAAACCCGGAACGATATAATCATTACTCGCTTTAACAAAATCTTGTTCAGGTCTATATTAAATTCTTATATAGAAAAAATAAAAATGATTATTCATTATATTAAGGACGACAAATATTATATATTATAAGCACCGCAAACCTCCTCGACAAGTCCTTATTGAAATATAATAGTATGGTGCTTTAATGGCATTTTAGTAATAATAGTGTAAAAAAAAAAGGTCACAATATACTGTACATAATGATATTTTTAAATATCATGTATTTGTTGTTTTGATTTCCAGGTGATTCATTGACATATCACAGTGGAAGTTCATTCTATGCAAGAGATCGAGATATCAATAAATGCTCAAGTAGATTTAAAGGAGGTTGGTGGTATAAAAGCTGTCACCACTCTAACCTCAACGGACTATACCTGAAGGGCAGCCACTCGTCTTATGCTGATGGCATGAACTGGTATCATTGGCATGGTTATCATTACTCACTCAAAACAACAGAAATGAAGATCAAAAGACAGTAGACATTCATTTGTTGTATGAGCTGGTTTTGGTTCCGAATTTTATCAAGGATAAATGTTGTGCAAAGAGAAGCAATGTATTTTAAACATTAATAAAGCTCATTTTTATGCTGTTAAAGCCCTCCGACACTCATTCAAAAGTTTGTGGGGTTTTTTTCATTATAAAAACGTTTTTTTATTTTCAAACTTTATAAATGAAATAAAATGAAAAGAAATTTTTGATAGTATTTATGCATTTTAGCCATGATAGATTTAGCATCGGTGGCTCAAACCCTTAAACTTTTACGTGGTAGGTTTCCGTGAACCCACTAAGTCAAGCAGTTCGTAAGTTACTTGAGCGTAATATCAACACTATGAGACTTATTAAATTTGTCTCTGTGAAAGGCAAATTTATGGTACGAATAAAAAAAATCCGGATTATTTAGAGTTGTGGAACATTGCTGAGGATTGGAGATCGTTAAACCCTGAAGTTCCAAACAAAGTTTACGCTTTGTCTGTTTTACATTTTATTCATGGTACCTTTTGATATATCTTGGCCAATCTTGTTTTGTTCAAAGTTGTTCGGTGTTGTATTTTTTCTTAAATAGAAGTATGTACCTTTTGCGTTTTGTCATATTAGTTTTTAACCATATATAAAAGATAGAAAGCCACTGAGAGCTGTATTTGATGAAAATGGCTAACTACTTTTATTTATTTATAAAGGGTGTATTGACATACATATATCTTTATTACTTTCTTTAAAAAATATTCACATCTGGTTTTTATATCATGGTTATAAAATAAGTTTAAGCATTCATGAACATACAATCCATTTTTATTTCAAAGAATTTCTTGCAAATATTTCTTTAAAAGATAAGGCAGAATTTAAGTGTAAGTTTAATTATCTAGATCGAAAAATACAAAATATTAATGAATCGTCTCACAGAACTCGGTGCTAAATGTAAATTTTGTGTGTAATTGTGTCAGAATATTTTTTTCAAAACAGGCCCTTGGTTTAGGAGGTATATAAAAAGTTTTGCTACAAGAACTGCTGTACACATCTATGTACGGACACGACCTGATGATTCCTTAGTGAACATGTCTACACTGAATTCAAATGCTACGATGTGATAGATTCAAACATTCACATCAACAGAACTTTGGAGAGAGTCAAACTAGGCTGTATCGAGATGAATAGGAAATAGGAAGTAATCAATATAAGTTTTAATTATAATTGTTTATCCTTTTGGGTCTATAATTCTGAAACACTGTAAACTTGTTTGTGTTGTGGCTAGTATGTTTTATATATTGTGGGCTTTTAACACCATGCTATCATTAAACTGTAAACTCAGGAGCAAATGTGCAGCAAATCACGCACCATTGACACGAACATTTCTCATATTTAAACATTGGTCGTAAATCTATAAATATTTGTTATAACTTATCTTTTATGTAGAAATACAATAAACAAAATTCTGGTAAGTAATTATATTCATTCTCAAATTTAAAAACATCAATTTAATAGAGTGTTTGAACGAACTTTCTTTAGTTAAAAGTTCAAAAAGTTCAATCTGCAAAAGAGCTGACTCGCGGCGACCGAAATTGTCAACCCCTTTTTACTTTAATAAAAGACATTTAAAGATAGATTAACAAATTAAGGTTGATACGTAAAACTGATATTAATATTTCTTTAATAAATATTTAACAGCATAACTACACGTACCATAAGATAAGATAAGATAAGATAAGATATTCTTTATTTCCTCCAAATTAATGGAGAGTATTACTTAATCAAATTATAAACTCAAGTGAAAATAGAACAGAAACAAAACATATTTATATATGTACATATTTTGATAGACATTTATAAATTACGACAATCTATTGCAAAGAAACCTCTGTTTTTATACAACATAAATGCAACGATTAACATAATCTGTTTCCATATTGTATACGATATATTTTCAAAACTTGTACCATTGACACATCCCATAAGGGATAAAAACTGTAATTCTGGATCTTGATTTTCAAACAATATATATTCGTTGACGTCAAGAATTTCTAAAATGTTTTCAAGCATAATTTCTCTGTCTTCTAAAAGATTATAACAGCTTAAAACAAGGTGCATATTATAGCTATCTGTTTCCTTATAACATAAAGGACAAGTTTTACATACAGTTTTCATTGATGAAACTTGAACTAAAAAGTTGATCAACAGTCGTTTTGAGGGTTCTTCTTTAGCAATTTGCCAAAGCTTATTAGGGCACAAATTCGTATGTATTCTACTAAAAAAAGAGAGTTCAGGGTTCACACAGAGAGAGCTATGCCATTGTTTTTCTTCCTCTGCCCAAATTGTTTTGATAACCAATTTTGAATATTCTTTTTTGTTAAAAATAATATTACAGTCGTTAAAAATCACATCGAAGAGCTTATATTTCTTAGCTGTTTGTAGCAAGTTTTTAGTTGCAAAAAGTTTTTCAGTTACATGAACATCAGAAATAAACCTATAAATCCGATTTTGTAAAGAGTTTTGTTCTGATCGGTGTAGTCTCCCTAAAAACAATAAGCGGCATTTATCAATGTAGCCTTGCATGGTCCACAGTCCAATATTTGAGATGCTGGAGAGCGACGGAGAAAATTTGGAAAATCCTTGAATTATTCTGGAGAAGTGTCTTTGTACATACTCTAGGAATTGCATGTCGGTGAGTGTCAGTGACGACCATATTTCACAGGAGTAGAGGGCAGAGGGTAGCACAACACGTTTCCATATTTTGGCAGACACAACTGGATGAATGTCGGAGTTATTAACACCAATAGAGTATAATGAGTGGATTTTTGATCTTGCATTTTTGCACACTCGTTCGGTTAGCTTGTCAGTTTTCATATTTGCTTGTAGAAGGCAGCCAGCATAAACAGTGTTATCAGACTGAGGAATTTCACTACCAAATAATCTAATACTATAAGAAACAGAACATTTTTGTGTCTTGGAAAAAACAATGAAGACACTTTTACTTGGATTGTAATGAAGTCTCCAAGTATATGCATATTTTTCTACTTCATTAAGTAAACATTGTAAAGACCTTGGCGAGTTGGTCATTAAAACAGTATCATCCGCTAATAAAATACCTGGTATGTGTATATCACCCAAAACAAGACCATTACCATTCTGGCAAATTTCAGATAACAAATCATTAATGTAAACAAGAAACATAAAAGCACTTAGGACCCTTCCTTGTCCTACACCTTGCAAAACTTTAAACAAGTTGGAGTTTGCACCACAAAATGACACAAAACATTTGCTGCCATTATACCAGTATTTTATAATTTGCCATAACCTTGAGTCAATATCAAGATTATATAGTTTATAAAGGAGACCATTATGCCAAATTCTGTCAAACGCTTTTTCATTATCTAGAAATGCACAAAATACTGATGAACCTTTATCTACATAATAACTTATTGCTTCTTTTAAGACGTAACAAGCTGGTATGGCACCATATTCACTTCTGAACCCAAATTGCAAATTATGTGGGAATGATACATTTTTGTTAGCGAAGTCATTTTCAATTCTCGATAGAATTATTTTTTCAAACAGTTTGCTCACTACAGATGTCAATGTAATACCTCTGTAATTAGTAGGATCACATTTATCCTTATTTTTACCTTTATAGATAGATATAATTTTTCCAACTTTAAACATTTCGGGTACATACTTTTCACTCATTATAGCATTAAAAAGAAGACATAGCTTTTCAATAAGAATATGACCACTGTATATCAGGTGCTCGGTGGTAAGAAAGTCTGGTCCAGGGGCTTTGCCTTTTGAGAGTTTTTCAATATGATGCTTTATTTCCTCAACTGTTATAGCGTCTTGTTCCGTGAGTGGTTTTTCCTGATAGTTTAGATTGTTATCAATGTTTTCCACGATTTCATTAATGTAGTTTTTAAAGTTATCATCGAATTTACCTGGACAATGTCGTTCGCACGCAAGATCTGAATAATATTCCTCCCAGAGGTTACACATGTCAGTTATGTTTTCAGCAGTTTTTTCTTTATATCTTAACTTGGAAGGTAGGGATGTGCTTGTTCGTTTTTTATTTTTCCATGCTGTTCTATAAAAAGTTCCTATATCTATTTCGGCGGCTTTATCGATTTCATCAAATATTGTTTGTGTCCAATCTTTTTTTGCTAATCTGTGAAGTTTTCTAAATTTACATTTGTTTTTTTTGTAATTTACATGTGATTCATTTTGTTTGTCTCTAGGCGAACCTTCTGATTTCCATGCTCTTCTAGAACGCCGCATTTCATAATGGGCGTTGTGTAACTCTGATTTTTTCCAATATGGTTTGATGTGTGAATTAAATTTTCCATATGGAATATGTTCGTCAGCAGATGACAAAAGAGAAGCGGTTAGGTGGATAAGGAACATATCGATGGTGTCCTTAGATGACAGTACCATATCTGTTGAGTTTAAAAGATTACCACATGTAATTCTATATGCTGCTAGGTTGTTTGTGTCAGCTAACTTCCATTTCGGAATATTTCTTGAATAGTCTGGTGGTAGGTGAGTGAAGATATTTTGGACGTCAATTTCACATAGTAATGGAAAGTGATCAGAAACATCGTAAGCAAAGTCTTGAAATATTTCCTTATATTTCACCTCTGGAATAATCCACTCGGGTACAAAGATGTAGTCAAGAAGTGATCTAAATATTTTATCTTTTGTTTGGAACGTAAAATGGGTGTCATATGAGAATAAGCTACTAAGATTTCTTTCATGTGTAGTTTCCATAAGGAGTTTTGACTTTGGACTGCTGCATTTGTTTTTAATATCTGTATTAAAGTCGCCGCATAGTATTACGGGGCCAATTTCACTTAGCTCATCGAACAAGTCGAACACATCTTGCATCACCTGTTTGTATTCTTCAAGCGGAAGATTAGTGGAAGGGAGGAGACATCCAATGATAAAGAGTTTGTTTGTCTCATATCCTATTTCAATTCCTATCACTCTTTCATTTACTATTTTTACTTCTCTTGCAGAGATCTCGCTAGATTTTCGAAAAAGAAAGGCAATGCCGCCACGTGTTATGTTGTTTTTGGTAATTCCAGGTTTTGCAAAACAACCATAGTTTTTTGTGAGAGAAGTATTTAGAATTGGTAAGCAATGTTTTGGAAGCCAGTGTTCAGATATAAAAACGATGTCAGAAAATTCCATCACATCGGACAGCTCAGACAGACAGCTGAACACTCCATGTACATTCCAACAGGACAGGATCATAAAAATACATAATAATGTCACTGTCATTACGATTCTTCCGATCGTTCCGGTTCGGTATTTCTGTCTGTGCGAACAATCCAATCTCTTACGGAGATGGTGTCTGGCCAGAAGTCTTGAGTCTGAGTTTTCTCGTAGTCATCAACATCAATGTTTGCACGGATTACAAAAGTGGGGAATTTTCTTGCCGAATGATGAGCAAGGAGGAAAATACCAGACACATTAACACCCCTATCTTCACACCATTTTATGATTTCTGTTTTGACATCCTCGAATGATGATCCCCGTGCCTTGATGTTAGCAAGAACAATTCGCTTTGTTCGGCGTTTACCACGGACAAATGTGTATCCCGTAAAAGCAGATTTTGTATCCTTGTTATGATATTTTCTTGATAGCCAATCACTGCGTTCTGTTTTTTCACTTTCTCGCCTTGCCTCACTTTTTTCAATAGATGTTAGGGCGCTTGCATAGGATTTGATGCTATTTTGATTGTCTATATTCGTTTGTAGATTTGTTTTATCTGACTTTTTTGTTTGTATCATAGAAGACGAAGTGTCATTTTCCTTGACTGTTTCATTATTGTGACGCGATGCTGGGACTTGAACCTCAGTGTTAATAGACTGGTTGATACCTTCAGGCTTGTCGATTTCTTGCAGAGACATTCGACCGATAACAGATCTCCGATTCTTGCAGCTAGGACTGTCACTTGCATTGCAATGCTCTGCCCTATTATTACTTGTATTTTGATAATCAGTATGTATTGATTTAGACGTCTTTTGGATATTTTGTTGACTTTTTTGGATTTTCTTTATTTCTTTGAGAATTTCGACATTAGAAATGTTTGTTTCCTCACACGATTTCTGTTTTTGTCTCAATACTTTTATTTCGGATTTGAGTTGAGATGTAGAGTCGGCTAACCTGTTTTTCTCCTCCATGCAAGTTGAAATCTCCATATGGAGACGATTGTTATCAGCCCGCAGTAGTCGAATTTCATTGTTTTTGGCCCGAATTTCAGCCTCAAATAGGTTTTTCAACTCTTTTAACGCGTCATTGATGGGGAGGAGTTCTCGTTTTAACCAGATATCTAGATCCTGATGTAAAGCACTATTTACGGTGTTTTCTTTTGTTTCTTCATTTGAAGTCATATTGTCATTTGTTTCTTCATTTGAGGTCATATTGTTTATTGGCGTTTCTTGTAATAAGGAATGTTTCATCTTATGTCGACTCATAACCTCTCTTTGGAACTCAGTTGTCGACACAACTCCTTCAACAAAGGCATATATGTAGTATACATCTGATGCATACTTTTCCGTGATTGATTTTCCGGTTCCTCTTTGTCGCCGTTCTGTTAGAAATCCGTGTGGAAATTCTTCGATATTAGCTTTTGCATAGTCATACATACTCTGCCTTATTTCATTTAATTGCTCGGGGTTTTCCACGTATCTTTCGACAAGATTTGATAGGAAATTTTCCTTATCATAGTGACCAAATTGATTTTTAATTTCTTCATAAATTTCAGTTTCAACTTCTTCTGCATTTTGAGTGCAGTAGATATTATTCTCAATAAAACTGTCATTTTCACCATCATTTTCACTATCCCCGTTGGCACTCATTTTTTTTTTTACCAGTAGGTGTGTAACATGCTACCCAAACTTTTGGAGACACCCTGTATCTGTCAGACAGTCGATCGTGACCCCTTTACTGGACACGTTTTCGTTATACCTGAGTGATTATTTACAGGTAAACAATCACAGATAAACAAAATTGTTTGACCGGAAGTGTCTTATTCTTGAAATTGTTGCCTTTTTGCACAAAAATGATGATATGCACACAACAATAGTATATCATTCGACGTAAGTACCTCTTTTGAAGACCTCCGAGGGTATAGAAGTACGTATTCGATGCAGAAAACGGGTGCACTGTTGACCTACTCGTCCACCATCGAGAGGCACCAGGCGGGGGAATGCCATATATAAAAGATAGAAAGCCACTGAGAGCTGTATTTGATGAAAATGGCTAACTACTTTTATTTATTTATAAAGGGTGTATTGACATACATATATCTTTATTACTTTCTTTAAAAAATATTCACATCTGGTTTTTATATCATGGTTATAAAATAAGTTTAAGCATTCATGAACATACAATCCATTTTTATTTCAAAGAATTTCTTGCAAATATTTCTTTAAAAGATAAGGCAGAATTTAAGTGTAAGTTTAATTATCTAGATCGAAAAATACAAAATATTAATGAATCGTCTCACAGAACTCGGTGCTAAATGTAAATTTTGTGTGTAATTGTGTCAGAATATTTTTTTCAAAACAGGCCCTTGGTTTAGGAGGTATATAAAAAGTTTTGCTACAAGAACTGCTGTACACATCTATGTACGGACACGACCTGATGATTCCTTAGTGAACATGTCTACACTGAATTCAAATGCTACGATGTGATAGATTCAAACATTCACATCAACAGAACTTTGGAGAGAGTCAAACTAGGCTGTATCGAGATGAATAGGAAATAGGAAGTAATCAATATAAGTTTTAATTATAATTGTTTATCCTTTTGGGTCTATAATTCTGAAACACTGTAAACTTGTTTGTGTTGTGGCTAGTATGTTTTATATATTGTGGGCTTTTAACACCATGCTATCATTAAACTGTAAACTCAGGAGCAAATGTGCAGCAAATCACGCACCATTGACACGAACATTTCTCATATTTAAACATTGGTCGTAAATCTATAAATATTTGTTATAACTTATCTTTTATGTAGAAATACAATAAACAAAATTCTGGTAAGTAATTATATTCATTCTCAAATTTAAAAACATCAATTTAATAGAGTGTTTGAACGAACTTTCTTTAGTTAAAAGTTCAAAAAGTTCAATCTGCAAAAGAGCTGACTCGCGGCGACCGAAATTGTCAACCCCTTTTTACTTTAATAAAAGACATTTAAAGATAGATTAACAAATTAAGGTTGATACGTAAAACTGATATTAATATTTCTTTAATAAATATTTAACAGCATAACTACACGTACCATATATTCAATAGCGTTTGAATTAAAATCGATTTTATTTGTCATTACTCATACAATAACATATACAAGTAAAACTTTTATCTTTTTAAGAAATATAACTCAATATGTTTGTACTACCATGCTTTTTATATCATATTTATATAAACGTTACGAAATCGTACAAATAGTTTAAGAATATTCTAATGAAATGTAATAAATGAACATTGTAATGATTTTTACTGAACATTATATGTCAACAACGGCAACAATATCCGACGGTGATTATTCCTATATTTAACATTTACCGCTTTTACTTTTTAAAAATGTCTGTTTCATTATTGATTGAAGCTGATTCTGACTTGTTTTTCATTGATTTAAAAAGTTTGTCCAAAATGGATGTCATAAATGTTACACTCTAAATATATATTTAAAAATGGTATTAATTTTTTATGCGTAACAACAATTTCTATTTCGTCAGTAACAAAATGCAAGAGAAGAGTAAAATAAAAGTTGCATATAATGCCATCGTTTGCTGGTTCATAATAAGCAATCTTCCGGATTCCACGTCAGGTAAGTGAAAATAAGTATATCGTGTGAATCAAATCTTAATCAAACGGGGTATTTTTTCTGATTCTGAAAGAAGTTTGGCATTTTTGAACCTTTTTCAGCACGCTGTCTACGACCCATTGATTGCCAAGATATTATGTGGTCGGGTCGTAATACAAGCGGTGTCTACACGATTTATCCACAAGGAACAGGTGGATTCAAAGTGTACTGTGACATGACCACGGCTGGGGGTGGATGGACGGTATAGAATAAACATACAATAATATAAAAGATACATGACCCAAAAAAAACCCTTAATATCAAGTTAAACTATGATGTAATACCTCTGTATAGCAGCTGTTTAGTGAATAACGTGTTAAAAGTTCCTATTTTCAACCAGGTTTTTCAAAGACGAATGAACGGAATTGTTGGATTTAACAGATCCTGGCGAGAGTACCAGTATGGATTTGGCAATTTTAAAGGAGAACACTGGATCGGTAAGACTAAACTAATATTGTTATAACAAAAGTAATTAAATTGTTTTTCTTTAGAAAATACCTAATGATATTGAACTTGTATATTTTCTTAATACGAGGAAACCAACGAATTCATCAGTTGACATCTCAGGGTTGGTATGAACTTAGAGTGGATATGTCTGACTTCAGTAATAAAAGCCGATTTGCACACTACCGAATTTTCTCTGTTGGAAACAAAAATTCCGGCTATCGACTGTCGGTTGGAGAATACGAGGGAAATGCAGGTATTAATTTGATTAGATGAACAGTATTTAATTTTCGAACAATAATGAAATTTCCCCAGATCTTTTGCCATCGGTTCCTATTAAAATTAAAAATGCAATCCAAGGGATTTCCGATAAGTGATACCACAACTTCGGATAGACTAGGTACATAAAGGCCTTCACGTCGAATGCCTTTTCATAAACCTTGAGAAATAGAGTAATATATTTTGTAAGAATTTTTATCTAACAATTAATGAACAGGTAAATTTTAGTTAATAAATAATTCATAAATAACAAACTAATTTCTATTCTTAGCTAAACTGACTACATGAAATGGAAAACGGGTCTGTTTTGTTTTCTACATGTAAATAATTCTAAAATCCTGTCATTCATAATCTAAACTTTTAACCCAAACATTTTTTCAGGAGATTCTTTGGCATCCCACAGCGGCAATTCATTTTACGCCAAAGATCGAGATATCAATAACTGTTCCTATAACTACAAAGGAGGTTGGTGGTACAACAACTGTCATTACTCTAACCTCAATGGATTGTATTTGATCAGTACACACTCATCATATGCTAACGGAGTAAACTGGTATCATTGGCATGGCTATCATTACTCACTCAAAACAACGGAAATGAAGATCAGGAGACAGTAGACTTGGTTATGAAGTTTACATGCTGTGTTCTGTTCAAATTTTGTTTTACATTGAATCCTAAAATCTTTGAATAAATATTTGAATAAACAACAATATCTAATTTTTACGAAAGTATTTTACTCTTCAACAAACTCGTTTTAATCAATTATTTAAAAAAAGAATACGTTGAACTGGCTTATAACAATCAGTCTTTAATTTACAAAGATGCCTTACGTTATTCTTTATATGCCCATCTATTTCAAAGGTCCATGGACTATGCGTTACACTCAGTAAAATTCATTCTAAACCAAATTTAAATAAATGATCGAATCATAATTTTCAATGTAAAACAATGGCTTTAAAATTTATTTATAAATCTCTTAGTATAGAAAAACGAGAAATATCGGGACCCCATCTTCTTGGTTTTTTTTTTAAGATGGACATTTTTTCTTTCAATCGGCGAAAATTATGGTCTAAATCTCACAATATAAAAATGCATGAATATATGCTGACTCTAACATGTTATACTTTTTTGTTAAGTTAAAGTAAACTTTATCTTTAATTCAACTGAAATTTTACTGAGAATTAATAAATAACGTGAAGCAGACTCTTAACAGTTTCAAAAAGTGTATTTTTAAATTAGCATACATCTGTGATGGAATTTACTTTAATTAGAATTCGTCTTATTAGTCACAATAAAGACCAATTATTTTGAAAGAATAAACGCATGTATAAACTCTTATTAGACAACAATGTTTTTCTTTGTCAAATGTATAAAAGAAACTTAGACAAATTGTTTGATTGTGTTTGAAATGAAGACATAATCCATCAAGTTGTTGCGGAAGTTTAGAAATAATGTAGCATATGCATACAATAACATTTAAGGACCGAATGAGAACAAAAGTAAAAAAGAAAACTGCAGATGATATGGAATCATTTGGCTTGTATATTATTTATGCGAATCAATCCATATGCATGAATTGAGAGGCAATCATGTTTAAAAGAGCATGAGAAAAAATTATGAGATCAGACTGTTAATGATTTCATAAAATTCAACATCTGTTTTATTATAATCAAAGTATGGCCGGGCAATTCCCCAAATCTAAACTGCATAGAAAATCCCTGGGGTATTCTGGACAATGAGGCCTACAAGGATCCGCGCCCAACATCCATGGACCAATTACGCCGCCGTCTTCAACTAGCATGGAGGGAGATTCCCTTGAAACAGTTGATTTCTTTAATTCATTCAATGCCAAGCAGAATTAAAAATGTACTGAAAAACAAAAGGTGGTCTATCTAGTTATTAAAAATCAAAATACTTACACACGAGTTGTTTTTTAATGTATCTAGGCTAAAGTAAATCACGGAACAAACTTTCTTAACACCCTTTATATACGTTGAAAGAATTCTTGCAGACAAATATTGCCCTTTTTTCACAGAACATCTTGTTCAATTTATTAGTATTAAACAAGTTCAAATACAACATTACAAATAGTTTTAAAGCCTGAATAAAATAAATACAGTATTTCGAAATTTGTACTGTGAGGATGGTTTTTTTCCTACAAAACGTAGTTTATGATAACAATGGTAACAAAAACAGAACCATATATTAAACAATTGCCAGAGTGTTTCATTAGTTAAAGCTGAATCTGATTTGTTATTCAATTATTTTAAAAGTGTCCATCAGAATGTATATGTAATTTACGTTACGCTAAATTAATATCTAAAAATGTGCCATTGCACAATCTGTTGTTTATTTCTTTTTGAGCAGTAACACAATAATATGTTAAATAAGACAAAAAGTAGAAAAAAGAGGTTGTATATACTGCTTGCTTTATAATAAGCAATCTTTTGGACTCAATGTCAGGTGAATGTGATTTAATTATAATTTAGCAAGTGGAGTCATTCTTCATAAAACAGCTATTGGTATTTACGTGTCTTAACCGCAATAGCTGCATTGGTGAGTTATTAAACTCTTAATTAACGATTTCCACGATTTTCTTTGGTCATGTTATAATAAAAGTGGTGTCTACACGATTTGTTCTCAAGGAACACGTGTGTTCAAAGTGCAATTGCAATTGAGATGACCGTGGCCAGAGGTGGATGAACTGTATAAATACCGTCAGATTCTTCAACAATGCTTAACATAAGTTTAAGTTATGCTGCAAAAGTTGTGAGTTAAGTCTTTGTAATGGATGCTTTAACACAGAACTGAAACACATAGCAGACGCAAATACAGCGTGTACGGCGTTGTGATATTAGGACGCGTATTTTGACATTACTTCAGTTGAAATAAGAGGAGTTTTACTATGCTCTTCACATTTCTTTCATGAATAAAAAATTAATTGTTATTCTTAAAACGAAGACTAAGGTCTAAAAGACAATCCAACTTTGAAATATAATAAGAACAATATATATTCTAATGAGTTTTTGCTGAGCATTAATAAATATTAGAGATAAAGATATTCCTTCAAAACTTATTGGTCGAGTGATTTTTATCAGATTTAAGGTAAATACACAGCAACCGAACCAAACTTTTCAAGTGTGGATTAAACTAGACTTCTTCTTGCCCTTTATTTTATATTATCAAATTTTATATGGTTCCAAGTTATCAGCTGAGACAAAACAGATCCAGACACATTTCGTTGATATGAACGAAATTTTAGAATATTCGTGTATATTCATGATGCTGTTGTCAGTTATTTTATAGATGAGTAAAATGAGAATCGTGACAAAACAAATATAATTATTCCTTACGGGTTTAAAAATTTTGAAAACTGTTCACAATATAATGATATATGAGAGTCACATTTTCTGTAATATATTCTTCATAATCACGTTGTTCATGTTTTTTATTGTTGTAAACATATAAATAAGTGTTTATAAGTACGACTGACTAAACTTTTACACGGAGATACACAGTTTTTCTGGGAGTATTTTTTCAAACTTTTGAACACGTTAACTACGAAATCATGTTTCACAGTTCAAAAAACCATGTATATAATTTTAAAAATGGCATACACTTTCTTTCTGTAAAGTGTTGAGGGGTCAATTCCAAGGTCTGAAGGTTGAATACAAGAAATATTAAATGACGATCATTTTTCATAGTGAAATTATTGCTGACTATAATTGGCCTATAATTATTTTCACCCTAACGTAAGGTTAATCCCACAATTGATGGTCGGCTTGGATTGGAAATAAAATATTACGAAGGTGTAAACAATAGTTATGCCTTATTCGGGCGGTGGTAATTGCCGATGACACGCCATAGTCTATTAGAGTATCAGCTTGGCTAACGTCGAAGAATACAACCTCTTTAACAACCGAGAATCTAGTGGTCCGTCTAAAAAAAACTGGTCTAAATTAGTAATGTGGCATTTTAAAGCAAACCAACTACAAAAACGTACCTTAGTTTCGTAGATCTTCTCATCTGGAACATTGTTAAGAGTACTAACGTTGAGGCTGCTTGTATATATACCATTGTGGGTTACATGATAATATCGGCGCTGAATGCATTGTTGCTTAGCGAACACAAACACAAAAATAACAGCCCGTGTCACATAATCAAACAAAATTAAACATCGTGTAAAAATGCATTATATTTCTCTTATCATACACAACATATACAATGTCAGCCATGTCTATATTTTTCATCAGATATAAGGCAAACCATAGCATCAGTATGAACAGACTTAATCCAGATGCTAGTACTTTTAAAGTTGTGTATGCAATCATCGTTTGCTGCTTTATAACCACTGTACTGCTGCCCAAAGCATGTAAGTATGTTTGTAAACTATAACGTAATCATTACAAGCAATGATGGGTAATATAACTTTAAAGAAAATTTTGGATTATAATTTACAAGTTTCTCACAACAAACGATTCTCGAGTTGTTTATTGTGATTCGTAAGAAAAGAGTGTCAAAATCTAAAGATTGGAATCTTTAGCATGCTGTTCCCTGCCAACTGACTGTCAAGATATCCTGCGGTCCGGAAGTCTTACAAGCGGTGTCTACACGATTTATCCACCAGGAACAGGGGGGTTTAAGGTGTATTGTGACATGACCACGGCTGGGGGCGGATGGACGGTAACAACATATAGCAATTTTATAAATATTGATTTATGATAAATGGAGAATAAGTACAGTTTATATGCCATTTATCACTATTCATATATATTAAAAATTTAGGAAACTTGTTCAATATTGCATTAGGTTTCTCAATTATGCTATATAATCCCCTAACGACATCTATCATAATTATCATACTAGGTTTTTCAAAGACGAATAACTGGGGATGTTGGATTTAACAGACTTTGGAAAGATTACCAGTATGGATTTGGTGACACTGATGGAGACCACTGGATTGGTACAGATCTAGATGAACATGACGAAAATCCTTATTTGACTTATAAGTCCTTAACATTTCCAATAACGAAATGTAATTTTGCCATATAATTTTAAACAGGAAACCAAAGAATTCATCAGTTGACATCTAAGGGATGGTATGAGCTTAGAGTGGACATGTCTGACTTCAAAAATGAAAGTCGATTTGCTTACTACCGTACTTTCTTTGTTGGAAACAAAGACTCTGGTTATAAGCTGAAAGTTGAAGAATACGAAGGAAATGCAGGTTAACAATTGCATTCCTTATTAAGACGTTTCGATTTGATTGACAATGCTAATGAGACTAAATTACAGGAACAAATATTTCTTCTTCGGGAGATTCAACGCAAACGCATAAAGGTTTTTTTACGCAAGGGACAAAGATAACAATGAAAAATGTTCATATCAATAAGTTGGTTGTAAGAAGTGCCACAAATTTAACCTGAATAGAGTGTTGGCTACAATTGCTGATGTCATTTGATTTCATCATGTTTTAAATCTATTTCTTTTTGCAGGAGATTCGATGGCTATCCACAACGGTAGTAAATTTTATGCAAAAGATCGAGATATCAATGAGTGCGCCTCTAAGTATAAAGGAGGTTGGTGGTATAAACACTGTCATGATGCCAACCTCAATGGACTCTACCTGAAAGGTAACCATTCGTCATACGCTAATGGGATGAACTGGTTTGATTGGCATGGATATCATTACTCACTCAAAACAACAGAAATGAAGATCAGAAGACAGTAGACCCATGATGTTAATATATTGTGTTTGGTCAAGTGTTATTTTAGATTTATTTCTAGACTATTTGAATAAACAATATTCAAACTTTTGTTTGTTCATTATAATCAAATATAAAAAGATAAGTTTAACTACGGTATCTTTATACTATCTTAAAATATATATATGTTCTTTACACAATCTGTTTCAAATCTATTTCTCTATTTTGAAATCTTCTCCTGTTTAATCAAGTGAAAATTAAAGAACTGACAGTTTACAGCTGCAATACCATGTTCCGATGACTAGTAAAAATGATGTCAGATCCATCAAATAATATTTAAGAATGTTGTATTCTTCTGATAGCTATTACAATCAGTTATGAAATATATCATCATTATAACAATGATTTCTTTTACTGGTTATATAATTTAAAAAACCTCATTTAAAAATAATTTTTACATGTATAGCCAATAAATTGAAACATTGAACTTTGGTATAGAATTTCACGGATTTATATATCAGGGCAAATGTTGACTTTTTTTGTTAAAAATATCAAAGTTAATTCATTAAGTGAAATTATTTTGATCAGTTAAGAACAATGCAATGGTACTTGTGGTGCAGAAAAACGCAATTTCACATGAACGGTATCAGAGTATTTGTCAAAAAAAAGTATATGGCAAATGGTCTTTAGAGTGGAGGTCGCAGTTTTTTTTACTCGCAATTCAAAAGTAAACTTCATTCTAGAACGCCGTTTGCAATCCAAAATTTATGATTCATATTTGGAGTCTGAAGTATTTAGGGTCATCAACTAGTGGGAAACCACTGCTATTGTAATAGATGATGTGGTCATCTCCAGTAAATGGAACTGGAACTCTGCTAAAAATACACTATTCATTTCAAAGAGATAGTCCTTACCAGTGCGGTGGACGTCATATTTTCTTCGAAAGGTGTTTCTACAAATCATTCCGTCTAATGAAACGTGTTCGGGTAAATAAACGGAAGGCATGCAATGAAGCTTGCCCTTATATAGGCGATGTGTAGCTATTAGCGTAACAATAGACACAAAAACTAATAGGGCGATAGTCGCAGATAAAAGGGAAATATTATATATAATGCTTTTTAACTAATCACGGCAACACCGAAGCTTGTTTGTTTCCATTCTCGTTAACGATATGAAGACAGTAACGCCTCGTAAATGTAAAAATAATTGTCATTTATTAAAATAGGAAGCAAAAATATAGAGCATTATTAACTACATCAAAGGTGGCTTTAGGAACCACAAACAGTTTACAAAATGTTAGCTTGGTTTAATCAAATGCATATATAAGATTCTCCGACAGGTTTGTGTATGGGCTTTGATACCGGGGGGACCGATTGGACCTGTGAGCTTCTTGAATTATTCAACGCCATCAGCTTGGATAATAAAGATAAATCAAACTTGGTTAATTTGAGCCAGATTTAAAAATATGTATTCATGATAATGCTGTTAGTTATGTCATGTAACTGAGGTAAAAGAGCCCAAAAATCTCTTCCGTGACAAACTACTATTATGATCAGCCCCGCTGGGTTTGAAAATTTGAAAAAAAATCACGATAAAATGATGTATGAGAGGCACATTTGCTGCAAACCACGCTTCAAAATCACGTTGCTTGTAGTTTTTATTGGTCGTTAACATACAATAAGTATAAATAAGTAGGGTTGAATTTTACGAAGAGATACTGTACAATCACCTATTAACTTGGGATCCCGGTGAGTATTCATTCTTACATCTTTACATGTCAAATTTGATAAGCTGTTTAAGATTTATCCACTTCATTGAAAAACACAAGCATGTATCATTGTAATAACATTTACGTTTCTGTTAAATCTGCATTAGGTATCAAAATTTGAAGTAAAGATTACGTTTACTCAAAGAGTACACCAATTCAATTAACAGGAATAAAAATCTACAACTTGTGCATTATAGCCTTTCTCTATGTAGTTATTATTCAATTTCAAATAACTTGGTCGATGATCTACATTTATATTTCCTAGTTTATTTTGGATGTTCATCGAAGAACTCTCCAACTACCAAGATTATCTTTTTTTGAAAATTACAATTCACTAAACTATTTGAAAAATGAAACACAGTGAAATATTGATATTGCTAATTTAACATTACAATAAATAACTTGAAAATCATTGTTTTTATATTTTTATTTTGAATTTTGAATTTGCTCCCTGTTATTTTCGACCTTTTTCACTTTCAAACGGTTTCGCACCTTTTTTAATAGGAGATCGCCTAGACTTTAATTCGCCCCCTGACAACGAGGACGAAGGGGGCGCAAATAAAACAGGGGACAAATATTTCCCTTTATACTATACATACATAAGATACATGTTTTGTCTATACTTAAGATATATAAGTTGTGTCTATACATAACATACATAAGATGTAAGATACCATCTTCGCTAGCAAAGTTTTCTGATCCGCACAGCTTCTCACAAACCCTTGGCATATCATGCTATCATAAGTCGGTCTTTTTTTCGTCACGTAATCTCTTATCCTATTTTTAAATCATCCAAATGATGAAAGATGCCGTATGATATATACGTACCTGGTGCAGAAATGTCAGTCTCTGTAGAAATTGATATTGACATGTTTGAAGAACGTTAAATGCCCAGTTTATTCAATAAATATGAATAATGTTAAATGTTACATATAGATCGAATTCATTTGTAAGCTGAAAAACTGGGCGCGGTAAACAGTTGGTAAATCCTCAATCTACGAGTGCATGCCTATGTTAATAACCAGTCTGGTGTACTTGTTATTGCACCATTGAATTGTACATGAATCATGAAGGCTCAAACAGAAAGACTAGAAAAATTAGGATTTTGAGTTATTCGTGTTAGAGACACTCGTGAATAAATAGTAGGAAAACATTGCAGATTAAATCAAATATGCGTTTCATTATTTTGGTTGGTCGAACGGTTTCAGTAACCCCCAATCAAAATCCAGGGAAAAATTCCCGACTTTTGATAGCACAATAAGCCAAGGGTGTATGAGAAGCGTTGCGGATCAGAAAACCTTGGCTAGAAAAGATGGTAACATACATAAGATGTGTCTCTACGTACAAAGATACATGAGATGTGTCTATACATAAGATACATAAGGTGTATCTATACATAAATAAGATGTGTCTCTACATAAGAATTGCCTATCCACAAGAGGAATTTATACATAGGACGTGTCAATACATTAGATGTGTTTATATATAAGATACATAAGGTGTTTATACATAAGATACATTAAATGTGTCTTTACATAAGATACAAAAGATGTGTTTTTAATAAGATACATAAAATATGTCTATATATAAGATACATAAGATGTGTCTAAACATAAGATACATTAGATGTGTCTATACATAAAATACTTAAAATGTGTCTATACATAATAGGTGCCAATCCATAAGAGGAATTTATACATAGGATGTGTCAATACATCAGAAGTGTATATATATAAAATATATGAGATGTATCTATACATACAATACATAAGATGTGTCTATACATAGGATACATAAGATGAGTCTATACATAAGATACATAAGATGAGTCTATACATAAGATACATAAGATGTGTCTATAGATTAGAAATATCTATACATATGATATATAAGATGTGTCTATACATAAGATGCATTAAATTTGTCTATACATAAGATACATTAGATGTGTCTATACGTAAGATACATGAGATGTGTCTATACATAAGATACATAAGATATGTCTATACACAAGATCGTAAGAGGTGCCTATCAACAAGAGGAATTAATACATTAGATTACATAAGGTGTATAGGTACCCAATATATTTGTTCTAATCCGTAATACATAGCTGATACATGAAGGGAAAATCTGATTAACGACATGCTTACTTTTCAAACACATTTTATCTGAAGAATATATTTTCATATTTTTTCCATATTCTGATAGACATTTTATTTCTCTTCTTCACAAAAGATATTCATACATTGTCAACCATGTGAACTTTTTGTAGCAATAACGCAAAGCATAGCATCATGATGCATAGACAGATGTCACAGGCTGGTACCAAATATGTTGCGTATGCATTCATTGTTTGCTGCTTTATAACCACTGTTCTGGTGTCTAAAGCCTGTAAGTATGTCTCTGCACTGTTATATAATCATTTCAAGCTATGATGGATATGTGAAGTAAATTTGAGATTAAACAGTGGTTTTCATTTTAAAAAATTATCGAAATGTTTAGAGTTGTTTAAAAAAAGAGTGTCAAAATCTAAAGATTGGAATTTTTAGCATGTTGCTCCTTACCAACTGACTGTCAAGATATCCTGCGGTCCGGAAGTCTTACAAGCGGTGTCTACACGATTTATCCTCAAGGAACAGGGGGGTTTAAAGTGTATTGTGACATGGTTACAGCTGGAGGTGGATGGACGGTAATAACATATAACAATTTTATAAATATTGATTTATGATAAATTGAGAATAAGTACAGTTTATGTGCCATTTGTCACTATTCATAAAGATCAGAAACTAAGAAAACCTTTTTAACATTATGTCAGTTTTATTATGCTATATCATCTTCTAACGACATCTATCATAATGATCATGCTAGGTTTTTCAAAGACGAATAACTGGGGATGTTGGATTTAACAGACTTTGGCAAGATTACCAGTATGGATTTGGTGACACTGATGGAGACCACTGGATTGGTACAGATCTAGGGGGAAATGACGAAAATCCTCATTTGACTTATAAGACTTTTCACGTGTGAAATATCGAAATGTAATTTTGTCTTACAATTTTAAACAGGAAACCAAAGAATTCATCAGTTGACATCTCAGGGTTGGTATGAGCTAAGAGTGGACATGTCTGACTTCGAAAATGAAAATCGATTTGCTTACTACCGAGTTTTCTCTATTGGAAACAAAGATTCTGGTTATAAGCTGACGGTGGGAGAATACGAAGGAAATGCAGGTAAACAATTGTATTCTTATTAAGCAATGTTTATTTAGGTGACGATGCTGATAAGACTTTCATTACTCTAAATATTCGTTGATAATTAAAATAAATTTTTATATTGATTTCAGGAGATTCAATGGACGCCCATAATGGACAATCATTTTACACAAAAGACCAAGACAATGATAATTGTTCAAAAAAATATAAAGGTGGATGGTGGTATAAAACATGCCACAGGGCCAACCTAAATGGACTGTACCTGAAAGGTAACCATTCCTCTTATGCTGATGGCGTGAACTGGTATCATTGGCATGGTTACCATTACTCATTGAAAACAACGGAAATGAAGATTAGAAGACAATAGATTTTGCTATGAAGTTTACAACCAGTGTTTTAAGATTTGTCAAAGAATCAAACAGTTAAGATTTTAATAATTATATTCAGACTATCTGGAGGTCAAATTATAGTTCATGTTAATTTGCTAATTATATCTATGTGTCAATATGCAGTGTTTTAAATGTAATGAGATTTGTGTTTAAGCCAGTAAAATTAAATAGCATAAGACAATTAAAAATGTAGTCTTAGGATTGATTGGAACAACTTTATTCAAATATCTTTAAACATCTGAACTTACTCAGAAGCCTTTGTAATAGGTTTTTTTTTCATAGGGTTACAACTGTTTATAGATAAATCTCAAAAACCAATCATTCATTTCTGAACTCTTTTTTCATTTTATTATGAGATTATGATATTCTATTACAGCTTCAGTTATTGCCGAGATCAAAGAGATATGTTTTGTTGTTTTTTTAAAGCAACATGAACTGCAATTTTCATGTTGAATTTTTTTTTTTTACGAAAATGTAATTTTTAATTTAAATGACAAAAATGTCATAGTTTTTAAATATCTTCAAACCATTTTTGTGTGTGAAAAGGAGGTTGAGAAGCCTTAACTGGAGCATAGTTGAATTGTTGTCCTGTACAAAAATTGATTTCCGAAGAGGAGACATCTTTCTTCTGACAAAAATTAATGATTTTTTCAAACCTTTTTTTTATCATAAAAGTTTAAGTTATATGCAGACTTATCACACTAGCAGCGTTTTGCAGCAAAATAAAATTCTAAAATATACAGCTCATCCTGCTTTAAATATATTTTCATAGTCATTATGTAAATACAAAACGGATACCTTGCGTTTGAAATTTTTATTCGAAATTTTAAGTTGTTTCAACTATGACCTATTACTTACAATAGCACGTGTATAAAGGTTCCAAAACAGACGTTATCCATATTGATAGTCATTCTGAAAGAAGCTGTAGAGAGTGGTTTGTAGCAACCTCTAATGATACAATGTCCACTAATGCTATAAGGTTGCATTAGAGGTCAGGATGTTGACCACTTATGATATAATTTAATCATTAACGAACAACCTAACCGTCTGCTAATGATATAATTTCAGATTTATATCATTTGCGGTCAAAAACCGTAACCTCCAATGATATGGAAAAAAAGAGAAATAAGCACTACCTTGACCACTAATGATACACATTTGCACACATTTTCAATTGCATTAGTGGATGGATTTAAAACCTTAATATATATAATGCAACATTATATCATTAGTGGACGGTGTATCATTAGAGGTTGCTACAGTGGTTCGCATTTTTTCCTACACAATAAAGCAGTGCATTGAAATATTAGATATATTAATAGTTAGTAAAGACAAGTTTGGAATTCCAGCAACACTTGTTATCTCTTTAGATTATACAATGTCATATAAGGTGCCTCACTACACCTTGAAATAGATTCTCAAATCAGCAGAAATTTACTTGATTATGATAGAAAGCATGATGAATAAGAAGTAAAAATGTCAAATAGGCGAAAAAATGTGCAATTTTAGATAAAAAATGATATTTTCAAAATTTCATTCGGTAAACATAAACAAAAGCCCCAGGTGGATTCGAACTCAGGACCTGCGGTTCACAAGCCTGATACTTTAACCTCTGAGCTATGACGATATACATCTGAATCGATTGATACAAACAATTTAACAAAACATTTAAATCGCCTTCTTGTGACGTAGTGTCTTAAAAAGAATAAGTGTCGGTGTAGTGAAGTACCTTAAGAGAGAATTCTTACTCTTTCTGACAAGCGAAAACAAGTTATATATACAAGGTATATATAACCCAGTGGAAGTTTAGGGGCAATCGAAACTAATATGGCAGCCAAATGCTTTAATGAATTCATGCAAGCTTTAACGCCGAGATATCACTTGCTAGAATGTCACCAAAGAGCAACAAAGAGGAAGAACTATGTGTACACTTTTATCTGAAGAAAAGTGACATATCTCTTCATCCATTTCTCTATTATTCTATATCTGTATCAATCCATTTATCTATATCTATCCATCTATCTATTCAGTCTTTCTATCTTTTTTTATGATGGAATTTAAGATATGGTTTGTTTTATATCTACAAACAAATTAACCAAAACCATAACAAAGCATTATTTTTATTTTCATTTCGGGATTGTTTTGCTAAGATGTATGAACCTATTTGAAATTATAAAGCTGCCAATCGATATGTTTTTGTAATTGTGTATGATATGTGGTGATAGCTAACAGTGTTCAAAACCAAACGCTCAAAGGAAAAATACAAAAAAGGAGCAGAGAAAAACACGGACTTCTATAAACTTAGAGGTAGGATCACGTGCCATGGAGGAGTGAGCATCCTCTGCTGACCGGTCACATCCGCTGTGTGATCTTTGTAGTAATCGGGAACTTACGAAATGATGACTTCAGTCGAGACTGTTGGTAGTGCTGTTTTATCAATTTGTGTGTCAGTAGCCTTCCTCGACTGTTCATACGTAGAGCATGTCCATGTGTACCGAATTAACTGAGAGACAGAAACTTCATATACAGGGGATGAAGGTTTACTCGTATATAAGTAGGAAAAGTTGATTATAGAAAAATGAAAGTCATCATGTTTATCATTGGGGCGTAATTGGTACCTACGGGAATTCAAACAGATTGTTGGAAGACCTGATTTCCAAAAACTATATAGATGTTGTCTATCAAAAACTCGAGACTCTTTTTAATATCTTATAAATTAGTACTTGTATGCACAATTAGCATGGTTTTGTAAATGACCGATTACAAAGTAAATAAAATGTGATCCATTTTTATTGAAAAAACAGCTATCAATGATGTCAAAAAGCATGGACTTTAGCTTATCGTGGAGGATGGTTGTATAGATTGTAGAAAAGTCTTTGAAAAGTCTTAATGGTATTGGTTATGGTAAAATTTTGGGAATTCAAATTTTCTTAAAGTTCCTTTGAATTCTCAAGTATCAACATCTGATTTACACCGTTTCTTGAATACACTGTTGCACAGAACTCTTAACGTTTCTCATTCACTGTTGTTAATATATATTTAAGTAAGGAGTAAAGAAAGAGGCTTCGTACAATATTTATTGAAATCCGCTATATATCTTTGTTTGTAAAGATTTTTATGAAGTTTAGGTATCTAAGATAGGTAAGGTAATTCATACTGATTTTGGTTGTTGGGAATTTTGAAAATATTCAAAACTGACATATGATTTTGAAAAATTACATAATATTACACATGACCAGAATCAGGATTCTAGTACTTCAGTTTTTTTAGTTTTATTTTTATTTTCCAGACAATAATATGCAAAGTTTTCATATCAATGACACTTTAATTCGTAAAAATTGCAGATTAATCTTAAAAATTCACACTTTAATCTAAATATTGTACATTTCTAAAATACTCTGAGAGAACCACATATTGTGTAATAATTTCGTTGCAATAGAACTTAAGATAATTGATACCCTATACAAATGAATCGTTTGTTAAAGGTCCCCAAGTTAATAACTATTCAATTATGTGTAACTATTTGAATAAATCAATATATATGTACTATCGTAATTGCAATGTTTAACAAATCCTGAGATGACGTCATA
This sequence comes from Magallana angulata, assembly GCF_025612915.1. Taxonomy (NCBI): domain Eukaryota; kingdom Metazoa; phylum Mollusca; class Bivalvia; order Ostreida; family Ostreidae; genus Magallana; species Magallana angulata. The sequence goes on from NC_069117.1 coordinate 2,721,222, forward strand.
ATGTATATTTTTGCATTTTTGTCTACACCATATATTTTCTTTGCAGGTAAATGTATGCATATTGACGGCATTCATTTTATGTGTAATAACTGTACATTCTACGTCATGATTAAAACATGAAATATTAAAAAACAACCCTGTTATTTACAATAAAAAATAAGTATAAAATATATGTTTTATATATAGCTTATCTGGAAAGTAAATTTTTTTACTGTTTAGCTGGAAACACGTTCTATTTGGTTAACATTCCCGGTTGCGATGGAGATTGACTTAACGACACAGGCTTTTTGTAATAAAATAGAACTTTTTATGCAAAATGTTTTTTAGAAAACAAATTTCGATGTATTGATGTATTGATGTACAAAAAATGTAAATTTAACCAATATAATACTGAATTTTACATATAAGAGGGTAAACTTCAGAAAAGGGTGTAAATTTTACATATTAGAATAATAAATTAATCGATGTTAACTAACAGCTTTAAGTGTTCATTTTACATACCAAAGAGTTAATTGTTTATATTTAATTTAAATCTTTTAAAGCGAACAGCTTTAAGTGTACATTTTACATACCAAAGAGTTAATTGTTTATATTTAATTTAAATCTTTTAAAGCGAAATGATAAATTAAAAGTTTTTATGTGACACTAATACGCATCCGTGATTTCATATTTTTTAGTTATGACGCTAAGCTTTTGTCAAGTTAAGTTTTAATATTCTAGAAAAACGTTATTTGACAAATTAATAATTTTCTAATAAACTCTTACACTTACATTGATATTGTTAAGATGTGTTATTCATCCTTGTAAAATAACAAAAGTATAAGAGAATACCCTCTATACAGATTGTAATGAGTTCTTTTGATTACACTGTATTAGATATGAAATGTTAATAAACTACAAAATGTTGTTTTATAAACTGTTTCAACCAATAAAACTTTTGTTGAAAAATTACTCAAAAAATGTTTCAGTTCAATAATTCAAAAACAAACGTAAAATCACGATTACTTCAAATTTTAGCTATGTAAAAATGAATATAAACCTGTAACAGTCACTAACCCATCTCTTTGAAAAGGAACTCAGTCACTTCAAGGACACAACGCAACCAAGACGCTCCTGCCCTCGTGTATCGGTATCCTGACTACAAGCCTCGGACTCACAGGTCTCTCGCTAACAGTCTACGACCACTTCTCTACAGATAATTACGCCTCGCTAAACGCAGCATGTGTCCCCGACATTTGTCTGTTACCCACATGACACTCCATAGGATAATTCACTTTTAGCGTCTAGCGCCTACATTCTGTAGAACAGGAATTTGCACCAAATACCCTTATGCGTTGAAAGTAACACAATGTGACTAATTAAGCCCCGATAAATATACAAACATACGACCATTTACACTCATAACTGAATTACCTGCAAAAATCACAAAATAACACCAAAACAAGCTTACCGGACAGGAAAATATGTGCCCGCCCAACAAAATCCCGAGTTTAATGGCTACCAGTTTTAACCAGTAATATAACTGACTGGAGATATTCACTATCTATGAATTCAGGAACTGCACAAACGTGGCACCCGGCTGATGCCGTTACCACTACATACATATACTCGCTCTAAAAATAGCACACTCAACCGACACCCGTCACTCACATACGGTAACCCATTCAGGACAAAAATATAAAAGAACACAAATTTAAACACCCTCATATACAAAATTGAATCAACTTTATTACACAGGGTTTTTTTCGCGCTGGTTTTTTTTCTCGCCCTTCTACACTTGCAAACGGTTATGCCCCGTTTTGAAATTGCCAAGACACAAAAATACACACTCTTTCTAATTCGCTCAGTTATCTATAAATTGTTTTTAATTCGCCTAATCTTTGATTCCCCCGCTGACAATGAAGGCAAAAAGGCGAAAATCAAGCGGGGACAAATATTTCTCCGTTTACAGTAGTAAGACAGCGAGTTTCGAGAAGTACGTTGGAAAAATGCAATCAACGTTCATTTTGTTTCTTTGAATACGACTGTAAAAAGTACTTCGTCCTACATCTATAAATGTATGTTATATTTATTGCAATTGAACAATAATAATCAGGTACATATGATCAATACTTTAACAAAATATGTTGTCATTATTTTAATGTATATTCTATGAACGTATGTAGATATAAAATAAAGTTTTTGTAGGTAATGGTTTCGTTACACTGCTCATAGAATCTGAAGACATGGTATTTCCTTTCATTAGAATGTTATCCCATTTTTACGACTTAGCGGTACCTGTTTAATTCATTGCATTTTTGTCCTTAGATACGCGTCTATAGTGTATAATAATATACATACCAAAGATAAAAGCAGACGATACTTGTACTCTATATAATATTACACTATTTAATTTATTTAAAACAGGTGCAAAGTATCTGTATTTTCACGTCCTTTCAAAATACAAATATGAAGTAAGCATTTCAATTTAAAGGGTTTTTTCTCTTTATAATTCAATATTTACAGGAAAGTGAAAGTGGAAGTTGACATAACAATAATATGCTTGAACAATCAATAATTTTTAATTAGTTTTGCAAGTTGCTTACAAGTGCAAAGAAATTCTTAGCTACAAATAATCTCAGGGGAGTTAATCAAATAATTAAGATCATGATTAGAAAGTTATGAAAACGATTTTGAAATTACAGCATAAAAAAATTGCAAAGAGCTTTCATTGAATATATGCTCAAAAAGCAAAACGACAAGTAAGCGATTTCGTAAAAGTTATTGTTTTCTGATCTTCATTTCCGTTGTTTTTAATGAGTATCGATGTCCTCTCCAGTGAAGCCAATTCACACCATTAGCAAGGGAGGTCTGTTTGTACAGTCCATTAAGGTTTGCGTAATGACAAAGATTGTACCACCAACCTCCTTTAAAATCACTGTTACAATGAAATCTTTCACGGTCTTTGGTGGAAAAAGAAGATCCACTGTGGTAGGACAAGGAATCGCCTACACAGATATAAATTGAATTTATCAGTTTAAGCTGATGATTTATATGACGTTGAGTTGTCGAATTCAAATTGTGAAAGTTATATAACATTTACATTTTTGCTCTAAATACACTGATTATCTATAAAATAAATTAATAATTAAAATAAACTTAGATAATTTGATTATTTTAGCTTTGAGATATATCAGAAAATAAGATGTAATTTTATTTATTAATTCAAAAATCACAATGTTGAAATTCTACCTGCATTCCCTTTATAGTCTCCAACGGTCAAACGATAACCGGAATCTTGATCTCCAACAGAGAAAACTTGGTATTGTGCATATCGGCTATTGTTTTCGTAGTCTGACAAGTCTATTCTCAGCTCATACCAACCCTGTGAATTTATCTGGTGAATCCTTTGGTTTCCTAAGGTATTAATCAAAATTAAGACGTCTCACGAATAACTAGCAAAACCTTAAAACATTTTATCGATAAAAAAAGTTTAATCATGCATACCAATCCAGTGTTCCTCCGAAACATTACCAAATCCATACTTATATTCTTTCCAACTTCGATAAAAGTCAACTTTTCCATTCATTCTTCTTTGAAAAACCTGATTAAAATACACATATGTACATTGTGATTTTTTGCATCATTGAAGTAGAATAAATTGTATATTTAATAATCATTTCGCCATAAGTATAACTAATTAAATAATTGTTAGTAAGATAACCTACTTAATTAAAAAAATTATATTCAGATATGCATCGTGCGCGCTGAATTCGGAGTATGTTGATTGATCAGAAATATCCGAACATTTAAAGTAAATGTTATTTAAAATAATACGAAGGGTTAGTCAACAATCGATGCAATGCCTGTAATTATCTAGATATCAAATGATGCGCAACCTGGTAAAACATATATACTTATCATCTATTTAAGGAATTAAAGATGTTAATTAAGAACGGCACTGAATGAGTATTATTAAAAAATTAACTAGGAGTTGATTAAAGGAATCACAGCGATTAGATTTGAGTTCTGTTGTTAGGGACAATTCTCGTAGTATTACCGTCCATCCACCCCCATCCGTAGTCATGTCACAGTACGCCTGAAAACCTCCAGTCCCTTCGGGATAAATTGTATAGACGCCGCTTTCGCTTCCACCTAACCTTAAAACGTCTTGGCAATCCTTCGGTAAAGTGGACACTAAAAAATAAAAATACAATATTTTGTACTAGTTTCACGTTATGGAATGTTGTTTTTTTTTTCTTGCTACGTTAGATTGTCTTTGTCTCTTTTACCAAACACTTACCACATCCCAGTACATCAGGTATGATACAGCAAATGGCGAATACAGACGCCGTAGTGAATAAATACAGCATTTTCCTACAGATCTAATGGTGGAATACCTCAGTTGTTTTCAATGGCGTTTCTGGTATAAAATATTTTAACTGGATTTTGTAATGAGCTAATTCACAAAGAAAAAAAGTCCTTAAAAATGTTTCCCGACTATATCAGTATCTTTTAAAAGAATAAAATGCAATGTAATTTGAGGATATATGTAATATCGTGGCATTAGATAAACTATATTAAAGTGCTTTGGAAAATTATATCAGAAAAAAAAAATTTATATTTGAGTAAAATGACATTTTGTATAAATAAAGATAAATAAACTAAAAGGAACTGTTAAAAATATAATTTTAAATTTGCAAAAAAGCATTAACATTTGAAACATATGAAAATGAAATTTAAAACAATAAATGTCCTACTTTTAGTTTTAGAATCACAAACTTAGAAATATGATTAAGAGTAAAACACATGATTTTAATAAAAACGAAATTGATAAAAAAAAATTTGTAACAAATTAAACTTTTGAAAATCCCTAGGCGAAATTAATTGTTAAACTTACATATTTTTTGTATTCAGTAGTGATAAGAAAATACCCCAGTAATGATACGAAAAAACTCCTTCTATATGTTTTATTTCCCCTCTGAATTTTTCTTCCTGCCAGTTTAAATATGATTAAATCAAGTAAACAGAAAGCAATCATTTTATTATAAAATCATTGGTATTAGCTTTTTAAATAATTATTGTAAAGAAGTGTAGTATCGTAAACGTACACACATTTTAAATGCTCATCATTTGGAATATGACTGGCGCCAAAGCTCCCGCTCTGTAAACAACTTCAGTTTTTTTAAAGCATTGCAATTCAATTTCTGCGTAAAACTCAGTTATCTTAATTTGATCATCCTCTTGAATTTTTCGAACACTTTATAATACAGAAAACATCTTCTTTTTTTTTATTAATGCACCATATTGCCTATGATGTAATTTATTTGTGTTTGCAGAGGGCAAATAGGTAAAGTACATGTACTGATATTAAAACGTAATTAAAAAAAATTGAAAAAAAATTAAGAAAATGAAAAATATACTTGACTTGTCAGCCAAACATATCTACAGTAATTCAAACATTGCGACATCGATTTCAACTATAGTCAAGTCGAACGCAAAAAGTAAAACAAAAGTAGGGAATCTCTAGTTGCTTATATTTGTAATAGAGGATATCTAACCAACTATGTTAACTGCGTGTAAGACCTCCAGTTCAAAGATGACGGGCAGTGACGGTGACTGATTGAAGATGTAGAACGAAGATGATAATACAGGAAAGTACAAAGTTTAATTAGGTAGCTGTAAATAAAACTAGATGTCTTGCCTCTAATTGTAGAAAAAGCAACACAAATGGTGTACCCGTGAAGAAAAGCAAAATGCTAATCGAAAAAAAATATTTTATTTTATTTTATCGAGTGAAATCGATGTGAACAGCTGACTGCAGGGGTTGGTGATAAAAGGTAAAAGTGATTACAACAGTGAACGGGGATGGTGGTCTGAAATACAGTATGCCAAAGTTAAGCAGTCTCATCAATAAATTAATGGATATGTATGATTTTAAGTTCTAATTAAACAAAATTTAACCGGAAAAGCAGGGAAAGGGCGTAACGGGAGAGTTTAATATAAATTCTATTCATTTTATATTGTAATGCAAAAGGCACAGAATTTGACAGACTTGTGACATTTTACCACTATTTCATAAAAAAAGAATCTTATTTCTATATTGTGGTATTGCAGTAACTTTTAAGGAGGGCGAAAAAAAGAAAAAATTCTGCGCACTGAGATTCCCCGACAGGTTTGCTTATGGGCTATGATACAAAGGGGACCGATAATAATTCAACGTCATCACCTGAGATAAAAAAAAAATCGAACTTGGTTAATATAAGCAAAATTTTTAAAAGTGTTATGCATATTCGTGATTATGCCGTCAGATATTTTTATAAATAACTTAAAACAGCAGATAAATCTTTTTGATGACAAACTACTCTCACGTCTATCCCCGGTGGGTTTGAAATTAAAAAAAAAATGTTTGCGATAAAATGATATATTTTAACCACATTTGCTGCAAACCACGCTTCAAAATCACGTTGCTTATTTTTTTTATTGGTCGTTAACATATAAATAAGTTTAAATAAGTACGGTTGACTAATCTTTAACGTAGAGATACTGTCTAATCACATATTTTTCTGGGATTCTGGTGAGTATTCATTCTTACATCGTAAATTTTGATAGAATGTTTAATATTTATCCAAGTATTTTAACTAGTATGCATTATTGCAATAACATAACATTTTCCGAAATATACCTGTCTAAGGTATCAAAATCGGGTCTAATGGAGCACACCGATCCCAATAAAAAATAAATTAGATCTACCAATTGTACAGTATAGCCTTACTATATGTAGTGATATTATTCAATTTCAAAGGTCGATGATTTACTTTTATTCAAGTGAATTTTGAATGCTCATCGAAAAATTGTACCAACTACCAAAGTTATCTTTATTTTGAAAATATTACAATTTTCACTAAATTGTTGAAAGAGTGAAACACACTGGAATATTATAATTGTCACTCTGATACTAAAAAAGATGATTCGATCATCAAAGTTTGAATTTATTTTTCGAATTCCCATCATCATTTCTCAAACTATATTCATTTAAAATATATTCCGAAAACTGTCAGAACTCAAAACTATTGATTAAATCATTATTTCATTTATGTTGTTTGTATTAAGGTGGTATTGCATGTAATCTTTAAAAATATATCAAAATCGCGTACTATAAACCTAAAAAAAAAAAATAAGGAGACCATACAGAGTTTACATTTTCATGTATGAAACTAGCTTAAAGTAAAAATATTTTAGATGAAAAATACTCTTTCTTCCATCGTATTTCGTGTAAGAGAGTTATAACATTCCCGCTATTTACATAAAAGAAGTTTATGGTCTTACAATGATATTTAATATTTTCAGAATGAGTTCACTAAATCCTTGTTATTCTTTATTCATACATAAAATGTGACTGGCTGCATCCAACAATGTTGTTATAATGCGTAATAAAACAGCTCATACTTTGAGGGAAAACCTGAGGAGTGACATGCTTTCTTTTCATAATTATTTCATCTGAAGAATATTTTTATACCCGCACTTTCTAAAGAAAGTTCGGGTATATTGTTGTTACCCTGTTCCGTCCGTCCGACCGTCCGTCCGTCACGTTTTACTTTCTCAAACTGCTCTTACCTCTTATAAACCAGCAAACTGAACTCTTGGAGTTTGATTTGGGGTGTCATGTTGTTTTGTAAAAAGGTTTCAAAAATTCTTTGGTAGTCCTGGGGTCAAACAATTGGTAAAAAGTGATGTTTATTCACAAAAAAACCTTCCTCCTCGAACTCCTCCTACATTTTCAACAATCGACAAATCATCTCTTAGAATATGTTTAAGGGTATCCTATAGATGCGCAAAAAGGTTTTGGAAATTTTAATTTGGTCCTGGGGATCATTAAATGGCTGAAAAATGACGGGGGGTTTTTTAACAAAAAAACTGGTTTCAAAATCTTCATTTTTTTGCAGTAGCCAAAGAATCTTCTAGAATATGACTGGGAGTGTCATATTAAAGTGTGATCAGATTCCAGAATTTCTTTTGTTGCAAAAAAAAGTATGGTTCCCAGAACTCCTTTAACAACTTTTGAAGTAGCTACGTCATCTCTTGTATGGAGGGTAATCGTGTTCAAAAATCCAGACATGTAAACTTGTAAATCCGAATATGTTATCGTGTTGGTGTGTGAGTCTGAGTATGAATATATGTAATTCTGATCGTGTAACCTATAAAACTCAGGGATAAACACTTAAGAGTTGACCCCGCAGGCCTTCGATCTAATTTTTCCTACAGATGCCAATTGCAGCTGTAAAATGCTTTTTGTTAAATAAAATTCCAAAGATAAGGTTAACTGTCGTGAAATAAAAATGTGTATAAATTATTTTAAAAAATGTTTCATTTTGCATTGTCGGCAATGTATAGGGAAAAAAGCCTATCAAGCTTGTGAAAATTGGCATTTTTTAAAATTTCAAGCAATTATTACGGAATATGAGCATGACGACCTGACTGTCGGTTTAATACAGACTCACTCCTGAAATTGGTTGATAAAAAAAATTCCGGAGAGCTAATATAATACAGCTTTACAGTCACTTGTGAACATGTACTGTTTACCATAAAGCAACTACTTAATTTTGTAAAATTATCGTCTATACAGTATAGATTTTAAAATAGTTTATGATTTAAACTCTATCAGTTCATATACGATCAAATTCATCTGACCCACCCCGTTCCTTACTTGCAGAAATCTCTTTTTATAACAGTTCTATACTCTGTCCCGAGTTTTTGCTTCCACCACTTTTTGTGGATTTTAAATAAAAATACACATAACTGTGAAAGAAGTACAGTTGAAATCGATGAAATGGAAAATATCCAAGATATCTTCATTGACAAATTATCCTTTTTTACTCATAAAAGTTTACAGGAACGAAAACAAATTTCTTACGGAGATTTATAATGGGAAATGTTTACATCTTTCTCCATTCGGAAGTATTTGGGACACCTCGCGCAATTTTCCAACGTTATCATCCGGCCTTATTAATGGCTGATGCAATGCAAAATCCACGTAGACTTTCTATTTTGGGATGTGTACTGTATTGATACCTGAAGCGGCCGAGGGGCGTTTCAAAACAGATAATCTGGACTTTTTCATATTAGTGGATGAACGTAGATTGAGCACAAAGGTATTTATGATTATCGAAATATTAAGCGAAAAGTGATGGAAGCAAAAACCCGGGACTGAGTATAGATTTTTTTATTATTTATCTCTCACTTGCACAACAAAATCATTTTGATATTTTAAAAAAGTATAAATACATGTATAGTTACAAACATTTTTCTGCAAATATTACCAAATCACTGCAGGTCGTTTATTCTAACTAATTCATAAAAAAAACTAACAAAAATAACAAGAGAGAAGCTGTCAGTGTGACAGCAAACCGGGTTTTCTTTTGTGTGAACAGTATTCATAATCCATTTGTCAATCCTGAATTGATAAATACTACCTGTCCAAATAAATGGGGTACTCTATATGCAATGTTTTTGCCAAAAAAAATTCAACAGCTGATATTTTTTTTATATAAATTATCAGAAATAAAAATCCTGGCAATTTGCATACCTCTGATATATCTATAATTGATATGCAAAAGAAAGATTTCCTATCTCGAAAACTGTACGAGGAGTTATCGGTACAATACGGGTACCTTTTTGGCAGCCACTCTCCCGCCCGCCAATTTCACTTTTTCAATAATTGAAAAACCCGGTTAAAAATTCTCTCGAAAAATTCTTAGAATTCAGAAGCAATGGAACTACATGGGACCTCACGGCGGTCTCCGAACCTCATGCCGCTCAAAATATATTTAACCCCTTAGGAATTTTTTTGATCCGTCTCATTTCTAGAAAAGAGTATGCATTAACTTATTAATATATTCTATTTTAAATTACATGTCAAATTATTTTAGAGAAATAAGATATTAGGCATTTCTTTTTAACCCTTATCGTATAATGCTATGAGAATTATATTACAGAAATTAGCGCACTAGTCACATCGGCGACGATTTTTATATGCATGACCCTCTTCCTGTTTGATCCAGTTTCAATCATACCTCAAAAAGTTTTCTAAAGATAATACCGGTATTTTCGATAGAAAAAGTGTCGTTCATTAAAAGCTTAATGCAACAGTTAAGCTGAATATTATGTTATTTCTCATCCATTCCGGCGATTACGGCATGCCGTTTCCCCGCAGCAAGGCAGTTGCCATATAAGGTCAAAATTCGACAATTTCAGTATGTTAAAGTATAATTATATAAATAGTGCCTGTTTGGGTGGGTAACAGTTGAAATTGACACCCCGAGGAAACCATTGTCAACCGACGCGAAGCGGAGGTTGACAATGGTTTTCGAGGGGTGTCAATTTCAGCTGTTATCCTCCCAAACAGACACTATTTATTTTATTATACTGAATGTCTTAATTTTACAGAATTTTTAGTTGTTTTTATATAGAAACGACGTGAATTTTACGGCGAATCGTACGCGCATGTAACAATTCGTTGTGTTACCCGTTGCTAAGAGTGTTGCTAACGCTGAGGGTAATAGAACGGATTATCAATTGCGTTTAAACCAATCAGATTTCAGTATTTAACATTAAAGTATAATATCATGCTATGTTAAAGTATAATCATAAAATGAAGTTTATTCACATAAGGTAGTTGAGGCGTCCCATAGTGTATCATCATTTCCTATTTCAGTGTGTGTGTGTGGGGGGGGGGGGGTTAAAGACAACACCTTGGGGTCCTGTACTTTACACCATTTGATGCATCATAATGACATAAGAAGATATTTTGTACTTTCCTGTTTCATGGGGTCAGAAGAGTCCCATAGGGTCATGGCCTACATTGTATTTGATGCATTATAATACATTAAAAAAAAAAGACCCCTTCCTTCCTATTATAACTCGTATAAAAATGATAAGTCTCTACACTTACTTATACATGTAATGCACAAATTAATACGAAATTGTTACAGGTTCAATATAGGGTCAACTCAATAGTGTAAGTCTGACAAATGAAAAAATAACTTTTGCAATTAAAATGACAGAAACTTTACAAATGCGATAGGATAGGTATAAGCTTATTTAAATATTAAAAGATGATAGTATACTAGCAGGGACATATATACGTCCCTGATGCTAGCCAAGGGAGATCACTTATTTAGAAAGTGAAAGTTATGCTTATGGGCTACTACACATGTATTCTGCTTACCTATATTGGTCAATATCATAATGATAATCCAATTAGAGTACAATATGAATCCCTTTAGCTGATCATCACAAAAGAAATGTTTATGCATGTTAACTATTCCTTTTCTGCATATTGAAAACACATACACCACGTGAAACCCATCTAATCGAGCTGGGTAAAACTATTACCCGCTATTGAGACCTGTAGACCTGTGTTGTGTACGTAACTTCAGACAAAGATCAGATATTTGTAACATGCATGTATTTTTATGTCCTATTCTTCAAAACCCCTTGCACTATTTTATTGGGTAAATAACAGCTTTAAGGTGTTGCAGGACACCTGCAATATTGTGGTGTATACTTCCTATTGAAATAAATATAATATTTTCCCCCAAAATAATGTTACCTAACATTGAAGCGCAATGGGTTAGGGCAGTTACATGTCTGCAAGGGCATTGGAGTCCGAGGTGTATTTTTGGTAATTTTACTACATGTATTGATATAAATGAATTGTCATGGGAGGGGGAGGGTCTCGACCCCTCACTCCCACCCCTTCTCTAAATCCATGCACACGATTATGTACATGTAGGCACACAGATGCAAATCTAAAGCCGGCAACCTCAGCGGAGAGGGGGCATAATTTAATTTTGTTTGTGATAATTATACAGACTGTCACGACAGCCGTGACTGTTCAGTCAAACACAACAGGATTCGATTTATATTTACAATTTTTATATAAAATAAAACCAAACAAATATACATATAATTTATACATAACAAGAACAATAAAATGTTTAAGTTTTCTGTTGTCCCAAGTCTCCATCACGGGCATGTAGAATAGGAGTGGGTAGATATGGCATGGCGTGAGACAGTGGCGGACAGGTATAATCACGGCGATGGACTGTCAGAAACTGGATAGGGACCTTATTAAATAAAACAAATAAACATATTTTGAGTTACAGGATTAATATACCTTACATAAACATAGGCTAAGTCGCACGGACTTAAATATAACATTATGGCAACAACAGCACGCCATACAATAGCACGAAACCACAGCGAATACGATCAGTGCATAACGTTAAGAGTATCACACTTCTTAACAAAGAAAAACCAGGTCAAAACGATATACAAATACTCCGTACTACAGGACAATATACAAGTACACCGTACTACACGGCAAAATAAAGGATATCATGCATTTATACCCCAATATAACGCACACACACTCGACGCATGACCACACAGGAACTCGCGCGAGCAAGGACCTATGTTTAACAGTTCTACCTCGTAAAACCAGTATATCAAAAGTAACAAAAATATACTTAATATAAACTCCACAGTAATGTAAAAAGACTGAGCCGTAGTTAAATTACAAAAGTATAAAATAGTTTAACTTCCCCTAATAGGAGAAAGGGTTACTCAAAACCTTAGCTGCTCATACCTGTCATGGGGAAAACGTGGCCACTGTCTGCCAGGTCTGCAATGCGACAGTTTAAATAAGGTAATCAAACAAAAGAAAAGAACTGACCAATACGTACTGTAGCTGACACCGTGTCCCGAGAGGTACACTACGGGTATATTAAAAAAATTGTTACACAGGAACTTTAAGAGGGTCCCTACAAGATACTTATACGTAAAAATATAATACCGGTAGATACTGATTTGTGACACAGACCATATACTTTCTGTGACATGAAATGTTCAGATTATTGATTAACTTAAAATTCACATGCAAACAGTTCAATCCCAAATTGCACATAAAGTGCTGCTCAAGTGTATTATCATATGCCATGGGAAGTTATCTAATCCTTAACTTATGAAAATTATAATTTTTAAATGTATTAACGGAACTTGCTTGTGGCCTTCATTTTTGATTAAACTGGTACAAAACAGTGTTAATTATTTAGGGGCAAACACTTGGTGCTGGTATTACTGTCTAATGACAGCATCTAGTTTCTCCTTACTCTGATACTTTTGTCGTTATTCAGAATAAAAGTATGCATTTTATTTCATTTCTCAAATTATTGCAAAACATACAAATTTTTAGCAAAACATATTAAAACATTGTCAATGATGTGTACTACTTTTTATTAGAAAAAACCGATAACCGAAGCAAAATAAACCAAACCAAATCAGTATGCAGAGACATATGTCAGAGGCTAGTACTATATATGCTGCATATGCAATCATTGTTTGCTGCTTTATAACCACTGTTCTGCTGCCCAAAGCATGTAAGTATGTGTATGGACTCTAACGTAATCATTAGAAGCAATGATCGGTAATGTAACCTTGAAGAAAAGTTTGGATAACAATTTCCATGTCTTTCACAACAAACGATTAACGCGTTGTTTATTGTGATTCGTAAGAAAAGAATGTCATAATCTAAAGATTGGAATTTTTAGCATGCTGTCCCCTACCAGTAGACTGTCAAGATATCATGATGGCTGTGAGCCCCACAAGCGGTGTCTACACGATTTATCCACCAGGAACAGGAGGGTTTAATGTGTATTGTGACATGACTACGGCTGGGGGTGGATGGACGGTAATAACATATATTTTTTTTTTATAATTTAATAATAAATAGAAAATAAATGCAGTTTTTATGTATTTATTGTCATTATTTATAAAGTAATATATCAAGAACGCTTTGTTAATATTATGCTTATATTAGGTTTTTCAAAGGCGAAAAATCGGAAATGTTGGATTTAACAGATTTTGGCGAGAGTACCAGTATGGATTTGGTGATACTGAAGGAGACTACTGGATTGGTACAGAGTAATACTGATTACAATTTTTTATCCATAACTTTCATATATCATATCTAATAGATTGAATGTTTGATCTCTAAAATCTTATGATTTAAAAGGTTTATAAAATGAAAGGGTTCACCTTTTAAAATTTTAAACATTTTGTTATCTTCTTACAAATCTGTTGGCAAATATTTGCATAAGCTTTCCCTTTTTTCATAACCTATCGTACATGTTTTATGAAAATGATTTTACCCTAATTCTTATGAAAGGCAGATAACTTTTTAAAAAAATATTCAAGTGCAAAATGTTCATTTAAATCACTACTTACTTTCTCCTGAATTTGATTAAGTCAGCCTTATTTTAATTTAACAGACGTATTTAATGTATTTAATATCAATCAAAATTGTTCCGTTCACTTTATTTAGAGATGGACTACCTTTAGAATACATAATTTTATTGCCTTGCCTTGAAATTGATAACAGGAAACCAGAGAATTCATCAGCTAACATCTCAGGGATGGTATGAGATGAGAGTGGACATGTCTGATTTTGACAACGAAAGCCGATTTGCCTACTACCGAATTTTCTCTGTCGGAAACAAAAAATCTGGTTATAAGCTGACAATCGGCGAATACGAAGGAAATGCAGGTAAACAACTGCATGATTTATTCAGACAAATTAAATAATTAATTATAGGTCAATTTATCCATTTAAATAACAAAATCAATTTTTGTTCCTCAGGAGATTCGATGGAAACCCACAATGGACAATCATTTTATGCAAGAGACAAAGATAACAATGAATGTTCAAAAAAATTTAAAGGTGGCTGGTGGTATAATAAGTGCCATAAAGCCAACCTCAATGGGCTGTACCTGAATGGAAGTCATTCGTCCTCTGCTGATGGCGTGAATTGGTTTGATTGGCATGGATATCATTACTCACTCAAAACAACAGAAATGAAAATCAGAAGACAGTAGACTTAGTTATGGTTATTAAGTTTACAGTCTGTATTTTAAGCTTGTTTAGCTACAGAATCAAGCATTGAGTCTTTTTTATAAATAATATCCAAACTTGATGCCGGTTAAACACTCATTCATCAAACATTCATTGGAACTCCCTATAAAAAACATAAAAAAGATGGAATTCAACTTACTTTCATTTATGTGTTATTTTTGCCAAAGTTTCAATGCAAAAAGCACCATATGCATTGAGATTTGTCACTTTTAAGTAAATTTGAATAGCGTGTGACAACATTATTGTTATTATCAATCACATAAATATATAGCTGCAATAATGTAGCCCTTTCCCGATTATTTTTTTTTTTTGGGAGAGGGCTACAACTCAATAGGATCTCCGTAATGGTGAAAGTGCGGGAGGGATTCACTCCCGCAACGATTTCGTCTGAAATCGTATATAAATGACAATAACATTTGCATTTCTTACCTGAACTCAAACGTTGTAGATGTCTATGGCATAAATTAATCCAAAAATATCAAGTATAGTCCACGTATCAGTTATTTTTCGTGTATGTCAACAACGAAAGTTGAATTTGTCCGCCATGTTTACTGACCTTGACCGGTTTTATTTTGGGACAGCCAATGAGAATTCAGGAGCGGATCTTGAACTGAGGAATTCCCCTAGTATAAACACAATTAACGCGGTAAATATGAATTTTCCATTATATACCATTTCCTTAAATGATGTTTTAGTGAAATAACGAGGAAAGATCGATTATTTACACTGACATTCACGTTATCAAGCCCATCAAAACTCCAAGTGTACATCCCATAAAATCACGCGAGAACTGTCATGGCTGCTGAAAAAGATGACTGGTAAACATGCCGATGTGTTTATCTGGTTTTGATTTATATACGGTTAGTTTGTTCAACCTGAATTAGAAAATCATTTTATCCAAAGAAAGTCAAATATAAAATCGATCTTTTCAGACCAAAGTCAGCCGCATTAAAAAATTAATTTTGCACCATTACGGAGATCCTGTGGAATTGTAGCCCTCTTCAGTAAACATCAGATTTAACTTGAAAAATCGGAGAGGGCTACATTATTGCAGCTGATAAATATGGTATAATCTATGGTAACAGTTTATTAACGGTTTTTTAACGGGTGATTAACATATAATCAATAAATATAAAGGCGGTTGGTGACATAAAAACTGTCGTAACTTATATTTTAACTGATCGTACCTCAGATGCAAATGCTCGTCCCATGCTTCTGGATTAAAAGGTACCATTGATATGCTTGTCATTAAACGCAAAAACAACGAATATGATGAACAAAAACAACCTAAAAACGTTGTTATTGACTATACTCTGTGTTTTGAGTATGTTTTCTCTTCAAAGTCAGTAATTTACTGATGTTATCTTGGCATGTCATTCTGAATTTGCTGTCATAAAAACTCTCCACATTTTTCTTCCAAATAACCAGTAAAGTCATCGCAGTCATAAACTCTTGACGACTCTGAATTTAAATTGCACTTTTTGTGTTACAAATAAAAACATGACGCCCACGGGCCAAATCGCTAACCTGAGCAACAATAACATTAATTTTGATCAAAATAACATTACAGTATCAAAATCAAATAGCTTGAAAACTACCATGGTAAGTACAGTAGATCTTGCTCACAAAATTTAAAATATCTGTCGATTTTTATCCACATATTTTTATGGTAAACACCAAGCCCCTTTTGTTGTTGTACCTTTTTGTAAGTTTTCTCTATTCCTATATAACCCCCCCCCCCCTCCTCCCCAATTTTCTCTAGGGAATCATGGTTTGATCAACCTAGTCTGCATAACCCATGCTTTCACACAAGTTACTGCTTTTTGGACTGAAAACTTTCCCAGAATATTTTTAAAGATGTTCTTTATATATTCCTATGTAAAAATTCATCCCCCATTTTGGCCCCGCCCTACCCCTTGATTTAAACAAACTTGAATTTACACTATATATTTGAGGATGCCTCCACACAAGTTTGAGCTTTTCTGGCCTAATAGTTTCTGAGAAGAAGATTTTCTCTAATATATATTTCTATGTAAAAAAAAAAACAAAACAAAAAAAAAATCCCCCATTGTGGCCCCAACCTACCCTGGGAACCATGATTTGAACAAATTTAAATCTACACTACCTAAGGATCGATGCTTCCGCACAAGTATAAGCTTTTCTGGCCAAATAGTTTTTGAGAAGAAGATTTTTAAAGCTTTTTGAAAAATACCAACAAATTTTTAATACATGTATTCTAAATTATCTCCTCTTTGAAAAGGGAGTGACCCTTCATTTCAACAAACTTGAATCCCCTTCACCCAGTAATCTGCCAAGTTGTTCTGGAGAAGATGAAAATGTGAAAAGTGTACAACAATGACAACACCAACGCCGACAAACAACGGACAAATGTTGATTAGAAAAGATCACCCGACCTTTCAGCTCAGGCGAGCTAAAATCATTTGAAATAAATCTAGTACATGTATATACTATATTGATCCAACCTATTGTAATAGAATAAAATCGCTTTTCTGTTCAAGTTCTTTATTTCAAACTTAATTCATGCTCTGCTTTCTTTAACCTTCGATGTAGTAATAATACCTCACTTTCTAACTGGTCAGACTTTTCTTTTTCACGGTCAAATAGTTCTTTGATTTCGTTTTTAGTAGGCATTTTCAAATACAAATCAATGCACAGAAAAAAATGTTATAAGTGAGTTTACAGTTAATAGTATGTGCAATTGTTGTTTATCACCTCAATGGGCGTTGGCTGTTGATAGGAACACGCGCACTCTGTAATGACGATGGGGTGTCAAATGTCCGTTTATCGTTGCGTTGAGAACGGTGTTTGTACGTAGTTGTTGATATCAGTTGATCGTGAGTATATGATGATCATCGAAATTGTCAACACAATAACAGGGTCTTCAGCCAAAATTGCCACAGCCACAACGTCTGTTACATCAGATCACAACGTTGAACGTCTCCACAGTGTATGGACCCTAACCGTAACTCATTGCCAATTAAATTTTTTTTTTGAAATCCTGTCCACGACGCCATTTTGTAATAGAATAAAATTGCTTTTCTGTTCAAGTTCTTTATTTCAATTAAATATTAAATTTATTGAGTTATTTTGTTTATATAGTAGCTCATTGCCAATAAATTTAATATTTAATTGAAATAAAGAACTTGAACAGAAAAGCGATTTTATTCTATTACACTATAATATATTGGCGTATCGAGCTATCTTAAAGTGACGTGCTAAGCGTGTTTATATGTTGAAAGTTTTATTCAGTATGTTGACATTAGAGTGTAATATGATGACAAATACTCAGCACATCATGTTACACACACGAACATAACTAATCCTCGTGTATAAATAAGCGCAGGAACCTTCAAACTTTTACGATAAAATATATGTACTGTGAAACAATTAATCACTGACTCGGGTGAGAATTCATATTCATTCTAACATTTTAGCTCAGCTATTTTGATTTATAGTTTGATTATGTGTTCATTATTGAATCTTTACTTGAACTTTCTTTAAACTCGCATAACTTTTCCTAGACACAAGCTGGTGTTTTTTTGCAATATTTGATTGTGTTCAAACGATTATACTGCTTATTAATTTGTTCAATACAATAATAAAAATAACTAGACACGATCTCGTTGCGAGCAACGAGGAGGTCTTCCGTCTGATTTTAGAAATTGAGATTTATGATCGATCTTGATTTTGCTATTTAACAGCTATACATGATTTAAAACAGGAAAAGAGGATCTTCATTTTAGGTGCCTGATACTATTTTGTTTCAGGTGTAAGAGTTTTGTCCAACAAGTGTTTAGAAATTCGTCACCGTTCTTAGGATATCTCAGAAAGAATATTTTAGGGGCCGGACCTTATCTCCTTATTGGGGCCGCTGAAAAAAAATTGTAAGGTTGCATGTTATTAGGGACATTATTTTGAGCATCTTTTCTTTTATACTGCATTACAAAATATTTTTTCTTTTTGAGATAAGGGTGATCAAATTTTTTGACTTTTTGCCCCTAAAAACCCTTAATTATGTAACACATGATAAAATCATAACATTGCTTGAATACAGAATTATAAGATAAACACATTTGCTTCTATAATATTTCACAAAATATCTCTCAGTAAAGGGCTACAGATTAAAGATTTTAGAGTCCTTTGGTCCCCTAATTTGAGGGGCCAGCCCCTTTTTCTTGATTTCAAATAAAAGGTCATTTAATTCTACACAAATCTTGTTCAACAAGTGTTTAGAAATTCGTTACCGTTTTGGAGATATATGAGAAAGAAGGTTTTAGGGGCCGGTCCCTTATCTTCTTTTAGGGGCCGTTCAACGAAATTTTGACGGTTGCAATTTGTTGAGAACATCATTTTGAACAACTTTTCTTTCATACTGCATTACAAAATATTTTTCCTTTCTGAGATATGGGTGATCAAATTTTTTAACTTTTGGCCCCTAAAAACCCTTAATTACGTAACACATGATAAAATCATTACATTGCTTGAATACAGAACTATAAGATAAACACATTTGCTTCTATAATATTTCATAAAATATCTCTCAGTAAAGGGCTACAGATTAAAGATTTTAGAGTCCTTTGGTCCCCTAATTTGAGGGGCCAGCCCCTTTTTCTTGATTTCAAATAAAAGGTCATTTAATTCTACACAAATCTTGTTCAACAAGTGTTTAGAAATTCGTTACCGTTTTGGAGATATATGAGAAAGAAGGTTTTAGGGGCCGGTCCCTTTTCTCCTTTTAGGGGCCGTTTAACGAAATTTTGACGGTTGCATTTTGTTGAGAACATCATTTTGAACAACTTTTCTTCTGTACTGCATTACAAAATATTTTTCCTTTGTGAGATATTGGTGATCGAAATTTTGGACTTTCGGCCCCTAAAAACCCTTAATTACGTAACACATGATAAAATCATTATATTGCTTGAATACATAACTGTGAGATAAACATATTTGCTTCTATAATCTATTACAAAATATCCCTCGGTGAAGAGCTATGGGTAAAAGACTTTAGAGCCTTCTAGGTCCCTAATTTGAGGGGCCAGCCCCTTTTTCCTGATATCAGCCGAAAGGTCTTGTAAATATAAGCGTTTTTTACATTACATGTCTTAATAAAATATTTTCCAGAAAAAAGATAAAGAGAGAAAAGCACAAAAATTTACGACGCTTTTTTAATGTCAATTTTCGAGCCCTAGCGAGCTTTGGCGCCAGAAGTGCTAAACTTACAAAACAACAACCATGCAAAACTTCAATCTTTCCTTTACCAACCGTAGAAATTTGAGCTCAATATCTCTTATACTTTAGGAGAACGACAGAAGACAAAATACCCATATAAAAATTAGAAAAATCTCAATATCTCAAAAACGGATGTGACGTCATCAACACAAAAAAAATTTAATCAGGTTCAGACCAATATCTATCATATCTGAAACTTTCATTGAGATCGGCCGAGCCGTTTCTGAGAAATCGCGTGCACAAAAATAGGAAGAAAAAAAATAATAATAACTAGACACGATCTCGTTGCGAGCAACGAGGAGGTCTTCCGTCTGATTTTAGAAATTGAGATTTATGTTCGATCTTGATTTTGCTATTTAACAGCTATACATGATTTAAAACAGGAAAAGATGAATAAACATTTTAAGTGCCTGATACTATTTTGTTTTAGGTTTAAGAGTTTTGTTCAACAAGTGTTTAGAAATTCGTCACCGTTCTTGAGATATCTCAGAAAAAATATTTTAGGGGCCGGACCTTATCTCCTTATTGGGGCCGCTAAACAAAAATTGTAAGGTTGCATGTTATTAGGTACATTATTTTGAGCATCTTTTCTTTTATACTGCATTTCAAAATATGTTTTCTTTTTGAGATATAGGTTATCACATTTTTGGACTTTTGACCCCTAAAAATCCTTAATTACGTAACACATGAGAAAAATCATTATAATGTTAGGCTACACAACTGTTAGATAAACATATTTGCTTCTATAATCTATTACGAAATACCCCTCGGTAAAGAACTATAGGAAAAAGACTTTAGAGCCCTCTAAGTCCCTAATATTAGGGGCTAGCCCCTTTTTCATGGTATCAAATGAAAGGTCATTTGATTATAAAGACATTTTGTTCAACAAGTGTTCAGAAATCCGTTACCATTCTTGAGATATCTCAGAAAGAATGTTTTAGGGGCCGGTCCCTTATCTCCTTATTGGGGCCGCTGAACCAATTTTTTTAGGCTGCATGTTGTTAAGGGCATCATTATGAGCATCTTTTCTTTTATACTGCATTTCAAAATATTTTTCCGTTTTGAGATATAGGTGGTCAAAGTTTTGGACTTCTGACCCCTAAAAATCCCTAATTACGTAACATATGTGAAAATTGTTATACTGCTTGGCTTCATAACTGTAAGATAAACATATTTGCTTCTATAATTTATTACAAAATATCCCTCAGGAAAGAACTATAGTAAAAAGACTTTAGAGCCCTCTAGGTCCCTAATATTAGGGGCTAGCCCCTTTTTCATGGTATCAAATGAAAGGTCATTTAAATATAAAGACATTTTGTTCAACAAGTGTTCAGAAATTCGTTACTATTCTTGAGATATCTGAGAAAGAATGTTTTAGGGGCCGGTCCCTTATCTCCTTATTGGGGCCGCTGAACCAAATCTTTTAGGTTGCATGGTGTTAAGTACATCATTTTGAGCATCTTTTCTTTTATACTGCATTTCAAAATATTTTTCCGTTTTGAGATATAGGTGGTCAAAGTTTTGGACTTCTGACCCCTAAAAATCCCTAATTACGTAACATATGACACAATCGTTATACTGCTTGGCTTCATATCTGTAAGATAAACATATTTGCTTCTATAATTTATTACATAATATCCCTCGGTAAAGAGTTATGGGTAAAAGACTTTAGAGCCCTCTAGGTCCCTAATTTGAGGGGCCAGCCCCTTTTTATTGATATCAGCAGAAAGGTCTTGTAAATATAATTTTTTTTTACATAACATGTTTTAACAAAATATTTTCCAGAAAAGAGATAAAGAGAGAAAAGCACAAAAATTCACGACGCTTTTTAATGTCAATTTTCGAGCCATAGCGAGCTTTTGCGCCAGTAGTGCTAAACATACAAAACAACAATCATGCAAAACTTCAATCTTTCCTTTATCTACCGTAAAAATTTGAGCTTAATATCTCTTATACTTTAGGAGAACAACAGAAGACAAAATATCCATATAAAAATTAGAAAAATCTCAATATCTCAAAAACGGATGTGACGTCATCAATACAAAAAATTTCCAATCAAGTTCAGACCACTATCTATCACATCCTAAAATTTGATTGAGATCGGCCGAGCCGTTTTTGAGAAATCGCGTGCACAAAAAAAGGAAGAAAAAAATAATAATAACTAGAGCAAAGCTCGTTGCAAAGCAACGAGTGGGTCTTCCGTTAATGTCGGAAGTAAAGCTGGAAGTTCCTGTAAGAAGCAAAGCTCTTAAACCAATAACAAGAGTACCTTAAATAAAAAGATGAAAAAATCGAATTATTCCTGGTACGACTTAACAAAATCCGAATGAATTTACGTACGACTTAACAAAAACCTTTCTGATTTCAAGAACGACTTAACAAAAAAAAAATCCGAATGTGTTACAGTACGACTTAACAATTAATTTTTAGGTACAAGCTAATTTAACCAAGAACTTGATACTAATTTCTTAACCAAAAACGCGGAATCAAAATTTCCGGAAAAATCATTTTTTGAACTCGTATATCTCTGTAATGCATCGTCTGATTTTAAAACGGCTTTCAGTGTTAGATTCAGCTAAATAAGCTCTATAAAACACATATTCATTTTTGATTTGATCAGAAAATTCATTTTTTCGAAAAATTTGTTTCACTTCCGGTTTCGACCGGAAGTAACCGATTTTCATTTCGAGCCTTATTACAGAAGTAAATCGACCAAATCATAAGCATTGAAAATTTCAAGCCTCTATCTTAAAGCGTTTTTGAGAAACGCCGCGGACAAAATGACTTTTTTAAAATTTTCAAAATGACGTAACGTTAAAACGGAAGTGACATTTTCAAAGAAACTTCATAAACTTTGAGGTATTATAATTGCACATAATCTCTGAAAGTTTCATTAAAATCGGTTGTAAACTTTTTGAGTTATAAAGATGAAAAGGAGTCAGAAAAAAAAATAAAAAGAATAATAATAACTAGAGCAAAGCTCGTTGCAAAGCAACGAGTGGGTCTTCCGTTAATGTCGGATGTAAAGCTGGAAGTTCCTGTAAGAAGCAGAGCTTCTAAACCAATAACAAGAGTAACTAAAATAAAAAAAGATGAAAACAATCGAATTATTCCTGGTACGACTTAACAATATCCGAATCGTTTTAAGTACGACTGAGCAATTATTTTTGGTACGAGTTAATTCCGTTTTAAACAAAACGCTATTTTTTAAACCAAGGACGCGGAATCAAAATTTCCGGAAAAATCAATTTTTAAACCCCGATATCTCTGTAATGCATCGTCCGATTTAAAAACGGATTTCAGTTTTGAACTCAGCATGAAAATTTCTGTAAGATACGTACGTAAAATTTTTAAAATTGAAAAACATGAAAATTCAAAAAAATTGGTTTTGCTTCCGGTTTCGACCGGAAGTGTCAGAATTGAGTCTCCAGCCTTATGTCATAAGTAAAACGATAGTTCTACCTTCTCTGTAAATCTCATAGCTTTATCTTAAATCAAAAATGAGAAAAGCTCCGGACAAAATCACTTTTTAAAACGTGAAAAACGTCAATATCTGACGAAATTGATGACGTCATCAAATAATTTTTTCATATCATAGAGATATTTTAGATACACATTACACCTGTAAATTTGAAAACAATCGATGCAAGCGTTTTTGAAATATTTGAGTTGGAAAAAAAATAAAAAGAATAATAATAATAAGAACTAGACACGATCTCGTTGCGAGCAACGAGGAGGTCTTCCGTTTTATTTTTAGAATGAAATATGACATCATCGACTTTGATTTTCGACATCAAAACATGTTATGGAAGAAGGAGTGAAGTACTAATGTTTTGTTGTATCGCTTTTTATAAGTTCTCTTGCTTTTTTAAATACTTGCATTTCTTTCAATTAAGATAGAAAAGATCAAACTTGTTTACCTCTGGTCCCTCAAAAACCCTAATTGGGTAACGCGAGAGAAAATCATTATATTGTTAGGATATATAAACGTATTATACCTAATCTAGCTTTAATAACCTTTCACAAAATGGCTCTCATTAAAGGGCTATAGATAAAAAAAAATAAGAGCTCTTTGATCCCCTAATTTAAGGGGCAATCCTTTATTCTTGGATTCAAATGAAATGACATTTAATTCTGAACACATTTTGTCAACAAGTGTATAGAAAATTCGTTACCTTTCTGGAGATATATGAGAAAGAAGGTTTTAGGGGCCGATCTCTTATCTCCTTTTAGGGGCCGTTTAACGAAATTTTGAAGGTTGCATTTTGTTGAGAACATCATTTTAAACAATTTTTCTTCGTACTGCATTACAAACTATATTTCCTTTCTGAGATATGGGTGATCAAAAATTTGGACTTTTGGCCCCTAAAACCATTAATTACGTAACACATGATAAAATCATTACATTGCTTGGATACATACCTGTGAGATAAACATATTTGCTTCTATAACCTGCCACAAAATATCTCTCAGTAAAAAGCTACATATTAAAGATTTTAGAGCATATTCGTCCCCTTATTTGAGGGGCCAGCCCCTTTTTCTTGATATTAGATGAAAGGTCATTTAATTCTGAACAAATTATGCTCAACAAGTATTTAGAAATTCGTTACCGTTCTGGAGATATATGAGAAAGAAGGTTTTAGGGGCCGATCCCTTATCTCCTTTTAGGGGCCATTTAGCGAAACTTTGAAGGTTGCATATTGTTGAGAACATTTTTTTGAACAACTTTTCCTCTGTATTGCATTACAAAATATTTTTTCGTTCCGAGATATGGGTGATCGAAATTTTGGACGTTTGGCCCCTAAAAACCCTTAATTACGTAACACATAATTAAACCATTACATTGCTTGAATACATAACTGTGAGATAAACATATTTGCTTCTATAACATTTCACAAAATATCTCTCAGTAAAGGGCTACAGATTAAAGACTTTAGAGCCCTTTGGTCCCTTTTTTTAAGGGGCCAGCCCCTTTTTCTTGATATTTAATGAAAGGACATTTAATTCTTAACAATTTTTGTTCAACAATTGTTCAGAAAATCGTTACCGTTCTGGAGATATATTAGAAAGAAGGTTTTAGGGGCCGATCCCATATCTCCTTATAGGGGCCGTTAAACGAAATTTTGAAGGTTGCATATTGTTAAAAACATTAATTTGAACAACTTTTCTTCTGTATTGCATTACAAAATATTTTTCCTTTCCGAGATATGGGAGATCGAAATTTTGGACTTTTGGCCCCTAAAAACCCTTAATTACGTAACACATAATAAAATCATTACATTGTTTGGATACATTACTGTGAGATAAACATATTTGCTTCTATAACATTTCACAAAATATCTCTCAGTAAAGGGCTACAGATTAAAGACTTTAGAGCCCTTTGGTCCCCTTATTTGAGGGGCCAGCCCCTTTTTCTTGATTTCAAAGAAAAGGTCTTGTAAATACAAACTTTTTTTACGTTACATGTCTTAACAAAATATTTTTTAGAAAAGAGATAATCAAAGAAAACCGGAAAAAATGACGACGTTTTTTCCATCTCAATTTTCGGGTCCAGGCGAGCTTCAGGGCCTTTTAAGTCAGATCAAAATGAAAATAAAATTGCAAATCTACAATCTTTTGTCTACTATTCCTGAAAATTTGAACTCAATATCTTTTATAGTTTAGGAGAACGTAGAGGGACAAGCGACCCCTCTGAAAATCGCTAAAACGTCAAATTCTCAAAAACGGAAGTGACGTCATCAATATGATAAAAAACCTATAAGGTTTAGATCATTATCTATCAGATCTGAAAGTTTCATGAAAATCGGTCGAGCCGTTTTTGAGAAATCGCGTGCACAAAATTTGTAAGAAAAAAAATTAAAATAATTAGATATTATGTTTAAAAATTAGTCTGATGTCATTAAAACACGATTTGATTAAATTTAAAATTTTCAAAAAATTTAAAATCATCCAATCAATTCGACAAAGATATCATTAGACGCAGAATTCAAAACGCAACTTAAATATCATGTTCAAAAATTTTTATGATCTCATTTAAACACGATTTAATTAAATTTAAATTTTTTAAATTTTTTTAAATTCATCCCATCAATTCGAGAAAGATGTCATTGGACGCAGAATTCAAAGCGCAACTTAGATATTATGTTTAAGAACTAGTCTGATGTCATTTAAACACGATTTGATTAAATTTAAAATTTTCAAAAAATTTAAAAATCATCCAATCAATTCGACAAAGATGTCAGTAGACGCAGAATTCTAAGCACAACTTGGATATCATGTTTTAAAATTAGGCTGAAGTCATTTTAACGCGATTTAAATGAGTTTAAAATTTTTAAAAAATTTAAAATTCATTCAATTTATTCAAGAAAGATGTCATCAGACGCAAATTTGTAAGCGCAACTTAGATATTAAGTTTTAAAATTAGTCTGAGGTCATTTTAATGCAATTTAAATGAGTTTAAATTTTTTTAAAAATTTAAAACTCATCCAATCATTTCGACAAAAATGTCATTAGACGCGAAATTCTAAGCACATCTTAGATATCATGTTTTAAAATTAGGCTTAGGTCATTTTAACGCGATTTAAGTGAGTTTAAAAATTTTTAAAAATTTAAAATTCATTCAATTTATTCGAGAAAGATGTCATCAGACGCAGAATTGTAAGCGCAACTTAGATATTATGTTTTAAAATTAGTCTGCGGTCATTTTAATGCAATTTAAATGAGTTTAAATTTTTTTAAAAAATTAAAATTCATCCAATCAATTCGAGAAAGATGTCATCACACTTAAAATTGTAAGCGTAACCTAAATATTATGTTTTGAAATTAGTCTGAAGTCATTTAAACACGATTTAATTAAATTTAAAATTTTCAAAATTTTTAAAAATCATCCAATCAATTCGAGAAAGATGTCATTAGAGGCAGAATTGTCAGCACAACTTCAATATTACATTTAAAAATTAGTCTCAGGTCAATTTATAAAGATTTAATTAAATTTAAAAATTTTTAAAAATTTATAATTTATCCAATCAATTCGAAAAAGATGTCATCAGACGCAGAATTGTAAGTGCAACTTGGATATTATGTTTTAAAATTAGTCTGAGATCATTTTAACACGATTTAATTAAATTTTAAATTTTTAAAAAAGTTAAATTTCATACAATTAATTCGATAAAAATTTCATTGGACAAAAAATTGTAAGCGCAACTTAGATATTATGTTTTAAAATTAGTCTGAGGTCATTTTATAACGATTTAATTAAATTTAAAATTTCAAAAAAATTTAAATTTCATCCCATCAATTGGAAAAAGATTTTATTAGACGTAGAATTAAAATGCAACTTAGATATTATGTTTTAAAATTAGTCTGAGGTCATTATAACACATTTAATATGAGTTTTAAAATTTAGCTTCCCTACTCGGAATTTCCAGACAATGATTTTTCTCGTGATGCTAGTCTATCATGTCCTATATCATTCCTGAAATTTTCAGCTTTCTATCTTTTCTCGCTTTCAAATAGATGTGTGGACAATGAAAACTCATCGAAAGTGTGTTCTATATCTTGACCCCGGCTAGCTTCCGTACTCGGAATTTCCGGACAATGATTTTCCTCGGGAGGCTATACGATCATGTCCTCTATCATTCCTGAAAATGTCAGCTTTTTATCTTTGGACGTTTTTGAGGAGATGCGTGGACAAGACGTTTTCGTCAAAAACGTGTCCTATATTTTGACCCCAGCTAGCTTCCGTACTCGGAATTTCCAGACAATGATTTTCCTCGTGCGGCTAGACGTTCATGTCCTCTATCATTCCTAAAAATTTCAGCTTTCTATCTTTGGACGTTTTTGAGGAGATGCGTGGACAAGACGTTTTCGTCAAAAACGTGTCCTATATTTTGACCCCAGCTAGCTTCCGTACTCGGAATTTCCGGACAATGATTTTCCTCGTGAGGCTAGACGTTCATGTCCTCTATCATTCCTGAAAATTTCAGCTTTCTATCTTTGCTCGTTTTTGAGGAGATACGTGGACAAGAACTTTTTAAAAAATGACAAAATGGCGGATAAGTCCGAACCGGAAGTGATTTTTACAAAATAAAAAAAAGCGTATCAAGTTTATATAATAATAGATCGATGCTGAAAATTTGACAAAAATCGGACCACCCATCTCAGAGAAATCTTCTGCACAAAAATTGTAAAGAAAAGAAAAAGAAAAAAAAAAACCTGAAAAAGAAACATTACAATAATAGAAGGGTCTTCCGCTGAAGACGGAAGACCCTAATAAGAAAAAAAAGAAACCGTAGAAAAACAAAAGGGTCTTCCGTTGAAAACGGAAGACCCTAATAATAGAAAGAAACCGAAGAATAACAAGAGGGTCTTCCGTTGAAAACGGAAGACCCTAATAATAGGGAAAAAGAAACGGAAGAATAACAAGAAGGTCTTCCGTTGGAAACGGAAGACCTTAATAAGAATAGGGAAAAAGAAACAAAGCAATAACAATAAGGTCTTCCGTTGGAAACGGAAGACCTTAACAACGTTATTTTAGATCACCTATCTGGAATACTGGAGTTTTCCCTCGGCGGTAATGTTAATTAACATTCGGGTTCATAGCTCCGGTCCTGATTTTCGTTCAGCAACGAGGTTATTGAATGAAAGTTCATGGATTTGTCTCTCTCTTCTGTTAAACCTTTGCGGTTTGAAATCAGATTCGTTTTACTGCAAAATGCGTCTGTATGGAAAAACTCTTAAAATGAAAGTTAAAGTAGGAATTTCACGGTTTTGGAAAGGGAATATACAATTAATTTTAATTGTTTCCTTTAAATGATAATCAATTTTGACACTTGCTTTCAAAATTGCAAATCCTCTTTTCTGAAATGTGTCAAGCTTTCTGATTAAAAATCTCACAATAAATGTATATACACTCTGCAAGTATAGGAAATTTTGCGCTTAACTAGTAAGATGGATATACGCATATGGCGTAGCTCCTTTGATGGAAATTTTTATACTATTTCTTCTATTTCAATTTTTATATATAGTGAAAACTTTCCTGCACAGTTCACAGTTGAAGCTCACTACGTTTCACAGAAAATAGAATTGTTCAAGATTTGCCCTGAATTCATACCGTATGAAAATGTTTATACCATATTACATAAATATCTTTTGATTTAAGAAAGAGATGGATAATGATTAACTTGCGTTTCTTAACAAATTCAATTCAAAGCGAGGCATTCTACTGAAAAACAAGTTGATAAAACACATGTAACACAAGATTCTCGTTTGAAATCATCTTTCTGAAGTTCTATTGTCGTTACAACGACCTTATCAGAAAATACAGTCTTCCACTTGGTCACATGTTGACTGACGTTTTTCATACTATTTGATAGATAATAAATAATCACCTAATAGTCTACGGATTTCCCCTTTTTTCCGATTACGACAAAGAGCACACGGCGGGTGTGACCAATCAGCAGAGGATGGTCACTCCTCCATAGCACCTGATCCTACCTCTAATTGTTTTAAGGTCCGTGTTTGCACTGCTCCTGTTTTGTATTCTTGATTCTGAACACTGTACGTTATCACCACATGTCATTTCATAAAACATTATACTAAACGCAAAATCAGGTAGCAATTACTAGTAACAGGTACAAATAGTTAGAAGGCCTTATCAGGGTAAAATGATTTTTTTCTATTCCTGCTGTACAGGTAGTGATACAGTGCTGCTATCCTGAAAGTTGACAAGGATAGGATAGGATAGGATGCAGGATGCACGATACAGGATAGAAATATAAAAGTTAAGTTCTATCCTATCCTATCCTATCCTATCCTGCATCCTGTAGCCAATCAGATTCGAGTATAAATTTCAGAGTAATTATGCAAAACGAATATTGGCTAAACAATGTATTTTTAATGTCAATTTAATACTTTTTACATGTTAAACCATTTAAGAATAATTATTATATCAAGAACGCGGTGCATAACATTGATGCGCGCTAAAATGTCGGCGCTAGATCTTTGTCAATTCGTACGCAAGTAAGGAGTTACTGTGAGAATTCGATGCAACATTTGACAAAGTCAGAAATAGATTTATGTATTTACTTCATTTAAAGTCAGCAAAGTAATAAAAGCTTGAATTTATAAACGACAAATTCGGCATTTTAAAAGATAAACATCTATACAAGAAACAGATATTGCTTCACGTTTCATAAAATTTCGTCGATGCCCAATAACAGGGACGCATATTTCTGTCCGATATTAACCTGAACATATCAAATTAATAAATGTAAGCTAGCTATAAATGCTTAAGAATTTATACTTTGAGAATAACTCCGAGAGGTTTAACTATAAACGATATAAACTTCCTAAAGGAATTATTTATTTCCAGACCGTGTTTACATTTATCGCCGAACGAATCGCTCGAATAATGATAATTACGCTCAGTTATATGTGATAACAAAATAATTTGATAAAAATATATGACTAAACAGTTCCTCAATAAGTACATCGAAGTTATCTATCTGTTTTTTATGCATAAATATAGTAAAATCAAAAATCGAATCGCTTACCTGTTTGTTTACGTTATTGTGTCCATCCTGCGTACGATTTAGTTATACCGTAGCACAGGTAAGAAGGTTATCCCGCTCGAAGAATATTCGGTTTTAAGATTTAATTATTCATTTTTAGTACTACATTAATTGATAAAATCATTTAATTCTTAAATTTCGTTTCATTTAACTTGCATTCCTATATTTTGAAGGTATGGGATAGGATAGGATAGGATAGAGCTTATTTGCAGGATAGGATGCAGGATACAGGATATAGGATAGGATAGGATAGTTTTGTCAACTTTCACGATAGCAGCACTGTATATATTTTCCTCAAATGAATACTTTGTCAACAACGTTAATTATATTCGACAATGAAAAAATGAAATAGTATATTTTAGAGATGTCAAAAGCATTATTTTTAGAAACTAATTCTGATTTGCTTTCATAGTTTGAAATCTTTTGTTTGGAAAATGATTAAAATGTACATGCAATATTATTATACTTTCATGTTAAATACTGAAATCTGATTGGTTAAGACGCAGTTAATAATATTTACTATTACCCTCAGCGTTAGCAACGCACTTGGCAACGGGTAATATTAAAAAATATTACATGCGCGAAAATTATGCGCGTACGGTTCGCTGTAGAATTCACGTTATTTCTATATAAAAGCAGTAAAATTTTCTTAAAAATTTTAAAAAAGACATTCAGTATAACAAAATAAATAGTGCCTGTTTGGGAGGATAACAGTTGAAATTGACACCCCTCGAAAACCATTGTCAACCTCCGCTTCGCGTCGGTTGACAATGGTTTTCTCGGGGTGTCAATTTCAACTGTTACCCTCCCAAACAGGCACTATTTATATACTATTACCCTCAGCGTTGGCAACACACTTAGCAACGGGTAACAACGAATTGTAACATGCGCGTAAATTAAAATATTCTCGAAAATTAAGACATTCAGTATAATAAAATAAATAACTATTTATATATTGGTTTCTTTTTTAGTAATACAGTAAGCTATAGTGCCAGTATGCAGAGAAAAATGTCAGGGACTACGTATATAAATGTTGCAAATGCAGCCATCGTCTGTTGGTTTATAATAATCAATATTTTGGTCCTAACGCCAGGTAAGGTTACAATTAGGCTATCATGAAAGGCTCTCTTTGATCTTATTGGGGGGGGGGGGGGAGGGATAAGAAGGGATAGTTATTTACGAGTCCTCGTTACTAATCAAATGCCGATATTGCTTGTTGTTGAATATCAAAAAACAATGATAATGAGAAATTTTGACGACTCTGGTAATATTTTCAGCACGCTGTCAACGTCCCATTGATTGCCAAGATGTTCTGTGGTCGGGCCGTAATACAAGCGGTGTCTACACGATTTATCCCCAAGGAACAGGTGGATTCAAGGTGTACTGTGACATGACCACCGCTGGGGGTGGATGGACGGTATAAATAGAAACAAAATCTCATAATCATTCTTAATATGTTGTGTAATTATTAGTAAATGTAATATATGTGCATTTATTTAAAAATTTCAGATGTATAATATTGTACAAATATTAGGTTCTTCAGAGACGAATGAATGGTAAGGTTGGATTTAACAGACTCTGGCGAGAGTACCAGTATGGATTTGGCAAAATTGGTGGAGAGCACTGGATTGGTACGGCTTCATTAAAGCTACAATAAGGTTGTTTGTTTAGTAATGATTTTTTCATTAAAAAAACGAAATACATTAAACCCTGTTTTCAATAAAAGGCAACCAGAGAATTCATCAATTGACTTCTCAGGGTTAGTATGAGCTAAGAGTGGACATGTCTGACCTAAGTAACCAAAAACGATTTGCATATTATCGAATTTTCTCTGTTGGGAACAAAGATTCCGGTTATAAGCTGACTGTTGGAGAATACGAAGGAAATGCTGGTAAAATATTGCGTGAATAAAGATTACTTACTAAAGTTGCGCATGCGTATATACACAATGTCCCTAATAATTTGAAACTTTGGCAAATGAATAATCATTCACTATATTCCGAAAACTAGTATCAAAATATCGGATTTTTTCAGGGGATTCTTTGGAGTACCACAATGGGCACGCATTTTACGCAAGAGATCGAGATATCAGTAATTGTTCCCATAGATTTAAAGGTGGTTGGTGGTATTACGCCTGCCACAAGTCAAACCTCAACGGACTATACCTAGATACAATTAATTTATGAACGCATATTATTGCGAATTTAAAAAACTCGTTTGCTAAGAAAAACGCTTTTATGTGTGTATACTGGATATCAGAATGTGAAAATATAATGACAATACAGTCATTTGGAGTATTTCGAATCTTTTGTTCGAACTTGGTAGCAAAGTTTATAAAAGGCATGCTTATAACTGATTGTTTCGTATCACCTGAAAAGAGCTTATGACAGGAAACATGTTTGTGTAACAAAATACATGTATCTATCTATGACACCACCACTTTTGTACATTGCGGGTCACTTCCTGGTATTTCGATTCGGTAGCTAAATTGGCACAAAACCGTCCAACAAGAGTAATATTTTAAACAATCAGTTCACCTTACTTCTCTACAATATAGAAAAAAATAAAGAATTCGTTACTATACTCTGTCCCGAGTTTATGCTTCCACCACTTTTCGCTTGTTACTTCGTTAATCATAAATACCTTTGTGTTCAAACTACGTTCATCCACTAATATGAAAAATGTCCAGATTATCTGTTTTGAAACGCCCCCTCTACCACTTCAGGTTTTAATACACATCCCAAAATTGAAAGTCTACGGGAATTTAACATTTCATCAGCTATTAATAACCCTCAGTTGTTTTCAATGGCGTTTCTGGTATAAAATATTTTAACTGGATTTTGTAATGAGCCAATTCACAAAGAAAAAAAGTCCTTAAAAATGTTTCCCGACTATATCAGTATCTTTTAAAAGAATAGAATGCAATGTAATTTGAGGATATATGTAATATCGTGGCATTTGATAAACTATATTAAAGTGCTTTTGAAAATTATATCAAAACAAATTTTATATTTGAGTAAAATGACATTTTGTATAAATAAATATAGATAAACTAATAGGAACTGTTAAAAATGTAATTTTAAATTTGCAAAAAAGCATTAACATTTGAAACATATGAAAATGAAATTTAAAACAATAAATGTCCTACTTTTAGTTTTAGAATAACAAACTTAGAAATATGATTAAGAGTAAAATACATAATTTTAATAAAAACGAAATTGATAAAAAAAAAAAAATCCGCAACAAATTAAACTTTTGAAAATCCCTAGGCGAAATGAATTGTTAAACTTACATATTTTTTGTATCCAGTAATAATAAGAAAATACTCCAGTAATGATACGAAAAAACTCCTTTTATATGTTTTATTTCCCCTCTGAATTTTTCTTTATGCCAGTTTAAATATGATTAAATCAAGTAAACAGAAAGCAATCATTTCATTATAAATTCATTTGTATTAGTTTTATAAATTATTCAATGGTATAATATTGTAAAGAAGTGTAGTATCGTAAACGTACAAACATTTTAAAGATAATTATTTGGAATATGACTGGCGCCAGAGCACCCACTCTGTAAACAACTTCATTTTTTTAAAGCATTGCAAATCAATTTTTGCGTAAAACAGTTATCTTAATTTGATCATCCATTTGAATTTTTCGAACACTTCTTAATACATAAAACATCCTTTGCCCATTTATGCAGCATATTGCCTATGATGTAATTTATTTGTGTTTGCAGAGGGCACATAGGTAAAATACATGTACTGATATTGAGACGTGATAATAAAGATTAAAAAAAAATAAAGGGAAGGTAAAAATATACTCGACAGCCAAACATATATACAGTAATTCAAATATTGCGACATCAATTTCAACTATAGTCAAGTCGAACGCAAAAAGTAAAACAGAAGTAGGGAATCTCTAGTTACTTGTATTTGTAATAGAGAATATCTAAACAATTATGTTTTCCGCGTGTTAGCCCTCCAGTTCAAAGATGAAGGTCGGTGACGGTGGACGATTGACAAGAACGAAGAGAGATTAATGAGGTAGCTTTTTTTAATTGCACATAACACTGGATATTGAATAAGTATGGAAAGTTGCACAGAAACATATCACGCAAACTATTAAAAACCTTCCGCACTAAAAAAAACCCTCGGATGAAACAGAGTGTGTGTAGGGGCCAAGCGGTTACATTGAAATTTAATGTTAAAACGGGCTTGGCTTCTGTGTATTTACTATTTGTAGTTTTGTACAATACTTTATTTATTAGAGATCAGGCACGTAACATCGTTTTATGAAAGTGTGGGGGGGGGGGGGCGGACTCATCCAAAAACTCTTGACAAGCAAAAAAAAAGGAAATTTAAAGTTTCCCAAAATCTTAAAAATCCTAATCCGGGGGGGGGGGGGGGGGGGGGGGGGGCTGGCGTAGTATATAACTTTAATTTCACTCCTCATTTCCTTATTATTTTATATCAATTTTTCACATACTCCCAAAAGAGTAGGGGGGCAATTCCCTGTTAATTCATTTTTATATGTAAATTTGTTGCTGCGAGAAAAGGTGCTAATGCTACGTGCCTGGAGAAGTTTGAATGCAACAGAAACATAGATTTCTCAAGTCGTTTAATTGTCTCTTTTTTTTTCTTTTTATTTGTCAAATGAATTGGCTGTACTTCTAAAAACTTCATTTTTTTGAAATTTGATAAAAATGAAAGTACGCATGAAAAAACCTGTAGCTGTATCTCCATCTAAACTAAACATATCTAATTCCAAAACGTTATCAGCCGGGGATGGCGGTCACTTAAGTAGGCAGTACTCATAATATGCAACACCTAGTAACGGTGCCTGACCCTTCTTTACATTTATCCCGAGAAATATAGTGCGAGTTCACACTGACGTTCTTATAGCTCAATTATTTTCCCGCACACTGGTTCTTGAAACTCGCTTTGCTTGCCGGTGTAATGAAGAATAAGGACCCCCGTAGAATAAAGACCGGGGGTCATTTTTCGACGTAGAATAATAACCCCCTTTGCTGAAGAAACTGGCCAGCTGTGCTTGCTATTTTAAAATTAACTAACTCTTACTATATAACAATGTTTTTCCTATTTAAAATATAAGATATATAAATATATAAATATAAAATATATAAATATATAAAAAGTTCCATCGCTGCAGTTTTTTAGTTTTAAAAAAATATTTATTGACAAAATTTTTGTTGGAAGTTTTCGGTATCAAAAAAATGAACACTTCTTTAAAACAAATAAACTGTTATAAGTGTTTAAGAATACTATTTTTTCTTCATAGATTTACTTACTAAATGGACACATGCAACATGGTTTAGAACTTTTTATATATTTGTCTTTATACTAATATCATACGTAGCTCCTACATTAGAAAACTCAGGAGTGTTTTTAACAAAAGCAAAATGCTGATCGAAAAAAAAAACATTTTGATTCATATAATTTATGATTTACCTTTGAAATTGAAATTTTAAATTTGAAACGTGAAATTTGATTCTATCTTCTTAGAGGTCCGTGTTGCTCTGCTTTGAATTTGTATTAAAGAATGCATTGTACATTGTAATATTTAAAGTGGTTTGTAAAAATAGATGACTGTATACAATCAACAGGAGCGAAATCGATGTGAACAGCTGACTGCGTGGGTTTGTGATAGAAGGTAAATGTGATTACAACAGTGAAAGGGGATGGTGGTCTCAAATGCAGTATGCCAAAGTTAACCGGAAAAGCAGGGGAAGGGCGTAACGAGAGAGTTTTTAGATATGAATTCTTTTCATTTTATATTGTAATCAATCATCAACATTTTTGTAATGCAAAAGGCACAGAATTTGACAGACCTGTGATATTTTACCACTATTTGATAAAAAATAATCTTATTTTTATATTGTGGTATTGCACTAACTTTTAAAGTGGGTGAAAATAATGAAAATACTGAGCACTTAGCATTAGAATATCTACAGAGTTAAAACTTTTATTGGAGTAATTCTCGTAGCCATGTTTATAATAGTACTATTAAATTTAATACCTGTATATTTGCATGTTATATTTTTGGTTTGTTGAAATTAAGATATGCGTTAAAACAATTGTACATGAATAAACTACCAAATGAAGTTTGTCCTATAGGCTATGTGTAGCGATTAGCGTAACAATAGAAACGAAAACTACTTTATATGAGATTCCCCAACAGGTCTGCTTATGGGCTATGATACTAAGGGGACTGATAATGATTCAATGTCATCACCTGAGATAGAAAAAATCAAACTTGGTTAATATAAGCAAAATCTTTAAACTTTTAATGCATATTCGTGATTATGCTGTCAGCTTTATTTTATAAATAACATAAAAAAGCAGACAAATATTTTTCCTGACAAACTGTTACCACGGTTATCCCCGGTGGGTTTGAAATTTAATTTTAAAAATTGTTTGCGATAAAATGATGTATGATAACTACATTTGCTGCAAACCACACCTATAGTTTTTATTGGTCGTTAACATATAAAAAAGTGTATATAAGTAGGGTTGACTAGACTTTAACGTAGAGATACTGTCCAATCACATATTTTTCTGGGACTCTGGTGAGTATTCATTCTTGCATCGTAAATTTTGATAGAATGTTTAACATTTATCCAGGTGTTTTAACTGGTATGCATTTTTGCAATAACTTAACCTTTTCATAAATATATCTGCATTAGGTATCAAAATTCGGTCTAATGGAGCACACCAATCCCAATAAAAAATAAAATAGATCTACCAGTTGTACATTATAGCCTTACTATATGTAGTGATATTATTCAATTTCAAAGGTCGATGATTTACTTTTATTCAAGTGAATTTTGAATGCTCATCGAATAATTGTACCAACTACCAAGGTTATCTTTATTTTGAAAATATAACAATTCTCTAAATTGTTTAAAGAGTGAAACACACTCGAATATTGATATTGTCACTATAAAACTAAAAAAGCTGGTTCGAACATCAATGTTTGAAATTATTTTTTTTCGAATTTCCTTCATCATTTCTCAAACTATATTCATTTTTTTTAATGTATATTCCGAAAACTAACAGAACTCAAAACTATTGATTAAATCATTATTTGTTGTTTGTATTAAGGTGGTATTGCATGTAATCTTTAAAAATATATCAAAATCGCGTGCTATAAACCTTTAAAAAATAAGGAGATCATACAGAGTTTACATTTGCATGTATGAAACTAGGTTAAAGTAAAACGATTTTAGATGAAAAATACTCTCTCTTCCATCGTATTTCGTGTAAAAAAGTAATAACATTCCCGCAATTTACATAAAACAAGTTTATGGTCTTACAATGATATTTAATATTTTCAGAATGTGTTTACTAAAACCTTGTTATTCTTTATTCATACATAAATATATTAATGTGACTGGCTGCATCCAAGAATGTTGTTATGATGCGTAATAAAAACAGCGCATACTTTGAGGGAAAACCTGAGGAATGACATGCTTTCTTTTCATAATTATTTCATCTGAAGAATATTATTATACCCGCACTTTCTTAAGAAAGTTCGGGTATATTGTTGTTACCCTGTTCCGTCCGTCCGTCCGTCTGTCACGTTTTACTTTCTCAAACTGCTCTTACATCTTATAAATCAGCAAACTGAACTCTTGGAGTTTGATTTGGGGTGTCATGCTGTTTTGTAAAAAATTTTCAAAAATTCTCTGGTAGTCTTGGGGGTCAAACAATTGGTAAAAAATGATGTTTTTTCCACAAAAAACCTTCCTCCTCGAACTCCTCCTACATTTTCAACAATCGACAAATCATCTCTTGGAATATGTTTTATATAGGGTATCCTATATGTGCGATAAGGTTTTGGAAATTTTAATTTGGTCCTGGGGGTCATTTTATGGCTGAAAAATGACGGGGTTTTTATTTTTACAAAAAAAAACTGGTTTCAAAATCGTCATTTTTTTTGCAGTAGCCAAAGGATCTTCTAGAATATGACTGGGAGTGTCATATTAAAGTGTGATCAGGTTCCAGAATATTTTTTTTTATTAAAGGGATCAGTGGGCATCAAAAAATGACTTTTATTGGCAGAAAAAAGTACGGTTCCCAGAACTCCTTTTACAACTTTTGAAGTAGCTACGTCATCTCTTGTATGGAGGGTTATCGTGTTCAAAAATCCAGACATGTAAACTTGTTAATCCGAATATGTAATCGTGTTGGTGTGTGAGTCTGAGTATGAATATATGTAATTCTGATCGTGTAACCTATAAAACTCAGGGATAAACACTTTAGAGTTGACCCCGCAGGCGTCCGATCTAATTTTTCCTACAGATGCCAATTGCAGCTGTAAAATGCTGTTTGTTATGTACATGTTACCTGCCACTATAATACAAACTTTCCATCTGTAGTTTCTGCATTTTTATTTCTGTTTTCTGAAATATCACGGCTGACATGTTGCAAATCGTCTACAAGTTTGTCGAATTTTGACATGACCATATATAGAAACAGTGACGTCACAGATAGAAAAAGGCTAGCTGCAGGTAAAGGCATGCCGTAATCGCCGGAATAGGGACGGAATAAATAAAACATATTAGGTAGGTCTATAATCATATTATCTCTGGATAACAACTTTTCCTAGAAAGTGTTATTTCTTGGAAAGTTATCGATAAGAAAAACAAAGAATTTTAAGACATTCGTTTTGAGATTTTGATTAATATGAGACATGAGAAACGACACATAACCCCTTAAAAATAAATAAATAAAAATTCCAAAGATAAGGTTAACTGTCGTGAAATTAAAATGTGTATAAATTATTTTTAAAAATGTTTCATTTTGCATTGTCGGCAATGTATAGGGAAAAAGAGCCTATCAAGCTTTTGAAAATTGGCATTTTTTTAAAATTCAAGCAATTATTACGGAATGTGTGCATGACGTCCTGAATGTCGGTTCAATACAGACTCACTTAGTGAAGTTGGTTGATAAAAAAAATTCCGGATAGCTATTATAATACAGCTTTACAGTCACTTGTGAACATGTACTGTTTACCATAAAGCAACTACTTAATTTTGTAAAATTATCGTCTATACAGTATATATTTTAAAATAGTTTATGATTTAAACTCTACAAGTTCATATACGATCAAATTCATCTGACCCACCCCGTTCCTTACTTTCAGAAATCTTTTTTTATAACAGTTCTATACTCTGTCCCGAGTTTTTGCTTCCACCACTTTTTGTTGATTTTAAATAAAAATACACATAACTGTGAAAGAAGTACAGTTGAAATCGATGAAATGGAAAATATCCAAAATATCTTCATTGACAAATTATCCCTTTTTACTCATAAAAGTTTACAGGAACGAAAACAAATTTTTTACGGAGATTTATAATGGGAAATGTTTACATCTTTTCTCCATTCGGAAGTATTCGGGACACCTCGCTCAATTTTCCAACGTTATCATCCGGCCTTATTAATGGCTGATGCAATGCAAAATCCACGTAGACTTTCTATTTTGGGATGTGTACTGTATTGAAACCTGAAGCGGCAGAGGGGCGTTTCAAAACAGATAATCTGGACATTTTTCATATTAATGGATGAACGTAGATTGAGCACAAAGGTATTAATGATTATAGAAATATCAAGAGAAAAGTGATGGAAGCAAAAACTCGGGACTGAGTATTGATTTTTTTATTATTTATCTTTCTCTTGCACAACAAAATCATCTTGATATTTTAAAAAAGTATAAATACATGTATAGTTACATACATTTTTAAGCAAAAATTACCAAATCATTGCAGGTCGTTTATTCTAACTAATTCAGAAAAAATAACAAATATAACAAGAGAGAAGCTGTCAGTGTGACAGCAAACCGGGTTTTCTTTTGCGTGAACAGAATTCATAATCCATTTGTCAATCCTGAATTGATAAATACAACCTATCCAAAGAAATGGGGTACTCTTTATGCATTGTTTTGGCCAAAAAAATTCAACAGCTGATATTTTTTTTTAATTATCAGAAATAAAAATCCTAGCAATTTGCATACCTCTGATATATTTATAATTGATATGCAAAAGAACAATTTCCTGTCTCGAAAACTGTATGAGGAGTTATCGGTACAATACGGGTAACTTTTTGGCAGCCACTCGCCCGCCCGCCAATTTCACTAATCAAAAAAAAATGTATGAAAATGACAATCAGATGTTTAGTTATAATCAGTTGAAAAACAGATTCAACTTAAAAACAAATTTTGTTCAATATCTCGATCTTACAAAAGCGTTACAAAATTATGTGAAAGTATTAAATATACATATTATATATCATATATTATATATAAATATTATATATAAGAATTGTCATATTGGTTACCCAAATTTGGATTGATTTGGAGAAATGGATGACAGATATCTTTGGTTTACAAACAAATTTTGACAAATTTTCAATACTTTTTGGAAAATTTGATAATAGAGATATTCATATGTTGGAAAATTTAATCATTCTTTTCACAAAACAATGTATTCTGCAAACTAAAATGAAAACATCAAGGCTAAAAGTAAAAAGCATTAAGAAATCTATAACCAGAAGACTGTTTATTGAAAAACTTTTGCTTCTGAAAAACTGTAATTATCATTTGTTTGATATTGATTGGAAAGATATATTTCAACGTTGTAACATTCATCACCATCTATATTCTCTCCTTAATGTCCCTGTTTCTTATTAATTTTTTTTGTTCTGCATCTTTGTATATTTTTACATACCACAACTTGTTCAAATTATATTGTAACTATTCTGAGAAGTAATAAATATATGTACATATACTTTATATCAAAATATTTAAAAAATTCTATAAATGTATATATATATATATATGCAATACTTATAATATGGTATGTGAATATATATATATATATATATATATATATATATAAAAAGCACTGAATAGAATCAACAACACTAGGCATCTTTAAGGTGTCGGATCTAATATATAGATACTAAGCCAGTAAACTGAATATATAAAGCACTAAAAATGGCTAACGACACGAACAATAGAAATTGTCAAATTTTCGGGACAACCCGTCCCTTCTTCAGGACCAAGAAATAAATAATTTCTAATTAATTAAGATATAAATTATTTCTTGGTCCTGAAGAAGGGACGGGTTGTCCCGAAAATTTGACAATTTCTATTGTTCGTGTCGTTAGCCATTTTTAGTGCTTTATATATATATATATATATATATATATATATATATATATATATATATATATATATATATATATATATATATATATATATATATATATATATATATATATATATATATATATATGTGCAATACTTATACTATGGTATGTGAATATGTGAAAGTTATGTGAAAGTTAAATAAGTTAAATAAAAAAAATCGAAAAACCCGGTTAAAAATTCTCTCGAAAATTTTTTAGAATTCAGAAGCAATGGAGCTACATGGGACCTCACGGCAGTCTCCGAACCTCATGCCGCTCAAAATATATTTTACCCCTTAGAAAATTTTTTAATCCGTCTCATTTCTAGAAAAGAGTATGCATTAACTTATTAATATATTCCATTTTAAATTACATGTCAAATTATTGTAGAGAAATAAGATATTAGGCAATTCTTTTTAACCCTTATCGTATAATGCCATGAGAATTATATTACAGAAATTAGCACACTCGTCATATTAGCGACGATTTTTATATGTATGACCATCTTCCTGTTTGGTCCAGTTTCAATCATACTTCAAAAAATTTTCTAAAGATAATACCGGTATTTTCGATAGAAAAAGTGTCGTTCATTAAAAGTTTAATGCAACAGTTAAGCTGAATATTATGTTTATTTCTCATCCATTCCGGCGATGACGGCATGCCGCTTCCCCGCAGCAGCAAGGCAGTTGCCATATTAGGTCAAAATTTGACAAACTTGTAGACTTTACATTTGTCAATTTGTATTATGTCAGATGTGCTATTGCCGAGCCTGAAGATACAAATGCAGAAACTACGGATCAAAAGTGTGCAAAGTTGAAGGTTTAATCAACTGATGAAAGCAATGATTTAAGCTGCAAATTGTGCATCATGCGAAGGAACTGAGTCAAATCTTACATGTGTGTATCCCTGAATTTTATATGTTATACCATCAGAATTACACATATCCATACTCAGACTCACACACCAACACTATTACGTATTCGGTTTTACAAGTTTACATGTGTGGATTTTTGAACACGATAACCCTCCATACTCTTGGGATACAATTTGGGCTGTCCTATAGATGTGCAATTAGGTTTTAAAAAATTGAATTTCATCCAGGGAGTCAAATAGTAGCAGAAAATCGACGTTTATCACTCAAAAAAAACCATAGATCCCAGAACTCCTCTTATGATTTGATAGATAGACACCTCAGCGGAGAGGGGGGATAATTTAATTTTGTTTGTGATAATTATACAGACCATATACTTTCTGTGACATGAAATTCACATGCAAACAGTTCAATCCCACATTGCACATAAAGTGCTGCTCAAGTGTATTATCATATGCCATGGGAAGTGATCTAATCCTTCAGTTATGAAAATTATAATTTTTAAATGTATTACCGGAACTTGCATGTGGCCTTCATTTTGAATTAAATTGGTACAAAACACTGTTATTTAGGGGCAAACACTTGGTGCGGGTATTACTGTCTATAATGACAGCATCTAGTTTCTCCTTACTCTGATCCATATGTCGTCATTCAGAATAAAAGTATGCATTTTATTTCATTTCTCAAATTATTGCAAAACGAACACTTTTTCAGCAAAACATATTAAAACATTGTCAATGATGTGTACTACTTTTTATTAGAAAAAAAAACCGCAAACCGAAGCAAACCAAACCAAACCAAATCAGTATGCAGAGACATATGTCAGAGGCTAGTACTATATATGCTGCATATGCAATCATTGTTTGCTGCTTTATAACCACTGTGCTGCTGCCCAAAGCATGTAAGTATATGTATGGACTCTAACGTAATCATTAGAAGCAATGATAGGTATTGTAACCTTGAAGAAAAGTTTGGATAAAAATTTCCATGTCTTTAACAACAATTGATTAACGAGTTGTTTATTGTGATTCGTAAGAAAAGAGTGTCATAATCTAAAGATTGGGATTTTTAGCATGCTGTCCCCTACCAGTAGACTGTCAAGATATCATGAGGGCCGTAAGACCCACAAGCGGTGTCTACACGATTTATCCACAAGGAACAGGGGGGTTTAAGGTGTAATGTGACATGACTACGGCTGGAGGTGGATGAACGGTAATAACATATATTTTCTTTATAATTCAATAATAAATAGAAAATAAATGCAGCATATTAATGCATTTATTGTCATTATTTATAAAATAATATATCAAGAACACTTTCTCCATATTATGCTTATATTAGGTTTTTCAAAGACGAATAACTGGGGATGTTGAATTTAACAGACTTTGGCAAGAATACCAGTATGGATTTGGTGACACTGATGGAGACCACTGGATTGGTACAGAGTAATACTGATTACAATTTTTTATCCATAACTTTCATATATCATATCTAATAGATTGAATGTTCGAT
The DNA here is from genome assembly GCF_025612915.1 of Magallana angulata. Lineage (NCBI taxonomy): Eukaryota > Metazoa > Mollusca > Bivalvia > Ostreida > Ostreidae > Magallana > Magallana angulata. The sequence continues at coordinate 2,765,582 of NC_069117.1, forward strand.
CACTAAAATCTTATGATTTAAAAGGTTTATAAAATGAAAGGGTTCACCTTTTAAAATTTTAAACATTTTGTTATCTTCTTACAAATCTGTTGGCAAATATTTGCATAAGCTTTCCCTTACTTAAAAAAGGCCAAAATTTCATAACCTATCGTACATATTTTATGAAAATGATTTTACCCTAATTCTTATGAAAGGCAGATAATTTTTTTTAAAAATATTTAAATGCAAAATGTTCATTTAAATCACTACTTACTTTCTCCTGAATTTGATTAAGTCAGCCTTATTTTGATTTAACAGACGTATTTAATGTATTTAATATCAATCAAAATTGTTCCGTTCACTTTATTTAGAGATGGACTACCTTTAGAATACATAATTTTATTAATAAAACAGAAAGAAAAAAATAAATTTGGCTTGCCTTGAAATTGATAACAGGAAACCAGAGAATTCATCAGTTAACTTCTCAGGGTTGGTATGAGATTAGAGTGGACAGTTTAGATTTAGATTTAGATTAGAGTCTGATTTTGACAACGAAAGCCGACTTGCCTACTACCGAATTTTCTCTATCGGAAACAAAGAATCTGGTTACTAGTATAAGCTGACGATCGGCGAATACGAGGGAAATGCAGGTAAACAACTGCATGATTTATTCAGACAAATTCAATTAATTATTATAGGTCAATTTATCCATTTAAATAACAAAATCAATTTTTGTTCCTCAGGAGATTCGATGAAAACCCACAATGGACAATCATTTTATGCAAGAGACAAAGATATCAATGAATGTTCAAAAAGATTTAAAGGTGGCTGGTGGTACCAATTGCCATACAGCCAACCTCAATGGGCTGTACCTGAATGGAAGTCATCCGTCCTTTGCTGATGGCGTGAACTGGTTTGATTGGCATGGACATTATTACTCACTCAAAACAACGGAAATGAAGATCAGAAGACAATAGAATTAGTTATGGTTATTAAGTTTACAGTCTGTATTTTAAGCTTGTTTAGCTACAGAATCAAGCATTGAGGCTTTTTATAAATAATATCCAAACTTGATGCCGGTTAAACTCATAGTTCATTGGAACTACCTATAAAAAAACATTAAAAAGATTGAATTCAACTTATTTTCATTTGTGTGTTATTTTTGCCAAAGTTTCAATGCAAAAAGCACCATATGCATTGAGATTTGTCATTTTTAAGTAAAATTGAATAGTGTGTGACAACATTATGGTTATTATCAATCACATAAAATTAATATGGTACAATCTCTGGTAACAGTTTATTATTGCGAGTTTATTAACGAGTGATTAACATATAATCAATAAATATAAAGGGGATGGTGTCATGAAAACTGTCGTAACTTAGATTTTAACTGATCGTACCTCATAGGCAATTGCTCGTCCCATGCTTCCGGAATAAAAGGTACCATTGATATGCTTGTCATTAAACGCAAAAACAACGAATATGATGAACAAAAACAACCCAAAAACGTCTCTTCAACGTTAGTAATTTACTGATGTTATCTTGGCCTGTCATTCTTAATTTGCTGTCATAAAAACTCTACACATTTTTCTTCCAAATAACCAGTAAAGTCATCGCAGTCCTAAACTCTTGACGACTCTGAATTTAAATCGTACTCTTTGTGTTACAAATAAAAACATGAGGCCCACGGGCCTAATCGCTAACCTGAGCAACAATAACATTAACTTTGATCAAAATAGCATTACAGTATCAAAATCAAAATAGCTTGACAACTACCATGGTAAGTACATTAGATCTTGCTCACAAAATTTAAATTATCTGTCGATTTTTATCCACATATTTTTATGGTAAATACCAAGCCCCTTTTGTTGTTGTATTTGGTAAGAAGATTTTTATCTATTCCTATATACCCCCCTCCCCTCCCCAATTTTCTCTAGGGAATCATGGTTTGATCAAACTAGTCTGCATAACCCATGCTTTTACATAAGTAAATGCGTTTTGGACTGAAACCTTTCACAAAATATTTCTAAAGATTTTCTCTATACATTCCAATGTAAAAATTCATCCCCTTATTGTGGCCCCGCCCTACCCCCCGGGACCATGATTTAAACAAACTTGAATTTACACTATATATTTTAGGATGCCTCCACACAAGTTTGAGCTTTGCTGGACAAATAGTTTTTGAGAAGAAGATTTTTAAAGAGTTTTGAAAAATACCACCAAATTTTTAATACATGTAATTCTAGATTATCTCCTCCCTTCATCCAGTAATCTGCCAAGTGGTTCTAGAGAAGAAGATGAAAATGTGAAAAGTTTACATCAATGACAACGACAACAGACAACGGACAATTGTTGATTAGAAAAGCTCACCCGAGCTTTCAGCTCAGGTGAGCTAAAAATCATATGAAATAAATCTAGTACATGTATATACTATATTGATCCATTTAATAATATATTGGCGTATCGAGCCACCTTAAAGTGACGTGCTAAGCGTGTATATATGTTGAAAGTTTAAAACAGCATGTTGTCATTAGAGTGAAATATGATGACAAGTACGCAGTACATTATGTTACACACACGAACATAACTAATCCTAGTGTATAAATAAGCGTAGGAACCTTCAATCAAACTTTTACGATAAAATATATGTACTGTGAAACAATTAATCAATGACTCGGGTGAGAATCCATATTCATTCTTACATTTTATCTCAGCTATTTTGATTTATAGTTTGATTATGTATTCTTTATTGAATCTTTACCGAAATCAACATTCATTTGTTTTGATTTACTTTCTTTGAACTCGCATAACTTTTCCTAGACATAAGTTGGTGTTTTTTCTGCGATGTTTGATTGTGTTTCAAACGAGTAACATTCTATGCTAATTATTGACAATATCCAGGTTTAAAGGAATATATGGCGTGGTTCTTATGATGAAAAATTTTAGATCATTTTCTATTTCATTTCTTGCATATAGAAATTGGATATTTCGTGATGTTTTTAAACTCTTGCCATACGAAAAGTTTCTTTTCTGACGCCATATTACTACATCTATATATCGTCATGCAGATGACGGATGATGTACATTCATTTGATAAACACATTCTTTCATAGACATTATTTCAAATAGTTTACGAAAAAATGATTTGCAATAATCTGATACAAGCAGTTTGAAATCTTTCAAAGATAAATTTGACAGTGTATGCTTAAAAATTTTAATCTGTACTATTCTTTTTCCACAAAATGAATACAATGTCAACAGTTCAATCATAAGCAAAATAAATAATCAAATTTAAAACAATGTTATCGCTTTCATTGATACAAAATTATCACTTTTTAAATCTTATTCAAATTTATTTTTCTTAGTTTGAAAAATTGTTCTATAGAAAATGCTTTAAATATACACGTAACATTGGGTTTACTTTCAGCGGGAAAGCAGTATGCATAAAAAATGTCAGAGGCAAGTAATCTTCATATTCCGCGTGCAGCCCTCGTTTGCTGGTTCATATTAACCAATCTTTTGGACCCCACGTTAGGTCAGTAAAAAAAATTACGTGACCAGGTAAGGCTCTTCTTGGTCATTTTTGTGGACTTGGGCTTATTACGTGTCGGAATTAAACATAAGTTGCCGAGATTGTTGTTGTATTTAAAGGAAGCAATTCTCAAATTCAAAATTTTTTACATTTTTGACCTTTTTCAGCAAGCTGTCAACGTCCCATTGATTGCCAAGATGTTCTGTGGTCGGGCCGTAATACAAGCGGTGTCTACACGATTTATCCACAAGGAACAGGTGGTTTCAAGGTGTATTGTGACATGACCACGGCTGGGGGCGGATGGACGGTATAGATTGATAAAATCCTCATTCATATTTTTTTCTATTTTGACATGTCATGTTAGTAAATGTATTATATTTATTTTAAAACTTCAAGTTTGCACGATAGTTTTTTCATTAGGTTCTTCAAAGACGAATGAATGGTAAGGTTGGATTTAATAGGGTTTGGAGAGAGTACCAGTATGGATTTGGCAGTATTGGTGGAGAACACTGGATAGGTACGGCGCTGTTAAAGCTACAAAACTCTGTCCTGATTTTTTTGCTTCCACCACTTTTTGCTTTATATTTCGATAACCAGAAATACCGTTCATCCACTAATATGACAAAATGTTCAGATTATTTATTTTGAAACGCCCCCTCTACCGCTCCAGGTTTAAATACACAGCTCAAAATTAAAAGTCTACGGGGATTTTGCATTGCATCGGCCATGAAATAACCCGGATGATAACGTTGCAAAATTGTTCGAGGTATTCCGATGCTGCATATAGTACCTTATAGAGGTGGAGGTATAGGTGATGACGTAATTATGCATTTATAGAGGTCGTTTCTGATTGGTTGTTTTAGAGAGGTTGTATTATAGAGGTGATTTTTCATCACTATTTTTAGAAAAGGTAGCAATATAGAGGTCGTGTTCTCATTGGTGGACTGGATATAGAGGTGATGACGTAGTTACTATTGAGGCCCTATAGAGGGGGACTTTTTAGAGCAGTAAATTTATAGAGGTCGTGTTCTCATTGGTTGCTTTTAGAAAGGGAGGTTGAATATACAGATTTAGTGAGCATGTGTAAAAAAAGTAGGAGGTTTTAGGTTATGACGAAACCATAAGATGATTCTATGGTTTGAGAGCATGCGCTGTAGTATCGATAACGTAAAATAGATGATATTAAGCAATACGTGAATTTTATTTAGAAAAAATAGATCGATTTGGATGACCTATTTTGAGCAAACAGTGAAAATAAGGTGTACTTACCTGTGCACAGAGAGAGAGATATTTTAATAAAAAAAATTACATGAAAAAATGAGGTGATGTAGCATGCGCACTTGAACATTAAAAAAGGGTGTATATTAAAAAAATTTAGGGTATATTTTAAAGAGTAGTTACAATTTTTTATCATTTTTTAAAATGCCCTTAACACCAAACGATTCAACTCCTTCGGCTGCGGTAAGCGGGCTGGATACTGCTTTACCAATCCCTGAGCATGAAGACTGGGATTGGGAAATAGCAATGGATCCCTATCCTTCTGGGAGGTTAAGAGACATTGATGGTAGACTAGTGTATATGTTTGATTATAAGTACGAACAGTACTTACAAAATCTACAAGACCAAAAAGAAGAAAAAAAAGAAGAAGAAGAAGAAAAAGAAGAAGTAGCAGAAGAAGAAGAAGAAGTAGAAGAGAAAGAAGAAGTAAAGGAGAAGAAGGAAGAAGAAGAAGACAAGAGAAAAGAACAGTAGCTTCTTTGAAGCTCAAATATTTCAACGGTCGTTTTAACGGCCACCAAATTTTTCGAAAAGATGTCTCTAATACAATGAAACGTGTGCATTAGAGGAAAAGTATTATTCGAGTACAGTAGGTGAAAAGGTTTTTTTTCCCACCGAATGTACTGTATAATGAAAGATTTTTTCTTGACAACCTACAGTTAATTTTTTCATATGCTTAATCAGTTAAGTTTGTGATAAATAACTGTAGGAAGCAAGAAAATTGAAAAAAATAACGGAAATTATATGCTTTTTAAGAAGAAAACAAATTAAAATTATGTTCAATATTTTTTATATAACATTTTTTTTTAAAAAAAAACATAATTTTTATAAGAATAGGTTTTATATATAGAACATAATTGCTATCATTTGTTATAATGTCTAAAAAAAAAATAAGTGAACGGTATTGCATAAACGTGATGAAATAATAATGTCCTTATACGTATTTTTTACAAAGAATATTTTTAGAAATGATAAATACAGACATATATATATATAAGGCAAAATTCTTTTTTGAGATATAGGTATTTTTCATTTCACATCTAGACATCAGTGGAAAAGGTAAGTTTTTAAATCATGATAAATTACTTAATGATGAGAAAAGAGAGGTAACTCTACAAACTATACAAGCACTGCGAAAATTTCCCGTTAATCCATTAAATACATGATATCCTCAAGTTCTTGTTCAATGTTATCAACTCTCGATTGTAAGTCTGTTAAGCGTCTTTCAATTTCTTCTTTCTCTTCTTTTAACTCTTCTTGTCTATGAATCATCCTCTCCAATATAACACCGTCAATGTCAATTTCCATTTGTTCTGCCGTTTGCTCTTCTTCTTCTTCTTCTTCTTCTTCTTCTTCTTCTTTTTCTTCTTCTTCTTCTGTTTCTTGATGTTGTGTTTCTTTATTTCTGAATTGCTGTAGACCTTCACAAGAAGTACCTACTTCTTTGGTTGATTTTAAGGGGAGATTGGAGTTACTGTAATTATATAAAAAAGAGGAGGGTCAATGTTACATAAGTTTATATTTTGTGCTTAAAATAAGTGAAAATTAAACAAAGAAAAACATTCGGTAGAAAAAAAATTGTTTTATATAAAGTTTTTTTTAAATATTTTTTTCTATATTAAATTATCCTTTTTTTCATTTGCTTTAAATAAAACGCATACCCGACTGTGAAATGCATGGTATTTTCTGTAAACTGTATGGTAATGCTGTTATTAGCTGTCAAGTCATTTCTAAAAAAAAAATGAAGAAATGAATATTAAAAATTTAAAAGGATAAATAAAGACAAAAATAAATAAAATAAAATCTGCATAGATGTAAAAAAAAACTACTTACATAATAATTACTTCCATTTTTTTTTGGAGGGTGAATTGAATTGTTCAGATCTGGTCAGAAAAAAAATGAACTTGTCCTATTGGGTTTAAGATTGCAAGGTGATTTTCTTAAAATTTAATTTGATTTTTATAAAAAAGAGATGCATTTTCCCTCCAATTTTTTGTACTGTTTAAGTTTTTTCTGATTGGATATTGGTTTGATTTTGTTATATATTGTGAATGTTGAATTTCCCTCCAAAAACTATTTTACTCCTACTCATTGGATACAAAAAAACAAATTCTTTGCAATTAGTACAGCGTAAGATTTTCTGATTGGATATTTGTGCTGTCTTGTTATACATTGTAAATGTTAAATTTCCCTCCAAAAACTATTTTACTTTTTCTGATTGGATGCAGAAAATGAGTTCTTTGCAGCTGGTACAGTGTATTGAAACAGGTTAATGATATGTATATTATCCTACGGGTGTAGATAAAATTGATACCGTAACCCTTTCAAAGTTTGATAAGATTGTACTTATAATGATGTGTAACGTGACGAGAAAGAATTTTTTTTTGTTAAGATGACATCGATTTCAAAAATTGAAAGAGAAACGCATAGTTTTCAAAAATTGAATACAATACTTGATACATTGGTAATGGGTTTTGTAACATTAGTTTAAATTTTTTTGCGTATATTTAAGAAAATGCTGAATAAGTGAAATACTTTTTAAATAGGATGACATTATTGAATGAGAAGTGCAAATCACCCCTCACCCCCCCCCCCTTTTTTTTTGCAATTAATTGTAAGAATGAATCAACCCATGGATGTGATATGCTTTGACTCTGGTAAAAGGGCACAAAGCTGCTGACTTTGTATTTTTTCACTTCTTTTGGAAAGGTTTGACCTAATAAAAGTAATTGCATTTACAATAAAATCAGCTCGATTAGAAACTTTTTTGACCTAATGGGTCAAGTTAATTTCTACTTTTATTCAATATTTTTGTATTAGTGATTTCGGTTGACAAATAATTGTGCTAGTTCAATTTATTTTAACACAGATTTACTACACTTCACTTAATACAATGAACTGTTGCTAAAAAAAGGGCACATTTTATGTCATCATGTATAGGTCAGCTCTCTTCAAGTTTTGAAACTTTGGGGGTTCTTCAATTATAGGATCAATTACTACACCCGATTCTCCATTATCGTTTTTGACCCTCTAATGTTATGAGGGTCACAATTAAACTATATAAGTAAAGGTAAAAATTTTATCAGTACCGCACTTTGACTTCATTTCACACCGAGTATCTTTTATTACGTGTTGAATTGTAAAAATGCAATTTGCTGTTTTTCTCCTTTTCGGAATTGTTGGACTGTCGGTCCAACAATGTAATAATGTGAACCGTTGTTGTCGGGAAACCACTCGCGGGTTTGATTGCGTGAAGAGGGATCCATGTTCCTGTATTTCTCTGTGCGGGGTGGCAGACAACAAGATTGTGGACATTGGCCGCGCTACCCACAGAATATTTGCTTCAGAGAAAATAATTGTCCATCAGCAGAGCTCCACAGCCTTTACAAGGATGCCATGTCAAGGTATGTTTTTGACAATATTTATTCAAAGATATCATATTTTTTATGTAAAAAAATATTTACAAAAAAAAGGGGGGGGGGGTATGAATTTGTAACTGTTTAAAAATTTAAATAAAAATCTAAAATAAAAGAAATGTTAAAATTAAGTATAAAATAAAAAAAACCTATGCTATTTTATAAGTAAAAAAAATAATTATGGGGTGAGAAGACTATTTCGGAAAAATGTCGGGTTTTACGTCATCCCTCTTCAACTATTGAACTTTATTGAGCGCGCATTCTTCGAAGCAAAATGGTAGGTAGATGACATGTGGATTGTCATCCCGACACTTAGAATTTTATATTTTAATATTGGGGGCTTGATGGAATGAAAATACTTGTTAGATTGTGAAAGGTGTTTAATGTACTTAACTCACGACCCATTTATTTTCCCATTAAAAGATCGGATTGCAGACGACGGTTACCTGTCAAATTGTCATACCCCGCGATTTAATTTACGGAACACGAGGTCACATTTTTTTTTAGTTGATGCATTGCATCATTGAAGGGTGGGGAAAAGGAATAAACTGAAGAAAGTTAACAGATAAAGAAGAGAATACCTTGTGTTTTGTCATAAAAAATACCTACATATTTTTTCTCAACTCGATTTACCATTCGAATTTCATCATCGATTTTTTTGGTAACATGATTACGCACGTGGGGGCCAAATTTCGATAAAAAAACATTCACACCATGATTTTCACACACTATGTCAGAATATTTAGATTTTTTATGATTAAAAAAACAATTTCACTTAAAAGAGCAAAAATATTAAAGCAATGCATATTTAATATGTATATATTTTTTTTGTTTTGAAGAACCGTCCAATAGCAGTCGTGAGGCCGATGAGACGACAACCAGCAGCGCCACCGGAGGGGATGATCGTAGTTCATCTCCCTCCGAGGACCCCGTCCCCTCCGGTGAGCCTGTCTCCACCACCCTCCCCATTCAGGATACCAGTGAGCCCTCAGAGACTCAGAGGAGCGAGGCCCCAGCCACCAGCGAGGCCTCAGCGACGAGCGTGGCGGCCACCGGGGGCCGCCACTTCCACACCGGCCTCCAGAGGACCCCCACACCCAGTAGTGGTACGCCCACCACCACCACCACCACCCCAGGGAGTTCCAGCCCACAGGAGGAGGCCGGTGTGGAGACCACCGGGGGCCGCCACCTCTACCCAGGCCGGGAGGAGGAGGCCACGACACCAGTAGAGGAGGGGTCGAGGTTTACAGGTAGAATAGGTAATTCTACCCACCCCTCCTCTACTGGTTCAACACCACCTGATGTTTCGCCTAGTTCTACTACACTCATATTAGGTAATTTGCAATCAAATACTTATCATATGAATTTAAATTACCTTTACTTTTTATTTTTACTTGTGTTGTTTCTTCCAATAAGTATTTATAGATTTATCATTTATTCTCAAAAAAAGCAGTTTGATACTAGACAAAAAGCCATAAATATGGCTGGTGTTTATAAAGAAACCTGTATTTTAAACTCTTATGAATCAAACAATATTGATATGGATGAATATTTTTCTGATTCATCTTTTAGTAATGATTATGCATCTATTGCATCTATTGTATCAGTATCAGAAAATGAATTATATCTGGAACCAATTACCAAGACTATAATAACCAAACTTTAATTTTTTTTCAGTCACATCCATTTCCATTTCCATCTGCCTTATCATCACCATCATATTTATTGTCATTAGAAGAAAACGCCACACTACCGTCCATAGATTACCTTCACCAATACCATTTATCCAGGAATCCCCTATCTATACTCCACCTTCACCACCTTTAAGTATTGACATGTCAACGCCATTACATACACCCTCATTGTTTTCAACCAGTACATCAAGTTCAGAGATATCATTATTTGATGTTTCAACGGTTCCTGCAGCAGCTTCTTCTAAACCATATTATGAAGAACACTGTGAAATGTCAACATTTGGTAATATAAATAGAAGGGTAACGAGATCAATGGTACAAAAGAAAAAAGATTAAATCATTTTTTATAACTCAGTTTTTTTTGGGAAGGGGGTGATTTTTGGAAAATTTTTTAATAGACTTATTTTTTTTCTGGGGATGGTAGGGGTATTTTTTAGGAAATTTTGTTTACAGACTCAAATTTTTTTTATTTTGGAAATTTTGGGGTAATTTTTTATCTAAAAGTAAAGATAAGCTACTGCAGGAACTGTCGAAACATCAAAATACAGAATGTTAACATTTATTCTATGAAGTATTTAAAAAGATTTGATAGTTTTGCTACATTATTTGAATTATTTTGTTAACTTAACAATAAGTATACATTGAATTATTTTTTTTGTAAGCTTTACAATAAGTATATATGTATGGCTGAGTTTAACAATAAGTATACATTTGAATTATTTTGTAAACTTAACAATGAGTAGATTTGTATGGTTGTGTTATGTAATTACACGCCACTTTTTGTTTTACTAAAATTTAAAAAATGTATATACTTATACATGGTGATGTATTTTTTTAAAAAATAAAATTAAGGATGTGACTAATTTGTAAAAACTAGGCGAAACATCAGGTGTCATTATGTTAAATTGATTTTTTTATGTTTTTTTAATTTTGTTTTACAAATTTTTACATGTGCACATTGATGTGCCAAATTGTTTTTTAATTTTTACTTTAAAAATATGATATTATACTACAGTAGGTGCCATTTCGTAATTCTAGTCTTTTTTTTTACCAAAACTTATAAAACTATTTTTCAAAATATTTGGTGTAATTTTATATTATGTAATTAATTTCTTAAGATACCATTTTTTGCTGTTTATTGTAGTATAATATCATGTGTATATTTTATATTGTAGTTATACGATGCATGGTCATCCATTTAATAAATTTCGTAAAAAAAACTATCTTTTTTTCTGTTGTTCTATGGAGAAGGGAAAGATAATTTGAAAAGCCAGGTTGTAGAGTTATCGTTCTTTTTGCAGTGATAAAAAAGGGGAAAAAACAACAGGCAATGATGACTTTAAGAAAAAAGAAATAAATATTTGAAAAGCAAAAAAAAAAAGAATCAGAATATGTTCATCTTTTTTTTTATATAGATGTCAGATTTCCTATGCAAGTACTGCGGCTTGATATTTAAGAATCACCTTGAAGGTCAAATGCATGAAGATGGACATAACCGCCCAATGCTATCGAATAATGATGATGATGACCCAGTAATGATATATAATTGTTACCAGTAACTAATCTTAATTACATAATCATACATTTTTACTCCGTTTTAGAATATTAATAGTAAAAATCAACGATTTCATCTTACTATGAATTACGGAAATATCACATCCTTAAACGTTTTCAATTTTAATATTATAATTGAATTATTGTTTCCGGATTAATCAAGAAAGTAGAAGTAAGTAGTAAAATTATAAAAAAAAGACCATTACACTATTGAGATTAAATTGCATGTTCATTTTATGAGTACACATGAATATTTTTAAACTAGATGAACACCTTCTTCTTATGCGGATACTGTGGATTATTGTTTGACGATGACAACGAAGGTCAAAGACACGAGAGTGAACACGAGCTTCATCATGACGGTGAAAAGGGGGCAACATTCCATTCAAAAACAGTTATTATTTTTTTACTTGCTTTTTTTTATTGATAACCTGCAACACTGAAGAAAAATGGAATATTATTACATTGCATATTTCAAAGCAAATACACTCACCCTTGTTTATAAATGAGTCACATTATAAAAAGAATTGCAGGTGGGTTTATCAAGTAATTGGGCACAAATTAGCCATGCATTGAAGAGATTTCAGTGCATGTTTTTTTCTCTTATAGTTAACAAGGTACACATTCCATGCAATATACCTCAAAATGTGTAGTACATTGACTTTTAAAAAATAATTGATACAACCACTTTTTTTTGTTGACCAAGTTTTATATGTTTGAAGATAGAACATTTTTTAAATCCAAAATTCCTGTAGGTGTTGGCACGATAAAAGATTCCCTCATTGACAAAATATTCATTACAAAGGCACTGGTCTAAATTCCAGACTGTAAACTTAAAACAAATCAAAAACAGTAATATAATGAATTTATTTTTCTGAACTTCTACATTTTTGCATGAAAATAAGAAATTTTTTTAAGTCTCTACTGTTTAAGTTTGTGTGATGCATGGTGAACTCACCCTATATTCTTTGTAATACAGATTAATACATTACGCATAAAGGCAAGAACAATTTCACAAAAAAAACATTTTATTATAAAAATTTTAAACCGTGTTTTGTAGGATCAAGAACATCATTGCCACCACTGTGATAAAGTAATGAGCAATGAACAGGACCTGATGTTTCACGAATTAACTCATGATTTGGATCAAATGGAATACAGCGGTGAAGGTCCATGGTCCCCATTGATTCCCAATTCAACATGTGAACCTATGGAAGAGGACCATGTCGCAGATCAAGAAATGGCTCCTGAATCCATGGAATCCGATGAAGCATCAACCTCTACTAGAACCAACTCATCTCAAATTGGTTTTGGCGGTGTGAAAAAAATACCATATACCATTCAAAAAGTAGGAGAACGAACTATAATGAAAAATAATGCTATCGATATAAACTACAATATTCGATTTAATGCAGAAAACCCTGAACAAGGAATGAGGCTGACTGACCTTCTTCGTGATTTAGAAGATATGTTTGACAACATTCTCAATGAAACAGCTAGAGGACTTGACCCTTTTTTGGATCTTGGACGAGTCATCATTCATCACATGGGATTGTACAATCCTGTGTATGTACCGCTAAGGCCCTTGAAAGATCTTACTGGAAAAAGTGTGATGGAGAACTTACAAAATGTCTTAATCAGCCATGAAAATCTTTCTCTAGATAAAAGTTTTTATTTAAATGTGGGGTTTATTAAAGTTCCAAAGGGCGGTACAAAAGGCAAACATATTAACAAAGTTGGTAGCAGCAATGATTCTCTCAGAATCAAAAGATCATGTATCAAAATTCAAAACACAGATGAATTATGCCTTGCTCGAAGCATTTGCATGGGGTTTCTCAAATTACATCAAATTCCAACATCTGATTGGCAGAAATTAGCACACCAAGGTGACAAAGGAACAATAGAAGAAAAAGTAATGGAATTGCAGAAATGTCCTATTTGGTTCTACAAAGAATTAATGAAGCACAACAAAAGAAATAATGAACGTCAAAAAAAATTAGCCATTTTGTTATGCCAGAAAGCCAATGTAAGCAGTGAGAGACGTCTGTCCATTCAAGACATTCATGCTTTTGAGAACGTATTGAATGTTGATATTCTAGTTGTCAGTGCCACTACTGGTAACAAATTCATACGAACTGCTCCAAAAGATGTCAGTGAAGATGAGCAAGGGTCAGAAATTCCGAAAAAAGATCGTATTTTTTTATATCATTCTGAGCAAAATGGAAACGCACATTTTGATACTATTGTTAATGTTTGTGGGTTCTTTTCTCAATCCAAATTTTGCCATGAATGTTTGAAACCCTATCAAAAGCTGCATCAGTGTCAATCAAGTTGCATTGTGTGTAAAAGAAAAAAATCTTGTTTTGTAAAACACGAATTAAGTTGTCGACATTGTCACATGGTTTGTAGATCTCTGGATTGTTTTAATTGTCACAAGATAAAAAGTGGGAGGTCAAAATCATCTCAGTGTGATCGATGGTGGAAATGTGTGGTTTGTAAAAAAACTTTAGATAGATGCAAAAGAAAACCAGAGGATCATATTTGCGGAGAATGGCAGTGTGAAGCATGTAAACGATTTGTAACAGGATCTCATTTGTGCTACATGAGGTCAAGAGAATGTAAAGAGAAAAAACCCAGATATATTTTTTTTGACTTTGAATGTATACAAGAAGATCTTTTGCATTGTAAAGATGGATACTCAATGGAAAGAAATGATGAATGTGTTCAATGCAGTAACAGCCCCGAACCCTGCATGGAATGCTGTAAATGTGTAAACTGTCATCAGTCTTGGTGTGGTAAATCTCAGCACAAACCCAACTTGGTAGTGGCTCAAACAGTGTGTGAGGAATGCTGCAATCAAGAACTCACACCAAATTCTAAATGCGATAACTGTGGAACTAGATGCAAAAAATGTAATAAAAAAAATGAACAGACTTTTATTAACCCACCATGTAAAAATACATGCGGATTTCGAGAAATAGTATTTCGAGGAGATCAAACTGCTAATGCCTTTGGTTTGTGGTTGTTCACTGAAACTCACAAAGACTTTACAGCTATTGCTCACAACATGAAGGGCTATGATGGATATTTTTTACTAGAGTACCTATTAGCCAATTCCATCATTCCAAAAATTATCTATGCTGGATCAAAAATCATGTACTTACATGTTCAAAGAGGACTTAATATAAAAATATTAGATTCCCTCAATTTTCTTCCCATGAGATTAGCTGAACTACCCAAGGCATTCGGTTTACGAGAGCTAAAGAAAGGGTACTTCCCTCATTTCTTTAACACTAAAGGTAATGCCTACTATGTTGGATCCTACCCTGCAGCTCATTTTTACGGAAGTGACATGATGAATGCTAAAGAACGCAAAGACTTTCTAATCTGGCATCAGGATAAATTGGAGAAAAACATGATCTTTGACTTTGATCGAGAAATTTTAGATTACTGCCGTAGTGATGTGGACATACTCAGACAAGCTTGTTTGAAATTCAGAGAAATTCTTATGAAAATCACAGGAAAAGAAGAAGTGGTATTTGAGGATGAAATGCCAGAGAAAAAATTAATGGGAGGCGTGGATCCTTTTCAATGCACGACCATTGCTGGGGTTTGCATGGAAGTGTTTAAAAGCAAATTTCTTCAAGAAGAATGGCGTGTCAAAGTTAGAGGCAATGATGGAATAAGTGATTGGCTACAGGCCCGCCGACTGCAAGGGGACTTTTCCATTTTATTCAAGGAACATTGGGTTACGGGTGAAGAGTTACAGAATCAAGAATACGTAATAGAAGAATCTGAATTTGTTAGTTCACCTATTTCACAAATCCCTTCCACGGGTTATGCCCCTTTTCTCGGACAATATAGTTGCGTATCGATACAGTGGCTCTCATGGATACAAGAAGATCATTTCAAAAAGACAGGGCACCGTCTCTACATACAGCATGCCTTAAATGAGGGTGAATTTCGACTGCCGGGTACCAAATACTTATTAGATGGATACTGCCCCGAAACCAACACTGCATACGAATTTCATGGGTGTTACTGGCACGGATGTCCCACATGTTTTCCTACTCAGCGTCAGCAACTTAAACATATAAGAACCAAACACTCCATGAACGAGTTACTGACCATGACTTTAAAAAAGAGAGAATACATTCAATCGCTGGGCATGAAATATGTCTACATTTGGGAGCATGATTTTGAAAACTTCCTGAACCAGAACCAAGACGCATCTGATTATGTTCATTCCCTAAACCTGCAAGAAAGGTTAGACCCTCGAAAATCTTTCTTTGGAGGAAGAACAAATGCTGTTAAAATGTACTACCAGGTCAAGGAAGGTGAAAAAATCCACTATCTTGATTTTTGCTCTCTTTACCCCTCGGTCAACAAGTATGGTAGATATCCCGTAAAAGAACCAAAAATCATTACAAGCAATTTTACGGAAATTACAGACTATTTTGGGTTGGTCAAAGTCAAAATTTTACCTCCTAGACAATTGTATCACCCCGTGTTGCCTCAAAAAATTAACGGAAAATTAACTTTTGCTCTGTGTCGTACCTGCTGCGAGCAACAACAACAAAATCCATGTCAGTGCGGAGACGAAGACCGAGCAATTACAGGAGTATTTTGTACACCAGAAATTGAAAAAGCCATAGAATGCGGTTACCAAATTCTACAGATATACGAGGTCTATCATTGGGATGAAACTTCACAGTACAATGCAGAGACTAAAAGCAATGGTCTGTTTGGCGAATATATCAACCTATTTTTAAAGATCAAACAAGAAGCCAGTGGCTGGCCTGAGCGGGTGCATACCGAAGAAGACGCAGTG
Source organism: Magallana angulata (assembly GCF_025612915.1). Taxonomy (NCBI): domain Eukaryota; kingdom Metazoa; phylum Mollusca; class Bivalvia; order Ostreida; family Ostreidae; genus Magallana; species Magallana angulata. Next base: position 2,781,866 of record NC_069117.1, read on the forward strand.
AAGTACATGGAAGAATACGCTCTTCGAGAAGGTATTCAACTCGAACGAGAGAACATTACCAAAAACCCTGCTCTGAGATCGATTGCTAAACTACTGCTGAATTCGTTTTGGGGAAAGTTTGGCCAACGACTCAACATGCAGCAGACGACATTTTTTCACGAAAGAGAGGCTGACAAATTTTTTCAGCTATTATCGGATCCTTCCAAAGAAGTCTCGAATTTTCACATTGTCAGTAAAGAAATTATTCAAGTTTCGTGGCAGCAAAAAGAAAATTTTACTAAAGAAGATTACCAAACAAACGTATTTATTGCTACTTTTACAACTTGCTGGGCCCGCCTTAAACTGTATGAAGTGTTACAGATGCTGGATAGAAGAGTCTTATATTTCGATACGGATTCAGTCATTTTCGTCAGCAGACCTGGAGATCAGGAACCAAAAGTCGGGTCATTTCTTGGTCAACTTACCAGTGAGTTACAACCCAAAGAATACATTACAGAATTTGTTTCGGGAGGACCTAAAAATTACGCCTACAGGACTTCAGAAGGAAAAGAAGTATGCAAAATCAAAGGATTTACCCTAAACTATGTTAACAGTTTAAAACTTAATTTTGCTTCCATGCTGGATTTGGTACTCAGGCCGGATCAGGGTCAACATTCCGATTCAACAGGTTCATGTACAACGATTGTTAACCCACACAGAATTATGCGACATAAGCAACAGCAAATTATTTACAATCGAAATGAAGAAAAAAAATACAAAATTGTGTATGATAAAAGAGTGATTCAACGTAACACTTGGGACACCTTACCCTACGGATATTGATTGTTATTGTAGTAGTGAACAAAATCATGTGAACACTATAATTATATTGTTTAAAATTGATTTTTTTTCCCATCATATTGAAAAAAAATTGTAATTTGAATGAATTGATATTATTCAATTTGTTTTTTTTAAAGAAATCTCTAAAAACGATTTTTTTATAAACGTTTATTAAAAAACATACAGTTGTCTTTACAACAATATATTATCAAATGTACATTTGTAATTTTTTATTGATGCATTGTTTCATTAAAATTTTAACCACTTTATTTTTGTCTTGGCCAGTCTCTTTCTCTTTGGAGGATTGTAATTAGGAGGTGCTCCGTTCGTATGTTTTTTAACCACTAAGCCACTGCCAGTCTGTTCTCCAGAGTGCTTCATCATTTCTTTATTGTGGATGAATGAAGTAGGAGCTTGAATGTCCTTTAAGGCTTCATAAAATTGTCGATATCCGGTAGGAGTTCCTCTTGAATTATGAGTTAGTGCATGTTTGATCAAATCTGTAATATGCGAGCCTTCAATGACATTGTCTTTGTAAATCAAATTTCCATTATCTTTCCAAGAGAGTACGTCACCGCCATACTGAGATAAGAATTTAAGCAATCCTTTGGCTTTATTATGAAATTTATTTGGAATAACATGTTCCAAGATTTCGAGAACGTGCATCTGAGTAGGAATATCTTTGTCAGTGGGTGGGTCCTTCGTCGGCTCCAAGATTGTCTCCATGCTCTTCGGGGGATGATTCTCTGTTTGCGTCAGTTTTTGGTATTTTTCTTTTGGAACGAGAACTAGTTCTTGAGCCATTTTGAAAAAGATGTAGCGCAGGTTTGATCAGACGAGGTATGATGCTCTGATGCCTTAACAAAAACTTTTTACGTTGAGCCTTGTTTACTGTTCTGCTCACAAGGGTACTTATGACATTTTTGTACGGATACAGAGTTTTTATGTACTGCTTAGAGACCGGAATGGTCCCCTTGTAAACATTAAACATCACCTCACACAAAGTCTGCATTTGAGAGGGTGTCATGGTCGACAACAGTGCTCGTCGCTGTTTCATGTTCGTAGCGTTTAACAATTCTAGAAATGATAAATGCGTTTTTACTGTTCGGTTCATTGTGAAATAATGATAAAAAATCAAAAAAGACAATTTATTTATTTAGGCAGATAAACAATGGTATCTTCGTTAGGTAAGATGCGCGTGCGCAATCTGTACTTGTCCTCAGTCCTAGGACTCATGTCTACTATCAAATATCCAAAGGGTATAGATGTGGCCTTGTCGTAAGCCTCTTTAAAATATTTCAACCTTAAAGGAAAAACCTGAGATCCAAAAGTAAAGATCTGCCTAGAATCGCGTACATTACGAAAGAGAATGACATAATGACAATTTAAAGAAATAGTTCTGGCAAACTTTCCAGGCATGTATAGATTCTGAGCTAACATGAACACACTGACTCGACGATGGTGTGCCGTCACGCAAAATAAATTAAGAGATTCCTCGCTCTTGGCGACTTGCATCATCATGTCATCTAACACCAAGACAGTGTGCTGTACACCCTCGCTCCATTCATCGATCTGGTCTTTAGAGGGTAACCCTTGATGCAAAATCAATCTATCGATGTTTTTTTCCATTTCTTCGAACAAAGGTTGATATTCGGTATATGCAATTACTATTCGCTCGGGTGGCGTTTGAAACATACCATCGGCATGTTTTAATATTTCGTAAATAAGAGAAGTTTTACCACTCATGGTGGGTCCCACGATCATAGCTGTGGCGGGAGAATTAAAGGGTAAGAGTGATCTCTCTTTCCACCAAGCTTCCATGTTCATTGATTCCTCAGTTAAGACTGATTTTATTTTTACAATACATACTATTTTTATAGAATAAAAAAAATAGATTACATCATTTTTTATTCACAAAACGTATGCATATTTATGGTAAATACAAAGGTTAAATGCACTCCGTTTGTTGAGATATAGTTTGATACACAAAAACATCAGGATCATTCTGCATTTTAAGAATATGTACAATGTCATTCATTGTATAATTTTGACATTTCATCATTAAATAAAATAGTACATGATAACCACAAGTCAAGGCATTTTTTTTCTGAATTGGAATTTCATTACAATTTATTTTTTTCGAATTATGATTTAAAAAGTTTTTGATTCGTATATCGTAATGTTCAGGAAGTCGACCAAAACTGTCAAAAAATTCCGCTGTTCGGAAGCCGTCTATCCACATGACTATCCAGTGGGACCCTGGTAAATGAGAGGGATCTGTATTACAAACGTAGGCCGAAGGGTAGGCTTGGACTCTTTCTGGTAAGGTATCCGGTGAAAATACGCCTCTGAAAAATTTGCTAAGCAACTCGTGTCCTTTGGCAATGCACACAATGTCTGATGAATTCATACTTTAGTGTATTTGATGTCCCGTGATTGGTCCACTTCCAAAAGGGCCGGAAATTCTGCGTAAGCCAGACAGTTCAAGGTTTCCGTTGTATCGGCAGCAAATTTGACTTCAAGTCTAACGTTTCCTTGTCTCACCAGGTTTAAATACTCTTCACCCAGGTCACTTGGTGCCAAATTAAAGGCATATATGGCATATCCTTTGCCAAACTGGCTTCTTGTGACTTCCAAGCCGGCATCTTTGTTCCATTTCTCAGCCGCTTCAAATAAATTGACAAAAAGTGTCACGTAATTTTGATTGGTCCCTACGTCAATTTTCATGGGTCGGGCTGGCATGCTTTCCCCGTTTACGTAAAGTGCAATTTCTTCTGCCAAGTTCTGAAAGTTGAATGGGTTCTTCTCATAATTTCCATTAACGGCTTTCTGAGAAATGAAACAGAATGCAGCTTTGGCTGGTAAGGTGTTGGACCAAACGTTCTGCCAAATAAACGATCCAGAACCTTTAGGACAGGTGCTCATTTTTACTTCGGTTCTAGTCAGGGGGTATTTGGCCGTCTTCTCTTTCAAGATTTCAGCATGGTTGATCAAAATTCCACTGTCCACCTTAATCATGCATGCTTTAAAGGACACGTCTAGTAACTGCAACTTGTAGCTAGGGGAGGCTTCTTTGCTCATCAAGACAAAGGCAGCGGGGTTTCTAAACAGTTTCAAGTGTAAATCTACCCCATTGATCAAGTATTTATCAGTTCTGAATATATCCTCATACAGTGGACCTTCCATGTCAAATATTTGGCTGTTTTGAGTAAATGCATAGCGATTGTTAAGGCCCCCGTTGTTGCCTCCGTATGCGTCCGGATTGTCCATGTCGTCGTCGTCTGGATAGTACAGTTGGGATTGTAACTGGGATTGAGAGACATCACTGCCACTCGAAAGGAGAAGTTTTAGGTAGGCTTTCCAAGCATAGTAGCTAGTATTGAGGGACACAAGCTTTCCGTTCATATAAGTGTCTATCTGAGACCACATGGTTTGCAGTGGCAGATTAATGATCCCCGTTTTTTCCTGTGATGCCAAGGCTGCACCGTCGGTTTTAACAATCTTACATTTTACGTACAGGCGGCTTCTTCTTAAGTCTATGTACTCGTTACCCTGGCCAGGCACCGATATCTCGATCGGAGCGTCCTCCGTATCGAAGGAACTTACAGGTCTGCATTCACTGAAATAAATTTTATCCACCGCTACTTGATTGGGTGGAACGGTAAATAAAGCCAATTCTGCCGGAAGTCCAATGTCTGTAATTTTGTCGCTTAAAAAGGCCATTCTTATTGATGCTTGACTTTTTTCTTGGCTCCGCTAAAAATACTGTCTCCTGTGTCTCGTTTTCTCTTCAGTCCTTTCTGAGGTGTTTTCTTTTTGAGTGTTGGCTTAGGTTTGATAACAGGTAGCCTTTTTTGTGCTTTTATAGTCTTCTCCGACACGTGAGGAATCTTCTCTTTGATGGCTTCTTTCATTTCTTCTTTGGCTCTCTCTTCTACGGCTGCCATAGGCGTCACGTGTTTTCCCACAACTTGATCTGCCGGTTCCTTCCGGGATAGATGTGGGTTGACTGGAATCATGTACGGTTTCTTGGAAAACATACCCCCTATTCCACCACCTGTCTGCCGACCTCTGTATTTACTAGGTTTAAATCCTCCTTCGAACATATTTTGATAAAATGTTTTCCACACCCTAGGGTCTGACACATACGTAGAACCCATTACTGTATTTCAAATAAACGTTTTTTCAGCAGTAGTGTAATAGTGGTCGTACCTTTCAAATATGAAGCGGGTTGATTATTTGAGTCCCTTATATACACCCTCACGTCTTGAAATTCCCCCAATCGCAAAGGTATTTCGTAAGGAAAATTATAAATGATATTTTCCGCTTTTTTATAATTTACCAGTCGCAAGAGAGGTAATTCTCGCTCCCCCACTACAGTATCTTGGCATAAATTGCTACAGACGTATAATTCTGGTTGAGTGGATGCCGTAGACAAATTAAACTCCAACAGAGAAACGGTCCAATGTCCTTGTAGATACAATGGCTTGGGTAGATGAACTACAAAGTCGTAAGACGTATTACCACTATAAATCTGTTGACTATCAGTAGATCTTAGAACCAATCTGATGCTCATGTTTGAAAATAATGAATATCATAAAAGTGATCAGTCCTATTTATACGTTTTGCATGTCGGATTTTTTTATCCAAGAGTTAAATTTAGCAGGCCATTGGTGCCAGGACACCAGGATCTCTATTGTTCCTTTTCTTTTTCGTTCTTTTAGAATTTTATCGATCTTCCAGATAAAATTGTCACTTGTGCTTACTTTCTGAAGTTCCTGTGAATAAAAAGTTCCAGTTATAGATTCCTCAGCAAAGTCTTTTAATTTGTAGACAGGCAAACCTTGACTACGGTATCTTCGACAAACCTTAAAAATTTCTCCCGTCCATTTTTGGTCGTATTCTCTCTGAAATGTCCGCCGCAAATGAGATATTCTAACTTTATCACCTACTTTGAATTTATAAGGTTTCTTTTTTTCTGCTATTTTAGAGTTTTTACTTTTTCTGGATACAACACCTGGTCTTTTGTTCCTTTGTAAATAAACTCTATAACGAACCTCCTCTTCGTTCTCTTTAGTCACAGATGCAGGAGTTATTCCCCCTAAAGGACGGGAAGGAGTGTTATTAATGTTATCAGTAACTGCTTGTAGCTTACTCAAAAATTCGTAAGACTGATTTTGAGTAAACATGCGTTGCAATCTGTTTTCTAAGTTTTGAATACTCCTTTCTGCAAAATTACTTTTTGTTTCATTTTCCGTAAAAGTTTGGTGTACGCCTTCTTTTTCCAAAAAAGAGGACACCCAACGATTTTTAAATTCACTTCCTTTATCGGTTCTGAATACTTTGGGTTTTCTTCCATTAGCAAAAATCCCTTTTAAAGCTTCTATTACATACGACGCCGTTTTTTGTTTCAAAGGAGCTGTAAATACATATCTTGAAAATATGTCTTGCAAAACCATAATATACTGTATGCCTTCATTTTCCTTGGATATGTTTCGCACGTCTTGTAAATCACCATCCCATATGGTGTCTATAGAATCGGTTAAAATGTGACGTCTGGGAAACTTTCTCTGAACTCTCTTTTGAAGTGAATACGGTTCTAAATTTGACAAAAAGTCTCTTATACCCTTTAAACCAATTTTTTGTTTCCCTTCTTTTTTTACAATTTGATACAATTTGTAAGGGCCTGCAAAAGAGGCAGCATGTTTCACATCAGTCCATATGTTTTCCAAGTACCGTCGTTGTTCATCAGTCAACACCATTTTGATTTATGAACCAAACACTGTTTAACATCTCTTTTTAAATTTAGACAAGATTTTAAAAAATTATAAGAATAATGCATAGTAAAACATTTTTTATTATAGTACAACATAAATGATTAAAATAGCAATACTATCATGATAATACAAAAAAAAGGTTTTGTACATGATCTAATAAAATATTTCTTTCATTATCTTTACATGTATTTAAAAAACTTTTAAGCATATTACATACATAAGTAACAAATATAATTACATAAATATATCACTGAACACAAATGGTACTTTGAACACACTGAAATGGGTTTTTTTCACAATCTAATAGTTATTACAGTCATTTGGATTGCAACGTGGACATTGCAAAAAGCCCATCTGATTCTGGTGACTTTCGGAATTCTCGCAAAACTCGATCTCCTTTAACTGGTCACCAATTTTCTTTTCGACTTCAGGCATCAGTTCCTTAAGAGTTTCCCACTGATCAAATGTAATGGCAGCTCCTTTCTTCGTCGGAACTATTTCATCATTCCCAGGCGGCATCCACCACTTCCTGATATTTACTACAGGGTAGTCGTTGTCAATCGTCATGTAGTAATTCTCCCCCAAGTGCTGATTATAAGCTACCTGCATCTCAGCATCATGCTGATCAATAGCGCTATCTACATCATCCTTGTAATAGGTAATCTTTTTCCATTTTTCTAAATCGAGTGCAATCCCTTTCCTAGTTGGGTAGTTGGATCCGTCTTCTTTTTCTTCATACACTCTTAAGTGTACTTTAGTGTCACTATGAAACTTTGACACCACGAGGAACATGTTTCGTCCTATGTCCTCCTTCAGAATTGGGGCCTTCTCTGTCTGTTCTTTGTCCATCTTGGGATGTTTAGCCATAGGAGCCTGGTCTTCAGTTCGGTCTAAGTCGATGAATAATCTTTTCCTAATCCGATTCGGTTCCCCAGAAGTCTCCACGTCTTGGCATTTCCAGTAGGTTGTCGGTTTAGTAGCCATATCTTCTAAATTGTGCCTGCTGCAGGGAAATGTAGATGCAATAGTAATGTAGCTCTTAATTCATCCTCAGTATTTATACTATGTACTTTACATCATCATCTATTTTTACTTTTTTATTTACCGTAAAACATTTCATAACGCACTGTAATATAACATTTTTTTCTTTTGTTAAAAATTATATCATAAACTAAATTTAGTCCCCCCTTACATACTGTTTTTCTGCAAAATCATTTTTTTTTAATATATTCTTTCACCATCGTTGTGAAATATCTACTTTCTCCATGGTTTTCAACATGTTGTGCAATATCAGCACTTTAAACTTTTTACTTAAAAAAAACCTCATTATATCATATACTAAATTTAGCCCTCCTTACATACTGTTTTTCTGCAAAATCATTTTTTTAATATATTCTTTCACCATCGTTGTGCAATATCTACTTTCTCCATGGTTTTCAACATGTTGTGCAATATCAGCACTTTAAACTTTTTACTTAAAAAATCCTCTACCTTTGCAATTTTTTTCACCCGGGTTATGCTTGGTTACACTCCAATAATTTTATTTTCTTATTCAATATAGGCAACAAAATTATCTCTGTCTGTTGAATTCTTCTCCTAAAATGGGCTCTATCAATGGCATAATTCATCCATTCACCTTTCCTATCTTCGTATGGAACTAACAGAGTGTGAACGTTATCGTTAAACTGAACTTTTTTCATTGATAACTTTGTCTGTCTTGCATTCATCGTGTTTCATATCAGGCGCTCACTGGGGCATAACTCTACGTTTTAATAAAATTTCTTTAGTTCCCCAGCTGTCTGCAAAATCGTAACCGTTTCGGGTCACTTCTCTAAAATCTTTTATACAAGCTGTCTTATTGTCAAACCAACGACTCTCATTCAATGTCCACGTTTTGGGATTTTTCTCATCTTTTTTCAATGCACTCCAAGCTATAATTTTCCATTTGTACTGTACTCCTCGACAATCCATAATGAAATGATTGTTTTTACATAAATGAATAACTAAAAATCATTTTTTTTTTGCGCATGCTCATTATCTGGTATAGTAATTAACTCTATAATGAATATGTTTCTATGCGAACTCTATAATGATACCTTTCTAAATATAATGGTGACGAACAAGCTCTGTACAGAACCTTTTCTATAAATAGCTACGCCATCACCTCTATATTCAATCCTCCAATGAGAACACGACCTCTATAAATTTACTGCTCTAAAAAGTCCCCCTCTATAGGGCCTCAATAGTAACTACGTCATCACCTCTATATCCAGTCCACCAATGAGAACACGACCTCTATATTGCTACCTTTTCTAAAAATAGTGATGAAAAATCACCTCTATAATACAACCTCTCTAAAACAACCAATCAGAAACGACCTCTATAAATGCATAATTACGTCATCACCTATACCTCCACCTCTATAAGGTACTATATGCAGCATTCCGAGTAATTCCGAATGGCGAAAAGATGTACACATTTTCCATTATAAATCCCCATAAGAAATGTGAACTTTTATGAGTGAAAAATGATAATGGGTCAATGAAGATATCTTGAATTTATTACCTTTTATTGATTTCATTTGTTTTTCTTTCACAGTATGTGTATTTTTATAAACAATTGTGATGGAAGCAATAACTTGGGACAGACTATAAACAGATATGTTTCATGCAGTAGTTGGTTTTTTTCCTGAATAAAGTAAAACTTTCTTAAATGAAAGGAAACCAGAGAATTCATCAGTTGACTTCTCAGGGTTGGTACGAGTTGCGAGTCGACATGTCTGACTTCAGCAAGAAAAGCCGATTTGCATACTACCGAATTTTCTCTGTGGGGAATAAAACTTCCGGCTATCGTTTGACGGTTGGAGAATACGAGGGAAATGCAGGTAACTGTTGCAGTGACGAACTTAAGTTTAGTTTACCCACGATGTCAATAATTTCAAATTTATGTACTATATATCTATATATCTATATATGTGTGTGTGTGTGTGTGTGTGTGTGTGTGTGTGTGTGTGTGTGTGTGTGTGTGTGTGTGTGTGTGTGTGTGTGTGTGTGTGTGTGTGTGTGTGTGTGTGTGTGTGTTTATTATAATGATAATCCACAATACCGGTATCAATTTAAAATTTTAACAAAATTTTACAGGAGATTCGTTGAAAGCCCACAATGGACAATCATTTTATGCAAGAGACAAAGATAAAAATGAATGTTCAAAACTATATAAAGGTGGATGGTGGTATGACGCCTGCCACAAGTCGAACCTCAACGGACTATACCTGAAAGGCAGCCACTCGTCCTTTGCTGATGGCGTGAACTGGCTTGATTGGCATGGCTATCATTACTCGCTCAAAACAACGGAAATGAAAATCAGAAGACAGTAGACTTGGAAATGAAGTTGGCACTATGTGTGTGGGTTGATGGTTTTTTTGGGGGGGTGCAAGATTTGCTCAAAATTTAATCATACGATTTTTTTTTATTAAACATCAATATCTAAATCATGAGAAGATGAAATAATTATGCATTGGAACTCATTGTCATCAGTTTATTAAAAGAATGAATTTAGCTGAACAGTTGGGATTTTTTTTTTTAATTTGAAAGAACAATGACATCATTTAGTAGATGATGTTACAAAGTTACATGTATATCGTACATTTTAAGAGAGATTTCAATAATGTTAAATCATAAATTTATAAATGCAATCAAAATATCTTTATGCAGTATTCTTTCAAAAATTCTGACACAAGCAAAATAGAACCATTGATTATAGATATGGTTTTGTTTGAAGTTCATTTTATTATTGATTAAACACTATTAAAATGTATTTTTAAAAATGTGACGCAGAAGTATTTCAAACCTGTTTTGTGCAACGACAATGTATTATAAAAGAATCTCGCTTTTAAGTGTGTAGATTGGAAATCATAATGTGGAATTAATTTATTAACGTGAATGACGACCTACATAGTCCGCTAAGACAACTCTATATTCCACTAACCTCTCATTTGCATGATTTTAAAAGTGTTCTAAGCGGGATAACTTTTGTAAGTTCTACGTAACTTGGGTTAACATTTACATCCATTAAGAATGATTCATTCTATTTCTTACAAAAATTAATTAATTAGACATAATTAATTTATACCTCTATATAGAAACTGACAGGACTAAAATCTACACGACTTTGTTCTAACCAGTTATTCATTGGTCGAAACGTTCAGCAACCTTAAAAAATATATCACGGGTTACGTTTTTATTCTCCAATGTCGCTTCCTTCAAATCCCGAATGAATCACCACCCAAAACTCAGCAAAGGCATCAAAGGAAATGTGAGGGTAAACAGTGACAATGGTCAGTAATCCAAGAAGACTGCACTCTCGGTACATCAGCATCAAAATTATAAACGACACCCTCCGTTCATTGGATCAACTGTGGATGTGAAAGGGTCTCTCTCTATACAGACAAAACGGTCTCCTTTAACCATAATCCCTCCCCTAAAAATATATGTAAAGTCATTTTTATTTCATTGTTTATTTAACCTGTTGGTGGGGTGTGAGTGTGACTGGGGTGGGTTTATTTCTCAATGTATCGGCTTTCTTCATGTATCATACAATTCCGGTATTCTTATACAAACTAACTAAATCTCGGGGGTCCGGGTCAAAGTTTCCGGGGGGGAGGGGCAAATTTTTTTATAATCTTTACTATTTTGATTTATCATACAATTCCAGTATTCCTATACAAACTATCCAGGTCAAAGTTTCCGGGGGGCCTTTTTTTATAATCTTTACTATTTTGATTCAACAATTGTACAAAATTTGAGGATCCCACCAATCCGCTCATGTAAACGCAAATGATATATACTCGTCAGGATAGAACGAGAGTCCAGTACACGAGCAAAACATTCCTTATTCTTGAATAAAATATTCGTCCAAAAAGAAAATTTATATATATATCATATAAAATCAATTCCATTCTTAAAAAGATGAAAATATAGTCTCCAGATAATGTTGTTGCGTTTATTGCAATATCAATACCACTTATTCTCCAAAGGTAAATTTACAAATGTCGACGGGTGCCATCGTTTTCGCTATTGGATATACCAACTATTTCTCCGGGGATAAGCAAGCATTTAATCAATGTGGCACTTTAATCATCCCTGGCTTTCTGCTTGTTACATACAGGTTGTATTCATTATTGATGGATACATCTAAATCCTTCAGTAATTTAGCGGTTTCTTGACTAAAGCATCGAATTATAACATCAAAAAAAGGTTGAATATAATAGAGTCTAATCAAGCTAATCAAACATCAGAGAGGTTGAATATAATCTAAGAAATGGAGAGAAAATCGAAGTGATGGGCAAAGATAGAGAGATGGGTTAATGCACACTAGAACCATCAGAAGTCCCATACCGGCGGGTTTTAATGTATCCCCTGTGATTTACACATGTGTTAAGGTTTAGAGTGTATATAGCGATCTATTCCAATCAGAATAAATCACTCGCTCGTGTATGGCGCCCTCCGCGGTATAGAATATCCTCACAGTCTAAAGTAATACTACACCCAGAACCTACTGTAGGCTCAACAATCAATGCATATATTATCTAGTTATAACAAAAATCTCCGCGCTGCTTTTTTGAGAAGTAAATAGTTACAAATAACGCCTGTGCCGCGGTAGTTGTGACAAACCGGGTTTTCAAGAAGGAAAATCTGTTGCGTTGGTAACGCGCTTGGAGAATGAAATCACGCGAGACAAGAATAGTATCATCAACCTAGCGGCGTCTGTGCGTACTTTATGCGATATGGAGGTTTGGAATGTTCCTCCTTAAGAGAAATCATCGAACGTTGCACCGATATCTAATAACTGTTTATTCTGGAAACTTTCAACTGCACGGGCGGGGCCACCGGCTGAAGTGCACGTGCGTCGGAACCCCAAGGAATCTGTATTCACTCGTATGAAACACTGGGGTAAGTATATGTGTGGAGCCGGTGTGAATGATTGCAGTAGTATGTAGGGTGTGTTTGAAGGTCGAGGTAATATAAATGTGAGCAGGATATACAATCAATCACATCTCTCCGTCTCACGCCCTGTGGAGTAACAAGATGCAAAAACTGAGCGATGTGACAGGGATCCATGGTAACGGTTTTATTAATAATGTTGGATTCTTTCTCTCACATTACGTAATGTACAAGATATGAAAATAAAAATAGGACCCGTCTAGTGATTATTTGGTATACTCATCTTGGGGGAGGGGGAGGCGAGTGGAGTCTCGTTCTTTTGATGGTGTAGATTGAGCTAATATGCCGGTCTTTGACGGGCACATGTTGTAGAGTAAGCCAGATGCATCTCAAACCTAATCACTATGTTAATGACCGTTGAGGCTTCGTGTGAATCCATGTACATGTTGCCGGTAGGTGAATGGCTCCATATCCAGAAGTTTTATCTTTCTTTTCGTTATAGAGGGGACCGCCGTGGTCGCTACTGATTATCTATATGGACACAGTGTGTTTGTTTTTGATGACGAATTTAAGAATTGAACTAGACTCGATTCTCTGGTTGTTTGCAGTCTGTGGACGTGTGATTCTAACTGTAGTGTTTTGTTGATAACGCTGCCCAGTGTATTATAAATGGAGCATCAAACCCCGCACTGTCACTCAGGGATTTATCTTCGTTGTCATACGTCCATACCGGTAAATAGGTCAATTCTCCAACACCAAAAAAAAAGAAGTTTTATGAGGAAAGAAGGGGGATGGGGTTAATTTCTGTATCATTGAACAATGTACAAAATATTCCATCGATTCTGAGAGAGATATGATAATTTTCAATACAGATAAAAATAACATTTAGTTCTTTTCCAAGCGCTATATATGCATAGATCTTCCGTCAGGTTTTTATCTGCTCTCCTTGTATCAAGCTGTTGTCGTTAAATATAATGGATACAAGGAAAATGAATAAGTAAATTATCATAATCAATATAACTGTCTAGTAGCTAATGTCAACTTATTAACTCTCTCTCTCTCTCTCTCTCTCTCTCTCCTCTCTCTCTCTCTCTCTCTCTCTCTCTCTCTCTCTCTCTCTCTCTCTCTCTCTCTCGTTAATGTACACAAGTATCAACATGACTGTATGACATTCCCATTTATATAAAACTGCACAACTTGTTCTTCAATGACATGTTCTAAGTTGAAAGAAATCAACAGAGTTTATGCATTTGGTATTTTAGTACAAACTATTTTCCTTACATAACTGTATTCATTACAAATCCTGTAACGTAACTCGTCTCAAACTTCTAAATTGCATTATTTACCCTTGTGTGTGTGATAAAACAGCTGGGGGGGGGGGGGGGGGTAATAAACATTCACACCACGGATACGCGCGCACACTTGGCATGCTCACTCGCTCAGCCGACTGTAAAGCCCTTCAGTTATATAACACGTGTAAATATTATAATAATTTTTCGTGTTGTTTTTTGGAAGCAATTTGTGAATTATGACACATGTTAAACGTCGTATAATTATCGACTCAAACTCGGCTTCACACTTAGCTTCATAAATATCATGTTGGGTGTCTACATGCTCATCAGTATATCGATTCAGGTAGGAATGATACATACATGTGGACGGAACATGTTTATTGTATAAAACATTCAAAAGGGTCAGAGGCAAGTTCGTACAACTTATACTTGAAAACTAATTTAAGTAATACATTTACCATGCTCCCCTATGTACAGGACTCATCATAATCTATAATCAATCAACACGTGTAACACAGGGTTATGGGCAGAGTACATTTATTTTAACGCTTATTGATTCATGTTGTTTTGTATTTAGAAAATTCATTTTTAATATCTATTTTCAATAATTTATCATGTGATCAATTTGTTCTAACAGAGAGAGAGAGAGAGAGAGAGAGAGAGGGGGGGATAGTAATACAATTGAGTTTTTTAAAATATGAAAATAATTTTTATCAATCATTTTCTCTATTTTTTCAGCACCCACGTGAGAAGATTTCGATACAAGGGATAGGCTTATTTATGTTTTGGTGTAAGTATTTAACTAATCATTGAGAGAGAGATGGTGTAGCTCTCCAGTCTATATAAGCCACGAGTTATGTTGACCTAAGATTACTTGCTCACATATAACATTAATAGTGTTTACCCATCTGTTCCTCGCAGATTATACTATGTACCCGGCCAGCTTATCGGTGCTTTACTGGATTTTACGAGCCTCGATATATTCTGTCCGTAAACAGCATTGAATCGACACAACAAAAGGGGCGGCTCTATCTTATCCCTCAAAGATAATTTTGCTGAATGAAATCATTGTCGATGATTATATCTTCGTTACACGATAAATTACCTCAAGGCAAAAACGATGTAATACACTCGCTTGAACAAGATATTAACAACCCATATTCATAAAGTTATAAAGAATGACATAAAATGAAGATTTTACAGGGCTTCTTTTTCTTTAAAGTACGTTTTATTTGAAGTCCGCGAAAATCATGTTAGTGAAACAAAACCTGGTCCTTTGGTCCCTGTTTGTTTTAAAGGATGGCCCGAGGACTGAATTTAATCACTGTTTTTCAAGTTCTTTTCTGTCTGTTCAGGAATGCGTGCTTTTGTCACTGTTACATAGCATTCGCCCTCTACGCCATTTTAAGACTGGATTAAGGATAACACCTATGTATTCGTTTTCGAAAATACCACAGAAATCTTTAATAATTTTCTTGCTTCCGAACACCGCTTGTCTTTGTATTTTGCTGCTATTTCCCAATCGATAATTTCACTCATACAATACACGTGTCTGATGAAGATTCGATAATAAATGCAAGGATATGGTAGAGGTATATAACATCTGTGACGCTCTCGTTTCGTCTAAAAGACTGTGCTGTAGCGACTAAATAAATTAATCAAGCTGTTATTTGTTACTGTATAGACCCATTCAACGCCGGATTGTAATTATACAAGAATTTGCATGTCAAAGGCCAGTTACGGGACCTAGCGCAGTAGGACACATGGCAAATGTTATTATTGTGCTTAAGATAACATGATAATTAGCTGTAACAATCATCGATAATTCACTCAAAATTAGTCAATGGATTTTTTTTTACCTATCGATCGCATTGCCGACCACGTGTATGTAACGCAACATTTCATTGGTTGCCCGTCTGGAAAAGGAATTCTGAAACACCGGGCTATATTTGACAACTAAGCTTTGCAGTAGTATGTGTAAATTCAGCGTTAAATGGACAGTGTTTTCCCTTAAATCTACGACAAGGACACATATGGCCGACTGTAATCACAGAGTGAATGTGAGCTGTGGCGTGATGGATCATATATTTATCGAGCGAGCTGTGTAAAAGATCTGGTGTTTATAAAGGTATACAATGTGACATTCCAAGGATATCTCAGGTGTGTTTACATCCGCTGGACACAGTGAATGATGGATAATATAGGTAAAGGCGCCGGGCTAGGGTCCCACACCGAGGGGGCATTCGAGAGATTTTTGACAGCCGCCATTGCCACAATAATAACTATTATGTTTTCATGGAGGTTGCTAGAAGAGCAACAGGACCAAGTTGACAATGGCCGACCTACAAAATTCAGACCACAACAAATAATCAATCCGACGAAAAAAACCGATAAAAATGATGAATGTGACAAACACAATAAAGCTATTGTGGGTAATTCTACCTCGATGAGCCCCTCTGCCGAAGTGTCGGGCATATCGGGTTCGGACGACGGTACATCAAAACTCGCCACATCTGAAGGCTCGGGGCCAGAATATTACTGTGTTTCAGATGATGACGACGATAGTCCTACCTGGGCCAATTACAGCTGGGAAGACGACATGTATGGCGGCATACACACCCGTAGGACAGCTAGAGACTTTATCTCGTCAGCCAAAACCTTGAAGGACAGTGACAAAAACTCATCGCCGGAGAACAGTGATATTTCACCGCCGCTGTCAAGTCAACTGCTGGAGGAAATGTATGTAAATAGTGAATACAGAAGCGCCGTAGAGGAAGCAGATAGTTCTATGCAATTTAGTGACAGCAGTGATGATGAGGACGATGATGAAGAAGAAGAGGAGGGGAGAGATGAGGGTGAATTTTGTTTCCCGCCTGCAGATGAAAACCAGGTGTACTGTCCCCAACCATTGGCTCCCATCATTGAGGAAGATTCCGACGATGAATATGATGACACTGATGAAAGTGAAACCGAAAGTGAATATGTGAGGAACCACAAAGTCTCTGACGGTTTGAGTGAGGAAAACTTCATGGATGTAAAAGACTCGTCTAACGAAGAAGTTGTTGAACGCATTCTCGATAATAGCGAACAGCCATTTGACAGGGATTTAGCAACAGTGACAGAGGCAGAAAAACAGCAGGAGGGGAATTTAAATGTTAACGAGATTGAAACTAAAGAATGTGGGGAACTTGATTCAAAGTCGGATATAATTACCGTTAACAATCGCCCCGAAAATCTGACATACTTTGATTCAGACGAAGCGGAAATTATGTGCAATTCACCTGTGCGAACATGTGCAATTGACGATGACGAGAATCTCTCTGATGAGTCGTGTAGTACTTGTAGTAGTAGCGCCTCGGTACTGACAGTCGTGAGTGTCAACACGTGGGAAATTAACAAAGCGAAAGAGAAACTAGATAGCCAGCCCTCTGGGCAAGCGTGCTCTACAATGCCCGAATGTGAAAAGGTCAAAGACCCTACCAACCAAAGCCTGCTAGCATTCATACACAATACTGAAAACACTCCAGACGACAGCTGCAAAGCTGACTTAACACTACCCCGCAAAACAGCCAACCTCACAGATGACCGAGATTTAAATGTACAAGTACAAAAAGATTTAGAAGTGACCATTCCTGTGGATTTGCATACAACAAACGAAAAGCAAAGAACTGCAAGTGATTTGGATTATGATGAATTCGTGAAATCTATCAATGATCAAAGTGAAATTCGCGGAGATGATGAAGGGAACAAAATCAAAGAAAACGGACGATTAAGCCCCATATTCGCGGAGGAAACTCGGAATAGCTTGGCATATGACAGTAGATTTGACGACGATGTCCAGCCGCGAGAGTACAACCCGTTCGAGGACGATTTCTGTGATTTCAGCGAGGACAGCGATGATAGCGACTCGTTCTTTATGGTGGTCGGCAATAACGGGCATCTCAGGAACTTTGAAACTGTGAACAATTTAAACATTGCCGGGCTCTCACAGCCGTGTGAAGACTTGAGGACTCTTATGCACAGCCCTAATCAGTCATTGGTGTTCACTAGAACCGAGGATATCAGCATAGAGCACAGGAGTAGGTATTTCACCCGGGAACGAAATGCCGACACTGAAAACAGTGCCGAGTACTTGAACAATATCAACGAAATAGATTTAGTCATTCGCGAGTCAAACGAAGTGGTGAGCGATTGTCTGGTGATTTCGGAGAGTCCTTATCCTCCAGCAGACGACAGAGAAACAACAACGGATACAGCGACCATAATTGGTGGACGCTCCGAGGAGGACATTATTGCTATAGACGAGAAAACACGTCTTCTTAACGAAGCCAATACAGCCTCAACCAAGATCGATTTTACTCAGCTAGATAATCCATCAGCTGTCCAAACAGAAAGCATTCTATCATACACTACAGCAAGTTTAGATAAAGTTGATGAGGACCCAGAGAGAAGTCGTGACAAGAATTTAATACAGCGTGCTGATGAAGGAGATGAGATCAGTGAAGGCGAGGAGGGTACCCCAGCGTGTGATGGACAGAGTTTACACATATCAGAGGAGGACCTTGTCCTCGAGACAGAGTGCACAGCACAACAAGACGAGCTTTTAAATGACCAACAAGAAAATAAACTACACGAACAACACAGGGAAGAAATAGCAGATAAAACAAACAATTCTAATGACACCGTAGCTGTTGTTGATACTTTGCCAAATTCAAATATAAATGTGTCCACACGTACTTATCCTAACGTAACACAGACCCTAGAGATTAAATCGGAATTAAACGCTGGATCCCTCACAGACGACCTAAAACAAAGTCCGACTGATCCTTGCAGTATCGAGGATGAGAAGGTCTTAGACGCGAATAGTAATGTACGGGACCTACTTCACATCGAAGAGGAGGCGGGATATTGTGATAACTCCCATTCTGTGGAGGAAATAATTCCTAAATCGGATAGTAAAAGTGTAGAGACGACATTGAACACTATTGATTCTGGTGTTGGGGAATCCGATTTGGAAATGATGAAACGTTCTAAGCCAATTGATCAAGCCGTGTATGATCAAAACCTAGAAATCTGGAACAAATATTTAGACAAGTCAGCCCCTAGTCGAGTTGCTCGAACCCCTTTACAAAAACCGTCGTCATTTCGCCGAGATGCAAAGGGCGTGAAAGCAAAACTAACTAAACACGTTCCAAAGAGGAGACCCCCCTCTGTGTACGAGTCGGTACTTCTAAATCCGGTGTCAGAGCCCGATAGGAAGACCTTTGTTTTCGAGTTACCAAAAAATGTACCTCTTTCCAGACAAAAAATATTTGCCATGAGACACAAATTTTTAAGTCAAGAAAGCTTGGCACCAAGTCCTATGCAAGACAAGTTCGCTTCTCACAAAGCCTCGCTTTCATCCCTCCCACGAACGGGGCGCTACAAAAAACGCGAATTGTCCTCATCGCGCAATTCTCTGAGAAACTCTAGCATCGAAAGGATAGATCACATTAGTAGCTTATATTCATCTCGTGTTTCATGTGACGAGTCGTTTGAAAAACGAGAACTACATTCCCTGCATGAAAACTGCATGTTCTCACCTGCAATACATGAAGAAATTCTTAACACCACAGAATCCATAGACAATTTAGATGGTAGTTTTTCAATGAGTGGGTCTGATATGATGCGCTACAGCTCAATGGCATCTCTGGTAGAAACTGATATAGATACTGGCGAAACAACTGAGACACTCTTTGTTTACCCTGATTCTGATGTTGACTATGACTTTGATTTTCAGAGTTCCATCAAAAGAGCACACAGTATGAGTGAACTGGGTGCCAAAAAGCAGACGAAAAAGACGTCACGTGGTCGTTTCGCAGATAAAAATGTCGCCAAGTCAAAGAGTCTCCAGACCCTGGAAACAAACATAGATGACGTGTTTACAGCGAAAGGCGAGGGAAACCTCGCGCGTGTACCTTCTGTTCATGAACTACGGGTGTCGAAATCTCTACAAAAACTCAATGTGCCGGACTGGTTTAAGAATTCTAGTTTTTCGCGTAGTGGAAGTACATTTAGTTTATATGGATCCCAACAAAGACGGGACTCTACTTCTACCATGTCATCAATAGGCTACCCTCCCAGCATCTCCTCGTCCGCTTGCCAGTCTCCTTTACAACAAAACCCTGTCGTCATAAGAACTCGAGTAACGCCCCCTAGTGCCAAATTCTTCCGCGGTCCTAAGCTACCAATGACTCCCGAAAAAGCCCCCATATCTCCAGCTAGTATATCTTTACCAAGTGACAAATTTAGAAACAAAGAAAAGCCAAAAGAGCTAATGCCCATACCTATAGTGCCTTTCTCACAGTTACGACTTATGTTTGAAAAGAGCACGGACTCAAGGGCAGCCGACCCTGCTCCGGTGAAACCTACTGTCAATGCCCCTGTTAACGCCCCCTCTGCAACTTCACCTACTAGGCCTAAACATATCCCAGTAACAGAGACAAAGGTACCGCCATCTATACTCAAAAAGACAACGCCGATCTCGCCGACGATTGAAGACAGGTCTCCAATGCAGCTTACAGAACATTTCTCAAACGGCGAGCTCAACCATGAGCCATATAAACAACGCAAGCCTCCTGGGGCGGACCAGGCTGTCCCCAAACCGCAGACCGTCGACAAAGAAAGAATCCAGAAGGAGGAAGTTACGCCACAGAGGGAGATCCCGGACGGTTCGATTCCTCGTGGTGTGCAGCCAAAGAACGCTAGCAACAAGCCTGCGATGGTCGCCCGCCCCACGCCTGCGCTTAGACAACCCAAACCAGCTGTAGCTGAGTCCGCCCAGAGTAGAAAAGGTGAGAGAGAAAGTACTGATATTAAGACCATACATCTCTTGACATTTGTGTATTAATCATTGATATTTGTGTATGTGAATTTTCATGCGGCTTTCATGTTTTGGTCATTCTGACCCGCTTCGTTGGACAGGTATGGTACTTTTATTGCTTTGACGTAGATCTACATGTGTGTTATACCTTAACGAGATGTTTACAAGTCATTTATCATGAATATTTTTGTATATTTCAGAGACTACAGTTTGAAACTGGTGGATCATATAGTTGTGTTTCGCAAAGCAATGTTTACTTGTGTACCATTGCTAGTTTACCGACATCGGGCCATAAATCGGATCTGACTGCGACTCAGAGGACATCTACATCCGTGTTCATGTTTTGTGCAGGGTTTCTATGAACATTGTGCACTGGATTTGTTCAAATACTACACAACACATGTTGTTCATGACTCACTCCAAATGGAAACAAAAGGAGGGTTTTCCTCCTCTCCTAGTCCTTGTGTCAGACGTTTATGGTGTTATCCCATTTGAAAGGAAACTCCCTTTTGTGTTTTACCAGATTTGTTGTCTTTTTACGTTTTCTTTTTGTGGAATCTGTTCTGTGTGCTGACCTAGATTTAATCGTATCATTCTGCCTTTCTCGCTGGATCTTTAATTTGTTCAAAAGAAATGTTTTGACTCTGACACAAAGACCGATTATTATCCTATTTTGTTCAGAAGAATTCGGAATTTACTCCATTTAGTTGGGATAGAAAAAAATATTGATATCAAGGTTGGATTGCCTATTTAAAATACTTTTGGATAATCTGTCGAATAAATTGGTTGAAAGGTTGAAACAATTTTAGCAAGGTTTTTGTTTTTTGCCATATTGTACTATTTATTACATTTTACAAAACATATCTGTCCAATTATCTGCTATGTTTATGCCTGGCGGAAATTTTATTTGAAGACACATCTGTTGCTTTTATCAGCTTGTGAAGGTATACAGTTTTGTTACCTGTAATAAGACGGCTACCTGAGGATGGGGATGGCTCCCAGGTGTACCATTGTGTCTACCTGTGAGACGAAGCCTCAGCCTCAGTCAGCTGATTAATAAAAAAATCACCAGGTCGATCTCCTTTGACTGGAACAAGATTATTTTCTTTTGATTAATGGCGTTTGAAATTGCTTTTCCTTGGCCGCTCGCTTTTTTTTTTCTTTTCTGTATTGTGGCAGACAACAATTTTGTGAAAATAGCTGATATACGAGGCACTACAAGATAGGTATTTGATGTTGGCTTGTATACTGCACAGCTTTTGACATTGTGAAAAGGGAATTAGTTAAAGGGGGTTAAAAAGGGGGGTTTATTTTCACACTTAGCCCTGTACAGAAGAGGCAGCCCTAGTTTCGCGTCGATCTGTTTTTTATGGACGTATGTGGCCCCGGGGGGTTATGGTGTCTGGCGCTCACACTCTCCGTCATTGACCACGCCAGATCATAAGACGGGGAAACTGGTTATGAAAAGATACACAATGAATATATATATTTATTGTCAACTGTTGTTTTACATGTTTGTTTGTTTGTTTTAAATGTGTGAAAGAGAGAGGAAGAGGATGGTTTTGAATGTCTCGGAATTCTGTTCATTTTATTGTTTCTGAAAACACTGGCATTGAGAAGGGCAATCGATCCAATATAGCAAGTATTTTACGATATTTTATGAATTGTACATTATAAAATTGTAACTTTCTAAACTTTTTTATTGAATTTTACCAAAAAGTTATGTAAATTTCACACATTGTTAAGTTTTATAACTGAACAAAACTTAATAAAAAAGATTGTTTAACTTGATATTCCTCCTTTGTTAGAAATTCATGTGTCATTTCGTGAGAGATTTCACTCTGTTATTGCCACATGCAAGATACTAAATACTATATTTCAACGATATTGCTATGTTTTACAGTAACATTGTAACATTCAAAGCTAGATCATGTGCATATCGCCATTGAGTTCAGATCTTGAACACATTTGTAATGATGACACTTCTCATTTTCTTTATAAAAGTAAACCCACAAGGTAGAAGTAAGCCAAGCCATTTGGCTTTCTTGTCGCGCCACCTAAAGTCTTGTTCGGCAATGCTTCCTATGTAGCCAGAGGGAATCTTGTAATCAAACGGATATAAAACACAAAACATCTCTCTTTTTCCGTTTTATCTAGTTTACCAAAGACACTTTCGACAACAATCCACGAATCACGCTGATATTTACAAACATAAGCAGTAAAGTATGATTGTTTTTAAGTAAAATACAGCACATATCTTATATAAACAGATATTTTCTTCATATTACAGCTTATGAAGAAGCAGGGCTTAATCTATAGTGTTTATATCAGGTTTTGTTAAACACTAAAGCGGTTCTGACATCTCCTTGCTGACCCCTCAACTTGTTTGTAGGGTACCTTGCCACGGTCCGAGTCAGTCCTTTAGAACATACCCCTTCCTCTCCGGCACGCCTCGACTAAGTGCTGCTCTCCAGTTTTTGGAAGAAAGATAGGTCACCAATATCTCAAACACTGAAAAGAAACATTCACACGTGAGCTTTTTGATTAAATTGGCTATGATTTAAAAAATACATCTTTGGAGGTAAAGGTGAAAAACTTTATTGCAGATCAAACACATAGATAAAATATCACGCATTTCCTTATTAAAACATTTATAAATACGTTTTCTCCATCATGGTTTACTGAGCACAGTGTTAGTGGAGACCTTCCAGTAACTTATTTAGTGTGAAAATTTAATAGGTGTATAGATTCGCTGTATGTTTAATAATGTACGATCGAGTCCAGTTTATCTTCCATTAGTTGTATTGATTGCAAACTTACCGGTTTTTTATCGCATTACAGAACATCGAATTACATAAATTATGTAAGCGTATCAGTCAACGACGGTGTGATTTATACCTTGTAGTTACGTGATTTTCCGTGGATAACTGGATATATTCATCGTGACCACTGGGTCATTCGTGGACACCCGCCAAACTAGAAATCGGGTTTTTCTAGGAATCAAGGGGGCCTCTTTCTTTTCAGAATATTAGAATGATTCTATTCCATGATTCACAGTGCAGTAGTACACTTCTACATGTATAGCAATTACTATAGTAGTATTGGGGTATTTTCACTTCCATGCAGTTCACTAGGAATTACCCCCCCCCCCCCCGCCTTCCCCTGCAGACACGTCCATGTAGCATCGTAAGGGGGGCGGGGGTTCCTAAACAAGGCAACCCTTTTTCTTAAATTTACCTAAGGGAAATTAATTGAATTATCATGATGTTGGTCCCCACTTTATGAAGAGCATGTAAACTATTGAAGTGAAAATCAAGAAATCGGAGCTAAAGAAGGTACATGCGACCCCCCCCCCCCCATCACAATTAATATTTTTTTTTTTGCTTGTCGATAATATTTGGATGAATGGGTCCCCCAATCACAGATTAGGATTTTCACGATTTTCTAAAAAAAAAAAAAAAAATGAATGGGTCAAAAACGATGCTATGCACCTGCCCCGCAATCATATGATCTTCACATGATTTTCAACGTGTGTTATAAAGTTCCATGAAAATTGAATATCCATAAAAGATAACTCAAAGCCAAGTTATTATGAAAAATGAAAAACAAAACGAAAAATCATACAAACAGAAGCTAAGTTCGTTATTTCAATAATACAAAAACCGTATTACTCATACAAGTGTATATATGCTCTATATCAGTCCTGTAACAACGGATGCAATTTACAATAAAATAAAATAAATGTAAGAAACCATCTTCACTCTTTACGGCTGTGAATTGATTTGGACAGCTCCGGGATATGAAGATAACTAAGCTTACCCTGATTGATGGCGAGAATTTGCGAGAAATGAATCTGGTCTTTCCTCCTCATGTAGCGGTCTATTGGGAGACGGTAGGTGGGGATGTTGGCGGCGTCCGCTCTCTGTTTACTCAGGTTCTGTGGGACAGAAACAACAGGGGTAGGCCAAGAAGTCAATCCCGATCAAATAAAACCCAAATACCGTAACAAATTATAATGGCTGCATTTAATTTAGCTGGATTATTGAGCGATATGCATGTTAATTTTCAAGGTCTTCCTTGAGAACGACGATGAAGATGTGAGACAAGTGCGTGTTTATTCAAACAATGTAACGAACATGAAATTATCTTAAATGTTTCTGAGTCTTATCAAAGATAGAAAGCAACTTTGATAAAATTCTGACACAAGTGTTTGATGTTATTCCAATGTTTATTCTTCACAGTATGCTAATTCTTCTGGACAGCTGACGAAACAAGACTAGGAATGCCGGCTATGTGGGAACAAATCAAACGGTCGGAAAAGTTACTAACGGTGTGCTGCAAATAATCAAATATTTGCAAGCAATACGTAAACAGAATGCGCGTTGTTGATATGTATTGAATGAATTCTTGCATAAGGAGATTTAATACTAAATAACGATCAGCTCTAGGTTTAGTTTGGGACTTATATATACAATGTATATGTACTATCTATTCGAATAAAGTACCTGGTTTGGGAGTATTAATAATTGATCCACAATTCTGGTCTTATTAATATATCGCGTAAATAAAATTTTCTGATTTGGAATATTCTGAGGTAGACAACCTTTTCCGACCATTAAGTGAATTGATTTAGGCCGGACTGCTGGACCACTGGTTACTGACCAGTTGTGTCGTCAGATGAACGACTGCTCACCGACAGGAAGTTAGTTGCGGTCCCCCAGCATCCCCGTCAATTAAGGCGTTCACAAAGAGAATAAAACCGCCGTTTCCAGGGTTTTGGTGAGACTGGTCCTCGCGTCACCAATCGACTCATTGAGGCAATAAGATTTTATTGGTCTTTTGTTACAAATAAAGCCCGTCTTGGTTAATGAATACAAACCTGAGATCAAGAACCTTTGTATAACTACTGTATTTAAATTGTATTTATTTAACTGCTACAATGAAAATATTAATCATAACATTCACATATGAAAATTCTAATGGTAGAACATATGCTACCCCTACAGTCTCCGTTTGACACATCATTATATTATATACATCGATTAAATTGATTTTTAAAAATTCAAGAACAATAAGGTAAACCAGAGTTTCACTATAATAATCTGGTAGAGCATTGAAAACACGATGACATCTTTGGTTCCATTGCGGCAATTTGTAAAACATATTATGAGTAAACGCGGAATTAAATAAGACATTTGCGTGACAGAGACTAACGATTATTTTAACCCCTATTCTTTGTTTCTCGAATAGAGTCATTTTCTTCACAACATTTGATATTTACATAAAACTGCTCTTTATTTGCAAACTAAAACCACAAAAATATGTTAAGGTTCAAATATGCATTATTTACCAATTCAAGCTTTGACTCCATAGGTATCATCGAAACGACCACGCGAGGTTCATGTATTTGATGGTGTCTGACACGGTAATTGGTACTAAACAAAACAGTTCACAGTTCATACTGGGCAAACACGTGGTCAGGACGAGAGATACAGGGACCAAAGCATAAAGCGGCCCCATAAATCATTAATGAACTCCACATACACGCCAGTAGCACGTCAGATACATAGGTAAATATTGTGTGGTTAACAGAGCTCAGTTTTGTTTTTTAGAATCAATAAACTACCATCTTCTACCTTATATACATCAACATTTCCGATATTTACAACAATTAAAACGTCGACTATTTTGTCAGAAAATACAATTTAAAAAAGTTTGTGTGAGGATATAGTTATTCGACAAACAGCTTGATCGGCAGTTACGGATTTCGTTTGACACTTTTGATCCAATGTTGTCGCATGCTCCTATTTTATATTCTCGCGATTTGATGCCAAACGGTTTAATCGCGAAATTAAGTACTCAAATAAAATAAGGACCCACCTTAATCCACTATTTATCCACCTGAGACCCACCTTAATGTCACTCTCATCCACTATTTATCCACCCGAGACCTACCTGAGACCCACCTTAATGTCAATCTCATCCACTATTCCATCCACCGGACACCCACCTTAATGACCCTCTCATCCACTATTCCATCCACCTGAGACCCACCTTAATGACTCTTTCATCCACTATTCCATCCACCTGAGACCCACCTTAATGACCTTCTCATCCACTATTCCATCCACCTGAGACCCACCTTAATGACCCTCTCATCCACTATTCCATCCACCTGAGACCCACCTTAATGACCTTCTCATCCACTATTCCATCCACCTGAGACCCACCTTAATGACCCTCTCATCTACTATTCCATCCACCTGAGACCCACCTTAATGACAATCTCATCCACTATTCCATCCACCTGAGACCCACCTTAATGACCCTCTCATCTACTATTCCATCCACCTGAGACCCACCTTAATGACCTTCTCATCCACTATTCCATCCACCTGAGACCCACCTTAATGACCCTCTCATCTACTATTCCATCCACCTGCGACCCACCTTAATGACAATCTCATCCACTATTTATCCACCTGAGACCCACCTTAATGACACTTTCATCCACTATTCCACCTATAACATAGACTTTGTCTTTGTCTAATTCTTCTAACATATCAGTTGCATCAGGAGTGAGGTAGATGATGTCATTAGTGTCAAACAGCTCCAAAACTGGAACCTCTGTCATTTCCACCTAAAACAAAGAAAAGTTCAATCCCACCATTTTATCCATCTTGTTATCATTTTAATTAAATAAATGATTTAGTTGATGCATATTGCTGCTAAAAAATACATTGGCTTTTACTTCTTTTATCGTTTTTTCCAAAATTTATCTGAGAAATGCTCAGACAAGTTGAAATGTTTAATTAAAACAATATTTGGTTTCACAATATATGAAACAATATGAAACAATGGTCCTATTTTGTGTTGACTGCAGTAATTAAAGAAAAAACAACAGAATCTTCAAACACAATTTGCAGGAAGGGTCTGTTGCATAGATGTGTGTCATTTCTGAACATTTTGAAGTCATTTAAAACAACCAGGTTAATAAAACAGTAAGAATTTCAGAAAGAGAACACAATGTGTTCCTACTTGAGACACAAGATGTGAGTCACTTGAGGGATTCCTACATACATTCCAGGACAGACATAAACACTAGAGAGAACAGGGAGGTTTTTGAGTTCTTAATGCCGAATTGAAGGACAGCAGGTGAATAGGGAACACACAGAGAAAATAAAACAACAATTTACTGTAACACACATTTCTACAGATAATTGAAATCCAACCACAAAGCAGAAGCCAAGTTGTTCCTGAGAGGAAGATTTATGTAACCATTACTTGTTAAGCTCTAATCAACTCTCCATAAATAAATGAAACAATTACATTGCCATGCAAATTAGAAGCAGCCTGTTCTTAGATGTATATTCATTTGTACAAAATTAAGCATGTACATTTGGTATCATGGTAGAAATAATTTATTGGCAAGGAATAAGCTACGTAAGATTCATTTTTTTACTCATTATCTTTTAAATACTGATGTCTGACAGTATTGCAATAAATTTTTGGTGGGAGATCGATACTTTTTTCTTTCCTTTTGACACTGAAAAGTCTAATTACTTTGGCATCCTTGCACTAATCATTATTCTTTTCAACACAGTTACATATGCATGTGTTTAAACCAATTATACAGACCTCCTCCTATAAACCTAAGAATAGAAATGTCATACCTGATACTTCTCAAAACCATCAATCTTATGAATGCATTCCTGGTATAACTCTCCGTTTTTGTCAAATCCGGCAAAATAAACATGAGCTGGTGTGTCTGCCTTTTTGTTTACCCCGTACAATCGGCAAAGCTGCTGGGCCAGTTTATTCTTTTCCTTCCATTTAAATTATAAAGAATTTTTAAAAAACACACACAAATTGTCAGTTTGTAACAATAAACAATCTGTAACTTTCATACTATAAATTTTCAATTATTTCATATTCCAACATTATAATAAATAAATATAATGCCTAATACCTGTATAGGACTACCGGTATATATGGCTGTGCGGATTTCGTGAATTTCTATCCATAAAAACAAAATATGGAAAATACCGTACATATCACACTTGATCATTACAAAACTAAAGCTTCAAAGTGTCACCAGAATTCACCTTTGATGTCATAGTGTTTTCCATGCTCAGGTCAATGCAAATTCTTTGACCACAAATCATGGCCGCCTCGAGCTTAGACTTTATTTCTTCTCTCAACTCTTTCCTAGTAGGTTGAACCATAGCTTCCTCTGAATTTAAAGACAAACATATTCACTTTGACAGATGTGACAATGCTTGACAAGTATTTTAACTGCATTTGAAATTGTTTAAATCATTTTTTATTAAATCATAAATACTGAATACTGATGACAGAGCACAGTTTTCAAGCATATGTTATGATTTTAAAATATAATCATAATGGATAAATTATGTTATTTACTACTACAGTATAGAAAGTGTCAAAATACAAACTTTTCTCTTTCTTTGCCTTTTCTTTCATTTTCAGCTTTTGTAACTGTCTTTTTTCTTTCCTCATCTCTTTTTTTCTTTGCATGGCTAATTCTTGTTTTAATCTTTTTTTCTGTGATCTCTAACAGTATAAAAAAATCACAAGTTCATATTTTTAAATTAAATTGTTTTAATATTTGTTTCATATGAAATTACTGGTACATCAATATATCATGAAAGATCAATTTTTATCATACTTTCTGCATATAAACATTCAAAATAGCAGTAAATAAACATATTATTAACACAACAAGTACTGTAAACCAATTTTTATTCTTTTAATCGACGACTAATGTTCGCGACCTTGCCTTATCCAGACCTGTATTGTTATAAAAACTACAGACAAACAATTGGTTCGCGGCGAGAAATGTTCGCGACGAAAAGGCTCTCGCTAACCTCGCGAAAATTTCTCGCACGCCAATAAAAGTTGGTTTACAGTAAGTGCTAAACAATGAATTAAACTGATTCCTGGTGGTAGGGTCTAGAAATATATGTTTATGAATACATTTCATTTGCCTATATTTACAAACTTACAGTGATTAAACTACCACGGACATATATACTAGTATTAGTGCATACGTCCCTGAAACAATGGATCAGTGCTGAATTTCAATTCATGATGAGCTTATTTTTAATAATTTGAATTTATATACTATCTGGTTGGTATATTGCATAATTATATTTGCCCTTGAACATTAAAAGGTATACTTTATACCATACTAAATACTTTATCTTTAGGAAATACTTCATAGTCAGACTATAAGTGTTAATAAAAACACATCTATTGTATTTGGAATCAAGTTAAGTCGTTACCAACCCGACTCGCACCCAAACCAACTCGTACCCAAATATTTGAGTACGACTTCACTAGTCAACTCGTACCCACGGGAAAAATATATTTATACTAGGAAAATAAAATACAATAGTTTTCATTCATATGTTATGTTTTTTATTTATGTTTTATTTAACTTTAAATTAACTTTGCCTGTTGCCTAATCCATTTGATTACTCAAAAAAATATGTTTTAATTATAAAACAATATCTAATGTAGTGATTTACTTACCATTTTCTTGCAGGAAACACACCTCTCTCGAACCATGTTGATCTTCCAAAAGTGATGAAAATGTGTGTTTCTTCTTAATTATGAGCAGCATGTTTATTTTGTGCTGACAAACTCATTGGTTGATTGGTTGAACGGAATCACATAAAGCAATTAATTTTAATTTTAATTGATGATAGTAAGCCTGCTCATAATCATTCTTTGATCCGTCCGCATTCAAGTACAGAACTATAGTATACCAGATTTTTAAAACAAATTCTTTTAAATTTGTTATACAATTCGCATATTAATGTTATCGATAATATACAAAACATAACAACATACGAATAAAAGCCATTCATTTTATTTTCCTAGTATAAGTATATTTTTTCCCCGTGGGTACGAGTTGACTAGTGAAGTCGTACTCAAATATTTGGGTACGAGTTGGTTTGGGTGCGAGTCGGGTTGGGTACGACTTGACTGTAATTCTTGTATTTGTATTCATAAAGTTTGATTGAATGATTCTCACATACCGGTAACCGCTTCAGTTCAGTAGCCACTATTTTGTCAGGTGCGTCAGACTGGTCCCTCGTGACCCCAGTACAATCACTCGAGGACTTCACTTCCAAAGTGTCCAGGATTTCATCCTCAGATTTCTCTTTGATCGTAGTGGCTGGACTTTCATTCTTAGATTTGTCTTTGTATAGACTCACTGAGTCGTAATTTTGTGTTTCGTTCTCCTCAATATCACACATTGCACTAACTGTCCATCAGCGTTTTACAATCAAATTTCATATTTTCCTAAATTTGATGTGTTTCTCTATTTGTTTACATGTCATCCATGCGACTTTCATTTTAAATGATATTAGCCTATATCCGGTCTTCAAATTTTAGATAACCTGAACATGTGTTGCTTTCTTTTTTTGCTAAAAAAAATAACATTTCATGAACGTTTTTGCTAAAATTCAACAACTTTTGCAAGATATAGAATTCTTGTTTAACTACGTTTGTATCATATTTAAATATATAGAATGAATTTTGTGAGAGATGAATTCGAATAAACTAGGAACAATCTATCTTGTTAAACAGAAAATGAAAGTAGGGAAAACGTTTCTGAATTTTGGCGAGAGGATATTTTCTGATGCATACAAACTTGTAAGTTGTAACGTTAGTTGTGTAAAATTGTAGACTCTCTAAGAATAAATAATGGATTTTTCTTTTACAGACCATTTCATTAATTTCTATTCATCGCAAAATAAATGTTTAAAAGCGATAGTAAACATAATTTCAGAGTTTCCCGAGATATGTTAGCGGACAGCAACAACAACATATGGCGAGAGGGTTGCCGAAAAAACTACCAATTGCAGGAGTTGAGAAAGTCATTGTTGTTGCATCAGGCAAAGGTGGGGTAGGGAAGTCCACAACAGCAGGTACTTGTACTTTATAGTCACTGACTAAGTCAGTTGTTTTCAAAATCTCCGTTCAGTGATATGTACATGTACGGTACATACGGTCATACTAAAACATGCATGCTGAGAAATCTGGACGCCTGCTGTTATACTCTGTCCCAAGATATTTTGGATTCACGTTTGGTTTAATTGTTTGATATTTATAAATACCTCAGGATTCAAACGATGCTCATTCTAAAGTATGAAAAATTTCCAAGATTTCTCAGTCAAAATGCCCCTGTTAGCTTATCAGGTTCAATACAATGCTAAAAAATGTGATGTCTACGGAGATTTTGTATTGCAGCAAGCCCGGATGATAACGTTGAAATATTGCGCGATGTATTACGAGTGTATTCCGAATGGAGAAAAAATGTAAACATTCCCCATTATAAATCTCCTTAAGGAATCTGTTTTCGTTCCTGTGAATTTTTCTGAGAGAAAGATGATAATGTGTCAATGAGATTATCTTAGAAAATATCCCTTTCAACTATTTCAATTGCACTTCTTTCACAGGTAAGTATATTTTTTTTAAAAATCGCCCAAATGTGCAGCATAAATATCTTGGGACAGACTATAACCTAAAATACTCTCTGATGTCCATGTGATAAACTCCTTGTTGTCCATGTGTTGTACTCCCTGGTGTCCATGTGTTGTATTCCCTGATGTCCATGTCTTGTACTCCCTGATGTCCATGTGTTGTTCTCCCTGATGTCCATGTGTTGTACTCCCTGGTGTCCATGTGTTGTATTCCCTGATGTCCATGTGTTGTCCTCCCTGGTGTCCATGTGTTGTACTCCCTGATGTCCAAGTGTTGTACTCCCTGGTGTCCATGTGTTGTACTCCCTGATGTCCATGTGTTGTACTCCCTGATGTCCATATGTTGTACTCCCTGGTGTACATGTGTTGTACTCCCTGGTGTCCATGTGTTGTACTCCCTGATGTCCATGTGTTGTACTCCCTGATGTCCATGTGTTGTACTCCCTGGTGTCCATGTTTTGTACTCCCTGATGTCCATGTGTTGTCCTCCCTGATGTCCATGTGTTGTAATCCCTGATGTCCATGTGTTGTCCTCCCTGATGTCCATGTGTTGTACTCCCTGATGTTCAAGTGTTGTATTCCCTGATGTCCATGTGTTGTACTCCCTGGTGTCCATGTGTTGTATTCCTTGGTGTCCACATGTTGTACTCATTGGTGTACATGTGTTGTACTCCCTGATGTCCATGTGTTGTACTCCCTGATGACCATGTGTTGTACTCCCTGATGTCCAAGTGTTGTATTCCCTGATGTCCAAGTGTTGTAACCCCTGATGTCCATGTGTTGTAATCCCTGATGTCCATGTGTTGTATTCCCTGAAGTCCAAGTGTTGTATTCCCTGATGTCCAAGTGTTGTATTCCCTGATGTCCATGTGTTGTACTTGCTGGTGTCCATGTGTTGTATTCCTTGGTGTCCACATGTTGTACTCATTGGTGTACATGTGTTGTACTCCCTGATGTCTACATGTTGTACTCCCTGATGACCATGTGTTGTACTCGCTGGTGTCCTTGTGTTGTACTCCCTGATGTCCATGTGTTGTACTCCCTGATGTCCATGTGTTGTACTCCCTGATGTCCATGTGTTGTACTCCCTGGTGTCCATGTGTTGTACTCCCTGATGTCCATCTTTTGTACTCTTTGATGTCCATGTGTTGTACTCCCTGATGTCCAAGTGTTGTACTTGCTGGTGTCCATGTGTTGTTTTCCTTGGTGTCCACATGTTGTACTCATTGGTATACATGTGTTGTACTCTCTGATGTTCATGTGTTGTACTCCCTGATGTCCATGTGTTGTATTCCCTGGTGTCCATGTTTTGTACTCCCTGATGTCCATGTGTTGTACTCCCTGGTGTCCATGTTTTGTACTCCCCGATGTCCATGTGATGTACTCCCTGAAGTCAATGTGTTGTACTCCCTGATGTCCATGTTTTGTACTCCCTGATGTCCATGTGTTGTACTCCCTGAAGTCAATGTGTTGTAATCCCTGATGTCCAAGTGTTGTATTCCCTGATGTCCAAGTGTTGTACTCCCTGATGTCCAAGTGTTGTAATCCCTGATGTCCAAGTGTTGTATTCCCTGATGTCCAAGTGTTGTACTCCCTGATGTCCAAGTGTTGTACTTGCTGGTGTCCATGTGTTGTATTCCTTAGTGTCCACATGTTGTACTCATTGGTGTCATTGTTGTACTCCCTGATGTCCATGTCTTGTACTCCCTGATGTCCAAGTGTTGTACTTGCTGGTGTCCATGTGTTGTTTTCCTTGGTGTCCATGTGTTGTACTCCCTGGTATACATGTGTTGTACTCCCTGATGTCCATGTGTTGTAATCCCTGATGTCCATGTGTTGTATTCCCTGATGTCCAAGTGTTGTATTCCCTGATGTCCAAGTGTTGTATTCCCTGATGTCCATGTGTTGTACTCCCTTGGTGTCCACATATTGTACTCATTGGTGTACATGTGTTGTACTCCCTGATGTCCACATGTTGTACTCCCTGATTACCATGTGTTGTACTCCCTGGTGTCCTTGTGTTGTACTCCCTGATGTCCATGTGTTGTACTCCCTGATGTCCAAGTGTTGTACTCCCTGATGTCCATGTGTTGTACTCCCTGGTGTCCATGTGTTGTACTCCCTGATGTCCATCTTTTGTACTCTTTGATGTCCATGAGTTGTACTCCCTGATGTCCAAGTGTTATACTTGCTGGTGTCCATGTGTTGTTTTCCTTGGTGTCCACATGTTGTACTCATTGGTATACATGTGTTGTACTCTCTGATGTTCATGTGTTGTACTCCCTGATGTCCATGTGTTGTATTCCCTGGTGCCCATGTTTAGTACTCCCTGATGTCCATGTGTTGTACTCCCTGGTGTCCATGTTTTGTACTCCCCGATGTCCATGTGATGTACTCCCTGAAGTCAATGTGTTGTACTCCCTGGTGTCCATGTTTTGTACTCCCTGATGTCCATGTGTTGTACTCCCTGATGTCCAAGTGTTGTAATCCCTGATGTTCAAGTGTTGTATTCCCTGATTTCCAAGTGTTGTACTCCCTGATGTCCAAGTGTTGTACTTGCTGGTGTCCATGTGTTGTATTCCTTGGTGTCCACATGTTGTACTCATTGGTGTCATTGTTGTACTCCCTGATGTCCATGTGTTGTACTCCCTGATGTCAATGTGTTGTAATCCCCGATGTCCAAGTTTTGTACTCCCTGGTGTCCATGTCTTGTACTCCCTGATGTCCAGGTGTTGTACTTGCTGGTGTCCATGTGTTGTTTTCCTTGTTGTCCACATGTTGTACTCATTGGTATACATGTGTTGTACTCCCTGATGTTCATGTGTTGTACTCCCTGGTGTCCATGTGTTGTACTCCCTGATGTCCATCGTTTGTACTCTGTGATGTCCATGTGTTGTACTCCCTGATGTCCAAGTGTTGTACTTGCTGGTGTCCATGTGTTGTTTTCCTTGGTGTCCACATGTTGTACTCATTGGTATACATGTGTTGTACTCTCTGATGTTCATGTGTTGTACTCCCTGATGTCCATGTGTTGTACTCCCTGGTGTCCATGTTTTGTACTCCCTGATGTCCATGTGTTGTACTCCCTGGTGTCCATGTTTTGTACTCCCCGATGTCTATGTGATGTACTCCCTGAAGTCAATGTGTTGTACTCCCTGGTGTCCATGTTTTGTACTTCCTGATGTCCATGTGTTGTACTCCCTGGTGTCCAAGTGTTGTAATCCCTGATGTCCAAGTTTTGTATTCCCTGATGTCCAAGTGTTGTACTCCCTGATGTCCAAGTGATGTACTTGCTGGTGTCAATGTGTTGTATTCCTTTGTGTCCACATGTTGTACTCATTGGTGTCATTGTTGTACTCCCTGATGTCCATGTGTTGTACTCCCTGATGTCAATGTGTTGTAATCCCCGATGTCCAAGTTTTGTACTCCCTGGTGTCCATGTCTTGTACTCCCTGATGTCCATCTTTTGTACTCTGTAATGTCCATGTGTTGTACTCCCTGATGTCCAAGTGTTGTACTTGCTGGTGTCCATGTGTTGTTTTCCTTGGTGTCCACATGTTGTACTCATTGGTATACATGCGTTGTACTCCCTGATGTTCATGTGTTGTACTCCCTGAAGTCCATGTGTTGTACTCCCTGGTGTCCATGTTTTGTACTCCCTGAAGTCCATGTGTTGTACTCCCTGGTGTCCATGTGTTGTACTCCCTGATGTCCAAGTTTTGTACTCCCTGGTGTCCATGTTTTGTACTCCCTGATGTCCATGTGTTGTACTCCCTGATGTCCATGTGTTGTACTCCCTGGTGTCCTTGTGTTGTACTCCCTGATGTCCATGTGTTGTACTCCCTGATGTCCATGTGTTGTACTCCCTGATGTCCATGTGTTGTACTCCCTGATGTCCATGTGTTGTACTCCCTGGTGTCCATATGTTGTACTCCCTGATGTCCATGTGTTGTACTCCCTGATGTCCATGTGTTGTCCTCCCTGGTGTCCATGTGTTGTACTCCCAGGTGACCATGTGTTGTATTCCCTGCTGTCCATGTGTTGTACTCCCTGGTGTCCATGTTTTGTACTCCCTGGTGTCCTTGTGTTGTACTCCCTGGTGTCCATGTTTTGTACTCCCTGGTGCCCATGTGTTGTACACCCTGGTGTCCATGTGTTGTACTCCCTGGTGTCCATGTGTTGTACACTAATGTGACCATGTGTTGTACTCCCTGATACCCATATGTCTGTACTTTTTTTTGGATAAACATTGAATTTTAATTGATTATCTTTTAATGCAAGAACAAATGTTCAAAAGTTTTGACTAAAATCCTTTCAGATCTTTGAATATATCTTCTTCTTTTTTTAAAGAGTGAGGTTTACTGCTTTTTGTTTTTGATTAATATGTTGTATACCAACTTTTATTCACATGCAAGAAATTCCTGCAAGGTTTGCGAGAGCCTTGTTGTGAAAATTTCTCACAAACCTTATCGTGTGATTGTTATAACAACACCAGTCTGAATAAGGCTTGCTTGTAGAAAAAAGTTGTCGCAAACCATACAGTTTATCATATTAAGTAGATCATGAAATAATGTTGTTGCTAATAAAAGTTGATTTATGGTAAATATGTATTTTTCAGTGAATCTTGCCCTGGGATTAGCTGCAAATGATGAGGTAATTGTGTTCTTTAAGTGAGATCTGTGCCTCTATATTGTCAAACGTATAATCTGTTTCTTTATTATTATAGCATGTGATATATGTATATATGCTTTCAGTCAAAGAGAGTAGGTTTACTAGATGCTGATGTATATGGTCCTTCGCTTCCAACCATGATGAACGTCAATGAAGAACCGGAGTTAAACAAGCGTAGGTGTACTATGTACATACTGAGGGTGTTCACTGGTTTTGTTAGTTCACTACTAGTGTGCATGTACGTCTTTCGATCTTACTACCCGATAATGTTAAATTGAAAATTCAGTTAACTTATTATATTTAGCGTGTCTAAATTTTTATTTAATTTTTTCAACAAGATAGCATAGGTTTGATTTTGTGCAATTCAGAATGTACCTATTCACACGCACGCACGCACAGGCGTGCATGTGCGTGCGTGTGAAAATTTAGGGGAACCTGCTTACAGTTACTATTGTATAAAGGATCATTATGAAATATTTTAAAGTGCATGCAGAAGTATCTTAGAAACAAACTTTATTTTCTGCTATCTCTACTTTGCAGAAAATCTAATGATACCACTACAAAATTATGGACTGAAATGGTAGGTATCTCTTAATACATCATTAGACTTTTAGCTCAATCATTCATATCTATGTGATTTTCTGCTAGACATTTCTCTGAGTATAATACCGTAATACAATTTTCCAATGAATAGCATGTCTATGGGGTTCCTTGTGGAGGAGAATGCCCCGATTGTCTGGCGGGGAATGATGGTCATGTCTGCCATACAAAAGTTACTTAGACAAGTAAGTACCATGTGATACCAAGAAGCAGAAAAATACAGCTATACTGAAACATTCTTGTACATGTACAATACATTATGTTCCAGGTGGTGAAAATTCAGTATCTTGTACATGGCAAAAAAATACTAATAGCCGTACCTTTAACCAGAAAATCTATATATTTCTTGATATCTATCTTGTATAGTATATTCCATTTTACCATAAAGGTGGCTTGGGGTCCGTTGGATTACCTGGTGGTGGACATGCCTCCAGGGACGGGGGACACCCAGCTGTCCATCTCACAGAACATCCCCATCAATGGTAAGACGACTAACAACAGCTCTCAAATCTAGCACAGACCCACAAATAGGGACATCTAAACAAGGCATGTAAAGACCAATGCAATGCCAGTCAATATTTGATATTTTGGAGATCTATTTGAATAAACATTATCCTGAAAATATTACTAAAATCACTTTCGTACTTTTCTTGATATTTGTGGAAAACCCAATTTCACTCCTGTAAATGCATATAAATGTATACATGCTTCACATAGAATCATTTTCAAACCTAAGATTATTTTCTCAGGTGCAGTGATTGTGTCCACCCCACAAGACATTGCTCTGTTAGATGCCAGGAAGGGGGCAGAGATGTTCCGTAAGGTAGAGGTCCCTGTGCTGGGCCTCGTCCAAAACATGAGTGTGTATGTCTGTCCCAAGTGTGGTCACCACGAACATATATTCGGGAAGGATGGCATTGATAAGATCGCCAAAGCCATGAATCTGGATATCCTTGGTAACAGCGAATTATTGTTGAAGCAGTAGATAATCTGTATATGTACATCATTTACTGATTAGCTTTTCTACTTCTTCTGATCACAGATCAATACTTTTCTTAGCAAGAAATAATTCTACATTTTATTGTATTACCGGGTATACACTACATTTCTTTATAAATATACCATTATTAGATTCAACACTTCCTTCAATTTAATTTTTGACAAATTGACAAGTATTGGTCCCCAGAATTTACGTGTACAGTATTACACAGGGTTTTATCAATAGAGCTGTCTGTAACCTGTGATTGAGCTTTTCTGATGTAGATGATCCATTTATTTTTTATTACGTAACAGGAGACATTCCTTTGAACAAACACATCAGAGAGGGGTGTGACTCAGGGAAACCTATACTAGTTACAGACCCTAACTGTCCAGAGGTGAGGTTAAGAGTATTAATATTAATAAAGTTCTTGTCATCCAAAGGATATTCCTCTTTGTTTTCCTTTGGACTGAAATGTCACACTTTCATTGGTATAAACATGGCACTTGACTGCTGGATATATCTCTATGGTGAGAAATGATATTTGGCAATACAGCCGACGCTTCACCTTCTCATCTTGACATTACATATTACAGTAAAACACGGTTATAGCGAACACGCTTATAATGAATTGACGCTTACAGGGAAGTGAATTTTATTCCCTAAGTCTCTATTTCATGTTGTAAACTTGACGGATATAACGAATTACGCTTATAACGAAGTTAAATT
The DNA here is from genome assembly GCF_025612915.1 of Magallana angulata. Taxonomy (NCBI): domain Eukaryota; kingdom Metazoa; phylum Mollusca; class Bivalvia; order Ostreida; family Ostreidae; genus Magallana; species Magallana angulata. Next base: position 2,821,053 of record NC_069117.1, read on the forward strand.
GGCCGTCCCTGGGACTTCGTTATAAGCGTGTTTTACTGTATTTAATACAAAAATTGCATTCTGTATGTAGTTAAAATGTTTGAAGTGGTTGCCCTTTGAAATTACTTTGCATTAGAGTAGTTGCCCTTTGAACTGACGTCACATAGTTGTATCTGGAGCGGAATAAAATGGTAGCGTTAAGATTCACTCAAATCTCTGCAGAGGAAAGGGAGAAAATGTTTAAAATTAAATAGCACCAAAACATTGTAAGTGAACAAGGGTGCCAAAAAGATTTTCAAAGACCATTTGAATGGTGATAATGAGAATATTAAAGAGTTCAACTGTGTTAAATTGGACAAGATGTAAGGCCACTTTTACATGAATTTTTAAAATCGCTTATGAAATAAATGTCTCACTTGATAGTCCTAAGAAAAACTTAACACTTATTTAGTTTGTTACTGACTGAGTAAAGAAATTTATCACATGTTTATCCCAATATACGGTGGATATCACTCATGGGATAAATTTTTGATATTCCACTGTGTGTTCTTACGCCACGTGACGTCATAGTTAATCATTACGTAGGTTAAGACGGTTGATTGACGTAGAATGAAAAAGTAAATAATTAATTCAGTTGAGGGGTGTTGAGATATAAATTTGAAACATTTAATGTTGTTTCAGTTATTTGTCATGAATTCATAAAAAAATGTTCGAAAATGAATGTCTGTTTGTTAAACTTCAAGGAACTTTTTTTCCATGCTTAACGTTGTTGACGTGTTGTAAATAATATGTTGTGCGGCTCACAATCACAATTTTTACAGAAAAAGTTGAGATAAAAAAAATACTTGGTAAAACATGTGATAAAAAGAATCTCTCATGATTTGCGATGGTATATGATTTTTATCCAACTCGTTGTGTGTTTTCTATCCCCTCGCCAAGGCTCGGGGATAGAAAACACACAACTCGTTGGATAAAAATCATATACCATCGCAAATCATGAGAGATCCTATATATATCAGGTTGATGAATTTCATAGATGGCTCAGCTTCGCTTTGCCACCTCTGAGATTCATCAACCCGATATATATTTCTGTAGTCAGTCAATAACAACCCTAATAAGTACATGTAATAGTATATATGATACATGTGCCCTATTCACATGTAGATTGTTTGGAACTCTTGTACATTCATGCATTTGTTCTAATTATAAATGAATCATTTTCAATCTCATTAATTTTTCTTTAAATTTTATTGCAGTCCCTCATCTACAAGGATATTGCAAAAAAAGTGGCAGAGATTTTGAAAAATCAAAGGGACAAGATTACTTAAATGATAGCATGTGATACGAATGTGTGTTCGTGTGAGCTAATTAAAGTATGTGTGCTTGTGAATGTCTCAATGGTGTGAATAAAATATAGCAAAAAAAGTGTCTTAGTTATTGATCATTAATCAGGTCAAAATGTATCACTCTCTGCAATCCAGGAAAGGGCATATATCCATGTAGCGTTAAACTAATTTTAATTAATTACTGTCAAAGCTGATACTGGTACATGTATTTCTCACGTGATGTAAATTTGAGTCCAATGTGAAACAATATTATTATTACCGGGTATTTCTGTTTTAGAGATCTGTTTCTCAATACCATTCAGTTCCTGTTCATAAATTTACTGATGATATTAGGTTTTTAGCTCACCTGAGCTGAAAGCTCAAGTGAGCTTTTCTGATCACCTTTTGTCCGTCGTCCGTCTGTCCGTCCGTCCGTCTGTCCGTCCGTCTGTAAACTTTTTACATTTTGAACTTCTTCTCTAAAACCGCTTATGCAATTTCAACCAAATTTGGCACAAAGCATCCTTATGGGAGGGCGAATATAAATTGCAGAAATAAAAGTCCGATCTGTATTCAAAGCGGAGAAAACCTTGAAACTGTAGAAAAAGGGGGGTGCATTTTTAAAAATCTTCTTCTCAAGAACTACTGATTCCAATTCATCATAGTTTAGCATAAATTATCCTTATGGGAAGGAAAATATAAATTGCAAAAATTAAGGTCTAATTCTGTTTCAAATCTGAGTTATTACAAAAATAATAATAAAGGAAAGGCGTGTTTTAATCAGTTTAATAGCTTCGGGTTCGGGATCCGATAGGTTCGGTATCCGGTAAAATGGGTAGACAAGACTTGGTTGGCCTGGGCATAACAAAAGATTGGCAGTTATTGATCTGCCAATCTCATTAAAATTTCAGGATATTTGATGGACCAGTATATTTGTATTTGCTGTAAATATTGATGCAAAATAATGCGTATTTGGGATTGACGATTGCCGATCTGCCCCGGCTTTTATTTTGCCACGGCCTGGGTTTGCATACCCATTTTACCAAGACTCGTATTCCATACTTCTAAAACGAGGTTCTTTGTTTAAAGCAGCCATGACTGTGATGACATTATACGAAAAAGGGTCGATCTGACTATGATGAATTTGCTTGTTGTGCAACAGTTCGCGAATGAAGGGAAATTTTTGAAACATGCAAAATATATTGGTGCCGATTTTGTGAAGTAAATTGAGGCTAGATATTTCAATGCGTTGACAGTTTTCACACATGACGTTGGTGTTAGCTTGTTCTGATTTTCGTTTCGTTTTCATTATTTATGCTTTGTAACCTGGGAACTATCGTCTGTATTTCGTGATTTTTACGTATCAAATCAAACAGAGACTTAGGTAAATCAAACAGTTAACTGTTTACCTGCGCAAATTAAGCAAAATCTGATGTATCAAAAAAGTACTGAAATACAATTCATTTTATCGGTAATTTGGCATTATCTTATCTTTTGCGTAATGGTAGATTAATGCAATAGGTTTTGTTGAGATGCTCGGCATTTTCTCGAGTTTATTCAGTTTAAATAGAGTTTGATATCGCTGACGGAAATATGTAGGAATAAACATGTATATATACGATTCATTTCGAAAAAATAAATTGTGTTCTTTATTTGTTATAGTGCATGTTTCTTGTGTTTAATTGTTTATAATTTCTATTTACTAACCATATTTAAGTGTTAAGCTTCGAATTATAAGCAAGATACATAGATTTGCTCACAATTCTATGTTTGTACACAGATCTTAAAAACTAAAGATTAAAAAAGTATAAAAAAATTGTCAATATTTAATATGTTTTTCGGTGTAACCGTTGGGGCGAGCGCAGAAGAAACCACACATTTGTCATCATTGTTAAATGCAACCCGTGGACTTGCCCTAACCAAAAAACTTTGGCTTTGTCTCGAAAACTTTTACCACCGCAAGGAACCCGAAGTTACAAAACTTTTATTCCAATGGTCCCTTCCTAACAAACTACCACTGAGCATTAATAAAATGTTAAACAGACTTAATAAAATATTTTGATAAACACAGAGCCGTTTGTTTCTTTTTATGTAGATACAATTATTTTTTATCATTACTTTACCTTTTATTAATGATCATTTGTAAACAATAAATTGTGTGTCTGTGTTATTTCTCATTCTGTTCCTTGCTGTTACCTGTGTTTTAATTATTTTCCTCTGTGACATCGATTTTGGTTTGGGTTTTTTTTACGCTCTATAAGCGTTGTAGACATGTGCCCTCGCTCTTTTTTAGTGTTTGATATCCAATATTTTTGAAAGGTTTGACCACATATGCAACTATAACAAATACATGTAGATATTTTAACAGTTCAATTGTTTTCCTTTTATTTATTCATTACAAAATGACGTGGCTGCACGTAAATCTAATAATGATTGGACTTTTCTTTTTTAATAATTTTTGTCACCTATACCTAACGTATGCATATATGATTGGATCAATATGACAGTAAATTTAGCATGGCCTGAACTTGCATGTGTATTTACTAAGCAAAACAAATTATTAAAACAAAACTAATCAGCCAAAGAGTCACCGTTAACACTGATACTGAGTACTTCCAACACGTTACATCCAATACAGATGCTTGATCCACCTCTAAATGTATCGCGGGAAATTAAAGCGCGAGATCACTGTGACGTCATACTTTCTTTTGCGTTCGACAGTTTTCGTAAATTGTCGGACAAATTCGGCGAAGGAAATGACGTCATATGTCAGCAAAAGTTCAGATACAGTTTTTTTTACGTAAGCATATGTGTTGTTTACTTTAATGTTTTTAAAAGGATTTTTTATAGTTAAATGAAAATGATGTATGCGATTTAGAGGTAAGAATTTTCCTAAGAAACGCTTCCTGTTCCACCATGTTGCTATGTACCGCAAAGGATCACTGGGATAGTAGAACTTTTTCACGTGGCCTCATAAAAATTTCTTTGAACAATGTGCAGATTTCAACTCGAATTGTCTCCGCTCGTACACGTTGTCTATGGAGCTCGCTACGCGAGCGGCGCTTCGCGCCGCCTCGCTGCGCTCGCTATTAAGAAAATTTTCAAAGTCTGTTCTTCCAGAAACCAACTTTAACAACTTATTGTATTGTAAACTTAACCTTTCTTCGTCATTATTACTCCTACTGTACATGTGATCCTTGACTGTGTTTGTGTACATTTGTATAAACTGATTTTGAACCTCAAATACCAGTGAACTGGTCTTGAGTGAATAAAAGAATTGAATATCTTAGGCCATTCTTTTTTTCCATTTTAAATGCTGAATAGGAAATACCAAGTTAAAAATCTTAAGTTGAATGTAATAAACTCATGGGAACAAAATATGACTCAAACCTAGGCGAACTGTGAGCTCTGTATCTTGCTTATAATTCTACGATTGACGCTGAAATTTTGGTTGAACATTAGAAATTCTGTATGAATTAGAGTATGTTAAATACTTGTACAAACAAAATAAAGAATGGTCTTCTGTATATACCTACTCTTTGGGGCCCCCTCTTTATACAATAAATAATGTGAAATCTACATCAATTTTGATAGTTTTTCAGACACGGGTAAATAAAAACGACATCTTTAAAACAGTTTCCATATGCATAGTTCTGACACATTTCTGTTGCGGGATAAAGTAATTATCGCTATTCCTAAGAAGTTATCACATCGGAAAATTATCCTGGTTTGTACGCGAAGTAAATAACAGTCATTTAATTATAATGGAGAAGACAAATAAATTTTTTGAATGTTTTTAATTTGAGGAATTGAGCACATTGAGGTACAATTTTTTCTTCACATCTATACATGTAGGATTTTAAAAATAAAAAACAATAACTATTTTATTTTTTTTAAAAATACAATAACTAGTAAGTAGTTGATGAAAAAATGTACCTATATGCTTTCATATATTTTGAACGCCTTACAAAGTTGGGGGGGGGGGGGGCAGAACGAAAATATAGGGAATTGGAAGTTAACAACTTGTCAGTGTACTCCTACCAAATGTTTAGTTTTATATCTTGCGTAGGATTTTCTTATTTTTGTAAAAAAAAAAAAAATAGTATTTCATGAAGGTACAATGTCAAAGATTACGTGTATGCAAAAATAAGTGTAAAATTCGAATACTTTACAATATTTATTTTTTGTTATTCTACCGAGGGACCATACGGCACAATATCTTTTGAACGCCCATTGTTGCTCAGGTGAGCGATGTGGCCCCATGGGCCTCTTGTTAATATTCCTGCACTGAAACCCTAACCCTGAGTTGAAAGTATCATGTTCTGCATCATTACAATCACAGCCATCATGTACTATCCTTTGAGAACTATGTGTGAAGTTGAAACCATGGCTGGAGACCATAACTTTTCTTAAGTTCATCTTGAATTGAATTTATCCTAAATACCTGCCTCAAAGAAATAATTATTTTTTTCTCTTGACAATCAATATAATTGAGTTTTCCATCACATACAATGACAATCTAATAAAACGGAGTACAGAAGTGAATTTACTCGGGATTGTCAGCAAAGCCACTTTTTGACAGAACCAGTTTTGATGAATCAAAATTAAGTTTTAAGATTTCTTTGAAACAGAGACTGAATTCATTTTTAATAGCCAAGGGTATATTGACCCATTTCTTATGATTTTTCTCTGAGAAAAAGAACAGGACCTGATTATTAATCTTCAACAGTGACGATGGATCAACTGAATCATGGCTTACCAGATCTGGTGTTGACACAAGTTCTCATTAAAATTTATTGCCTGTGTATTGCTGAAAGAATTTCAGTTTAATAACACATATTGGTCTTAAAATTGTGTATATATACATTTAAAAAAAACTTGTATTCATTGATTAATATTTTATTCCATTTTTGATAAACATGCATGTACCTATAACAGATATTTATACTGCTTGTAAAAATAATTTCACTCACAAAAAATTGACTTGGAACAAGTGGATCTCGACAACATGTTATATAATGATCCCAGTCTCTCATCTGCCAGGGTATATCAGCTGTGTGGACTAGACATCATTGAGATGGTCACCATCTCAAAGAGCCCCACTTTTATAATGGGCAATAGGATGAAGAGCATTTCAGAGAACTTTATTTTCACCTTAACCTATGACTTAGATACCATATAACGGGTATTTTCTGCGGCTTGAAATTTTTGCGGTTTAACCCCTAAAACGTATCAAATTATATTCTGCGTTTTCAATTTCTGCGGTTACATTAGACCGCAAAAAAAAACAACATATGTTTACCGGATTTGCCTAAGGGAACGTAAACTAGAGAACTAAACTTGCATATCTTAAATCGACATTCTTACCGTGTTCATGGTGAATGAGAACTAACTCTCAAATGTTTTACAAGTCTACTAAATACTGCTTGTGAACTTTTCTCAGATCATTTTTATTTCATACTCGACTAAACACACAGTCCTTATATCTGTTCAGCTATAATTGATATCGCACAGGTAACATGAGATAATTAGGTGTGAAATACGACGCAGAGCCCCCTAATAACGGATTGATCACATTTGAAAATTATAGCTTGTATTTTAAATAATGTCAAAATTAGTGATTTTTTTAAAAGAATATTTTGCGTTTTGAATTTTTGTGGATTTTACTTATCCGCAAAATACCGCAGAAAATAAACAACCGCAGAAAATACCCGTTTTACGGTATTAGCATAGAACTATAATTCTAGCTCATTACAAACCTGTGTCGCAGATCTATAGGGGAAAGGGGGGGGGGCGGTCCAGACCTCCCATCCCCTGGAAAATCCAATTTTTTAAAATTTACATAGTAAAATTACTGAAAAATATGCCTTGGACGTCCCCCAGCCCCACCCCCCACCCCCCGCAGAAAAAATTTCTTGAACCGTGCATGAAACCCTTACCTACAAGCATTCGTTTTGTTTGATCTGAGCAAGATTTAAATAATGAGAAAGATACACAGGATATGATTAAAAAAGATAAGGTGTTAAGACAGAGAGCACATGGTACACGGTTTTCCCAAACTGTTGCTGCCTGAAGAGCAAATGTCACAGAGACCACAATACTAATCATCACACTTTCTCCTTTAGTTTTCTCTGGAACATTGCAGCCACTTTTTGATTATCTGCTGTTTGCACTAGCTCTGTATCTCTCCTTTTACTGACACATCATGATTTTCTTTTCTGTTTTCTCTGTGATGCTGTTGCCATTTTCTTCTGATTTTCTGCTCTGTTTGCACCAGCCTCCGACTCTGCTTCCATTTTCCTCCTCTTTGCTGGGCTCTTTGAACCATCATTAGATTTATCTGTTTTGCTCTGAATATAATGAATATATAGATTTCTGCTTACTGATAACAAATTTGTTTCATCATCAATCATTTGTCAACAGCACGGTTCAGTTATATTTGTACTCTATTGGTAATTACAGCGAGTTACAGAACACCAGTAGAGTTTTCAATAGCTTGCTGGATTGCTCAGTAGGGTATATAATTTGGTCAGCCAAGTGTCACATTAGGTCTAAATATAGGTCATATGATTATTCAGGTATGACTTCAAAAAAGTGAGTTATATCTAGTAAATAATTGCACTTTTGGAGATTTTTTTGTTGCAAATGGTAATATATTTTCTATATTTTATCCAACAGTATAGCTTTAGTTTGAACTAATAACTTAGCCCTAGCACAAAAATACTATTAGTGCTGGATGACGACACAGGAATTGAGGAACCAATATGTACAGCAAAAAAACATTCTTTTTATGCTTACATTTGTCTAAATTTCCCTTAAGTTTCATCAGAAATGTCTTTTGAATAAAGGTAATAATATTTATGAAATATTTTCCAATTTACTGATACTATAAAATGCAGTGCTGCCCAGGTGACTATTCTTTTCAAAAGACCATGAATAGAATAAATAACCATAGAAGAGTTTTTCTTTGTGCAATAACAATCTACACTTTAGTTATCACAAGACCTAGATTTAGACCTGGGGTGCATTCAAGATTGTAGCTGCTACAGATGGCTATGTAGCAGCTACGCTGTTGTACAGCAAGCTAGCCTAGACACTGTAGATATTCATAGCCTAAATGTTTAAGGCTAAACATTAAATTCAAGATGACTACCTTAGTTACTACTTTGTAACAAGCATAAAATTCCTTTTATTTTGTGATATTTTGTTAATCCTATTTAACATTTTTAACTTGTACTAGTATATTTCTGCTTGACATTAACAAACTATGTAGATGTAATTAGTCTTAAGTTGAATATTTCCAACTTCAAATCAGAGACCCAGTGGCTAACCAAGCGGTCTGTTCAATAGACCTAGATATCCACGACCTAGCGGCTAGACTAGCTGCTACAATTTTGAACGCAGCCCTGATGTAATACCTGGCTGACCAAATTTGACACCCTTTTATGATGTATCATTATGAATCAACATACTTTAGATGATGGAATTTTGTCCTTTTCTTTAAATTGCCTCAAATCTGCTGTAAAAAGCACCTGTAAACATAAAAACAGGCATCCTGAAACATTTTTACTATTTCTTTTAGTTCATGAAACTTGATTTTAAAATTTGGACTGCTTTGAGGTTTACATACGGCCTGGGCCCAGCCTGCATAAGGTCCCCACAGAGTTCTAAAATGGTCACCTACAATATAAACACACTAAACTTAATTTTTTTTTTGTTCAACATCTGTTTCATTATATGAACAGTCATTACTCTTCCTAAGAACAGAATCGATCAATCCTTGTATGATTTATTCTGATGTTCACTCATGCAGTAACTACCGGTAGTCTACGCTACGCATTTCATTTTACAGTTTGTCAGTCAGAGAGAATTATTCCACATTACCTATTTCATTATACAGTTTATCAGTCAGGGATTTGCATTTGGACAGACTTGGCATGTATCCACGTGCAGCAATCTGCCAGACATGGGTGTCTACAGGGAGAGCATCTGTCTTGTCTAGAGACATCAAACAGACACAGTCAGCAACCTACAAAATCACAGCATGCATAATGTCATACTAAATTTTCAAAAGCTTCTGGCACAATTACTATCTAAGCTTTAGAAAAGTTCATTCCTTGCCTCATCACAGACTCTACAGTATATAAATAGTGCCAGTTTGGGAGGGTAAACTCCGAGAAAACCACTGTCAACCTCCACTTCGCGTTGGTTCACAATGGTTTTCTCAAGGTGTCAATTTCAACTGTTACCCTCCCAAACAGGCACTATTTATTTTATCATACTGAATGTCTGATAATGACAATTTTACTGTTTTTATATAGTGTGTTTCTAATGCTGAGGGTAATAGAACGGATTATCAACTGTGTCTAAACCAATCAGATTTCAGTATTTAACATGAAAGTATAACAATATTTGGAGTTGAAGTACCTTTGCTCCCACTCCATTCAGGGCCAGTAACTCTTTCTTTGCCTCTGCATATGGAATTTCTCTTAAAGATCTTAACCAAGTTTCCCCTCCTTTTTCCAAAATTTGCTGTGCACTCTTGTTAATGTATTTGGCTCTGAAAAAAAGTTAAAGACATTACAAATGTATCGTTACACACTCTTACTGTATGACTAAATCACAAGTGTAATAGAACTCTGTCATGTAATTCTATACATGATCAACAGACATCTATCTGTACCTGTATCCAAATCCTAGGTTCCGTAACTCACTCTCTACTCCATCCTCCGACAATTCAAAGATGGTGGGAAAACTAAAGTAAGTCTTTCCATTGAACTTGCCCACTTCTCTGCCATAGTTCTCACAGAGCTTTTCTACCATAGAGGAGATTCTGGAGATGTGGTTATTGGATGAACAGATGAACGAGAATAAATTCTCTACAGGATCCTGGCGTAGAATGCGTATTCCTTCAAACTTTGAAGATATACTCTGAAAGTTTGAATCCACACCAGACCACTTTTGATAAAGATTCCCTACCTTTATGTTCAGCTGAAAGTAGTCTTTGATTAAATCTTCATAACTGTTTTCACAATGTTTCTCTTCTCCTATGACAGATTGTTTGATTACACTGTCTGTGGGAACAATATTTGGTTCCTTCAAGCATGTAGCCACTTCTACCTTCTTGGAACTACTAGTTGCTGTAACTTCAACTCCCAATTCCTGTTTTGTGTTCCCAAATATTTGATAAGATATGGCAGTTTCCGATTGCCACAATTTCAATATTTTGTCAAATAAGACACCAGTCCAAATTCCTGGATTCTCTTCTTTCCATCTTATTAAATAAAAAGCAATTAAGGTTATTAGCAAGCCAAGAAAAAATTTAAAAATTAGGTAAAAGGTGTGTTACTCTTGTTTTTGGTTAATTGACAGGAGTAGAACATAGGGTTTTTTTGCATTCATATATCATTAACTTTGATTGCAAATATAATTATAATACATGTAAATGTATTCATAATTGTTAATCTTCTGAATCTTCAATTTATTTTAAATCATCATATTATTACTGATAAGGTTAATATAGAATTGACATCAAAAGTTTGATTTGTTTAAGTAGCATTTTGATGTACAGACCTTCATTGAATGTAATAGCTGGAGTTGTCTACAGATCAATTTTTAAGTGAAATCAAAATTTACAGAGACATATATAACATATTAGTATATACGTCCCTGAAATTTTTAACCAAAATTAAATGTTCAATGAATATCCATAATAAATATGTGGATTATAGTGCTTTGTCTGTGTGATCAACTTTTAAATACTGTATATATTTTCACAGAGTTTTAAAATTCATTATGTTTAATGTAATTAATCTGAAAAAGGAGAAAACCAACACATTTTATAATGGCGTTCGAATTTCCTCGTTGATAAAATAAAAGTAAAGAAATAAGACATGCATTATGTAACATTTATGATTGCTTTTAAAGTAAAAGGTGTACCTGAATGACTGGCCATTGACAAGAATTCTATCTAACCGAATCTCCGAAATATGACAAAGAATTCTGCCACTACTAATGGGGGCTGACATTTTTCTTACGAACTGTAACATGCAACGGAAGTTATCATTGCGTAATGAGCATAAAATTAGAGGCACTTCGAATGGAGGATTTCCGTTGTTGTGGGAAACGTTTACAAATGGCGGACAGGGGAAAGGAAAGTGAAATGACAAAAACTATGGATTTGTGGTACGAAGGTTGTTTTTTGTTGATTTCCGTCTCAAAATAAATAAAGATATATGTAAACATTGAATTCATAAATCCGTCAATGAGGCATAATTGACTGTTTTGGCGATGTCACTTTTTAACGTTGCGTTGAGATGCCATAATGAATTTGTTTAAGTTTATTGCTTAAATTTCGCATTAAAATATCAGATAGCATGAATACCTTACTCTTATTTTTGCTCGTAATTTGTCTAAACAACAAATGCCCGTTACCTAAAATCAAGGTGACTCAAAAGACCTCTATATTTTTTCTCCAAATCTCTCTCTCTCTCTCTCTCTCTCTCTCTCTCTCTCTCTCTCTCTCTCTCTCTCTCTCTCAGAGACCTTTTAATTTGCTGCAGCTAACATTAATATTGCTATGCGGCCATCTATTAATATGTACATATTTGAACTTTGTAGAGAAAAGACATAATGTCATCAGACTTTGATCTGTTTGCAATATTTTTTATGAAGAGAGTATAACAGTACAGGAGCAATATGGTCAGCATTCCTGATTGGTCAAAGTTTGGAAAACTCCATGAAAATGTTAAAGAACCAACCAATTTATTGCTCAATAAGTACTACAAGCAGAGAGAAGAGCAAGCTATCAGACAAGCTGAGGAGAGGGGGTATTTTCGAGTTCCCACTCAGGAGTATCTGATAGAGGAATCAAAGAAGAGGAATGATTATAAATACAAAGATGTCAGTCACTTGAAGCTCATCAAGTTGTGTGGTGTTCACCTGAGAAAAGTGGGCGAAATCTCAAGCTGCCTATATCTCAGAATATGCATCATAAACAACAACTTTTTGACAAAGATTGATGGGCTAATGTCATGTCATCATCTGGTGAAACTGGATGTCCACAGTAATCAGGTATTATTTTAATTTAAAGTATTTTTACTAGGCCTAAATAACATTTGTAGACACTCTCTTGAAAAGAATTATATTTTATTGCTTTAAACTTAATAGACTTTATTCAATTTATACATGCATAACTACATGTCAGATGTTCAAATAACTTATTTTCATTTCAACTACTACTAAATTTCATGACTGTGTTTAATCTTTTAATGCATTTTTTAATTTATAAAACTGTTTAAAATGAAGCATAACATGAAACACTTTTGTTTTCTAGTTATCAGAAATTCCAGGGATCCCTTTTTGGTCTGGAATGAGAAAGCTTGAGATGCTGTTTCTCCATGACAATCCCCTGGGGAAGTATGAGACCCTACAGAGTCTTGCCACATGCCCAAATCTGATTGCCCTCACTCTGTATGACACTCCTCTCAGCCTCAAGAAAAACTACAGACACCATGTGGCCAACAGCATTTGGACACTGAAGGCCTTGGATCATTATGTGGTTTCTGATGAAGAGATTATAGAAGATGCTGTGTTTGGGGGACAGTTTGGGACACTGAACCCAGCTTTTCGAATTAATCTGTGTCCTCCCACTCCAGAGGTTAGTTGTAGTCAACATCCTCATCAAATATGTCAATGTATGCTTTGTAAAATGGTTAAACTCTATTGACACCTTTCATATAATTTTGTAGATGTACTGAACAAACACAGTGAAAACCAGAACTTTTAATTCATAAGATTAGTTTATCTCCCTTTGACTCCTCTTGTATTGTAGAACACAACATATGAAGAGGAGAGACATGTCTTTATGTTGGTGATCGCAACTATCAATGACATCCAGGCACATCACTCTCCTGTCCTCATCATCCAGAGATTTATCCGCGGATTTCTGACCCGTAAAAGGTGCAACTAATTACTCTGCTTTTTCCCATATGACTTATTCCATTTTTTATTATTATTTTGATAAAAGCCCATTTTATTGGCCTTGGGATTCAGACCTGTGAAAAAGAGAATTTACACAATAAAATTTAATAAGGTGCTTATCTTTATATGGTACAGAAGTGTATGACTAACATTTAATCTGTCTCTTCTCTCACCTTAATCCTTGATAGACAAACATATTTTATTTACAAGTATCTTGATTGCTGTAGTTGTAAACACCAATCTGAGTTGTGTTAATTCAAAGTAAGTTTATGTACAAAAAACTATTAAGGTATGCATTAAACTGTATCTGACACAGATTTCCTTTTCATGTGTTTTTAGACTTGGACATACTACCAAAAAGCCAAAGACAGCATCAGGGCTTCAACTTCCCAACATCAACCAAGAGTCCCACATTCCCCCTCCCCCAAGCTCCTCCCCGGATCTGTCCCATGCCATCCTTCAGGACTCCAGTTACACCAATCTGGAACTGGATCTGTTCCCAAGGACCAGGCCAGAGTCATCAGCCCCTAGTGAAAGCTTGACCACCACAAATTCATTCATTAGAGAGGTAACTTATATGATTTTATTTTAGGAGGAAGTGGAATTATTAAATGCATGAACAGTATTCCTTTTTTATGGTAATGTCATAAGATGAAGTCATATTTATACCAATTACAGTAAAACACGCTTATAACAAAGTGCCAGGGAACGAAGATTTTCCTTCGCTATGAGAGTAATTCGTTATATATTTCAATTATGGTAAACAACATGTAATTAAGTCATGGGGAATGTAAATCACTTCGCTGTCAGCATCAATTCATTATAAGCATGCTCGCTATAACTGTTTTTCTGTACTCAGAGTACCCATTATAAGTTTGTTTACACTCCTGTTCCAGCCGCCCATGTCCCCAAGTGATGCACTGACGCCTGTACCACAGGATGCAGATGTTCCAAAAAAGAGAAAGAATCTTCTGATCAATCTTGCCAAACTTCAGAGTGGTACATTCTCTACTTTGTATGATGAAGCCATAGCCATAGAGACAATATTACCTGACTCCTCATATGATAAGATAGGATCAGCCAGGCTAGAGACACGACGCAGCAGGAGGAGAAAAAAGAAGGAACCACAGCGAAGAATAGTGAAGAGTGTGAAGCAGTTCTTTGGTCCTGTGGTGGAGTCGGAGAAGATTGAAGACGTGGCTGCAGAGGTCCCTGGTGAGGAGATCCCGATCACAGAGTATCGCTTGAGGGGAATGAAGCCAGAAATCTCATTTATTGATGCAACAACTGAAATGATCCTAGAGAAACAAGAAGCAGGTAGGCTGATCAGAGATGCAGAGGATGTCATTCATATCCGCGCCAGAGATGCTCCAAAGCCAAAAGTAACTCCTCGTAAAGCAGTCACAACGGATCAGCGGATATTTTCTAGAGTGCACGGAACTATGGGTATATCCAGTTTATTGGCAGTTCATCAAGCTTACAAGGACAGAGAGAAGGCTGAGCAAGCTGCTGCCAAGATGGAACACATTTTAAACCTGAGGGATGAAAGAGATCGAGCAAAGGAGAGGATCCGCCTGTTTCAGGATGAGAAGAGAAACCAGGCTTTGAAGAAGAGGGATCAAGAGAAAGCTAGGATGTTGGATGCTCTGGAGCAGAGAGAGATGAAGAGACTGAGTTATCTGGACAGAAGGCAGGATTTCAAGGCCAAATCTTCAGATATGACTCGCTCAGTAAAAGCTGATTTCACATTCATCACCGAGTTCAGTAATCAGCATACTTCAGTGTCCAATGCACTGATGCGCCATGACAAACAAGCCAAACAAGAGGACATGTTCAATCAGAAGTCAGAGGTTGTGATGGGTCATAGGTCAACAAAGGTTGAGCAGCAAGATGTGGTAAAGAAATACTTGGAGCATCGACAGTTGATGAGACAGACTGAGTCTGCCATGGCTAAGAATGCTCTGGATGCCAGAATGCTGCAGGAGGCCAATGATCGGCTGATGGAGGCGAAACAGAGAGTGGCTCAGCAGAAGGCCAGAAGAGAAACGGTGCAGGCCTTCTACCCTCTCCCACAGACGGTCAATCCAGCCCCGGCTACCCCCAACACACGGAACTTACCTCCCCCCACGGCCCAGTCTCTCCCAACCACCCCAGCAGCTGGGGCCAGTCATTTCGAGGCCAACGTGATAGTGTCTCAGGGTCGCCTTGGAAAACACCCAACCCTCGTCACGTAACCATTTTCTGATAACGCTTTGCGTTAGTTTGTTAATCTTGGGCATGAACTGTCACCTATCTTACTTACCAGTAACTAACTAAATTTAACATCAACTTTTAATGAATGAATGTAGGTATCATGTATGAAATGCTATTGATGTATGTGAAACGGGGACATTTAAAAAATTTCATAAAATGCTTTATTGTTTAGCAGATCGAGCTGCCCCCTTGCTCACTGTACACTGTGCTGTAGGATTTTCTCGTGTCTCCCTATTTGTCTTTGTCATTAATGATAAACCATCTTACAAGAAAATTTAATGTTTTTGTATGTGCATACAACAAGTATTTCAAGCAACAACAACCATATGTAAACTTATTTACTCAGGAATAATTTATTTTATAAATGAATTTTACTGTCAATTTAATTATCTAAATATGATGTACCTCTAGATTAGAGCACTGTTATGCATGTATTTGTTTATAATGTAGCCCCAAACCCACATACCGTATACAAAGTGATTCTTACAAAGAGCGAGCCATGTAATACCGAGTAGTAGGAGGAATTACTGGCTGTTTTTTATTTGTGTATTTTTATATGACCGTTATACTAGAACTAGCCTACAAATATACCCTAACATGTCAGCATGTGTGTACATTTATGTTATTTATTCATTAACAGCTTACTGTGATTTAAAAAAAACCTCTATTGTCATATCTTTTCTGACAGACAGTTTGAAATAATTGCAGTCCTACTATATAGTTGGATGCCAGAATTCAATCAGTAGACAGCCAATGTGACAGTTTTTGTACCCAATCCAGTGCCAAAGTCTCCAATGTTCAGCATTTAATGAGCTGGTTTGCTCAGTGTTATGTGGACCATTTAGTTGCTGCAGTCAGATGTATGTGTTATAGAATGCTGAATGGGGTCTGTTTGTACAACAATACATGTAACAGCATTACTTACAGCCAACAATTCCAAGTTTGTATTGAACTGCTTTCATCCTGTGAACATTTTCTGTTTTGTCTTGCAAAGATATGAAAATCATAGCTTTTTGAGTCGATCATTGATTTAACTACTGTTTGTTTTGTATTTTTGATAACAAGACTACTTTTCTCCATCTGAAGGTTGTGACATCGTGCTGAGGTGTGCGAGTTACCTCCATCTTTGAACACTCTGCCATCATCTGTTTCAGCTCTCTGTGATATTATGTGTTGTGATTATTCCTTCTGTTGTGTTTTTGTTTAATCATTATTAATGTCTCAATTCTTACACAATTTAAAATAAAATGAAAAAATGAAAAAAACTTTTTTGAGAATTATTTTGATTTAGCATGTATATGACTTCAAATGTTAATTATTGGAATGGGATTTCTGGGGCTTTTATCTTATTGAAACTCAATACCAGGTCTAAAATTGATGTTCAAAGCTCAAGATTAAAGCCATGATAAACATTGTAAAAAGATGAAATTTGTAGCTAAACCAGAATTATAATGAAAAAGAATTTTATAAGGTAAAGTCAATTCAAACAAAGTAAAATGTTTTAATAAAACAAGACGAGTGATCATCATAATGAATTGAAATCACATGCAGGGAGAGCCTTAAAAAGATAAACATAAAACAAAAGTTATTTGAGATTCCATTTATTTTCAAAGTCAATGATGACATAAAATATTGTGTTTATCTTTTACAAGCAATTCATTTTCTGAATTGCTTATGTTCATTATAAGAGATAAAACTGCCTTTGAAAAAACATATTAAGAACAGCAGGAGTATAGGAAGGGACTCAACAACAAATAACAATATCCTAGGACAAAGTAAAACAACAATGACAGCCAGGAACACAGTAATAAATAGATAGAGGGCTCGCTCGGACCTAGTGTTGTAAGCTGTCTATGACAGCGTGTGTGAAGTCTGAGGTGTAAGCATAGCCTCCCATGTCCCTGGTCTTCACCTGAAACACAAAAACAATCATGGATTATTCTTTTACAAGACTGTTTTCAATTTCAGTAAAAGTGTTAAATTCATCAGAACTTATTTAACCCCATTTCTTGCTATGATTATGGAAACACCATCAGATACTAGACAGGTTTTACTGTGTAGACCAACCTTCTGGGTCTTTATGACCCTGTGTACAGAGTCCTCGATCAGCTTGGCGTGGTAATCCAGGTGGATGTGCTTCAACATGTTGCAGGCCGACAGTAAAGTCGCTGTGGGGTTAGCTATGTTCTTTCCTATGGCTTCAGCAAAGGCATGTCTCGCACCCTAACAGAAATACACAAAAAAGATTACAAAATTGTATGCACAGTAGAAAATCTAGGCAAGACTTAGCTGAACTGAATCTCACCTAAATTAGAACAACAGAAATCCATTTAACTAACGCTCTCTCCTCTTTCTGACTGAGAACATACTGTACCTGTTCAAACACTGCTACATCTGAGCTGTAGCTCTCCCCTGGGACTACCCCTGCCCCACCCACTAAACCGGCTGCAAGGTTGTCAACAATGTTTCCATAGAGATTTGGCATCACCATGACATCAAACTGATGGGGATTAGAAACAAGCTACAAAGACAATGAGTAAAAAGTGTAAAAAAAAATGTACCTGGAGACATTGTATTAGTCTTTGATTCAGAATGATTTAAAACACATCATTTATTCCTTTTTTCCTTCTTTAGTACAGTATCTCCTTTACTGTTAAAAATTTGGTCATTGTATACAAAATGTAAAGATACAATTAGGCATACATGTATGCTGTACACGATTATATGGTACCTGCATACAACAGTTGTCAATAATCATTGTGTCAAACTTGATCTTGGGATAAAACTGTGCCACTTCCTCACAGCATTTGATGAACAAGCCATCTCCCAACTTCCTGTGTACAAAAGCAGTAAATGAATAAATATGCTACAGTGAACATACAGATATATATTTTTACACACACATTACTTGGAATCTGTCAACTGAATTAAAAATATTAATATAATATTGCAGTATTATCACTCCATCTAACACTAAATACATGTATACCAGTATTCTATAATAAACATGTATACCAGTATTCTATAATATGAAACTTTAATCATGTTATTATTCAAAGGACAAATGATAGAAAACAATATGTTCATATTCTAAGAACAAATGAATTTTAAAATAAAGCTACGACAAAAAAATGATCGATATGACATCATTCTGTTAGTATATTAGACATGAACTTGCGAAGTTTGACTTACATGATGTTGGCTTACTTATATGGTGTTGGCTTACTTAAATGATGTTGGCTTACTTAATGATGTTGGCTTACTTACATGATGTTGGCTTACTTACATGATGTTGGCTTACTTAATGATGTTGGCTTACTAACATGATGTTGGCTTACTTAATAATGTTGGCTTACTTACATGATGTTGGCTTACTTAATGATGTTGGCTTACTTACATGAAGTTGGCTTACTTAATGATGTTGGCTTACTTAATGATGTTGGCTTACTTAATGATGTTGGCTTACTTACATAATGTTGGCTTACTTACCTGATGTTGGCTTACTTACATGATGTTGGCTTACTTACATGATGTTGGCTTACTTAATGATGTTGGCTTACTTACATGATGTTGGCTTACTTAATGATGTTGGCTTACTTACATGATGTTGGCTTACTTAATGATGTTGGCTTACTTACATGATGTTGGCTTACTTAATGATGTTGGCTTACTTAATGATGTTGGCTTACTTAATGATGTTGGCTTACTTACATGATGTTGGCTTACTTAATGATGTTGGCTTACTTAATGATGTTGGCTTACTTAATGATGTTGGATTACTTACATGATGTTGGCTTACTTACATGATGTTGGCTTACTTAATGATGTTGGCTTACTTACATGATGTTGGCTTTGTGAACTGCTGTCACTTTACTTCTGTTGTGCTTCATGGCATAGTCAAAAGCAAACTTGGCGATTCTCTTTGAGTTTTTCCTAGTGATGATTTTCAAACTCTCAACAACTCCAGGTACTGTCTGTCAATATGTATGAAGTAAATCCATTATTAAGCATAATAGAAAAGTTAAAAATATTTTAAAAGATGTGTAGAAATGATCCACATTTTCCCACTTCAGTTATACCATATACCAAAGGCTGACTTCAAAACTTAAAGCATTGTACAAATACACTCTTGTAGTTTGAGTATTAAAGATGTTGGCTGATAAGAGCCCAACATCATGTCTGTACATGCACAATTACAAGAGGGAGCTGTACCTCATGTTCCAGGGCACTGTACTCCCCCTCCGTCTGTTCACGGATAATCACAAAGTCCAGATTCTTGTGTCTTGTCTTGAATCCTGGCAGACTTTTAATGACAACTACGTTGGCAAACAGGTCTATTTCAGTTCTAAAATGTAACAGGTTTATGTAATGGAATCTAGTACATTGTTAAACAGATCCAGAGTACAGTCCATTTCTTTACAGATGTTTTATTTCTTTTAGTGTGTAAAATTGACCCTACCTGATCTTCATATTAAGGGTCTGTAGGATCCCTCCCTTCAGCTGGCTGGGCGTGCTGATAATGCCCTTCAGTCCTACCCCATTCTTCTTGAACGATTTAACAGCTGTGTCTAGATTTGCACTCATGGATGGATTAGTTTCACTGAGGAAAGAAGACCACATCGCATACAATAATAAGCCAAAACACTACATTGATCATCTAGCATTTGGCATTAATGTGTTCATCAAATGTGAGAATCTGTTTTCTTAACTCCATCAGGGATAGGATATAATGCATTTATCTGATTGTATCAGTATCATTGAAAAACAAAATGCTTTTAACCTTGGTATAAATTAGTAAATAATACATGTCATAGTACAACTTTACCTTAAATAAATTTCTTCAAACTTAACAGGAACTCCTGCGGCTTGGAAGACGTCCTTGACACTGTGCATAAGTTCTGGTCCCACCCCATCCCCGGGGATCAGTGTCACCGTCTGACAGCTATCAGCAGACGAATCCTGGGTCTTTGAAACAAACAATGAGCATCAAAGTCTTCAAATTCTTAACTAAGTGTAACTATGATATTAGATGCACAATATTGTTGATAACAATTCATAGCAGTACACAGATACTGTAGGTAACTTACTGATGATAAAGCAGGTATGCTTCTGTGGAACAGACATTTAGAGAGAAAAGATGCCTCCTGCTGCTGTAAAAGAAAATCAAGATTTCACTCTATAAACAAAGCCTTACTTATGATTATATATTAGAGAATTGAAATACAACATGTATATACCAGCTACTGGTCGAGTACCTAAAGGCTGGCTTCACTAAAATTTACCAACCAAAATATCTCCTGAACCTGATTGTTATCTGCCTATTGTTTTTTTGAGATTATAGGCAGGTTCTTTGGGTATCTAGATCTCATAACTAAAATGAAGTGACAGAACTTAGGGGCAAACAGACTAATGATCGACAGAGTGTCCAGAGAGCTGGTGAAAGCTTATATATCTCATTACATTTGAGAATCAATATCTCATTACATTTTAGAATCAAATAAACTAACTCTCACCAAGTTTATTTCATTCATGCCGAGTGCTTGGCTGCCTCGATAAACTTCTCAATTATATATTGCCAAGAGACATGTTTGTATAATTATTTAAAACAGCACTAGACACTAATTTCTGTGATTAAGTATCCCAATAGTGTAATATAATAATACAAGCTACCTAACATTTAGGTTTTTATAAATATCTAATAATAAGCAAATGTGGTGTAAAGATATCTTTGGACAGAGTATATAAACCTACTGCACGCCAATAGACCCCTTCACGGTAACTGTGATATTGCTCTCCTGCAGGGCAAATTGATATCCTTTGCCGAAATTTTCTTTGGTATATAATTAGATGATGTAAATGAAACAATTGACGTTACATCATATTTTACCAAATTATGTTATTTTGCCCTGTAAAAGAGCAGTACCGCAGTTACCGTGAAGGGGTTAATAGTACATGTACAAGATTAATTCCTTCCATCAATATGGTCAAATATTTGGTACAGAAAAGATCAAATATTGGGAATTAAAATCATTATTTAAATTTTAAATAAACGATACCTTTAAGTCTTATATTTATGTTAAATATTTAGTTCTATAACATAAAACAAGAGTACAAAGAAACAGTGCAGACCTCGCGTTAACTTAATTATGATTGTGGCTAACATGTCTGCTGTTACTTATAAATCATTTTTTTCAAATTTTATTGATTTTTTAACAGAAATTACTTCTACTGATGAATTATACTCAATCTTAAATGAACCCCCCAAACAATAAACAAAGTCACAACCGTTTTGTGCTTTAAATAATTGTAAATACCTTGATTTGACAAAGTCGTCTGAAGACAGTCCTTGAAACGA
The DNA here is from genome assembly GCF_025612915.1 of Magallana angulata. Taxonomy (NCBI): domain Eukaryota; kingdom Metazoa; phylum Mollusca; class Bivalvia; order Ostreida; family Ostreidae; genus Magallana; species Magallana angulata. Next base: position 2,842,947 of record NC_069117.1, read on the forward strand.
AAGAGGACATGTTGCCTGAATAAACAGATTACGGAATGTCGAACCCGAACTAAATTCGTCACTAATGCATTGCTAAGCATAGGGTTTTGACACTTTTTTGCTGTTGCTTAGATTCTGTCAAACCCATGTGTTGCTAGATTATGAATTCTTGTTCTGAAAAATTTATTAATTACTTCTTTAATCCCTGATACTGGGTGAAACATTCTACCTATATTTCCACGCAGTACACATTTATATAATTATGTAAATGTAACAAAATTTGCCCTATTCGTTGTAATCCTGTTAATAAAAGGTTACATGTATGTAAATAATGATATTCATCAATAATTTTTTTATTTAAATCAAAGTCATATGATTACATGTCAAATTAATTTTTTCTGACCCCAGATTTTGACACTAATAATTTATAATTGCATCTCTTAAAAGCAGACCATGCACACTTTTGTTCTAAAATATGAAGTGAGCCTAGCAGAACCAGAAATCTCAAACACAAATTCAAATGATTATTTGATAATTTAATCAAAATGCATATAAATGTAGTTGTACACAGAGATCTAACAGCACGGTCAGGTTTTTATGATTTGAAAAAAAAACCCATTAACTACAGTTATATACATGTAATTTGATATTGATCTTGGATATTCAAAGAAACATTGTAAATGTACCTACAATCTTCAGAGAAGACATAAAATTTTTATAAATGTAAAGTACTATTTTCTCAACAATTTAAAATATCCCAGAGCATACATAGTACAATGTCCTTTGAAATTTCTAAAAATAAAATTTACTGGAATTAGTCATAATATTTTTAAGACTGTAAAGACACAGACAGTAAATTACAAATCACTTAATTAAAATGCTTATAGACTTGTTCCGGGAAATCTCTACAGTAGGTATAAACATGTATACCTTGTTGTTTCAAATTTTCTACTGTAATTAATGTTGAACTTCAGAGATCAAAATAGAAAATGTAAAAAAAAAACCCAAAAAACAAAGGTCGCATATTGCACGCATCAAAAACACACACTCTACATATAGAACTACACATAATACTATATATGCACATGATATAATAAATAACTGTTCATACAATTTCCAAACACTGAGTGGTAATTTTCTAGTCATATCATGGTGAATATAAAGAATACAAAAATGACTGTGTATAATGGAATGCATCTATTGTCCTACACAACAGCTATGCTGTAACCACTGGGGCTCGTCACAATCTTTTTTGTTTTCTATTTTGTGGTCAAAAAGTTAAAAGACAAACAAATCAGGATGAGTCCATGCTGTGGCATTCCGAAATCATCAGACTTTGAATCTGGTGCAGTACCAGTATAGTCTCCCTTTTGCAAGTGGCTGTACAATTATAACAAATACACATAAAACCTTCCAAAACATCAAACACAACAGTCCAAATTTTAGACTAAATCGAAATCAGTAACTGTTATGCAAATTATACATGCAGAATTCTAAATGTATCACAAACACGTTAAAATATATTTTACCTGAACAAAATTGCACGCCACAAAAATGATTCCTTGTAAAAAATGATTGGATAAACAAATTTTATCATAGAACAAAATGTCAATAAAACACATGCAGTCAGTGAATTAATCTACATTTCAATGTTAATACAAACATGTATGTTTTGATTCTTTCTATGGAAAATAAATACATGTAAAACAAGTCTCAACTATTTACATAGCTAAAACTCTTCTAATAGAAACAATCTTTTCCTATTGTAATGATGTGAAAAATCACTGTTTTACTCCTTTCCAATGTGGCCTTAGTACAGAACAGTGAAATCCTTTAACTTGTACATTCATAGTTCCAAATCCTGGGGGACACACTTGCATTGGTTGGTAGTTTTGTTTTATCAGAACATATGGATCAAGAACTCTCGATTGGCTACAATCTTTTCTCCTGGTCACACTGGCATGGGAAACTGTTGTGCGTAGTTCAGAGGTTTGTCACTTTTAACATCTGATGAATCTTCCCTGGTAACAAAACATCAGATAAGATAAGCAGTTGGAACACAATGCACATCAATACATTAGGTGATAAAATCAACAGAGGCATTTTATTTTCAATTAAAAGTGATTGTTGATAATTTCACCTATCTTTATTATAACTCTAATTCACAATAAATGCAAATTCAGAGGCAATATTTTCATATGTAGATGTATACCTAATATATATCTCAAAGAAAAGGTGAATTTTTGCTGGTCAAATGGTGTTACCGGTAATATTTACATGATGTTTTGTCAAATTGAAAATTATCTATATAAAAAAGAATTTGATAATTGTATCTGTTTGGGATTGATGAAATCAATGAGACATTACCTGTGTGTACGGAGAGTTGTGTTCTGAAGATGAATGGAGTCTGGGAGGAGTTCTACGTTCCTCACGCTGCCAAAGAAGTCTGTCAGTAGCACCTTGTTCACATCTCTCCTAAACAGGTCCGTACGTTTAGCAACTGTTGATATGCACTGGTATTTGGGACAAACCTCAAGCTACAAATACCACAAAAGATTCATCTCTGTGAGATCTTTGTTACAGAGAGATGTATAAATGTCTACCCACATTGACAGACTAGAGAACAGCTGCAGTGTTTGACTTACAAACTGTCCCATGGTTTTCTTACTGCCAGGAGTGACCGTCTCCAAAAATTCTAGTGCATAATATGTATATCTATCAATGACATACACACCAATGCTTGGGTCCACGTGATGCTGAAACATACAAACAGCAACATGTCACTTCATTTTTTGAAGAACTAACAATTGTAATTACATGCACAAGAAAAATATTTGATAGCATTTAAAAATAATTAATTATAATCATTATCTACACAACAAATTCACTGAATTCTTTCTCAACATTTTTTTTTTATCACCACCAACATTGTGCTCTTCTCACATCCCATAAGGAAATTACTGAGCACGTATAAACTACAAGCCATGTTACTAACATTATTTTGCTTTGGATTGTGCATTATTATCTCCCTTTAGAGTGTGCATTATTATCTCCCTTTAGTGTGTGCATTATTATCTCCCTTAAGAGTGTGCATTCTTCTCTCCCTTGAGAGTGTAGTCTCGCTTACCCCAGACTCTCGCTCTCGAGACTTATCTTATCAATTCGAGTGAATATCCAGAGAGGAACGCTTATTTTATGCAAATTTGAACCGCTTGGCATAAAACATGATAAATTTCGAACAAAACGATAAGTCTCGAGAGCGAGAGTCTGGGGTAAGTGAGACTATTGAGAGTGTGCAATATTATCTCCCTTGAGAGTGTGGATTATTACCTCCCTTGAGAGTGTGAATTATTATCTCCCTTGAAAGTGTGAATTATTATCTCCCTTGCAATTGTCCATTATAATCTTCCTTTAAATTGAACTTTATCATTTTGAGGTTATGATAACTGTAAGGGAATACATACTGAGAGCGAGTCCTCTCCCACTTTACTGCTGGCCACGGCTAGAATGTTGGGGGAGTAGAACTTCTGGAACATGGACTCCGCCTGGCATGTATCAATCATGAAAAACACCTCATGGTATCTGGAAAATAAATTTTGATTAAATTAAATGAGAATTTCCACTTTAAAGGGTCATAATCATTATTTCAGCTGAACATTTTTAACTATTTGCTTTTCAATTCTTTTTGACTTTGACCTTTTAAAGTATTTTTATTGGGTACGCAAAATTTGAATGTAGTTGCTGTTTAATGAGTAAGACACAGAGCTCATAATTCTATGTCTTTTGCAAAATGCATGACAAGTTTGGCCAACTAATGGACAATCGTATATGGTCATAATAAGCCCACAATACATGTACTCCTACCTTCTCTTCTGCCACATTTGTTCAAAAGCATCTGCTAGTTCAACATTGGAAATTTCCTCTGCATCTTGGAATTTTAGAAATCCATCACCTCCGTGACCTGCATTAATAATTAACACAAAATTTGTTAACATTTCTATAAATCTTACTGTTTTTCAGCTCATTCGATACATCCATCAACTATTTTCAAGCAAAATTCATCCTATCAAAAGTCTACCTGTCATATACACCAAAACATTGGAGTGTTCATCAGACAGCAGACGTTTACTTCTTGGGGTGCTAGGGGGCAATCGGCCAGTCAGAACTCGAATGAAGTTTTCCACTGTTACCTGAAATAAATACCACAATACACCCGGCTCAAATCCACAATAGTCCACCTTTACCAAACACGTACTGGTACACTTCGTATCCAGGATAAACCATCGCCTCTAGAGGCACTCACCTTGTATCCATGATAGTCCACCTCTACTAGAGGCCCTCGCCTCATATCCACAAAAGTCCCCCTCTATTAGAGATACTCATCTTGAAGGCTCAAAAATCCACTTTCTACTAGAGGCACCTTGTACCCACATTTAGCCACATCTCCTAGGGGCACTCACCTCCTTTCTATGATAGCCACCTATAAAAGAGGCACTTACCTCGTATCCATGAGAGTCCACCTCTACTAAAGACACCTGCCTAGTATCCATGATAGTCCAACTCTACTTGAGTCATTCACATCCACAATAGTCTACCTCTACTTGAGTAACTCACCTCATATCCACGATAGTCCACTTCTACGTCGTCTCCATACACATTAATCTGGTTGTTGGCATTGTTGAAAACAGTAGCTGCAAAATATTAAATGAATCAAATTCTAAGTTCTCAAGATTTGATACAAAACATCAGAATTGAGTACTTTCTTGTAAAATATGGAAGCTACGTTGTAAAATATGGAATCTACATCTTATGAGCTTAAATCTTAAGAATTGTATTTGAAATTTAAGTATGATGGCCATATATGCTAAAATAGGAATTTGTCTTTACAATAAAACTCAGTTATATAAGCAAAGTCATAAAGACTACAAAATTTACCTCACTATATCCATTTTTTGATACATCCATAAAACGAATTTATAATAGATAAAGTGAATTAAAAAAAAACAACTTTTGATAAAGAAAATAACATCTTGAAGTTTTTTAGAAACTTATGATTTTCTGATTTAATTATTTCTGTGGAAATAAATTCCTTCAAACAATAATGTAAATTGCTATTGTTAATTTTTAAACTTTTAAACTTCATTATTTTCACATAATTATACAAAACTCAAAATCAATTGGCTGTATCATTCAATTCATTTTACCAGTGTTTTTTACAGCTAATTTGCTAGAGATTCCAGAAGACTATGCTATAATAGTAATTTTCTGTATCTGCACTAATACAGAATGAGTTTTACTGTAATTTCTCAGATTACAGATTCTGATTCTCAGATTCAGCATCCAAGTCTTTCAAGTCCATAAGTAGGTCCAGATGCATCATCCATTCAAGTTTTGTGAAGATAGGACAAGTAATAGCTTAGATACAGGACCTGCAACAAAAACTTTAACCAGGTCCGGACGCCGACGCCGAGGGTATAGCATAAGCTCCCCCTGACTTCGTCTCGGTGAGCTAAAAAGCAAAGATTTCATGCAATATGTTAATGACAGGCTAATTAAATGAATAATGTTTCTTCTTACCAGGCCTGGGATTTCTGGGATTGCATGCCATGTCATCTGCCACCATCAAAATAATGCGACTGAAATCAGAATATTGTGTCTTAATAAAATCAGAATCAGGATTCATTATCATTAGCTCTCTATAATAGCAATTTAGGTAATGATTCTACTTTGATATTAATTTCATTCCTGTTATTTTTTTTTTCCATGTCCGTTTGGCAAACATATCCTTGTGAATAAAAAAAATTCTGAATTGAACAAGTACTTATTCATCAATTTGATTTTAAATCCAAATTTATGGTGCATGTGGCGGAAATTACAAAAATGATAAAAATATTAGTACACAATTAGTTAATCCTTCACAAAGACCTAATTTACACAAATCAATTCAAAACTGTCAACTTTTGATAACAAGTAGTCACTTTGGAAAAATATTTTTGAGCAAAACTAGTGAAGAAATTCTTTATATTTTTTCTTTTTTTTAATATTACGAGCAGTGATCAATCCACTGATTTTTTTTATACCTTCCAATTACCTGTGCAAATAATACTGTGGTTTCACCACTATTCGTAGAATACCAATTTTCGAGGATTTCGTTGTTATGTTTATCCACTAAATTAAATGTTCATTGAAGTGCAATTTCTACTGACATTTTGTATGGATAGGATCATTGGCCACAAATTGACATATCCTTGAAACTGTGATATTCATTGAATCCATGAAAATTGATACCCATGAATATCAATGAAACAACAGTACTTTATTGATGTGTGTGTACATGAATGAATATGTGGTGAAAGGAAACAAAAATAAATACAAAAAATCCAGTGTACAACTTGTATATACCTTTAAATTCTTAAATACACTGAATAAATGTGAATAAAAAAATTGATTTTTACAAAAATCACAAACAAAGGTAACAAATAACTTCTAAATAATAAAGTGTGTATTGCATACTGTAGATATCATATTTTTTTACTTGAGTTCTTAATTCTGCAACTCTGTTATTTTGTACCAAATCCTGAGACTATAAAATTCCGAATGCCAATTAACTTTTATAAAGATATTATATAGTTCATAAATGTCAAGAAAAATAAAGGTGGGAAACTGAAATTCACAAAGGGTTCTTCCAAACTTAAGGGGATATTATTTCCCTGCTTTTAATGACTGGGAATCTACAACAAAATCATTCATTTCTTAAAAAACAACATATTAACCTAAGTACAATTATTATTTGGACGTGGATGTATTGAAATACACCAAACCTATCAGGTATTCCAAGTCTTTTACAGCTTCTGTAGATGGAGAGAACATTGGCAACATGTCGGTAATTAAACCAAAATCTAGAGGTGTCCACAAGTACTGCCCAGTTATTTGTATGTCCACTTTTGAAGAATTCCTCTGGACTTGTTCCTGCACACTGAAAAGAAATCAAAAGGCTCATATATATGGCATATATTTTCAGGTTCAAAATTTTGAAAACACTGCTTATACCAATGTTATTATAAAATTTTCCTGAAAATTTTTTAAGAATTTGATTGCAATTCAACAACATCTTTTATTCATTTATTTTTAACTCAAAAAATATGCAAACGCTTTTATTTAACTGCCTAAAACAGTCATCAACAATGCTGAAATTCCAGATTGAAATATTCAGGAAAGTTTTCAGGAATACATTCATACAATGATGTTTTCTAATCAGGTCAAATTCACAGTACATTGTAAAAAAAATAAAGCAATAGTCTGTCCCTAGGTATTAATGCAGCACCGTTGGACGATTATTTATAATAATACACATGCCTGTGAAAGAAGTGATGTCAAAATAGTTGAAAGGGAAATTTTCAAAGATAATTTCATTCACGCATTCTCATTTTTTACTGGGCAATATTCACAGGAAAGAAAACTGATTTCATAGGGAGATATAAAATGGGGAATGTTGGCATCTTTTCTTCATTCGGAAGTCACTCGGAATACCTCGCACAGTTTTTTAACGTTATCATCTGGGTCTCTTACAATACAAAATGTCCATTGACATCACAATTTTTTAGCTGTGTCTGCAAAGCTAGAGGGTGTTTCAAAGAAGAAATCTTGGAGATTTTTCATACCTTTGAATGAACATTGTTTGAATCCTTGGGTATTTGTAAATATTGAGTAATTAAGCGAAATGTGAATCGGGAATATTTTGGGACAGAGTATAGAAGAACAGAAAAAAATTCCACATAAATCATTTCAAATGTAAACACACATGTAACATTATATTTGCTTTACTTCCTGCAGTGGTGTTGAAACAGTCATATCTGATTAAAATAAGCAAAAAATACAAAGATTTTTGTAAGTGAGATACTATTGTACAGGGAATTTATCGAAAACCACACTCAATCAGGTTCAGCATAATTCCTTGATTTAGCTATATAGCTTTTATAAGCTATATGGCTTTAGTAAATAAAGCTATTCCGAATATTACCTATACATGTAAAGTGAAACTCAGAAATGACAGAATGCCATATAAACACCTGGTCAGCAAGTACTTGCACAGTCAAGTAAATTTTATTCCAAATTCAAATATATCACAGTTTTAAAACTTTTGATTGCATGGAATGATTTTAAACGTACCTGGTGCAAAAATGCAAAAGCTATTAACTGAAAATAAAAGTTGACCATGGGCGCAGCCATATTGATTTTTTCCGAAAATATTAATGCGCGAACGAGTGCAAGCAATATATTATAATAACAAACTTTTTAAAGCAAAAGTGGTATTTTAAAGCAACTGATTGTCATATCTTAAATATTCTATTAGTATATCAACACTTTATGGCGATAATATATTAAGATCTAATTATAGATAAACTTAAGAACTATTTTCCAAACACACCGGAAGTCGAACTTTTAGAAAGGGTTTGTTGTCCTTAGAGACAAGTGCTTTGAAGATAACGAGAAAAGTGTCTCTCATCATTTTGCTGCGGGGATACTTAATTCGGCAAAATACCACCCAAAAAGGAGTCCTACATCCGAGTCCGTAGCGGAAAGATGTCTACGGAGGATGCCAAGTCGTATCTGTCAAAGCGGGAGATCCCGCGGCTCTTTGAGGTTGGCAAGTTTTGCAACTTCTGATGTTATATAGTAAATCATGTGAATTAAACAAAAACGTGCGTAATTCAAAAAATCTGTTTTTTTAAATAGTGCAGTATTGGTAAGAAATGACAGTTGAAGGAAATAAATTAATGATAACTTGTAGATTTATGAAATATTACACATATTTTTATCGTTGCTATTTTTGTGTTTTGATAAACATTTTACTGTATTGAATGTGCAGCTTTTGACACTAGGTGATTTCAAAATAATTGAGATCAGATACTTTAAAACTACTTGCATGAAGATTTTTTTTTAATTCAAATTAGCAATTCATGAAAAATTAAAATTTAAGCTTTACTCTTCTTTTCTAGCTAAATTATATATATCGCGATACATTTATATACAAAAAATAGAAATTGAGTAGATTAACTTTGCACAGGTATATTTGCATCTTATAAACATTAAAAAACTTTACTATAGCCTATGTCATATTTTGAAAGCTTTTTATGAGTTAAAGGGAAAGAAAATTTTATGACAAAATAATATTTCACTTTGAATGAAAAGTTTTAGCTAATTTGACTGATAGTAATGCATCAATATGATATGTTTTTTATTTTCCTTGTCATTACAAAAGAATTTTAGAAATAATCTTTCCGGGTAAATGTACGTAATATTGTCATCCTGGTGAACAGATTATAATTTATTTTCTCATTGATATAAATCTTAATACAGAGGAGGCGAGTACTTGGCATGATAGGATATTGTGTTAAAAGGATTGTTGTGTTTTCTGACAGAGTCTGATGACGGGGCTGATGTATCACAGACCACAGGACCACATCAAGTACCTGATTGAATGCCTCGAAAAGGTCAGGGACAAAGGATATCAGAATGTCACCTGGAGTTCATTTGTAGATATACGCAGAGCTAAAACACCACTGCCACCTATTGACCAAAATGGTCAGAAAAGGCCAGGGTCAAGGCCAAGGTCACGTCCTTCCTCTCGAGCAAAGACTCCCGTAAAAATAGGTATGCTTGGTAATAGAATACCTTAATTGTGGTATTATTTAGTAATTAAATGATACATTTGATTGCATACAAATGCTTTGCTACTGTTTATTGACTTTTTGTGCCTTTTATCTTTAATGTAGAATGATGGTTAAACAAATTAAATCTTTATTAATGCATTATACTAGCTGCTGCACAATTTTTTATCCAATAACTTTAGAATTAAGTAATGAGATTTTATTGAATCGTACAACAAAATTCAATTAAAAAATCGAATAACATTTTGAAGTCAAATTTAGAAATGTGTATACTAAATTGGTGACACATTGCTAAGATATACTTTAAACAATATAGTTTCAAGAGCACATACAAGGACTTGTACATGACAGAAGGAATTGTATGTGCATTAGGATATATATGATAACAATGTGATAGACGGTGTCTCTAATTCCATCTAATTAATTGATTCCTACCATGGTGAATGCGACACTGCTTTTACAGCATACAATAATGCACAATAACTTAACATTGCCACATTTATATAAGAGTGTGTTCATTAGAGACATCAGTCTCTGTAGAATTACCTGTTGAATTTGTTCACAACAGGCAAGGAGTATTTCTGGATCGAACAATACGACTCTCCAGCAGGTAGAGCAAGCATCATGATTGTACTGACAGATCGACCTAATCCCCAATGTTACTCTAGCTACCTCATGTGTGTTGTTACATCAACTGTTCACTTATCTCTAATTAAAACCCATCTAATGGTCTCTTTCTCTGCGACTGACTTCCCATGAAGTGAGCTTTTAGGAAATAAATTGCAATTTCAGCTCGGTATTGATTTAGCCTTTTTCCACACGCAAGAAGTTTATTGTATTTTTTCCCCTTTATTGTATTTTGATCATCATTAATGTTGATTGTTTATCAACTGATCTAATAAGCATTATCTTTTGAATCTTAGTAGTGTACAGTACACAGATTTAGTGTAAGCTAGGCTATATGAATATTCCAGATCAACATGATCACCTTAATTCAGTTATTATCAGATATGATCTCCTTTCAGACTTTAACTTGTATTCCTCTGATAATTAATTAAGAAATGTGACTAATCATATTACAAACTCAGGAGGTGCTGATTTAATTTTCACTTTGTGGGATGCCTTGTGTCACATTACTCAGACTTCCCATGATTATCAGCACCCATTGTTTTGTCCTTGAGATTCCATTAAATATCATCAGTGATGATTTTACACAATATACAAAGTGTGTGGTTTAAGAAGCAAATTTCCAAGACAAAGAATTTTTTATTCAAATTTCATGTTGGTTTTTCCTAATATTGATGTTTTACTTTTTAATGTCCTTTCCTTTACTTGAAGCAAAAGAACAAACTATGTTTTTGAAGAAAAGAAAAAAAATTGAGAGTAAGATTTTTTAATGAAGTATGATAGTGCTAAAAGCTTTCTATTTTTTTACAGAGGAAAAAGAATCACTAGAGACCAGAAAGGGCTCACCATTGCCCCCCATCTCCAAGTCTCCCCCGCCTGGCAAGGCCGTCCTTCCAAACGTCCCAATCACACTGATCATGGGTGAGTCAGCGTGGTGGAAATTAATGTATTACGAGATTATGATAATCATTTCTAGAAAATAATGCGGATGACAATTTAAGGATAGACTAGGGAACCAGAATGACACTGCAGCGATACAACAATAAAACATGGTTATATCAAACGCCCTTAAAATGAATTCATGCTTACAGCAAACTCAGTTACATTAAAATATATTATAAACTTAATGGATATTAAACAAAGCAGAATTGCTCATTCCTGGCACTTTGCTGTAACCATCTTTTGCTATATATATTTATCTATCATGGCTTAACACATTATCAGAACATACCAGTAAAGAAAAATGCAGTCCACCTGGTATATGTACTTTAATTATCCTTTTATTGTCAGTCTCTCTTGATCTGTTTGATTTTCAATTAAAAAGGCAACATCAGGCAAAGAAAGTAGAATTTAAAATGGCTGTGCATGTATTTGTTTAATGACAAATTCCATAATGTTGCAATTAGTGCTTTTGATTTGGACAAATGTTCTGTTTTTTAGGATTCATTTCCCTCACAACTCTTTCAATTAATGTTAATTATCATTATAGTTGTGATTATCCCATTGACTGTTTTCACTAACAAGATTAAAATAATGTGATGGTGTACAGTACGAGACCATCATACTTTTGAGGTTACCGAGATTTCCCATGTCCTAATTAACAGATCTGCAGGACTTATTTTATGCGGATATGACTATAATACTTTCAATTATAAGTAGATATACTGAGTTTGATTTTGGATTGATTTCATTGTTGTTTCATTGTTATGTAGGCGGACCAGGAAGCGGCAAACTGACTCAATCCCAGAAACTGCTGGAGAAGAACCCGGGCTGGGTACATCTGTCAATGGGAGACCTTCTGAGAGCAGAGGTGGCTAAGAAAGGAAGTGCGGGGGCCAAATGGGGCATGATAGGGGACCTGGTATCACAGGGAGAAATGGCACCAGAGGTATTTAGTCAACTAACCCTGATCTTTGTTAAAAATCTTGTGTACATATTTTGCTTTAAGGGAAACATTTTCAGAATGCTGTTTATTTGAAGTTACTTTATTTGTTTTTTATAGGATGTCACTGCAGAGTTGTTGCTGACTCACATTAAGAAGCACCCTGATGCCAAGGGTTTCATTATTGAGGGCTACCCCAGAACAGCCTCCCAGCTGGAGGAGTTCGAAAAAGAAGTAAGTCACTTACGAGTTCTCGAAGTATGGTACTTGTTGGAAGGAAACAGCAACTCACCCTGAGTTCATGAAAAAAAAACCTGGATGAGTTCTATTTTTTCTTGATCCTAATGTAAAATGGGTGTGATTTTAGATTGGGCGACTGGACCTGGCCATTTTGATTGACTGTGATGAGTACTACTGCACCCAGAGACTTCTGAGGAGAGGCAAGGAGAAGGGGAAAATTGACGACAACCTGGCTGCCATCAGCAATCGCATCTCGTTCTACAAGGAGAATACACTGCCTGTCTGCAAATACTTTGATGATCTAGGAAAACTTGTTGTTGTAAGTCCTAGTCAGATCCTCCTGGTGGTAATTGTAATAAGGAAGAAATAAAATCTATAACAAGCGGAATTTTTGAAATTAATTATCTGTTATTTTGTAGATATGTTAATTTTCTGAAATAAATTTTTGTAAGAATGTGAGTATTTTGTGGGGATGGGATTAAATCCACAAACTGTGACCCTTCATGATATATGATGATAATTTTATGCGTACCATACATCTTCTCAGTCTATTGAGTTGCAATATTTGACATGAGTTCATATTCTATAGGTTGATGGAGACAGAGATATCTTGGATATTGCTTTTAACATGGGACAAATATTGAAGGCAGCTATTAAAAGAAATTTCAGTGAGTTTATTTTTTAACCAATATATTTGTAAACATTTTATTGCAAAAAAAAGTTTTGATTTAATGAGCAACTTAACTTGTCTCTGCAATTTCAGAAACACCTGAACCAAAAGTTAAACCTGTCAGACCGAAAGCTCAACCCAAGCCCCAAACACCTCCCAAAACATCCCCGGAAACCTCAGACCCCAAGGCTCCAAAGAGGGAGAAGTCTGTGGTGTTCGCTGACGAAGCTGTGATTCCTCCCCCACCCACCATCGTCAACAAAGACGAGGGCAGGAAACCAGGACTACCCGAGGCTCCCATCATCTTCCTGGCAGGTACGCAATCATAGAACCTCATTATTGCTCATCAACCAATCAAACTGCACCCTCATTTATTGAAAAGAGAGCAAAATAAGCAAATTTAACTACGGTATTTTTTTTTTCTACCCTAAGGTGGGCCAGGCAGTGGGAGGGGAACACAAGCCAAGAAGATTCTGGACCGCTACAAGGAGGTGGTGCACCTGTCCATGGGAGACATCCTGAGGTCACAGATAGCAAACAAAGGCACCGCTGACGACAAATGGAACATGATCGGATCACTAGTGTCCAAGGGAGAAATGGCACCACAGGTGACCCCATACACACTCATATAAAATGGAATTGGAAATTTAAAATACAAAATGAAAATGAAATTGGATCATTTTTTAAGGACATGTATTTGATTAGCTGTAAGTGTTTTTATCTGTACAAATAATATCTAACAATATGTTTGTTGTAGGAGGTAACAGTGGAATTAATTGTAGAACATATCAAGAAGCATCCAAAAGCAGGTGCTTATCTTTTGGAGGGTTATCCAAGGGACAAAAATCAAGTAGAGGAGTTCAATAAACATGTGAGTCTCTCTCTCTCTCTCTCTCTCTCTCTCTCTCTCTCTCTCTCTCTCTCTCTCTCTCTCTCTCTCTCTCTTAGGTTTTTGAAAAATATGTTTCTAATCAAGACCTGTTACAATCTTAATGTTTGAAATCTAAAAAAAAAAAATAAGACCAGAAGGACTCTGTTCTGAATTTAAATCTACAACAAAGTAACATGAAGTATCATTTTTTGTATTTTTGACTCACTGCGCTTACTATGTTGACCTGAAATGTTGGTTTGTTCTCAGATTGGTGGCTTGAACTTCATGTTGATGTTGGACTGTGAGGAGTATTACATGCAGAGACGACTTCTGGATCGAGGCAAGGCCACACAGAGGATTGACGATAACCTCAACGCCATCCAAAATAGAATCAGCTTCTTCAAAAACAACACACTTCCAGTTTTTAAACACTATGACGACCAAGGAAAATTAGTCGTTGTAAGAAAAGATTTTTTTTACTGCATGTTGCTTTTATACATCCTTTTGAGGTAGATGCTCCCCTTAACATTAAGAGGGATAACTCTTTTCATTTTGACTTGATTTTACACTGGGACCATTCAAATCATCCTAAATCTGTATTTATCAGAAAGTGCGGCATAGTTGTCAAAAGAATCACACATTAATTATCATTCAATGGCAAGATATTGTAAGAAAAAGTGCTGCAATAGACATCATTAATCAACCTTGGTTAAAGTACCATTCCATTGTCAATAAACTAAATCATTGACGAAACTGAACTAGTGCTATATACTGTGAAAAATATCAGTTCTTAATATTTCATTTGTCTTATATTATAGGTAAATGGTGACAGAGATTCAGATGAAATATTTTTTGATATCTGCAGAATTCTAGATTTTGCCTTCTATGGAAGAAAACCTGTAAGTTTTGGGTTAATTTTTAGCAAAATACTTACTGATTGTGACAAAGATTTCAGCATTTATATAATATGTTTGTCTAAATTAAGAGGTTAATTCTGATGTTTCTAATTTTTTTAAATAACTTTTGACTTTAAATTTTTTGGGTCATAAAGAAATATTTATGTTTTCATTCATATATGCTATTCTTATAATATAAAAAGTTTTATGATTCACACATTTGCTATAATGATATGGGAAATCATATTCATTGTATGTATATAATGCATGTTATTTCTATGAATGTTCATTATACAACACACAACATGCTCTGCATGCAACATTCAGCAATTTGTTTCTGTGGAAACATAGAGCACACAACAAACCAGGCAGCATCCCGCCCCCTCCACATAAACGATCATTAGCATTACTACACAAAAACACAGCACGGTGTGCAGGGCATTGCTTCATTACCATTGACATAACAGAGAAATGTTGTCCTATAACAAAAACAACAGCCAGCAGGATCTTAAGTCAAGTGATTACAGATAATACCTTTTCCATGGTGCCTATGTACATTCTTCCTCATAGAAGTGGAAGTTTGTTATGTTCAGAACACCTTGCTGTGTAGGAGGCTATTTTTAACCTCTACAAAGTGCTTGTTGTGAACAGGTATAGATATCTGAGAGAAAGCTATAGGGGTGTCTGAATTAGGTGCTGCCTGGAGTAGAACAAGGAACTGATCGGTGAAACTATGGCTGTAAGGAAACTATAATTATCTTGTATCAATCTGTGACCTGGTCCAACAGTCTGGTGACTTTTATCATTCATCTCAATTAAATAACCATTCCATTGGCATTCACAGATCTCACCTCTTCTATTTTCAGGGAAAGAAGAGTGAACAAGGTAGGTTACTGTTCACCTTTTTGTATCTTTTTGTTTTTCATTTTATGCTTTTATTATATATTATATTGTATATTATATTTATAAATTTTATAGCTTTTCAAAGATAGATAGGCTTTAAATGTTATAAGAGACAGCGCATTTGTTTAATCATCACATTCATATAATCATACCCCCAAAAATGTGACTTCAAACAGACTTTCCCCTTCAAACTTTGCCAAGTTTCTCAATGAAGGAAATTTATATACTTTTCTCCCTTTTTGCAACATCTTATCACAGTGCATTTGCATATGTCAACCAGATAAACTTTTAGGATGATCTAGCTTCTGACAATTATTATAAGATACATGAAGATGCTGGAGATCATTTAATGCATACTAGCTGACAACTTTCATTAATACAGTTTGAAATCTACATCTAAAAGGAGTTTTTAATTTCTTTGGTGTTGTGATCATTGTGTAAACTTTGGAATAAGAGCTAGTCCAAGAGTTGGACCAAAAGGAGTTGACCAATATACTGGTGCAGAATGCTTTGCATTTTCTTATTTGGACTATACGCTCTTAAATTCTCCTTGCAATAAACAATACATACATTACACTTGTCTATTGACCCTAATGAAAACAAAAACCCATAAGTCAATCTTTATAATTGAAAAATATGTCCTTGTTTTATTAATCTTTCTTAATAATTGTGTTGTAAAAGCACAATATGATATCGAATGATATCGAATATGCTCTCTAAAAAAAGTTTTTTAAATACATTGCTCATCGGACATTTGAGAACTCAAGTGCACTGGCCTCCTCGCGGTATAAGTCGGAACTTTAGACTAACGTTACTCTGTGGTCTAACTGCATGAAATTACCCATCCTCCCTCATTTTGCATGTCGCAGCCAAAGAAAGCAAGGGAGATAAATCTGAGAAACAAGAAGTGAAAGAAGAAGCTAAGAAGGAAGTTAAGGAGGAGGTGATAGAGGCTGCAGTTACCAAAGAGGGCTCATCTAAAACGGGGGAAAATGTCGCAAACCCGGCACACACGGAAAAACTGGACCAAGCAGCTAATGAGGCAGAAAGTAAGGGCACGCTTTTGATTTTGGTAACTCATAAAAAAAATGGGGGAAAATCCTGTCAAACTAATGAAATAAATTTTCTCTGCAATAATGTAACATTGAATATCCTCTATTCATATTAAATGACATTTTGGTTAAAAATTGAAATATAAGTATCAAACATGCAGTTTATTTACTGCAATATATTGTAAATATTGAAAGGATTTAATGTCCTAAGACAGCTTCACATCTGATGACTCATATGAAAGTTTTTGTGTTTCTGGTACTCATTTTCTAAAACCTATATTAAACATGTGCTCAAAATGTAGGATAAAACCTAACAATTTTGTCAAGAACTGATAGTAATTATCCCAGTTTGACTCATCTCACATATCATTTCTTTAAGGTGGTATTGGACATGTGTAAATATTAATGTGAAAAAAGTACATTATAATTAAAATACTTTTACCAGTTTAAATGTTTTAAATTTTACAATATTTGACAAAAAAATATGTGTTCAGAATATTGGGGAATGTAAAAATTATAACAGCCCAAGTGGATTTGAACTCATGCCTTACAGATTCATAGATATTAAATGCTTTAATCTATTGCACTATGCTGTAAGGTAACAATTTTGGGAAAGAAAAAAATTATACTTGAAGTACATCACAATATGGGGATGGGTAAATTTACTTTGAAGTTGGTCAGAATATAAGTGTGTATGTATCTACCTATGATGTAAATGTTTTTTTTTCAGAGCGTGTTCAGCAATAGGTTTACTCATGGCAACAGAAGGCGGTCTGCACTCCTAGGACACCATTAGTGGAGGTCCCTCATCTCACCTCAACATCACAGACCCTATCCCCGAGTACTGGGCGGGTCTACTCCATGACAAACTTTTCTAAAGACACTATACTCCAGACAGATATTGATTCTTGTGAACACTGTATATATAGGAAAACGTGCTCTCATGTAAAGCACACTGCTATTGTCTATATTAGGACAATTTCAATTGTTTTCTTTACAAATATGACCATATCTCACAAAAAATTACAAAAGTTAAACTGCTTGACTTAGATAAATTTTTACTATGTTACTTTTCTCAGAGTTTTCATATAGTTCAAATCCGATTTTGAATGCATAATGTTGGATAAATACTAACAGCTAGTAACTGAGTGCTTTATATATGACTGTATACAATAGCTGTCACTTCTGTGTCTCTACATTCTGACTACATTCCCTCTTCATACCTATATCTAAAACCAGCTGTGATACTGTTTTCTTTAAGAAACCAAAGCTATATTTGTTGTCTATTGTTTTCATTTTTAGAGGTATATTTATATGATTTTTGTTTTGCTCATTCCTTCATGTCATTTTATACTGAAACACAACTTTTTGTGGAATTTTTTCCCAATCAGCAATAGTTACACATATTTAGATAAGATTTTATAATTAATAAAGCCTTTACAAATGTCATATTTTAGTTATGATTTAAATGTTAATAATATACTGTTTTGATAACATTTTTTTATGAAAAATATTTTTTTCCATTTACATCTCAAATGACATGCAAGTTTAATTTACTCTAAGGTGTAACTTTTCTGTCTACATTTTCATGCTAGGGTACTCAATCAATGATTTACTGGAATTTACCCACAATGCCGTTTATGTATATCTTATGTAAAAGGCATTCAAAGTTTGTTTCTCTCAGGTAAATTCATGTATTTGGACTTTTTTCCTGTTAAATTATACTGTGTGGGGAGAAATATTAAGTAGAACTCAAAAAGACAAGAATTTATCAAGTTATGTTTGTTGAACTAAAACTTGGATGTATTTGTTTATGTTGAAGGATGGGAACAATGGTTTTATTAATTATTAGTACATTACTGTTTTTATATTACTGAAATAAATTCTGTTTATGAAGAATCCAAAAGTATTAAAATAAAAATATCCCCCAAGATTGTGTCACTCTTTTATTGGGATCTTGATGCTTGCGTTTAGCTATCCACCACATCCAAAAGACTGTCTACAGCAGCCATAGTGTAATAGACCAATTACTTTCTGTCACTGTTCATAGCTTACACTTACATGTTACAGGCACCGTTGACAGATAACCATCAATGTTTACAGCTTTCTATCACTGTTTACATATTACTGTCACTGTTGACAGCTTCACATAACTGTTTACAGTTTACTGTCACAGTTCACAGATTACTGTCATGATTTACAGGTTACTGCCACAGTTTGAAGCTTGCAGTAACTGTTTACAGCTCACTGTCACAGTAAACAGTTTTTTGTCACTGTTTACATATAACTATCACCGTTTACAGCTTTCTCTCACAGTTTATAACTTAATGGCACTGTTTACAGCTATCTATCACTGTTTACTCCTTCTCGTATCATGGGTTCTGCGCATGGGCAAAGATGACCAAAAAGATGTTATAGTAAAGACATGTTTGTGCAGAAAGGTTGTTTTCTATTGCACGCCAAAGTAACAAACATGATGATAACATAGTTTTTACATAGATTAGATTTATCAGCTGTTAACTATAGTTAACAGACCGTAAACTTTAGTTAAAAACGTTAATCTATATTTCACATACGTAAACCATAGTTAAGGGGATCATTTTTCAGAACTTTTTACTAGTATTAACACTGAAAACAATCATTTGCAATTGCAAAATATAGTTTAACTGATAAATTTCAATGGTTTCACAAATTAACTACAGTCAACGAATGTAAATTATACTTTACAGATACGAATCTTTCAGCAAAATCTATTGTTAAGTAAACGTTTATTTACAGACAAATAAACATTAGCATTCGTAAACTATAGTTTACAATCGTTAAATATGGTTTTACATATGAGATATGTTTTTGTTTGTAACATGAAAAATTCTCGATATTTGGCCTACATCTTTCTGACTTTGGACATATTCTTTTTGGGTACTAGCTCGTATTGAAATTAATTAAAACGATAAAAAATGTTTTTAATCTGCTCTTATCTTCTCAAACGGCATTGGATAAAAAAACATCCATAATAGTATATTAATTATTTGGCAATTTAGATTGAGCCAATGCCAATTTATTCTACTCGGATTTTGCTCATCAAAAACCAGTTCCACTAATCTTCCCGTTGAAACTTATTTGCAAGTTGGGTTCGAACCAATTAAAACTCTAACTGTTCGATAGTAGTTCTGTATATCCTCTACATATGTGGTATATCACCAGAACCCTTTAATAACGCCTTGAATCTTCTGCACAGGACACAAGAATACGGATAGTAATAAACAGTAAAGTGATAAAAGTAGTCGTTAAACAGATGGCAGCTGACAGTAAGCAGGCAGCAGTTGACAGCTGACAGTTGTCTGTCGTATATTGAATTCCATACTCATGCGCAGTGGTATTGTTCTTTTTTCTTCAAAACACCTGAGTGTTTGCAGCACAAAATACCACTGGTTATAGTTTACGATAGATTGACACTTGATATTGTACTAAACAGCGTGATAGGAAAGCATTTTCTGATATTTTCTAAGGTAAAAATGTAAAGACAACATGATTCAAGCCGTGTCCTGATCAAATGCTTGGGACCGTTTCATTAAAGACCAAATACTCTTCCATTTTGCGAATTAATGTCAATTTTAAAGCTTTATCAAACAACCCAAAGAATTATTTATACTAATGATACTTAAGATATATGAATTAGTCTGCAAATTTAGGTTTTTCCTATGATTTATGCTGTAATTCTGACATTTTATCAGCATTTGTAAACCTAATGTATAAGTACTTCAGATACCGTAGTATTAATGGTGTAAGTGAACTAACTTGCATAGAATCAATTTACAGTTTTATAAGACACCTAATAGCACCTTCTTAAATGAGTTCTACACCAAATATTATCATAGATTTACTGTTAGATACGTTAAGAATACAGCGTGATCTAACTGGGACTATTTTCTCTCTGCAGCCAGCACAGACCTCAGCAG
The DNA here is from genome assembly GCF_025612915.1 of Magallana angulata. Taxonomy (NCBI): domain Eukaryota; kingdom Metazoa; phylum Mollusca; class Bivalvia; order Ostreida; family Ostreidae; genus Magallana; species Magallana angulata. Next base: position 2,863,697 of record NC_069117.1, read on the forward strand.
TGTCAACGTGGTCTTCGTTGTCGGTGAGTAGCATTCACAGCGTGACCCACAAAAATATACAGGGAAACTTCGGAAATAGCACGGATAAACATCAGATAAATTTATAGAAAAATAACAAAATATTACCCTAGCTTCCTCTGAAGAATGTTTTGTTTTATGAAATGAGAATTATATATACTACAATAGTATATGATATATATAATGAACGGCTGGGAATTTGAACTTTCCAATTTGCAGGAGGACCTGGTTCAGGGAAGGGGACACAGTGTGAACGAATCGTTGAGAAGTATGGTTTCACACACCTTTCTACGGGCGATCTACTGAGGGCCGAGGTCCAAGCTGGGACCCCCAGGGGCAAGAACCTAGTGGAAATCATGCAGAAAGGAGAGTTGGTACCCTTGGTACGTATAGTGCCTTTAAGGAGGCTGCATATGAAAAAAGGAATCACTTAAAAATATAATTTACATATAATGATACTATATTCTGGACTCATGCTGTATTCTAATCAAAATCAAAAACACTGGCATCTTTTCTGTGCAGGACGTAGTGTTGGAACTGTTGAGAGAGAACATCACGGCCAAGGCCAGCTCCAGCAAGGGCTTCCTGATAGACGGCTACCCCCGGGAGATGGACCAGGGGATCAAGTTTGAGGAACAGGTGCGCGTCCAATACATGTACATGTATATCGCATAATAAATCCATCGTTGTACACGGATCTGAATTTGAATTGGTGATCATATCACTCGAATAGGTGATATCACTTATATAAACAGACGATAACATATAACTGAAATATTCTTTAGTAAGATATTTTTGGTAATTACACACTTTTTATGCATATACGCCTAATTGAAAAACTTATTTGTATGTATAGGCGTTTTTTTTATTAACGGAGATTATCAATTATTTTTAACGTTTCACATTCACGTCTTTTTTAAAACAATCTTACTTCTCATTATAACCTTGAGGTGGCGTCAATATTATCATGTTCTGTTTTACAGATAACCACCCCTAAATGTGTCCTGTATTTCGATGTCTCAGACGACACGATGACCAAACGTCTGCTGGGTCGCGCGCAGACGAGCGGGCGCGTGGACGACAACGAGGAAACCATCAAACAGAGGCTCAAGACGTTCCATGACGTCACAACCCCCGTCATCGATTACTACTCAAAAAAGAACATGGTCCAGCGGGTAATAGCATCCATAGTTTATCATTCTAAAACACAAACATTTGATTTGTAATAAAAGTTTACCACTTTTCGGAAAATGTTTGACGTCGATCACGTAGTACCTCGTAGAGCTCGTATCGTCAACGTCAAAATCTTGATTCCACAAAATCTATACCTGTCTACTTGGATTAAAAATGTTCTTGGTGTATAAGATTCTCGCCTAAATGTTTCAAGATAAAGACATTTTTTGTGGAGTAAACCTGTATGGAAACAAGTGTCCGGGTCTGAACGCGTTCATCTTCAGTAGTATTAAGCCGCTTGGTTCCCTGATGCCTACACCGAATCAATTGTACAATGACATGAATGAGTAACTGACCGAACAAGTCTGTGTTCGGTACCTTTATCTTTCTTAGAAATGATTTCGTAATCACTTCATCAATACAAACGATGGTACAATTTTCATACTTTGTTCTTATGCTTACAATTATGTAGCTATACATTGGCCGCCATCCGTTATGAAATATAGAATATCCAGCTTGTAAATTGAGACAAACTAACATCACCTCGACGGGTGCTTGTTATTAATTTAATGGAGAGATGTAAAGTCTAGGAAACAAAATCCCGGATACAGCTGGGTACGTAGACAGAGCCCACGTCCGATTTGCTTGTCTGACTGTGGTAGTGAGGATCTGTTTGTGGTGTATTGATCTAATCCTAGAGTTGTATTGATCCACCCCCAATACTTGTCTCTGTGTTTCGTTTATCGATTGCTGTACTGATCCGCCCCTGGTAATTGTCTCTGCGTTGCCTATATTGATTGATTCCAATAGAACTATATTGATCCGCCCCTGGTACTTGTGTCTCTGTAGGTCCCGGCGGAGTCTTCAGCAGACGAAGTCTTCCAGCAGGTCCAGAAAGTGTTCGACTCCATGTCTCTGGGTGAGTTACTGTTTGCTTTAAACGCCTGCTCACTTTTCCCAATTTCCTGTATAAAGCATAGAGACGATTCATATGGACACATATTCACACGGAGGTATCCCAAGTGAGTAATGCTTTACTTAATCCGTCACTAACTGTTACTCTGTACGGCGATGCTGTGGAATTTTTGCCAGCGGCCCAATTTAACAAGCGCAATGAGTCATGGCGGGAAGAGTGGTGGTGGGGGGAGGAGGTCAGTATTCTTTTCAGGCTGATGACTAAAAAGGGGTTCAGGCATTGTGGGGTCAATTATATCCAAACTACAGTGAGGAGGACACTCCAGATTTTTAGTTTCACTTTATTTACTAGCTTATCGGATTATCGGATTGTAGTGAGGTCTGTTTCCCTTAGTAATGGGCAATTGTCCACCAGCGTCATCATCAGGTTGGTTTTGCTTATTTTTACAGGGATTGTGATTAAATGACTTTTTAAAAATTAATATCAAGATCTCAGCTCTACGATATTTCATTAGAATATATAGGCATTCAATTTGTACATCAGTTGATCATTGAATTTGATAACCTTCTATTTTAATCTTGTCGGCGAATGTAGTTGAATTTGATAACCTTTTGTTGGCAAGGAAACATCTCAAATGACAACGTTACCTGGGTCACGAAGTGGAATGTAAAACGGAAACTATTGGTAAAAGCTTATAACAGTGGTCATTGGTTTTTTTTTTTATAAAAACGATCAGTGTTAAAAAGGTAGTGTTTAACAATTTGGATTACATACAGTCTAGTATACCCACGATACAGTAAAATGTTATCATGTTGACTGGGAATGTAAAACGAGTAGAAGAATTAATACTGTCGGTTAATGCTGCTGCTTAAACGTCCGTAATGCCGGTAAAACACGATGAAGCATTACGTCATTATATCTAAAATACAGATAACCCTGGAAGCAACAATTTGTTCATCCTGCAAAAACCATTTTGAAAACCTGTTTGGTTCGTGCCACAAACTCTAGTTGGTAGATTAGTTCATGCGCCAAACTCAAGATTGGTTGATGTTGCAAAAACCAAATTGATGTATGCTTCTTACACAGATTGATTCATGTTGCAAAAACCAGATTATAGTTATTGTTGCAAATATCAGATTGATTTTTGCTGCACAAACCCCAAACAACAAAATGATGCTACTATCCCTTGATGGCGAAAATCAGTCTGTTTGGTAAAACAATTAGAGATATTCACAACACTCTTGAATGGTGTAACTCTGTATTGATTTTATTTACAGATAAATCAGGGAGGGACCCTGTCCTAAAAGACGCTAAGGTCTTGTTCATCGTTGGTAAGATCTAAAGTCCATATTCAATAAGAGTCAAGCTTCAGTTTATTATAAATACTTAGTTATACTATAAATACTTTCATTGACCATGCGAATTTGGAAAGCGTCAGACAAACAAAAGCCAGAAAGTGCTGAGTTCCATAAAAATAACAAAGTCAACTTGTGGTCTAAGTGGAAAGCAATCGCAAAGAACTAGATAGGATATATATTGGAGAAATGCCCCCATTTTTTATATAAAATAAAATGCACGCATGTAAACAAATATCACATTTATCTAGTTCTTTATAGAAATTTTCTTTGACTTGACAATTGATAGGTGGACCTGGAAGCGGAAAGGGGACGCAATGTGCTAAGATCGTAGAGAAGTTCGGCTTCTGTCACCTGTCTTCCGGGGATCTTTTGCGGGAAGAGGTAGCTTCGGGTTCAGAGCGAGGCGCCAAGCTGAAGGATGTCATGGCCAGAGGAGAGCTGGTGTCCATGGTAATATTCGTATTTCAGCAATATCCCTAAAGAAATCACCATGGTTATTGGTATATATCCCAATAACCACGTTTTTATACTAAAACAGAGACCATCGTAATAAACTAATAATATCACAATATCCGACCGTGTTCATAGCATATTATAATGTTTCTACATAGAAGGTAATATCCTTGGTTTCAGTGGGACCTAGTAGTGTTTATGTAAATAAACATAGTAACGGCTGTTATATGAGGTATTCGATTGAACATGAAATTAAATAGAGTGTATCTCCTCCACGCTGAAGTCGGCTCAGGGCACCGCGCTCAATATTAATTATAGATAAACCTCGACATAATCAAAACTGCTCTACCTTCTACGACTGATCCATGTTCATTTGCATTTGTGGATGCTATAATGTAATGCCCAATTTAAAAATGGAGACTCTAATTCGCGGCATTGTAAATTTGTCTACGTAAAGAGGACTGGATGGTCGTGGCCACTGTTACACTATCTTAATCCTCTTAAAAAGAAGAGAAATGTATAAATATATAATAGCAAAACATTCAAATTTCATAGATAAAATAGTTAGATTTGGCCCATATAAACTACACGTACCTATTTGGAAGTTTGGCGTTATTTCGTGCAGTTTATTTGCAGTCCGAGCTCTAAATGTGACTGAGTTTTATTTGATCACGAAATGATCCACGCATAGGAAACCCAAAATTTTTGATAAAAATGTAGATACATGTATTTAACAGGGTGGACATATCTATCCTTACCTATTAACAATGACCTTTTTAGAAAAGGGGAGAAATACTAAAAAAAACAAACTTAAAACACATTTTGTGCAATATAATAGAGTACCATATCAACTTGTTGTAGGACGACGTATTACAACTGATGTGCGATGCAATGAAAAAGAAGATTTCGGAAACGAAGTGTTTTCTAATCGACGGGTACCCTCGAGAACTTGAACAGGGGACTAGGTTTGAGAAAGAGGTAAAAGAACTTGAACAGGGGACTAGGTTTGAGAATGAGGTAAAAGAACTTGAACAGAGGACTAGGTTTGAGAAAGAGGTAAAAAAAAAAGAACTTGAACAGGGGACTAGGTTTGAGAAAGAGGTAGAAGAACTTGAACAGAGGACTAGGTTTGAGAGAGAGGTAAACAAAAAAAAAAGAACTTGAACAGGGGACTAGGTTTGAGAAAGAGGTAGAAGAACATGAACAGAGGACTTGGTTTAAGAAAGAGGTAAAAAAAAAACTTGAAGAGAGAACTAGGTTTGAGAAAGAGGTAAAGAACTTGAACAGGGGACGAGGTTTGAGAAAGAGGTGAAAAAAAAACTTGAACAGAGGACTAGATTTGAGAAAGAGGTAAAAGAACTTGAACAGGGGACTAGGTTTGAGAAAGAGGTTAAAGAACTTGAACAGAGGATTAGGTTTGAGAAAGAGGTAAAAAAAAAATAACTTGAACACAGGACTTGGATTGAGAAAGAAGTAAAAGAACTTGAACAGAGGAGGACTAGATTTGAGAAGAAGGTAAAAAAAAAAAAAAAAAAAACTTGAACAGATAACTAGGTTTGAGAAAGAGGTAAAAGAACTTGAACAGGGGATGAGGTTTGAGAAAGAGGTAAAAAAAATTTGAACAGATAACTAAATTTGAGAAAGAGGTAAAAGAACTTGAACAGAGGACTATATTTGAGAAAGAGGCAAAAGAACTTGAACAGAGGACTAGATTTGAGAAAGAGGTAAAAAAAAAAGAACCTGAATAGAGGAGAGGTAAAAAAAAAATCATTGTCCCTCTTTAAAAAAAAATCCCATTTCACTGACACTATAATTTAAACGATAAAAAAGGCCATTTGTTTTATTTACTATGAACTACCGTAGCATTTTACAAATCTTGCTTGAAAACTATTCTAAAACATGAATGATGGTGAATGGGGGTCTTCTATGATCAAGAACAGATAAACGCTTCAGGATTTCTTACATTTAGTCGAGTTACCATGCATCAGGAACAATTCCGTTAAGACTTGCTATCTCAAACTTGCATGAGGAAAATTTATACGAACAAGAGTAAGAACAACATGGACATCTTCGGTAATGGAGCGCCCTTTGTGTTTGTAGATCGTGCCATGTGTCGGGGTGCTGTACTTTGACGTATCGGACGAGACGATGACGAGTCGTCTGCTGAAGCGAGGAGAGACGAGTGGTCGCGTGGATGACAACGAGGAGACGATCAAGAAGAGGCTGCAGACGTTTCACAACCAGACCAAACCGGTCATCGACTACTACAGCCAGCAGGACAAAGCCTGCAAGGTGAGCACCTCGACCGTCCGTCCGTCCGTCTGTCTGTTGATGGGATCTGGCCCCGGGGCCATAAAACTTAGACAAGTTCACTTTAGATCTCAGTCTCGCTATCCTGCAATATATTCCTTTTGTAAAAGTGAGACTTTAGATTAAAAGTGAGCTCGTCCAAGTTTTATGGCCCCGGGGCCTAGTCTACGAGTCAATATATATGCAATTCTACATGTAATTACATCTATAGAGCAAATAACATTGCATGTAATATAAATTTTATTTATTTATTGTTGTAGATCCCCGCCGAGGGTTCAGAGAAGGATATTTTCGCGGAGGTTGAGAAATATGTGAGCTCCCACAAGTGGTGAACAAGGACTTGTATAAACTGTTTCTCGCAATGTAATGGCCGATTATCTACCGTGCTCGGCTTTTATCCAGCTTGCAGAGACCCATGTTGTTATTCATTACTAACATTTATACAATTTTTTTATTCTAATTAAACAATGATTAATGTTTGCGTTATTTTCCCCCTTATTTTAGTCAGTAGATGTACATTTTCCTGTAACTGTTTTTGGGGGTTTTTTTTTTGCGAGCACACATGTAAAGACGCTAAGAACTGTCGGTCGACGTGATATAATCTAACTCATGGCTCTGGAAAAAACATCTTTTGGTAAAAACTATAACATATAATATGATATGCTGTGAACTTATATTTGCAAGCAGAAGAAAACCAAAGACTGCATGCAAATAAATATGAATTTAATTTTTCAAGAATAAAAAATAAAACACCCGAAGACAAGAAGATTCTTAACGCCTTATTGATAGAAATTCAGATGCCTGTGATTGAACAAACAGGAATCCAAGTCCTGTCATTGACGGATAATGAAGTCAGGCAAGCAGACTTTAGAAATGAACAACAACTTGAAATATTTGTATCATTTTAATTGAATCCTGTTTTGATATACATTTCATCAGAAAATAATTAGGACAAGATATTGCCTCTGAGAATCATCCTTTTCATCACAGGCTATTGTTTCATGATTGTACACCTTCCTTTTTAACAGGCAATACTTGGTCACATAATGTCTACACCTCATTACATGTGTAGCTATATCACAGTTTGTTTCTTTTATACCTACGGCCATTTTTACTTTTGTAAGAAAGAGTTTCTAATATCTTTTAAATAAAAAAGGATTCTTGATATTAATAAAACAGGTGTATAGTAATATAGTATTACAAAACTCTGTACAACAACCTGGCATCAATATATTGAATAAGAAAAGTGATTTACAAAACAAAACAAGATAAACTAAATGCCTGTAAAACAGATAATCACGACTTAATTGTAAAACAACTTAATTATGAACACATAATAAGCAAACAGGAAAGATCACATCCATTGGGAAAGTGGGGGTACATTTGAAAAGAGACAGAAGTTACGGGGGGGGGGGGTGAGATTTCACAACATGGTAAATAACATTGAGATAAAATAAACATAACTGCATATTGATATATGACTTCTTACTCAGGTGTCCTGATAGATATACAATAGATATCTCATACTTCACGTAGATATACAATAGATATCTCATACTTCACGTAGATATACAATAGATATCTCATACTTCACGTAGATATACAATAGATATCTCATACTTCACGTAGATATACAATAGATATCTCATACTTCACGTAGATATACAATAGATATCTCATACTTCACGTAGATATACAATAGACGTAGATATACAATAGATATCTCATACTTCACGAGGATATACAATAGATATCTCATACTTCACGTAGATATACAATGGATATCTCATACTTCACGTAGATATACAATAGATATCTCATACTTCACGTAGATATACAATAGATATCTCATACTTCACGTAGATATACAATAGATATCTCATACTTCACATAGATATACAATAGACGTAGATATACAATAGATATCTCATACTTCACGTAGATATACAATAGATATCTCATACTTCACGTAGATATACAATAGATATCTCATACTTCACGTAGATATACAATAGACGTAGATATACAATAGATATCTCATACTTCACGTAGATATACAATAGATATCTCATACTTCACGTAGATATACAATAGATATCTCATACTTCACGTGATATACAATAGATATCTCATACTTCACTTCAGTGGAACAACAATAAATTGGTAACGTTGGAAAAAGATGGACATATTGTATAGCTCTATAAAAAGTAGCACTTGGGCCTTTTTCAGTCAGGTGTAAAATCAGGACAGAAAAAAATTGAAGGCCAATTTAAGTCACTAGAGTATACATAAATTTAAAAATGTTTATAAAAAAGATAAATATTTTTTTTTTAAATATACAAAATAAACAAATTGAACAATTCAGTAAAGGCTTTAAGAGAACATTTTTGTTGCACAATGTGAGTCTGTGGACAAAGAAAACAAGAAAAGTGAAAGTACATATTGATATCTGTGCACATCATCACAATAGAAATGGTGTTATCAAATCAAATTCTTTTTATTTTAACAACAGACTAGTTTTATAACATCACAATACCTAGACTATATATTCCATTATATTACATATCCCACAGGAAATACATTGGCACCAAGTTAAATGTTGTGCTTTTATATTTCTTCAATACTACATCACTAATGAGTTTAAATTATCCTGCTAAAGGTAAATCATAAAATCACATGCAATCAACTTGATACAGATGGATATACCTATATCTATATATACATTCATACTCACAACAGTAATAACAGAAAAGACATGCTAAGGTGGACAGCTTGTAAACATCAAATCATCATCAGAAACCCACGGTTAATTAGGTGACGTTCCTCTCTCTATCACCCAGTAATGGAGAGAGGTATGACGCGTAATTAACCGTGGGTTTCCAACGATGACATAAAATGGTAATAATGTCAACCCCAGCAGCTGGCAAGTTTAAAACAGGTTTCAATGACGTCATAAATAAATGCCACACTAAAGTGCTCATAAATGAGTATTCTACAATGAAAAAAACCACATAGATACGGTACTAATTGAAAAGTCAGAAATACATCAAGATATTGCAGGAAAGTTCAAGACAAAGAGACTTAATAAATGCAGAACAGAAACCCATTTCATTCCTAATCCCAACACTGATACAACTACTGTAAATGTCATTGACTGTGGAATGTAGCTTCCATCACATCAAATATATATTGCTTGATGCCATGCATGTAAATAAAGACATCTACAATGATTTGTTGAAAAAATTAAAATTCCACCAAAGTATTAAAACATTGTACATTCACAGTAATCATATGTGATATATTGACACATTCTTAGTTACATAAAATAATGCACTTAGTAAAAACAGTATGTCTGTTGCCCTGCAAATAGAAGTCCGGCCATCATAAAGCTCCCACAGTCTCCCATAGGAGAGAACATTGACATGCCCTCACCCTTAAAACGTCAAAGTTTCAGTAAAAGGTGTAAAATAACAATCGATTACCTCTGCATACTTCTGTTTTTTTACAACACTTTTCTAAATGGTATTTGTAAATATATATTTTATTGTTCAAATTTATAAAAAGAATATAATTTTTAAAAAACCCTCAAACTACAGTAAAACACAGCTAAAGCAAAGTGCCAATATATGACTGACTTTATCTTGTTTTAACTGTAATTTGTTATACGTTGGATAGCTTTTAGTTTAGGGGGAAAGAAACCGACTTTGTTGTAGGGTTGAATTCGTTATAAGCATGTTTGCTGTAACTGTGTTCTACTGTACACTTCTAACTTCACAAAAATCACCAGTAACCAATCTCCATTATTCCTCCCTGATAAAAATCGGGCAATTATGCTCCAACTATTCCTCCCTGATAAAAATCGGGCAATTATGCTCCAACTATTATAGCCCCTCCTCTTATATGACTAATACTTTGTTTTAAGACTATGTAAATTTGCATGAAAATCTTCTCTTTTCAGATGGCAAAAGTCACCATATAATCCTTGGTACAAAACAAACTTTACATACTGTAGAAGCAGAATTATTTGTTGAGGATTTTATTTTGTTATTTTCAATTGGTGCGCCAAATAAATTAGCAAAATTTAATCCATGACAAATTTTTAACCCAAATATCAATAAATACAGAGTTTATAGGTGATACATTTAAGAGATTACAATCTGACGAAATTAAATGCCAACGAAATTTTATTTGGTTAAAAAACAACGAAAATCATAATGTGCTTCTACAGTAAACAAGTTATTTCCCCTTACAGTGTCATTTTATCTGGAGTTGACCAGAATAAGTTTTCTCTATAAGTATAACATTACCAACTGGGCCAAAGTTTGGCTCCTGAATACATGTATGGTACAAAACTGTCTAAACAAAAAATGTTTATTTTGCTGACCCATAGGATAATATTTAAGAATGTGAAAGTCACCTATTGTGACACATAATTCTTTTGGATCCCCTTGTTGTAACTTCCCTCAATTGGTATATGTACTATGACAAGCCACTCAGTAATTACAGTTATCTCTTCAATATCACAGACACACAACAATTTCACAGAGTTACAGGCAGAACATCTGATTTCAGCAAGTATGCACATTTAAAAAAACCCAGGGTGCTTCCAGAGATTCTGACAATAACAGAAAGAAATCATACATGGATTCCCTATAGTAAAGTATGGATTTGAACATCAGCTCTGTTGCCTTGATGTGACCTTGGCCTGACTCTGACTGCCCTGGGGGACAGGGATCCCGGATCACCTGGCGCTGAGCTGTGTCCCTTCGTGAGAGGACCAGGACTTCTTGAGCAACATGGAGTCAGGTTCCTTGTAGTGTGCACTGGGCGACCTCATCAGCCCCTTGCTACCTTTCAAATGTGGGGACGTCCTGCAATACAGACGTACAATCAGTTAAACCATTCACAGATTTAAACTTTATCTTAAGTAGATGAAATACCCAAACTTACACAGAATTAAAATGTTTAAATTATTAATTATTTATCTTATACCCCAAATAACAAAGCTGCAACACTCAAGCCTGTTTTACCAGATGTGATAAACACTTTGTCCATCCAAAGTCCTTACCGTGATAATATAATACAGCAGTTAATAACTTCACCCGATATCACCAAATTGTGCAGAAAACATTTGTATATAGATTTATACCCATGATAATATTTATGCATAAAGCAGTGAAACTCTAGCCTGTATCAACACTTGTTGTGAAGGAAATGCTTAACTAAGTAGGATACAATCTGTTAATGGATACACAGTTCTCAGAAGCAAAGAATCATAGCTATTATATTAACATGGGAATTAAAACTTTAATGGAAGTGAATTTCTCTAAGGTACAAACTTATATCTTTTACACAAGGACAAAATCAAACAAACACCGGCCTTATCAATGTGTTAAGTGTAGGTACATCTTGGAGTACACCATAACACATGGTATAGAGACGGACAATTTGGTTGTGACCATCAAACAATTACATGGCGATCCGTTACCAAGCAAGGATATGATAGTTTAGTACATTGCAGTAAGGTGTAGGATAAAATAGTTGTACATCTACAGTATTGTCAAACCACAAACCATTCGAGGTCCCAATATAAAGATTTTGTTCCCTCTAGAACAGAAAGTGTATTCATTACTGACTTAGGAATTTCTGAGACTAATTGAAAAAGATTTATAATCTCTTTCAGCAATACTTTTTATTGTATTCTCCCTATGTAGTACCATAGCTATACTCAACATGTGTCTAAAAATCTGAAAATATGAGCTGCTTTTTTGAATCATAATAAAATATATATCAAAATACATTTCTGAAAGACTTGTTTAATATTGTATTAGTGTAAAATAGTAATCAAGAAACAAATGAAAAGTACATTAATGTATTGAAAAAAAAACCCAGAAATGAAATAAGATTGCACTGTTAAGTAACCATGGCTTAAATTTTGATAAAATGGAAACAAATAAAATTCAAAATTACCACCTTTTTTAATTCTTTATGCACCTGGGGCACTAAATAGGGAAAATACAGTTAATCATGTTATTAAACTAAATATTTAAAATGATGAAGTTTAAGATGCATGAATTTCTGCCTCATATAATGACTAACTAGATTTGGAAGGGAGAAAATTGGTATTTGGACCATACATTACCTGCCCTTGATATTAGCACTTTGTGTAATAGGAAATCTCTCTGCCTGTTCAGCTAAGGTTGGTGGATTTTGCTTTAAATCTATCACAGTTTTACTTCTGGTTAAGGCCTCAACACGTTTAAATTGAACACCTTTAATAAAAAGCAACAATTCAAAAAGTCACAGCCTATATGGAGGCCACAATTAATAAATCTAGCAAAAACCACACAGCAAAAAACAAGGTTTTCTAAGTTAAACAAACCTCTAACTATTTCATTAGTGCACAATTTCAGAATAGACAAGCAACTCGTCCACTTTAAAATTAATTGATAAAAAAAAATCCATGCATGCGCTTCAATCATGCAACCAATGCCTTACAACATGTTTCCCAGAATGCAGTGATCAGTGAGCGAGTACCTTTAGCTTGTTCCCCCAGGGTGGTGTTCATCCTCTGGAGCTGGCTCGGGGGTAGGTTGGAAGGCTGGGTGCGAAGCTGCATGGGGATAAAGGTCCGATTCCAGGTGGTCATGGTTGACTTGTTTTCTGGGATGTCAAGGTTGAAGGTTTGGGCGCTCGGGACCATGGGCATGGCAGGGACAGACTCAGGCGACAAGTTTTTGTACATTTTTCTCGTATTCATTGATCTGAAGAGGAAGTTGTTTTTTATCTTTAGCATGAAGTAAATATAAACTTTAAGGTATATATAACATAAACCTTTGAAAATTCTTAAAACCATTAAAGTTCAAAATGAATGAAAACCAATTGATTAAAATAAGACAGAAATCAATTATATATGGTTGAGGCGAAAATCTCTTTTACCTGCTAAGATTAACAAATACATGTATATAATTACAGTATAAAGTCTCCCTTCTCTTTCTGAGATTTAATAGGTTAAGTGTAGTACATCAAAATGGGAACTAAAGAGTTAAATTTCAACAAAGATTTGTATTCATAAGCTAAACTAGTAATTATGCTGGTCATAATATATCAGTTCAGTGTTAATGATGTGAGTTGAAAAATTATGCAGCTACTATATATATAAATCAAAAATGCTACTGCGAGTACTGGCAAGTGTAGCTGCAATTTTATCAGTGTCAAAATGCAAAGAAGCTAGCAGGTCCATTAGTCTCAGTGCTGTTATCTGTATTCAGGTAATACACATACTTAGAATTTGACAAACATGCTCTGAAACGTGTCAGAAAACTCAGGAGAAATTAGTGTACCAAAATGTCAAAAATAACACAGGCTTCAAAAGTTATAACACAGGGAACAATAGACAACTTATCATTAGGCAATAAAAATTATTTTCAGACATTTTTTTTTCAGAAACAAAATATGTTTGCTTTTAGCAGTTGTAATATGGCTGGAAATATTGGGTCTTTTCAGAGCATCTGTTCATTGTATTTTATTTTTCATTTAATAAAAAAAATAACTGGTATCAAAAAAATGCAAGAATTCTGTACTTAACTGCACAAGATATGCATACTATCAATTCTTGCACACTTTAAAGTTATATGGGATAACATTACTTTAATGAATTTCTTCATACAAAAAATAAACAGCAATCAGTTTCAGCAATTCAGAGCTGAAATATGTTGACTTTAATTTACATAATAATATTAAGTTATGACATTCTTGTAATAACTTACAATACATGCAAGATTTCTTCAGTACAATAACTAAATAGATTGGAGATGATTACACCCCCTCCCATCTCCATTTGGAGAAAGAGACTTGCATAAATGTTTTAAAATGCTATGTGTGTATTTAAATCTACAGGCCATTAAAAGGGAACCTCTTCAAAAACAAATATTTTTAGATATATCACATACACACACACAAAAATGTTTCCAATTTAATAGGGAAAATGTCAGATATTGTTACCTTGACTATATATACCTACTAGGTATGAGTGGACCTACACTGCTGTAGGTACCATTATACATGTACTAATGTAATGATTTGATATGTAGAGAAACTTCAGAAGACAATTCCAGCACTGAATATCAAAATGAAGAATATTTAGATACCTTCTGCCTTGTCTCCTACTCACGATTTTCACAATGAGTTACCTACCCAGGTATTTATTGTCTTGAAATGTCAATTTTCAAAAAATATTTCTAAAGTCGTATGGGACACCTCCATGTTGTGACGTACTATTTATTGAAATAACCAATAAAATCAAGTGTAATTTTATTGATAATCTTTCCCCCAAAATTGTCACCTAACAGCATAGTGCAGTGGATTAGAGAGTTCACTTAATGAATTTGTAAATCACGAGTTCAAACGTGCTGGGGATTTGAAATTTTTTACCTGTCCAAAAAATTTTAAATGCATTTTTGGTTAAATGATATAAAATTTGAAAATTCTAAATCATTCAAAGTTTTTTAATTATAATGAACTTTAATCCACAATAATATTGACAGATGTCCCATACCACCTTAAAAACTCTATGCCTAAAATCTGGGTGGGTTCTATTGTGTGCAAGAAAAATACAGGTTCACAAGTAATTTACTGCCACAGATTTTTTAACTCATTTGAGTGGTTTTGGCATGTTTTTTATTTATTAAAATATAGTAAAAATAAATTTTCATGTACATGAAATTTTTACTACAGTTATAACTGTGGTATACTACACGTAATTGACATCTGAAGTAATTGCTAGTAGAAGCAAAACCACATCCCAATTCTTTGAGTTTTCACACAGGTTTTAAGGCATCTGCAATCTTCATAAAATCAGAACTGCATGCCAGAAAATTACATGCTAGTTTAATGCATAAAATATGATATTTTAATTGTCTTTAATATTACCTAAGTTTTTCTAAAACTTTGTTTTATTTTCTTTGCATATTTTTACAAAATGTGCTTCATGTCATGTGATAATTCTTCAAATCCAATAATGCATGACCGTTATCAGAAATACAAATGCACACTGTAATGTGCAGATAAAAATTATCAAATGATACTGGGAAATGAACTTTGAACAACTTGAACATACTTTTTTTTTAAATTAAGTTTAAAAAGTTTTACCACACATGAAAATCAGTGGATTATTCAATTAACAAAGAGTTGTTAACTTTTATAGACCGAAGAGCTAAAATGTAAAAGATTATTGTTCCATAACATATGATAAAGTACTTAATTTAAAGAAATAAAAAAAAATAATAGCTTGACTCTGAAAAAAACTCTCAAAAAAATAAATGGCCTGATTTTAACTGCATTTAAACATCATATATTTCAAAAGGCATATTCAAGTGGGCCTAGCATTTATTGCCTAATGATATTTTTGGATAAGCGCAACATCATGTTACATCACGCAAAAAACCTGGAATTTCCTTGCTGAGGGATGTTGGGAAGCGAGAGTCTCTGGTTTGTTCTCTCTGTCTGCGGCTGGACAGAGCTAATTCTAAATATAGAAACAGGAAGAAGAACAGTCAGCAATCATTGAGCTCCGAGAATTATGTACCACTCGAACAACGGAAAAAAATCTGGAAAAGGTCAGCTGGAAAAGGTCAGCTGGATCAGAATTTAGAATACATTTCATAATATATTAATTTTTAAAAAATATTCCATCAAAATTTGAATTCAGCTAAAACAAAGAGAGGTGTAGAGAGATGACTTATGTATATATACATGTACTACAACATACACGCTGATTAGTGATTTCATAACATAACTAATATCCGTTTGTCTAATTATACATTGTATAATTCTCAGGTTGTTTAACACTACCTGAAAGTCTTGGTATGTAAAGGTAATTTAAAAGATGTATACACTTAAAATACTACCTATATATTTAAATGTAAATAATTATAAATATGTAAAAAAAAAAGTTATAGCTATCCTAGACAAGCTCAGTCTGAAACTGAACTGTTATGCTGACCATGGAACACCTTCAAAATTACAATATCTGTTAATTAATGCATCCCATCACCACAATAAAATAACCAATACAAGAACAAAATAAATGCATAAAATTGTCCAGAAACTAGACCCCATGTTAATTATATGGAACAGATATACATCATAGATCCCTGCACCAACAAGCACTGTCCTCTACATCTAATGGCTAAAATTAAATGTGTCCACCTGTTTATATGCTTCATCTGTGAAGGTCAGTAAAAGCTATTGCTAAATCATATATAAATGTATACATAAAAGATATCACACACACGTATATATATATATATATATATGACAAAAAATCTACAGTAAGCCAATTAAACCCAATCAGGCCAAACAACAGAATACATGTCCATAACCTCACCATCTCAACATTTTTTGAATGAACAAAAAGTATATTTCTGATCTTTTAAATTTAAAATAGCGTATGTGTGACGATCAATGAAAATGAAGAATGGCAATGTCAAGGTCAAAGAGAAGGTCAAGGTCATAATAATGATGCATACATTTGAACTGCTCCCATCAAAATGCATATCTGTACAAAGTTTGAGAGATACATATCTTTGAAAATTCTTTGATACTAAGGTGATTTTAAAATGAGAAAGAGTGAAGTCAAAGTCAAAGTCAAGGTCAAGATCAGATAATAATGACACATCTTACATGAACTTTAAAAAAAACTTGAATGAAATCTTTTAAAAAAACAATTTTGGACAGTTTCTTTGAAACTGAGCTAAAGGTTAAGTACAGAATGAATGACAGATTTCTTTTGCTGGAGATATATAAATCATAAAAAGTTAACATTTGTTGAAAATTTTTTTTTCAAAAACTCAAAAAAAAAAGCAACTCAATAGGTAATCTATGAAAGGTAGAATACTTATGTTTGTGTTTGGAAGATATACACATCTTCTGATTCTGACACCATTTATAGCCTACAATGCTTATGATACACCAGCAATAATTATTCATGCAATTTTTTTGGAAAAAATAAAGAATTCTTAAAGAGTTGATTGATTAGTTTATCAACATATTTCTTTGTTTGGCCTGCTAAAGCAAATGTCAGAACCAAAGCGTACAGATACAACTGAAGACCACCAACGCTGAGCTTGTTTACCTGTGAACACCGACGTTACTATTGGAGTGCTGTTCCTGCATAGACAGGAAGTAGGAACAATCGTGGGGGTGTTCCGCGAGGAACAATTGATTGTTTCTACCTCCAATACCGCTGAAACATACAACAAAGACTGGTCATCAACTCTCACTCAGTTAGGCAGGGTCAAAGTGCAAGGTCAAGCAAAATATAACTTGTAGCAGAGTTATTGAACTTCACAGATGTAAACTTGTGTAAGTCCAGGCATTGGTAAAAAGCTGGCATTATATGCTTGCCATATGTTTCTTACCTGTGTGTTTAGATTTTGTATCTCATTTATTCTTGTGAACATGTTTTGGAGATTTTTAGCATGGTTTTATTGTGTAGCAAGATTCCTTCAAAATGTGCCTAACTGAATAAATTTGATGCTGTGACTGCACTAAAATACTGAAGTTTTTGTAACAGTCTTGTGAACTACAGTAGCGCTGACAAATGCTCAATATTGTATGCAAACATATCAGGTATTAAAACAAATATACACTGGTGTCTAATAAAAAGTACTGACTATACACATATTGACAATTGGTTATAGAACGGTACTGCTTGGCTATTGCATGTATACATTCTAGCAGTTGTGAATCACAAGGAGCTAAAAGATTTACCAATGCTTTCACTAAGTCCCCTATAACTACTGTATTCTCTTGAAAAGTCTGAAAAATCTGCCAATGATAGAATAAACATTAGATTGCATGTTTTTAAACTCCCTCTGAACAAATTTACAAGGATAATATGCACAATAAATTTGACTGAATTGGTTTTATATATGAAAAGTGAAAGACTTTATCAGTTGATGTTGGATAGGTGGTGCTGAGGAATCATTTTGGCGGGGGTTGATGGATGGGACTGCAGGTGCTTGCATTACACAGAGAGAGGATTAGAGCAACTCCTTGATTTACAAATCATATCGACAACCCCAGTATATATTTTTCTTATATGTTTTCACAAGAACCAAGAAACAAGTTACCTTTTCTTTTGATGCACTTCCTGATCTGCGACCTCAGCCTCTTTCTGGAGATAAAGTGAGCGAGGACTGGGCAGTGACCTTGACCCAAAGGGCGTGGACTGGGTCCGCCCCTCCAGGTAATGCTGACTGGGAGGCACAGGTTTGGGTAGGTACAGGTCCCTAGTTGGCTTCTCTCTACGCTCTCTTGCCCTCGGCGCTTGAGTTGAGGTAACAGGTTCTGAAGACTTTGAAGGTTGGGACACAATGGGAGACATTTTCCTTTGTTGCTTGGTTGTTGCTACTTCATTCTGGCTGGATTGTCTACTGACTTCTAACTGATGAGAACTCACATTGAACTGAACATCCTGCTGGGGTTGCACAACGTCATGAGATTTGCCTAATAAGGTACTAAGATATTCCTGACCAATCAAGTTAGTGTTTATTGGACCATTATTTTCTATCACTTTTGTTCGCCTTTTCACATGACTGCTATGCATTGTAGTTCTAGAACGCTCCACTCTAAGCCCCGGCATCGTGGTAGAGTTGGAGTTCTCAATAAACGTTCCAGATTTGTAAAATACTTTTTTGTCTTCTTTTTCCTTTGCTTCATTTCCTTGAATAGACACATAGGATACCGAGAGAGGAAACATTTTATTGACGTGGGAAAGACGTTCAGGTTTGGATGAAGAGTTTCTTTGAACAGGTTGATGATGATGATTATCGCGGAAATGAACAGCGTGAACTGGTGCGGACTTTGTTGGTGCTCGCTCTGGGATTGGGTGATGGGACTCATGTACTCTTGTAGACTCTTTCTGTAAAACAAATTAATCAGGGTAAACATACATTTACTTCGATACTCAGTTGGAACAGGCTAATTATAAGAAACAAAACAGTTTTAGTGGGATGACTATTACTTCCAACAAATTATTGATTTGGAATGGAAGAAAAAACGACTGGTTCAGTCAATAAATATGTAGGGCTGGAAATGTATTAAAAGGGGAAAACAGCAATTTCTACCAGTATATTAAACCAAGAGGAACATTTCCTTACCTCGAAAAAGGTTAAACTTAAAATACATTTGTCACAATATGTTACTTTAAAACTTTGTGATAACACACTGAAGTAGTTGTTATTAGTGAGGTCATTATTGAGATGTGACAACTACACTGTTAATTTGAAGACTTACATGCAGATGTTATTTGACACAATACTCTGTTTTAACAAAGTGTGTTACTCTAACTACTAATCAGATCATGCCTCCAGTGTCATCATGCAGATAGACACTAATCAACAGATTACCGTGATGCATTGTTAGTTACTCAGCCTGTGTCCATGGTGTGAATTCAAAAGTAAAGAAAATTTTATTCTATTAATTACTAATTGCTAGATGTAATTTCCCTGGTATTAGACTTCGCTATTATTAATGAGTGTGATAATGCTAATATGATTTTGGGTTTGCATTTTGAAAGATAAAAGCCTGGTTACTATTCTGTATCATGAATACCACCACCTGTAATGTACAGAATAACAGGAAACTCACGTGTTCAGTTTCACGATTTTCTTTACTTTCTTTTTCTGGGATCGTTGAAGCACAGCTGCTACCTAATCAAAAGAACAAACACGTGACATTTATGCATTAATTCACGTCAGCAAACACCCTGTCAGTGTGTGAGTAAGTGAACGGGAAACATCTGAAACAAGAGCGTGGAAATATTAACCTCCATTAATCAAATCCAAATGCAGTGTTAATGCGTGCTGCCACAAATTCACAACAAATATTTGCATTTGTTAATGATTCAAAAACCTAAATCACTAAATATAAAAATTAGCTGGTTGATTTGTTTGAATAGGGATATCTGTTGAATCCTACACAATATAATATTAAATTGCTACTTTGAATAGATTGTGGAATTAATGCAAACAACATGGTTCATGACTGTTTAGAATTCATTTCTAGGGATTACAACATTCTAGTACACTTAAAACATAAAACAAAACAAGTAATCAACTCAATTGTTCACGGGGGTTATATATCACAGAAATGTCATGCATAATCTTAATATATCCATAGTTAGTAGGATCACTACAAAGGGGGGTAACTCCAACAGTACCTGATACAGGCCGGGGCACTTGCTCTGCTGGAGTTTTACTCCTCAGGTTGCCAGGGGTGACAGAGCGGTGCTGTGGAAACAAAGACATGCTGTATAAATAGAAGCTATTTTCTTCAGCGAAAAAGGAGGTAGGTACTCTCTGAGTTATTTCATTTACATTATATGCCGAGGATCAAGTTTATTTGCAATTAAAACAAAGAAACTTTATTTCAGATTGTGAATCTTGCACTATGTATTTTATACGGAGGACAGAAGATATAGGAAAATAGGATGGTCAAAATTTAAAATGCGTTTATTTCTTTGTGAAGTTTTTAAACAATATCTATCTGAGCACAGTTCTTCTTTAAAAGATCTAACACTTTAATATTAAAGCTGTGAATTGAGCTCTACATTCAGTCTGACCTTCCCACTGGCTGCCTGGCGCTTGGGTTCTATCAGGGCAGCGGACTTCTTCTTCCGGCTGACTGTTGTGGACACGTTGGAGACCTCCCCCATACTGTCCCTCCTGGTGGGGGCCTGATATAGGGGCGGCCGACTAGAATCATCTACAAACAGCATTCTCAAATAAGTACAGATACATGTACTTGCATCACTTGTTGGAGAAAATCAAGGATGATGATAATGATGAGATGATTGCTTGTTTGATTATAACAGCTATTTCTTTAGAGAATTTTTTTGGAAAATTGCAGGAAACTGAGTATTTTAAAAGCAAACAGTTATCAGGCTTACATTCATCTTTAGCTGTGCGCTTCTTTGACACTTTGCTGTCAAATTTTCCTTCACTTGTCAAAGCAACAACCTAAAAAGGAATTGTGTAAATCACCGAGTTTTTTACCTGCAGTTCACATTGCAAACATTGATATCATTGGAAGATTGAAAAATTCACTGTGAATTCACCAGGTAGATCATCACTTACCACAAATGAGTATTCTGTGTCTGGGGTCAGTCTCCGGACTGTGTGACTGA
The DNA here is from genome assembly GCF_025612915.1 of Magallana angulata. Taxonomy (NCBI): domain Eukaryota; kingdom Metazoa; phylum Mollusca; class Bivalvia; order Ostreida; family Ostreidae; genus Magallana; species Magallana angulata. The sequence goes on from NC_069117.1 coordinate 2,885,115, forward strand.
GCTCTGTTCCTGAGTAAATGATTTTCCCATTCATAAGAACGTCATATCTTGTAATCCTTCCCAGGGGCACTTCAGGGGGCTCCCAGGTGATGTGCAGTTCATTTCGACCTAAAACTTGCACATGGGGTTTGGAGGGGGCATGTGCACCTAAAACATGAATTCCATTGATTTAATAATAAAGATCACTGTATTTGAGTATTTTTGGTCACATTTGAAGTTTAAGACTGTTTCAGCAGTAGTGAATTTTTAAGAAGCATACCTATTTCTGAAGTCGTCCCAACAACATAAGATTTCTCTCCTTTGCCTTTACTAGTAGCGGCACACACCTTAAATAAAAGAATATCTTTTTGTGTACTTTTGAAATACCATCTCATATTAACCACTGTAACGTATGACATGCATGCAGGGTTGTCTCTAAAAACTGAAATAGAAGGAAGAAATGAAAAAGTAGAAGGTGGTCAGGGGGTCTTGCTTATAGCTACATTGCATTTGAAATGCAACAATAGCCGGTAATTAAGGCATTATAGGCGGGGGAACTCCCCGTCCCCCAGGTCTTAGAGACAACCCTGTGCATGTATCATAATATACTGTATGCAGGGAATTATTTGCCTCTGTCTTATTTTTGTCCATTTCGCCCTCGCTGTCAATGGGCTTATTTAAGCCTGGGCGAAATGTCCCAAATTATTTCTCTTCAAACACAACTGTGTCTGGGTGAATTCAAGACGAGGCTAAACTGTTTGCAAGTGAAAAAGGGCAAAAACAAGATATCTGTGAGCCAATGCTCACTAGTGATACCCCCGCTCTGATGTGAATATGCAAAATAAGCAAAGTCGACATTTAACAGAAAGCTGGCATCTTATTGGTACAGAAATATATCCCACAATATGGCATGCCTAAACAAATAGTGTGTTAAAATTTCAAGCATCTGCGATAAATAGCTGCTGAGAAATCTTTGAGGAAAATTGGTTTGAAAATTTTGGCTAAAATAAACAAAGTACTCATTTAACAGGAAGTTGACGTCCGATTGATACAAAAATATATCCCACAATATGGCATGCCAAAACACATAGTGTGTAAAAATTTCAAGCATCTGCGATAAATAGTTGCTGAGAAATCTTTGACGGAAATTTGTTTGAAAATTTTGGCTAAAAATAAACAAAGTCGTCATTTAACAGGAAGCTGACATCCGATTGGTACAAAAATATATCCCACAATATGGCATGCCATAACAAATAGTGTGTTAAAATTACAAGCATCTGCGATAAACAGTTGCTGAGAATTCATTGACAAAAATTTGTTTGAAAATTTTTGCTAAAAATAAACAAAGTCGTCATTTAACAGGAAGTTGACATCTGATTGGTACAAAAATATATCCCACAATATGGCATGCCATAACAAATAGTGTGTTAAAATTTCAAGCATCTGCGATAAATAGCTGCTGAGAAATCTTTGACGGAAATTTGTTTGAAAATTTTGGCTAAAAATAAACAAAGTACTCATTTAACAGGAAGTTGACATCCAATTGGTACAAAAATACATCCCACGATATAGCATGCTTATACAAATACTGTGTAAAAATTTCAAGCATCTGCGATAAACAGTTGCTGAGAATTCTTTGACAAAAATTTGTTTGAAAATTTTTGCTAAAAATAAGCAAAGTGGTCATTTAACAGGAAGTTGACGTCCGATTGGTACAAAAATATATCCCACGATATGGCATGCCTTAACAAACACTGTGTAAAAATTTCAAGCATCTGCGATAAATAGTTGCTGAGATAAATGCGACAGAAATTTTTGTTACGGACGGACAGACAGACGGACGGACAGACAGACAGACACACAAGGGTAAAACAGTATACCCCCTCTCCTTCGGAGCGGGGGTATAATTATATGGGACGAAAATAAACCCGTATACAGTATATGAATAGTGCTTTACCACTATATTGTACGATGTTTAGCAAGCTTTACCTCTATATTGTATGATGTACTGGCTGCCAGTCCAGTTAAAATTGACGAGAGCTCTTGAGTATGCTCCACCATTTTGTCATCTACAATGAAATAAGACAAACCATTACAACAACCTACTGGCTGTTACAAAGATTAGGCTTGAGAAATTGTTATAAGGACAAATTCACGATCCTACCTAAATAGATATAGTATCCTTTCAGGGTTCCATTTACTTCTTCAGGGGGGTCCCAGCCTATTTTGAGCTGCGTAATTGTACAGCCTAGAACACGTAAATTGATGGGTGCCGTGGGAACTGAAAATACAGCAAAATACATAATTGTAGATGTGTGTAATGACAAATGCATTTCAATGAAGATGCTGACGTTGACTTATCATCAAATCTTCTAATTGGTTAATAAAAATTTGTTTACATATATATATGATATCAAGATAGTTTGAAAATTGAAATTTAACTTACCGGTATTTAAACTGACTAACAGTGATCACAATTAATAAAAGTGTGTAAGCTATTGAGAATGTTCATTTTCTAACTTTAAAGATGTCAAATTTTTTGCTATTTCTTTGAATTTAAAGATATGTACATCTTTTGATATTTAGGGTTGAGGACACTGCAGCTGGCCTATTTTTAGTGTTTAAATACTGACCATTCTCCTCTGTCACTATGGTAATGCCTTCACTGAATGGACTCTCATCACCCTCAGTAAATGCCCGAAGTTTATAGGTGTACTGGGAACATGGATGGAGGCCAAAGATCTGACAAGTCAGGTCTTTACCTGTGTACACACATTTATTGTTGGCTGAAAAAAAAACCATATCATATACTTCTATTATCAAAGGCTGTATGGATTCTGGAAAGAGACTAAAAGAATATTGCTATGGACCTGTATAAAGCAGGCACTACCTCCATTTATGACCAGGAGACAAAATAGATAGAATAACCTGCACATGTTGTAATGTTCTATTCTTCCATAAAAGCATGTAAATAGTTTACAGTGAGTTTCACAGTGGCTCTAATGTTATGTGCTTTGTACAGGCGTATCAATAAATGCACAGGTTTATCGGTAGATAATACATATTTCACAGGTGTAGTTCAATATATAAATATCCAAATATTCATTGTTTAAAGATGAACCTTTTCTCACGAAAAGAAGTTAAAGAATTCTGTATAATAAGTATAAACTAGTATATTCCAGTTCCAGAACTCACAATCAAACAGCTGATATCTGACAGTGAATCCACTCTTCGTCGGCACAGCTTCCCATGATGCTTTGATGGAGTTGTGACCAATCACTGAAAATACAGACGGAATGCTTAGGGCCATATATTATTTCACTGACCAGCTTTTGAATGATTCACATACGGTACAAATGTATATTAAAACACAACGTGGAGATTTCTGCCATCAGTTTGTGTCTTACCTTCAATCGTGGGCGGGGAAGGCTTGTCTAATCTTTTTAGAATTTCTAACGTTATGGTAGCTTCTTCTTTCAGATCGCTGTTTAAATTTGGCCCTTTATCTACAGCCTATGACAAGTAAATTAGGATAGTAGAAAGAGTTGTCACATGTAAATAATCAGTTAATTCATTTGCCACCAAAGTTTGCAGTAATATTTTCAAGATACAACTTTTAGTTTTCACAATCTAAAATCATAATGTAGTTAAATGCAAAATGAGGAAATAAGTAGATATATAGCAGATAAAAATTGTTAACCAAAATGGCAGATATAACTTTCATTACCAATGGGGTGTGTATACCTTGTTAACCTGTATTGAAGGTATAACTTGTTAACCTTACAGAACATAACTTGTTTACCTGAAGGGCAGGTATAACTTGAGGATGGTCTCTCAGTCTGAGGCACCCTCTAGGCTGACTAGCTAAGGTTCTTAATGTCCTAGAAAATCAAAGCAGGGGTACAAATTTATTTTGTTTTCCAACATTCAAATGAACTGCAAGTGAGTATGGAAAAAGATTGCTTAAATGTAAAACTAACTAACGGTATCTGTACAACCTTTTATGCTCATAAGGTACATTAAGCATAAATAATCTAGATATAAAATGCATCTTCATATTCTAAAATATCAGTGTATCTCTCTCTCTCTCTTGTTCTCTCTCTCTCTCTCTTGTTATGCTCTCTCTTGTTATGCTCTCTCTCTCTTTTTCTCCATTTCTTTAAAACAGAAATAAACCAGTGAATCCTACTCACATTGCAGCAAACCACCCAGTCTCACTATCTTCTGCACTGAGAAGCTCCGAGAGCGTGCGTAAAATATTATCTGAATGAATATTTTTCAAAAGTCTCGCATGACCTTCAGCATTTGTTGCTAGGCAGCTGAGGGCAAAACAAGCATTTTTACTAGCACCTGTGTCATCACAACTCAACATCTTTGCAAGGGAAGACAACTGAAAATGAAAAGGTGTGATCTAACTTTCAAATGGAGGCAAACATAATTACATGTACATGGCAAAGATACTCAATGCATGAACCAGGTATATTAGTTTATTGTACCCAAATTCATTTACATATAATTGTGTTTTCAACATTTATTATTTTATTAATAATTTGTTTAAAAACTGGAAAAGGAACAAATTACAGATTCTTCTAATTTCTAATGATTTAACGAAAACTATATCATGACATACCATTTTTTCAGAATCTGACAATAGTAATAATCTCTTTCTACCAACTTCCATGTCACAAAGACGACCTATTGCAAAAGCAGCATTCATTCCTCGACCTGCAACATCAAAGTCCTTTATCAGTGTAAACCCAGCAGGTTTTAAAAATCTCAAAAATATGATAAATGTGACACTTGTAATATAACTAAATATCAAAAACTTGTTTCCATTATGATGTTGTAGTATCAGCTAACAAAATCATATATAACATTGGCAAAAAACTGTACCTGCTTCATCAACACCAAGAGAATGGACTAGTTTTGAGAGAATATGTTGAGAGTTTTCATGCTCTAGAATTGCATTGCAACCGTTTTCTGAAATAGCTAATCTGGAAAAAAAGATAAACATATATTACATCGTTTTAAAGCCATTTTCTTCAATCAATACTGGGATATAAAAATGCATATACTTGACAAACTAGTGTTTATATTGAGCCAACAGAGGTAGGGGTAGAATTACATGTAAAGTATACACAGATTATTCCATTTTCCAAAAACTCCAATATGTCTACATGACAGTGTTGTGCCCCGAGTGTTACCTGGCAAGAACTAAAGCTGCATTGCTGGCAGTCCACATATTCTCCGCTTGTAGAAGTGCTGTAATGTGATTCAGGGTTGCATCTAAACAGGGATCAGCAAGCATCCACTCACGACCATCAAAACTCTCAGCCTAATGTCAAAAGAAATAGAATCCATCTAATTTTTGCAATTAATTCAAATTTATCGATACAAATACATGTATTGTGGTCAAAAGATGGAGTTGTGATAAATATAATGAGGATGCATGTAAACTCAGAGGTAATTACTTTATATACAAAATATTTCGATAATTTTCAATCATTTGAATAGTGAGAGTCTTTTTCTGTTTTCCTGTTGATTTTCCTTGATTAAATCACTGACCAGGGTTCCCATGGTCCCCGCTGCGTTCATCACACTCTCGGAATCATCAAATGTCAACATGCGGGTCAGGTCGGCCAGGATTTTCCTCTCCCCCTGCTGACCTTTAGCCAGCCCCAGAATTCTGTAACAACCCATCTCTGTCTCTGCCACAGTACCAATGATGTAAGCTGCATTACCAGCCACCCTGTTGGGATAAAGTTTACAAGTAACCCTATTTGTTTTGTTAAGGGAATATTCATATTTTATTTTCTCAAATTTATGATGGCTACACCAAGTATAGTTCTATGTACGTAAAATGTATTAATGATCAAACCAATATATTCAATCATAATATTTTTCAATGCATTAACAGTATCCTTTAAAAGTATATATCATTTCGAAATTGTACTTTAAATTGTTATCTTTATCATCTTAACACAAAATAAGATATTTTTAAACCTAGTGTTATATTTATTTATTGACATCAACTTATTTTATATAAGACATTCACATATAAAACTAACTTCAGATTATTGCATGACATTATAATTTTTTGGTGTTCTCCAATATTAAGAACTATGTTTTGTTTTTTTTTTTTGTTAAAGCGGTCTGTCTATTGTCTAATAAAAAAAATAACAGGTGCCCCGGTTGTTCCCGCACGTTTCTGCATATTGTAACATACCTTGGATTATCACTGCCAAGGAGCCTAACAAGTCCATATAGAAAATCTTCAGCACCAGAATGACCAAGAAATTTATGCACCGTTCTTTCTTTATCTCCATGTAAGTCATCAACAAGCATTTCAAGTGCAACATGAGCTTTTTTATCCGTGCTCATGAGCAACGAAAAGTAGTCATCGTTTTGCCAGTTGCAGCTCATTGTGATTGGCTTGCTGCCAGTTGTGTTCTGTGTTAAGTTGACATATTCCTGAACAATTATGGTTGTAAAATAAAGCAGTTCAATACCATATGCACATATGCACGCATATTTTGTCTGTCTTGGTCCTCCATGTTGGTTCGTTACCAACTACAACAACCGAGATCTCGCGAGAGTTCACGAGAGGCGATTAAGCGGCCAAATACGAAATACTTTGCCGAAATGCACCGGTCATTTATATAACCGACGTTAAACGGCGAAATGAAGTAAACCGGCGGAATACAAAATACCGTAGGTTATTCTCTAATCAGTGGCGGATTTAAAGGGGGGTGCACCCCTCTATTGTCAAAATAAAGATCATAGGCCCTACTCCTTCGAGCAAAGAAAATGTACAACTTGTGATTAACTTTTTGGAAACGCGTGGGATTTCTCTACATTAAACTTATTTCAACGATGTAGTATGAAAAAAAAACCGTTCATTACAATTATTACATATCATATGAAGCTGGCGTGTTTATCTTTTTTTAAACTTCATTTACATCATCCCATTAAACTTTTAAATTTTTTTTAACTGATTAATTTACAGCCATTCCTCAAACAAAGATATTTTGTAAATTTTTATTTTAGTCTATCTCGATCTGCAAAACAGAAGCTTTTGATGTGTTTACAGATCTCCATACATCCATGCAGGTTCTTTTACCAATTTTTAAAATAAATTTTCCAAGTAAGCGTACATCTTTTATAAATGGCGTGTGTGCGTGCTTGGGGTTGGGGTGGGGTTAAAAATGTGTGGAGTCCATGCTCATCTACACAAAAGTTTGAAAAAAGAAACAACGAAGGCTTTCGTGAAAGTACCACCTGGTCCTTGGTGACAAATGCAAAGTGACTTTAAATTTGAAGGACTCGGCCAATTTTAAACGCGATGAATGAACTCAGCAGTTGTAACTGATACACACGGAACATTTTTTATAAATGATAGATGCTGCCTTCTTGATCAGAGAAATACCCCTAACTTTTAATTGTTGTAATACATTGTTTGTGTTTTATCTTTTTAGTTTAAAGCTATGGAAAGCGCCCAGGCCGTGCTAAATCAGCTAACATGGAAAAAAGTATGTTTCCAGATATGAAATAATTACAGTTTATCTTATTTTTTAAATTATTAACTGCATTTGATGGAGACTCGGAGCGATTATGCCAAATATTACTGATCTTAATAAGGATGTAAAAAAGGATTAAAATTAAAAACAGAATTAGGAATAAGACAACCTTGCTTATACTGTTCCAAAAAATTAACTCTAAGTTTATTAAAAATATTCTTGGTAAAGCATTTATTCTTGTACACGGGGCTCATTTGATCGAATTTTTCTCGTCACAAATTTTTTCGCCCCCCCCCCCTCCCTTTTTTCTCGCAATATTTTAGATTGCATCGAATTTACGATCGAGGTGATAGCCCATCTCCTTTTCTGGAAGCATGTAAACAAATTAAAAAAATTTGTTTACAAATTTGAAAAAAAAATTGAAAAGTAGACCCCCCCCCCCCCCCGGGGGGGAGAAATACTACAGCATCGTCTCGTACCTGTACGACTTACCTACAAGTAACTCGTAAATTAAATACTAAATAATATCTCGTTTACTTATCAGAGAAATCACGCTATAATTTGGTAAACTTTACGAGATTATTACGTTAACTCTACACCTTTTTACCATTCTTTTGAACGTTTGCAAGCGATTACATGTTCTTTTGTTTGTTTTTTTTTTCGGGGGGGGGGGGGGGGGGGGGTATCCTTGTACGACTTACCTCGTTCCCAAAAATATGTATAAAACCCGCGTTGGACATATTTTTCAAATATTCTAGATTTATTTGAAAACAACCAGATAAATTTATCATTTTAATAAAATTTTGCCTAGATGGATTATTTTAATGTAAATAGATGCTCATCTTTTTTCCTATTTTATAAATATCTTACTTCTAATTTTAGCGTTTTCGATTAACCATTTAAAAAAATATGTTTTCAATCAGAGTAAATATTATCTATGTCATTCATTTGAGGAATTTTTAAAAAAAATGTTTTTACTTAATTTATTATTTTGTATACTTTTTGTGCCAATCGATACAAACTATGGTTTTCTGATAAGTTATCTCCCACATGCGTTTATTAGTCCAACCCTAATCAATGCGCACCCTGGACCGATGGCGGGAGAAATGTTTACTATGTAACGACGTTTAAAAATAGTTAAAGAAACACTCAACTCTGTATCTAGGCCCCAAAAGTTGTAAACCGTGAGTATACTCAGATATGATGACTTGATGTTTTTATTTAAGAATATGCAGGACTACTGTAATCTATCAAATGGCTAAAGCTTTAGATCTATCCCGCCCACGACCGAGAGCGTGGTCAGATAAATGTTGCCAAATTTTGTTAAACTTGTTTAACAATCACAATCTCTGTCATTGTCTCGTTAAATAGGTCGCTGTTTAAGTTTTGACTTATTTAAAAAGTGAAAAGGCAAAGGACAACGTTGCTCACCCGACTCGATTTTATCAGAGTGGCCTTTCAGACCTTTTAGCAACGAGCTCCTGTTTCTGTAATTAAAGTTTGAATTAATAATGTAAATACCATAACACGAGATATCTAGCTCCAAATTACATGTAGTATGACCTTTTCATAAACTGCACTTTCACTTTGAGAGGAAAAGCAGCAAAGTAGATATGAAGTAATTCTCTTCTGTGATCCATCAACAAAAAGCATCTTCGCTAGCCAAGGGTTTTCGGTCCACTTAGCTCACCATAAACCCTTGGCGGATTTCTTTATGAAAACTCGGTGACAAGCCCCGTTTTATGATTGGCTGCAGCTGCGAGTAGCTGATCCAATCGCAGTGCTGGTGTATATAAACTTTAAAAGAAAACACAAGTGTGATCTTTGGTTAAACATTCGGTGCTTTCAACAAGTTGAGACACAAGTTCTCGAGTACAGTGCCTCCCCAACGATGGTCTAACCAGATCGCTTTAAAAACCTGTATGTTTTATTGGGAATGAACAAACATGTAGTTCTACAAACTTGCCAAGGCTCGCGTGATAGCATGGGAAGTAAACATGGCAAATGTAGAAGTTGCCTATCCCGTTAGTATATACGTTCCTGCTTATGGTTATTGCTTTTTAAAGGGTTCAATGAGCTGTGTTTTATTTAATTTCTTTGGTCCGCAATATTCACGACAATCATACATGGTTTTGTGGCATGAAAGCTTTCATATAAATCAGCGACCTTTTCACTCCCAGTACAGTTCCTTACAAAACACTTTGAATAAAACATTCCTTGCTTTCCCAAGGTTATAACTTAATTTGTATTTAATAAAGTCGTTAATTATGTTCTGATATTCGGTAGTCAACATGTTTTCAAGTTGTATAATGCTGTAGTATGTATATAACCCGTTGTTTAATCCGATTAAAATGTAAATATGCAAGGGGAGCAACTCAAGTTGCTCGCTAGATAGCGCAACCACATCACCGAGTTTTCGTAATGAAATCCGCCAAGGGTTTATGGGGAGCAAAGTGGACCGAAAACCATTGGCTAGCACAGATGGGGTTATCATGGTTTCATATTTATGGTTTCAAACACCATTGTTTATGAAATATAATCTTTAATATTGAAACATAGTATGTACAATATGTATGTTTATATGTATGATGACATGATACCAAAACATCTAGCTGTCTAGTCCTGAATGACAAAAGACGTCAGATTATCCCATTATAAATCTCCATTGTTTGGACTTGAGTAACTTATTGCGGTTTAATTGGGTTATCTGTGTGTCTTCTAATTTATGGTAATAATCAAAACATGATATTTGATTTTGTGGAGAATATAGATGTTGTTCAATCTGTGTCATAACTTAGGATAATATGAATAAGTACAAAATTGAATGCTATATTTAAAATTCATTAATGATATATAAAAAAAAAAGATAAAAAACACTGCTTAGTGCTATACCACATCTAGTTTTGATAGAATTTGCCCAAGAAAAAAGTCATTAATTTCTTTTCCCCTATGGTTATATAACCGCAGAAGCTTTAAGCCTCTTTGATAAAGATAACAGTGATTGGGAAGGACCTGCGCCACGCACCATAATTGCATTTAAGAGAAAAATGGCGCATTAAATCAGTTACTCTAAGCGCCAAAGTGCGCATTCAAATTTCTCATCAGTAATAAAAGTTTTAGTGATGTTCGCTGGAAATTTACTCTGTATGACTTACCTAATCGTCTTTTAATACATTTGTTTTAAAACATCAAATTTCATTGGTTGTGTTTGGTAAAACAAAAATAAACAACCAATAAAAACGTTTCCACTCATTTATGCATGGTAGATAATTCCAGAATTTCCTCCAAAAGAGAAGTTGAAGTCGCCCAGTATTCTGAGATCTCAATAATGTAAACTAACCCCAATATAGTAAAATGATGATTATCTAATTGAAAAGACGTTTTCACAGCCTCAATTAATCCCTGTTGTAATTATTAAAACTCACGACTGTCTAAGTGTCTTACCATGCTGATCGTTACTGTAGGGTTTATAAATACAGGTGATGTTACCACACTGTGCATTGAAAATTACAACTGATGTTTATTTAAGTGTCGATACTACAATTAGTTGTAACTTGTAATAACCGTATTCCTGACGACTCGTCGATGCAGACGACTCGTCGAATTGCCCATTTTTAGCCAAAATTTTAACAAAATCCTACGATACGTCGATCTCAGACCATACGTCGATCTTATCACTTCAAAATGGCCTATAAAACTGCAGTAACATTATCAGTGTATGATGCCACGATGTCACCGATATTGCTACCAATTATTATTAATGATTAACATTTAAACAATTACGCTTTATACTTATGCATCAAATTTTCAAATACCGGCAACTTCTACAAAGTCGCTTGCATTTTAAACAATTCCCGATATCGCTCGTTATGCAAAACTAAACTTACTTTGTCAGAAATATTTTATTCCCAAGCATTAAAATAAGTATCCACTCTGACTATCGCCAGCGTATTCGCCATTACGTAACCAGCCACCTGTTGACTCGGCGCGTGGTCAATGTTTGTTTAACAATTTCCGGTGTCATAGGCATGCACCTGTCTCGTGTCGGACTTCAAAGGGGGATCTCAAGTGCAGAAAGCTTAGCAATTACTATGATTTGATGAAACTTGTTTACTTTTTATCCAGTAATGCAGTTACACGCTATTGTTTTACATAGACACTGTTAGAAATAGATTGATCATTTGTACGACTTGATAATGACGATATACGACATACATACGTTTCCTAAAAAAATTATCTAACAATAATCAAAGAATTGGACAATAATTAATCAATGAACTATAATCACTCTTATAACGGTACTCTTTATATACACAGGGAGTGAAATCGCCGTAAAGATCTCAGCCTTAGGGCAAGATTATTAACACAACCGGTGTCAGCCTATTGTATAAACAGTAGTATTGATAATTGCCGATTACATATTTTAAGATTGAATTTGACTATTAAATATTTCTGATTTATACTTTCCACTAACAACTCTTTACAAATAAAATAATTAAGGTAACTCCGTACCGATAAAATCATGGGTTCAAAGTTAAAAACTTAACTTTTTTTTAACTTATTGGACTTGAATTTCATCAAAAAATAAATAAAATATATATGTATCCATACTATTTAAGATGTAAGGTAATAAAAACCAAAGGCTGAAATTATCATCTGAAAATCACACTTTTTTTGTTTAAAAACTATATATAAGTGGATGGATACTTGTTTGTCTATTTAAATTTTATTGCTTACTTTGCCAGAAAACTAGAATTAATTTTAAAAAAAGAAAAAAATTGTTTACATTAGAAAAATTAATGCATTTACCGGTAGATATATCACTTAGAGAAAAGTAGAAAAGAGTTATTTCCCTTTGTCATTATTGAATTATGTCAAATATAAGGACGAAAAACGCTTATTAAATATCTCCAAGTAAACAATGATTTGAGTTTTTGATATGCACCTTTCACAACTCTACTTGCAAGAATTTTAATGAATTTATGGTTTATGTAAAATGTATGACGTCACAGGAGGGTGGATTTACTTTAAATTTAAAAAAACATCCCCCGGACCTACTGCAATATTTTCTTCCATTCAAACTTGGTTTCAATTTTACTGCGCAATGTTATCTTCCTACTAGTGATACATAGAACCATGTGACAATGTGTTTATAAAAACGGAATGGTAAAACTTTTAATTGATTAAAGACAATGTAACATTTTTTAATAACTGTTGTTATTATTATGTATTTAAGTATTGACAGATGAGTGAAAATGATAATTATTAAAGATGAACATTGAATTCAACAACGTAATTTTCAATCACACAGCCAACTCAAGATGATTAAAACCAAGATTTTTAATGACAAGTCGAACAAGACGATAAGTCGGGTGTTCTGCTTCAGAGGAAAAAAATACCGACTTATCGTCGGAAAAATACGGTAGTTAATAACTCACAAAATTAATGTTTAAATGATAAGAAAAACTGTTTCCTACAGTTATCCTCAAAGTTTGAAAGATTCTCTACAGTATAATGGTAATAATTGGGTCAAAGGGTTTGACTAATACCTCCAAAAAACACAGAAGTACAGAGACTGATTTTATTTATCATTTAGCAAACACCATTACAAATATTGCATCAGTGAAATGTATAAACACATCAAATAAATGAAATTTAATCAACTGGTTTAAAGTTTTTAAATTTTTTAGAAGTTGTTTTGCTCTAGGTTGATCTTTAATAATTTCAATTTTACAAAATGGCCTAAATGAATAAATAGATGGCCCTTTCATTATGAAAATGGCCCATTAAAAATTAATAACTGTGGGGCCATAATCCCATTGACATTTTTGGCCTTCCCAATCACTGAGATAAATGCTTGTAAATGTTGATATAACTAAATAAGCATTTCTAACATTTGTTCGAAATTCTAAGTTCAAGCTGTAATAATGTTTTTACAAGGAATATTTTTCAGTATATTATTTCTAGATTAAATGAGCATCACCTTAATTTGAAATTTTCCCTCTAATCAAAGACTGATGGCAAAAACAAGGACACTTTACCAAGAAGATTCGACCAGTGATATTGATTCACCTACTCTCAGCAACAGTAATGACCTGGCCAACATAAGCCCTCCCCAAGTCATGCCAAAACTCTCCCCCAAAGTGTTCAACAAAGAGGAAGGCAGTCCTGTTCAGACCATTTCTCACACCGGGACCGGATGCTCTTCATTACTTGCTGATGCAAGTTCATTTGAAGAAAGTTTTAATAGCTTCCTGAAGAAGAATATGACTTCACCAGAGTATTTGGACTCCTCTGAAAATGCTACATTTACAAGGTGCAAAAGAACAGACTCCAAGTTTCTAGAAAATAACAATATCAAGTTTTGCAAAGAGAATATACCTTTCCGAGACATTATTAAAGATTCTCCACATCGTAGAAATAAATATCTTGGTGCATCCCATCACAAGCCTACTGTAACAGTGGTTTCGTGGAAAGAAGAAACCACTTCATTAAAAAAAACAAGACGATCAAATTGTGGAAAAGGCTCAGAAAATCGGGGTACAAAGGATTCAAATGATCTTCATGATTTGGTAATGATGGGTAATAGTAACCCATCCTTGATTTCAGAGGATGGTCAAGCACCTATGGCTGTTGAACCTGAAGAAATTAATCATTCGGTTGAAACAGAGGAAGAATATGTAGCACCAAAGAGGAGGAAACTAGGACGGCCATTCGGAAGCAAAAACGTGCCAAAGAAATTAACTAAAACGAAACATTCAAAACGAATAAAATCGGAGAATCAACGTGTCAAACAGGATTCAGGGGCGACTGATGGCGAGGACTCTCGCTACAGTTTTGGGATAGGACAGGATGTGTTAGCAAGGTGGAACGATGGCCTTTTTTATTTGGGTTCTGTACAAAAAGTAAGTGGGATATGATCTTTGTGTTTGTATTATATAGATAGAAAAGTGGATTGAAAAAATTGTCTGTTATAGCAAATGTCCCAGTGATTGACTTTGTGTGTACATTTTGTTTTTTTGTGTCACAGATTGAAAAGAACAAATCCAGGTGTTTTGTTCGGTTTGAAGATCAGTCAGAATATTGGATTCTGTTTAAAGATCTGCAGAAAGGTATGGTCCTCCAAAATATTCAACATTTAGTTATCTTGCAAATCAGAATGTAAAAATATATTTATGTAAAAGACCACTTCAGTGTATGTGTATGTACATTATAGGTGCCAAAGACGATGAAATTAGTTGCTGTGTGTGCCAAACTGACCAATCAGAGAAGCCAAACGAAATTGTCCTGTGTGACAATTGTGGTCTAGGTAGCTGCCATAACTGTTCATAAATAAACAGGATTTATTTGTTGAAAGTTATCTTCTTTTGAGAAAAGAAAATATAAGTAGAAGGTTCGAGTATTGTTGAATTGAAAATTTGGGACCTAAACAGATTGTTTAAAGTGGACCTTTTTTTTTTTTATCTGAATCATGGCTACAGCTGTGCGGTGTACTGTTTTAGGTTATCATCAGGCCTGCCACAACCCCACTATCGGTGATGACGTGCTGGCCCCTGACGTAGAGTGGTGCTGCAGACTCTGTATATTTGCTACAGCTGTAAAGGTAAACCACCTGTAATATTTACTACAACTTCAAAGGTAATCCACCTGTAATAGTTACCACAGCTGTAAAGGTCACACTGAATATGTGACATACATGTAAAGGTAACAGTGTATACTTGCTACAGCTGTAAAGGTTGCACTATATTTTAAACAGGTCATTATAAAGTCTAATATTTTTCTTGTTTAATACATGTTTGCTGCCAAATTATTTTCCCACAACATGACATGCACAAAATGTACATTCCTTTGTTTCTTGGTGTGTAAACATACATATTGAATTGTACAAAATGATGTCAGAATCACAGTACATGGGTTTTCATTATAATTATGACTTTAAAATTTATTTTCTAGTCTGAAAAAAGCAAAGAAAAATTGTGAAACTCTCACTAATAAATATGATTATTGCAATATAATAAAATAAGTCATTTTTATGCCAACAACTCTAAAGTTTTCTTACTCTTTCAGGAGGGTGGAGCATTGAAAAGTGGCCCAGATGGTAAGACAGATCTTGCATTTCATCAGTTCAATTAATTATTATGGGAAAATAGTTCAATCAATGACATGTTGTGATTTACTTGATAGCCACAGCATTACAGCAGATGAAGCAGACTTTCCCATACAAGGTGAGACTCTATTAAGCATAATAAAAATCCAAATCATCATACATTGCCCTGAAATGATTGTGTTTGAAACATAATTTTTAATCATTTGGTTGTTACTTTAAAAATATTTACATATAAATGAATGATTAATATATTTTGTAAGATTTTGATTGTACTTCAGGAAAAATATATAACAAGTTCTGAATATTTTGATAGCTTGAGACCTTGACCTGGGATGTGCAACATAAGGTCAATGTGGAGCAGTGCTACTGTTACTGTGGGGGACCGGGCGAGTAAGTCAATGATTACCGTACACTGACAGCCCTCTAGATATCTACATAATAAAATCAAGTGGTATTTTTAGGACAATACACAAGACATCTTGATGCCCCAAGTGTATTTTTTATAATAATTGATATACCTTAAGTATAAAGTCTTGATGCATTGAGTAGAATTTTAAACATCTCTTCGCACAGCTGGCACAAGAAGATGTTACAGTGCTGTAGATGCAGACAGTGGTTTCATGAAGGTAAAGCAGTTCTGGTCAATTACTGGGCTTAATGTGCATATTCTAAAGCTATAGTTGTTTCAGTTTGGCTTATGCAAGTGTATATAATGATTAAGAGTGATTTTTGATTTTGTTTTAAGAATGAATTAAACTATACGCTTTTAAAAGTAGCTGATAGCAATTTCTGAATAAACTTGAATTTTTACACCCCAGCCTGCATCCAGTGCTTGGAGTACCCCCTGGTATTTGGGGACAGATTCTACCTGTTTGTGTGCTCACACTGTAACAAGGGACCAGAGTACATCAAGCGACTAGAGATGACTTGGTATGGAATCCTTAGTCACATATAAAACAGCAACCATTCATTTTGGACATAGGGCCAAAATAAAATTGTTTGTTTGGAATTGCCTCCCACCTCATTGAAATGCCCCCCGCTGATAAAATTTTATTAGCAAAAAATAGATAACCTTTTTTTATTCGGAGATTGTTATTTTTTACCAATTTTAATTAGTTTTAACTTCAAGTTTGAAAAAAAAAAATCCTTACTTCCTTTCTTGGTCTAGAAACCTTCAGACAGCAATTCCAAACAAATTTTTATTTTTATTTTTGGATGGCCTGATTGTTTTTCTATTAAAGTGGAAAGTAAATGCAATGCTCAGTTTACTTGAATTCCAATGTTTCAATTAGATGATTTCAATTCAATGCTCCAATCTGGGATTGTGACATGCATTGTTTTGTTTACAGGGCTGACCTAACACACCTTGCATTGTTTTGTTAACAGGGCCGACCTAACACACTTTGCATTGTTTTGTTTACAGGGCCGACCTAACACACCTTGCTCTCTTCAATCTGACCATCCAGCTGAAAACCAAGAAGAAATACTACAGTTCAGAAGACATTGTGGAGTTCATCACAGTGAACTGGGAGAAACTCCAGCTCTCACAGGTAGTACAGACCCGGTCAAGTCCGAGTTCTCTCTGTATCATTAGAATTAAGATGATATTCAGGTCCAATGAAGTCCGAGTTCTCTCTGTATCATTAGGATTAATACGATATACAGGTCTGATCAAGTTTAGTTAACTTTTTAGGTTAACGTCACAGGCCTGATCAAAGTAGTAGATTTCTATGCATCAGTTGGGTAAAGATGATGTACAGTCCTGTTAGTCCGAGTTCTTTCTGTATTACTAGGATTAAGATGATATATAGCTCTTATTATTCTGTTTAATATGTCAATGCCTGTCACAACTTGTCCTTAAAAATGTGCTTCAGTCAAATTTTACTATGATAGGTTATAAATTTTTTAAATTATTTGCAAAATGAAATATCTTCAACAAATGGTTGATGATGGTTTTAACATCACATAAAGATTTAAGATAATTCCAGTTGATAGATATGTACATGTACATGGCCATACTTTATTATAGTTTGAAAGTGTACCAGACCATGAAAGGATTGAAAGAGTGAAGAAATCTCTAAAAGAGGAACATAAACGGTACATAAATATTTGTTTGAAGGTTTCCATCACTGATTCACATTTTATTTTTTATATTAAACTTACTTCTGCATGCAGTGTATTGATTCAGTATTTATGCACATACCATGTTTAAGATCCAAGACAATTATCATAAAATGGATATACTAATCTAAAGTAGAAAATTTTTCATGTAAGAGCAGCCTATGGTAATACATTATCATAGTGTTTATTCAACAGCTTTGGTTGTGGAGAGAATCGACGGAACTCGATGTACACACTGAAGTTGCGGGCCCCGCCCTCAGTCCCGACCCTTATCCTCCCCCTGGAGGGACAGGTCACGGACGAGGTCCTACAGAACCTTCAGCTGACCGGCAACAAGAAGGTCAAGAAGTTCATCCCCATTATCTGGTGAGAAATGCTTGATACTGGTTTATAAATTACAGATTTATTTACGAGATGTATGAAAATTGTTCGTTCCAACTATTAAGAATGTTCACAGATTAATTTTTAAGAGATCAATAGCAAATTTAAGATGAGGCTTATATATTTAGGTTTACAGTAGTAGTGGAATACATGTACATATGGTTCTGTTTTTAACATATTTTTGGGTCATGTTTACAGCAAATCTCCAGTACCTCTGAATTATAGAGGCGGTATGCTTGAAATTCATGACAGCATTGCCTTGAAATCAAGAAAGAATTTGTCACTGGCCATTACAAAGGTGAGAGAAATGTAAAGCAAACAAAGCTTTCATTGCAATTTTGTGCCATTGTTGTACCTCTCTAGGATCATGTGTCTCAATGTTACAATCAATTTTAGGTCTGAAGAAATAGCTAACATTATTCCTTTACTCAGCCTTAAAATATTGAACTTGATTTTTGATGCCCTGGTTTTAAGTCCACACTTTACACACTCTGATTTTCATTGGTCCAACCAGAGGTCAAATTGTCCTTACACTTAGATAGGCTTTGCAAAACTCCCGACAAAGTGTGTTTTAAGATATGAATTCTAGATCAGTATAAACTACAAAAATTATAGTTTAGGTCATTATAATCAGAGGCCAGGTTCACAGTGTGTTGTTATAGAATTATCTCTGTTTTCAGAATGTGGAGGTCAATCCTTACAGTGCTAATCAGGAGTACAAGGGTTACACAGGAAAGAACTACTCAGTAAAAAGTCGCAAACACTCTGGGACCCTATCATCTCTGATTCCAGTGCCGGAAGATTACGATGGATACAACCATCCATTTCTGACGGAGTGTGAACAGAATCACCAGAAAGCCCTGGCCAGGAGGAAACATGATCTACAGAAGTACTTGTTCTACACAACAGAACTCAACATCCCCACAGAGGATTCTTCTCAAGAGGAGACCAGCGTAGCCAGTCCTGAGGCGCCAGAGGAAAAGAAATCACGTAAGCGGAAACATCTGGATGAATCGGCCGTGTTAACATCAAAGAGGAGGCGAGTGACCGTGTCACAGGAGGCGGAAAAGAATTACGTGGAGGAATTACTAGAACAATCTGACAGCGTTAAAACGGACATGAGTCTATGTTTTGATACTGTAGAAAAAATGAAAAAGGGGGAGAAGTATTTTGTTGGGGGTAAACGGACTGTTGGTGGTTGTATTCAGTATTTAGTTAAATGGGAGGGGCTTCATACAAAGTGACCATTGTCTTATCATAGTTGTATCCTTATTGTATCCTATTTTACTTCATTCAAAAGCTGTTTTACTTACTATTAGAGAATTTTTAATTTCTTTTAGATAGGGGTATTCAGTTTTAATGAGTATCGCTGCATGAAATATTTCATATTTTAATCATATCCACAGTTATGTACATGAATTTCATTATTATGCTCTTTAAATTTTATACACAAGCTTTGATGGAAAATTAAATGAATTTAGGATTAATAATTGTTATGTTGTGTGTGTAGGAAATATGAATTGATTTGGCAAATAGATGTACAGCTTTAAAATGTAGATTTACTCCAGGAAGAGAGGAGTTTATGCTTAGAACTAGCATCAAGGAAACTTGGAACATGTTATTAAAAATAATGCATAGCTGATGTCTTAAAAGACAGAAAGGGTTATTTTCTTTAATCTGCAAGTTCACTTGGAATTCATTCATTTCAACTATTAATTTACCAGTTCAACATTTAATTACCAAACATCATGTTAAATAATACCAGAAATTAAAGAAACATGGCATTAATGGACACATGGAAGTTTATTCAAGCTTTCTATCAGTAAATAGTGGACACCCACATTAAGTGCTGTATTGACCTGTACCCTGATTGGTCAGTCATTCAGGGTGTCAGCCTGAACTGGAATCCCCTCTCCCGTGATGCCCCTCCCTGGCGGTCGGGGTGCAGACAGCGGCGACAGCGCTGGTTCCTGGTCGGGCAGCAGACCCGCCCCCTCCTACAATCCCTGTTACTGTTACACTGCTTCCTCTCACATGGACCCTCGACCGCCAGCTCCGGTAATACGGGGGTACAGATCTTGTCCCCCACTGGTTTGATTAACGCTGTCTGTTGATAAACGTGTCATATTTTTTAAGTAGATATGTATCAATAATCATTTGATGATTCAATGCAAGACCAAATTTGGAGACTTGGGAGTAGCAACCCGGTGTATATCTGAATCGTCGCAAACCACGGCCAATATACAAGTACTATCCACTAGGAGAGGTATGTGGACACGATGCTTAGCGTACAAATAAAGTAAAATTGATGCAGAAAATGGAAACAATCTATTCGTTTTCAGAAAAAATGAAAATTGTTTCTATTTAATTAAATAAACGATATAAGAAAGTGCTGCGTTTACTAAAAAATTGAATAATTAATGGAAAAAACTGATTTGCAGCAGCGGAGACAAATCTTTTCAGTGGAAGCAGTATTACAGAATGTACATGTAATTCGAAATTAAAAGGTTTTCTTACCTCACCGGCGACTTGTTGCAACTCCAACGTCAGCTGAAACACAAGAAATATTGTGTCGTTTGTATAACTCTAATTAGAATGCGAAGCTAAGCTCATGTTGATCTGATTTGATACATTAAAAAAATAATACCAGGAGAAAAAGCTTTAGACACCAGAGCTTCGCCATGTTGATGCAAAACTGTTTAAAAAAGGGACCGATAGATGTCGAACGTGTTATTACATCTATCTGTATTAGAGAAAAGCTAATTTGACTAACGATGTACACAGCATGTTGGTGTAGTGATAAGATTTTGGTGGACTTAATGGACCGTGTGACTTCATCTTGGTATCAAAGGGACAGGGACGACAGCGATCGAGTGAAGTGACTTATTCCTCCAGAAGGAACTCACAGCTGCTGTATAAAAGGCGCTGTCTGCTTAATTTAACGTCTATCAATTTTAATAATGACGAACATCATTTCCATTTTGTGTATGGAAAGAGAGAATATTCGGGTCCAGATTTCTTACGTACATTCTTATTCCCAAATACATATTAAATTGAAATGGAAGAAAGAATGTAACGCGCTGTATCGACTTACCGGAGACATATATAACGTTAATGTTATGTCTCTGGATTTACTAAATAAATGAAATTCATGTCGATATAATCTATTGCTAGTATCTTCTATATTTTCTTTATTTTTAATGTGGCCGCTGGCATCTTTGCTACATTATTGATGCGTTCAATTTATTTTATGTTAAAAATTCTCATTTATTTGTACAATTCTTTTGTGTTAGAAGGTTATTTGCTTTTAGTAACTGGTGTACAAAACTGGAAAATAAAAAAGTGTAGGAAAAGTAAGTCCAGGGACATAAATAATATTAATGTTATTTATGTCTCTGGTAAGTCTGACGAGTCTAAATAAAAAAAAATAATAAATGCACTTTATCGGGTTCTAAAAAATTATGATCCTGATAACAAATACTACCGACAAAAATCTTTCATTAATTTCAAACAACAATGTGTCAGATATTGGAGACGCATGGAACTACATGTAAATATATTTTCGTCTTCCATCCCGCCCACCTACCTGATATTTAGGACATGATACAAAAAATGTTACAGAAAATGAAACACTTTGTAAAGGCTTTTCTTGCTAAAAACAAAGTTTATCTCAATGCTCCTTGCATCTTGATAACACGCCGCAAAATCATTAAAAATATATATATATAAAAATTTATTTTAATAGCATAGAACAATGAATCATAAAATAAGTAATAGGTAGTTTAAAATATAACCCAACTTTCTCCGAATTTTATACTTATCTAAACTTAATGATCGCAAGAGTATTTTTTGTAATACGGTCGGGTTCAATCAATTTCACCTTATTTCTTATGCATCGGGTTTGATATTCGAAGATCTTGTCAAATTTTGATCAAATTCTGAAATTGATGAAGAAGTTAACCTGTGATGATTCAAAGGTAAGCTCTGTCAAATTCATTAATCTTTTTACTTTTTTGATGCCAAAACAATATCTCGAGAGCCCAAGTTAATTTCATCTTCAGGTAGAAGGCTAGGGAAGTATATTTCTCAGTAGAGATTGTAAACCATTTACCTGACAGAAGCAGATATATAAGCACGGCAAGACAAAATTACAGCATCTATCCTTATATTAATAATAATCGAATACCTTTAAATTTAGCTAGGTTGTACGACTTTCCCAGATGCAAGCGTCTGTCCAAATAACACAGCCGAATTTTGAGTCTTTAGATTAGTACATCCATTTCATTCTTTCATTCATACAAATTATAAACATCTGATGAAGATTTGTCTAGTTTTATGTGATCATACGTTTTAAAATACTTTATAGACACCATGTGATACAAGATTGTCAACAACAAGAGTGTGTCAACTCCAGGCATGAAATCAGCGTAGACAATGATCACAAACCATGGGCAACTTTAAATCAAGACCAACCGTGTCTTGTGCTGGTAGGTACCACTTTGTCAGGATAATCCAAACTAGCCTCTTTGGCCAGGTGAACTCTGGTCTGTTGGCATATGAAACAAACCTTTATAATTTAATAAATCAAAATTATTTACCCTCTAGGTTAGACCTATAAAGAAGGAAAAAGTAGTAATTACGGTAGTGCCATAGCAGTACTAGTGAAATCTCCTGTATTTATATTGATTTGTTTGTTGAACATCACTCTTGAAGATCTATCTACTGGAAGATAGATATCTCTGTTTGATTTACAGATGAGCTTAAGAAGAAGATCAGTGAGAGTTATTCACTTTTCCGGTCTAGAGCTATAGAAGATCTTCGTCCAATTGAGAAGGATTGGACAGAAATTCAGCTTGTGTGTGGGTCAGTAATTGTAGCAGATGTGTATGAGTCAGTAGTTGTAGACACATGCAGCAGAGAACGGCATTAATATACATAGCGCAGAATTAACTGCATCTTTATTTTTTTAAATCATATATCCTGCTATAATCTTATAAGAATTACTGTGGTATGTGCATTTATAAGATTGTTTGGATACTGGAAATGGTAACCGTAAACAATTAAGATAGAGATTTATGGTAATTTCTTTTTGATGAATCCAGGAAAGGAGAATACAATGAAGTTGTGGAGTTGATCACAGAGAAGAACAAGCATGAGAAGACTGATGGAGGCCTGACGTTACTACATATTGTCGGCATTTATGGGGGTAAGAGCTGGCCTCAGATTATTACTTATGACATCAGAACAAAGAATGCAGCTTCTAGGAGATTAGCTTCAGGATGATTTTAAGTAAAAGCATACCGGTATATAGAATTAAGATGAGCTCTGTGATGTTGAATAAATATGTTTCATCTGTATTTAAATATCATGTCTACGTTGATTGTTTATTTTTGTCTTGTTCTATAGGAAGTAGAACATTGATAAAATTCTTGTTAGAAAAAGGACTCAAACCAGATGTGCTTAGTAGAAGACAATTCACAGCTCTCCACTTGGCAGCATATAGGGTATGTTTAATGAAACCACAAAATGCAACTCAATTTATAGTTTCAGTTTTACCCATTTCTTGGCAAAACATCATTTGAAAGTTTCTTCTTGTCATAAATTTTCTTTGTTATCTAAAGAACATAAACAATTTTAAATCTGAAGTACTTGTGACACATTTTCAGTATAGAATTTTTACACAGTCTCATGCACATATCTATGACATTGATATCTTATGGAGCCTCCATCTATCACTGATATTGTTGATGTCTGTTCTACTGGTACAGGGGGATGCGGAGTGTGTCCAGTGTCTATTGGAAAGTCCGGACACAGACGTTAACCTGGCTGGGAACAGTGGCCTCACAGCCTTACACATAGCTGCCATGTGTGGATTCCAGGAGGTTTGTGAACAGTTAGCCTCTCTGTTTTATCATGTGGTTAACAATGAAAAAAGTTTACAGCTTCCAGTTCAGTACAACTAAGTTGAGAAATGCTGTAAAATCTGAACAAATATTATATTTTTAGATTGCAGAAGTTCTCATTGATAATGGGGCAAAAATCAACATGCAGGATGCTGTTAACTTTACACCTCTTCATATAGCCTGCAACTTTGGTAATGATAAGGTAGGTCTCAGAACTGAATCAGTGTAACAGTTTCAATTAAGGAATATAGGCTTCCCAATATATTAAGCATGTTGTACCAATAGTCTTCCTTCTACTCTTTTCTTTTGGCAAATCATTTTTAATTGCATATTGGTATGCAACATATTTGGTACTTTTATTGGTGGCTGTTCATTGGTGGTTCCCTTTACAGGTTGTGAGTTTGTTGGTGTCCCACAGGGCTGATGTCAATGCAGCAGGGGGAGTAGGTGACCGCCCGCTTCACCTGGCCTGTTCCAGAGGGCACCTGCAGGTCACCAAACTCCTGGTGGAAGCCCCACAACAACCTGCTGAAGGTGAGGAATTTTTAGATTCCAATGGATATTAAACTCAACAAAACTAAAGCAACTAATGATAAATTTCTGTAATACAAGATGACAAAAACAAAACATATATGACTTATTTTGTCTCAATAAGTTGCAAGATCAAATTCAAGATATCTTTGGTGTGGAAACATTGGGGCAGTACAGTAATATACACTTACAGCGAACATACATATTATGAATTTATACTTTTAGTGAAGTGATTTTCATTCCCTTTAACTTCAAAATATAAACATTGTGTATACACTTAAGTGGATATAAAATATTATGTTTTATATTGTTAAATTGTCCATCTTTGGTTCTTCGTTAATAGTGTGTTATTTTGTTAAAATGTGTGTTTTCAGTGAATGTGAAAGATGATGAAGAACACTACCCCATCCACTTCTGCTGCAAGTCAGGCCATTTGAATGTGCTCAGCTATCTCCTAGATAAGCAGGCCCTACCACATGTCTGTAACATATATGGCGACACTCCGCTACATCTGTAGGTAGCTAACACACGTCTGTAACATATACGGCGACACTCCGCTACATCTGTAGGTAGCTAACAGTGACGGCCACTGATTGCTTGTATCACTTACAGGAATAATTTAAAGACCAGTGGTCAATTTTGCAGTCATTTTTTAGACACATTGATATGTCCCAGTGATATATCGATAATGTCTTTCATTTGTACATCTTTGTAATGATAAATATTAAATAACCAGTGATATATTCAGCAATCTTTTTTTTAAATACATGTAGACAGGTATATGTGATACAATATACTTTATGCTGTTTTATTTGTACATGATGTAGAGCCTGCTACAGTGGTAAAGTGGAAATTGTCAAACATTTGATTTCTATGACTGGTTGTGAAAGTTTGTCCAAGGAGAACATCTTCAGTGAGACTCCTCTACACAGGTTTGTGATTCAGTGATATATGCCTCCATATTTTATGCAGGTGAATGATGTGTATGCAGGTATAATATATAATTTGGTTAGAACCAGAACAATCCTGCTACACATATGTGTGTTTGTAGTGCCTGTACCAGTGGCAGAAGTCTGGAGTTAATCAAGTACCTTCTGGAACACCCCAATGTTAACATCAACTACCAAGGAAAGGACGGCCACACAGGTAGGCTCTCTGTGTTGTAAATGGTAGAGTCTTCATTTAATCAGTCTTCGTTACCTGGAATAACATGTAACTCTTCATCCTCTGTCCACACACAGCCCTGCACAGTGCCTGCTACCACGGACACATCCGGGTGGT
Organism: Magallana angulata; assembly: GCF_025612915.1. Classification (NCBI taxonomy): domain Eukaryota; kingdom Metazoa; phylum Mollusca; class Bivalvia; order Ostreida; family Ostreidae; genus Magallana; species Magallana angulata. The sequence continues at coordinate 2,910,935 of NC_069117.1, forward strand.
GCAGTTCCTGTTGGAGTGTGGGGCAGACATGAACTTGGTGGCCTGTGCGGAGATGAGCGGGGGCGTGGACAAGAAGGAGGAACAGACCCCACTGATGTGGGCTTATGAACAAGGTATTAAGTCCTTCTACAGTCAGTCAGATAAGTACATACAGGGAACATCACTAATAGTTGTATAGAAGAGAAGGCTAAAGCAAACATGAAAATACCCCTCTTCACTAGCTCCAGGGGATGATCTGCTCTCTTGGATGGGTTTAACAGATCTCTACTTGTAATTTTATTCATGATTTATGTATACATGTAGTTGTGTTGGTATTTTATGAGAGTTGACTGTAAGTAATTCAAATACTGAAATGATAAAACTGATTTTAGAATGGTGTTTTTTGTTTTTCAGTTCAAATTTGAACCAAGAAAAGTGAAAGGGACTAAGAAGCTTGCTAAATGTGCTGTATTGTTTTGTAGGTCATGATACCATAGTGACCCTGTTGAAGCATCACAAGCGCCCCCAGGATGAGTCAGCATGTGGGGACTACTCTCAGCCTGGAGGAGAGGGGTCATATGTATCTGTTCCCTCACCCCTGGGAAAACTCAAAAGCATGACTAGAGGTATGACCAATGGCAAACTTTAAATATTATTTGATTACGACTTTGCTGAAGATTATTGCAAGTAGAAAGAAGATTCTATGAACTATGACTAAAGCATCAAACCATCAAGTTCATTATTACAATGTATTTTTAAATTTTGTGTTTTGTATCATAGTTTTGAATTTTCTTTTCTAATTTTTCACAGAAAAGATAGATGTCTTGCAGTTGCGTTCTTCTCTCCCTCGATATTTCCAGCTACAAATCACCGACTTGGATTTTCAAGAGCCCATCGGAAGTGGTTCCTTCGGCAAAGTGTATAAAGGGAAATATCTTGGCAAAACGGTGGCCATAAAGAGGTAAGCTATACGAGTTTAATCCATATACTGTTGAATCATTAAAATTCATGGTGGCTCAATTTTCGTGGTATTCGTGGGAAGCCCTCCCCCACGAATTTCAATCCTCAACGAAAACAAATTTATAAAGAGTTATTTTTGTTACTGAAACATTTACCGACGCATCCATGAAATAACATCCCCGCGAATGAACATAATAGTCACAGTCCACGAAAATTGGCCCCCACGAATTTAAATGATTCCACAGTACATGTACTTGCATTAAATTAAGTTGTAAGATTTGTGAATGAATATAGATACATGTATGTGGACTCTGAAGCATATTGGAAACACCATGTATTATCTTTTTTTTTTCTCATTTAAAAAAATTCAATATTTCTTCTATTCATCTCCATTAACATGTTTGTTGACCCCCGAGTTTTAATTCGGCGTATCTCTTAACTTAAATATCCCCTTGCTATTTGACAGGTACCGTGCCTCCTCGTTTGGCTGTAAGTCAGACGTAGACATGTTTTGTCGAGAAGTTGCCATTCTCTCCAAACTCAACAGCTCATATGTCATCAGCTTCGTCGGTGCTAGTCTGGATGATCCAAGTGTGAGTGCAAAAGTCTGAAAGTCTATAGGTGGATTACCAAGTGTTACTTGTTTCTGATATTAACTAAACTGAATTGTATGTTAAGCTCATCTAGTACATTAAAAATTGATTGTAATATACAGTGTATGTCCAGGTAGGGTATTCATCCATGTTATTGAAAAGTTATAAAACATTTCAGAATTTTGCCATTGTGACCCAGTTTGTAGCTGGAGGATCACTCTTCAGTATTCTTCATGAGCAGAAAAGGTATTTATCTTCATCTTGTAAATCAAATGTAGTTGTATATTAATGAGATTTTATATGATGATTTAATAATTTCATTTTGAAAATTTTTTCAGAGTCATCGATTTGCAGTCCAAATTAACCGTAGCAACGGATGTGGCTAAAGGAATGGCTTATTTGCATAATCTACCTCAGCCAATCATTCACCGGGATCTAAACAGTCACAACATCTTATTGGATGAGAATGGACATGCAGTGGTGGCTGACTTTGGAGGTACTTTGAAATCATCATTTTATCATAAAAGGTGAAATTTCAAGGCGTCTTGGTATATTTCCTGTCATAGATACACTTGTGGTATTTTGTAGAATCCCGATTTCTTCTCTCTGAAGAGGACAATATGACCAAGCAGCCAGGGGTAAGAATTACTTTTTGGTTGTTTCTTCTTTCGTTTGAACAAAAAAAATATTTGTGTCTTGTGTAATGTTAGGTAGGTACCATATACTGTAATGTAAATTTATTCTCTTTGAAGAATTTGCGATGGATGGCACCAGAGATTTTTACCCAGTGTACAAAGTACAGCATCAAGGCGGATGTATTCAGTTTCTCTCTCTGTATATGGGAGTTGCTGTCGGGGGAACTTCCTTTTGCACATTTAAAACCAGGTAAACCCTCAAAAGATGAGAACTGAATTACAGACTAGTGCATAGTTAATCTACATATGTATCCATAAATTAAGGTTCAGTATGTTGCTGATAAAAAATTTGCCATTTTTTCCTACATTTATATCTTCTCAAATCAATGCTCTAGTGAATCTTATTTCTGTCAATAGCTGCAGCAGCTGCAGAGATGGCTTACCATACAACGCGACCCCCGATAGCTGTTACATTTCCCAAGCCAATTGTAGCTTTGTTGCAAAGATGCTGGAATGCTAGTGCTGATGTAAGTACTATTTATAAACCTCTTTCATTACCAGGTAATTTACATGCCCGTAATTGATTCATTGCCTAAATCATAATATGGCAACATTTATTTGTGTACACATACACGACCTGGATGTGGTATGCAGATTTCTTTATCTATACCAAATGACTTAATATGCCTTTATGTGCATTGTATCTATACAGTAATGAGTATAAACTTATATCTCTTGCAGGATCGACCAGAGTTTAAAGAAATTGTGCCGATTTTGGAAGAATGTAAACAAAGCCAAGTAGCAGCTCTGCTGAACAACAGTACTGTGCCCTCATTGAAGGAGGAAGGGGAGGGGGAGGATGGACAGACCTCGCCCCCCATAGCAGGCAATGTGATGGCACTGAGGACCCACTGGGAGCAGGAGGCTTCCAAAAACAGGTATCACTCTGAATACATTTTGGTGCTTGTGAGATTATGAGTAGATATTGTTGACAGTAAAAGGTTTTATGGAATACAGTGAGGCCATTTTGTGAAACATAGATACCATAGAATGAGCTTAACTTTGTAATACAGTAAGACTGTTAGCGTCTCACCCTGAAAGAAAAGTAAAGTCAAAGCAGGTCTTATCATTCTTATCAAACTTATCATTTAATGGAATTCTTTCTTAATCTGGACATTTTTACATAAGCAGTAGTGTGCCTATTGATGAGCTGAGACGAAGGCTCCAGTTTCCACAGGTTGACAAAAATGGCTACGTATCTGACCCGCTGAGTACTCTGGGAATCTCTGTCACCATAGAACAAACCAAGAAACTCCTCGAATCAGCCATCAATCAGAGCCAATCATAAATCAGGACTCAACCAGAACCAGTCAGAAGTTTACCTTCAGCCAATCAGAAATTTACCTTCAGACAATCAGATATTTACCTTCAGCTTATTAAAAGTTAGATGGAGGAGACCGTAAGGTGTGTGACAAAGGATGGTGCTATTACGGGTTGAATAAATGGGACATGTACTGTACATTTTACATGTTATTGCATACATATGTATTTTTGTTCATGTATCAGTGATTGCCAAAAATGGGAAAAGCTGTGGCTGAGTAGGTTAAATTCATACACTGCAGGGATTGATGTTAAATGGCCATTATTTACTGCAGGATTTTTCAGCAGTTATGCATGTTTCTCTGTTTTTAACTCTGACATGTTTGTCCCTTTATCCAACATATCTAGTCATTTGGGTTGATTATCTTTCATTTATAGTAAATGGATTTTTCTATGGTTATGAATTTTTGAGTGTGTTTAATCAACCTTTTTAGCTCACCTGAGCTGAAAGCTCAAGTCAGCTATTCTGATCATATTTTGTCTGTCGTCCGTCTGTCTGTCCATCCTTCTGTTCGTCCGTAAACTTTTCACATTTTCAACATCTTCTCAAGAACTACTGGGCCAATTTCAACCAAACTTGGCACAAATCATCCTTAGGCAAAGGGGATTCAAAGTTGTGAAAATTAAGGGTCCCACACGTTTTTAAGGGGAGATAATTAGAAATTGATGAAAAATTTCGAGAAATTTTCAAAAATCTTGTTCTCCAGAACAATAATGCCAGGAAAGCTGAAACTTGTGTGGAAGCATCCTCAGGTAGTGTAGATTCAAAGTTGTGAAATTTATGACCCCCGGGGGTAGGGTGGGGCCACAATGGGGGGTCGAAGTTTTACATAGGAATATATAGAGTAAATCTTTAAAAATCTTCTTCTCAGAAACTGATCAGCCAGGAAAGCTGAAACTTTTGTGGAAGCATCCTCAGGTAGTGTAGATTCAAAGTTGTGAAAATCATGACCCCCGGGGGTAGGGTGGGGCCACAATGGGGGGGGGTCGAAGTTTTACATAGGAATATATAGAGTTAATCTTTAAAAATCTTCTTCTTAGAAACTGATCAGCCAGGAAAGCTGAAACTTGTGTGGAAGCATCCTCAGGTAGTGTAGATTCAAAGTTGTGAAAATCATGACCCCCGGGGGTAGGGTGGGGCCACAATGGGGGGGGGGGGGGTCGAAGTTTTACATAGGAATATATAGAGTTAATCTTTAAAAATCTTCTTCTCAGAAACTAATCAGCCAGGAAAGCTGAAACTTGCGTGGAAGCATCCTCAAGAAGTGTAGATTCCAAGTTGTGAAAATCATGACCCCAGGGGTAGGTTGGGGCTATAATGGGAGCTCGAAGTTTTACATAGGAATATATAGAGTAAATCTTTAAAAATCTTCTTCTCAGAAACTAATCAGCCAGGAAAGCTGACACTTGTGTGGAAGCATGCTCAGGTAGTGTAGATTCAAAGTTGTGAAAATCATGACCCCCGCGGGTAGGGTAGGGCCACAATGGGGGGTCGAAGTTTTACATAGGAATATAAAAGAGTAAATCTTTAAAAATCTTCTTCTCAGAAACTAATCAGCCAGGAAAGCTGACACTTGTATGGAAGCATCCTCATGTAGTGTAGATTCCAAGTTGTGAAAATCATGACCCCCGGGGGTAGGGTGGGGCCACAATGGGAGGTCAAAGTTTTATATAGGAATATAAAAGAGTAAATCTTTAAAAATCTTCTTCTCAGAAACTAATCAGCCAGGAAAGCTGACACTTGTGTGGAAGCATGCTCAGGTAGTGTAGATTCCAAGTTGTGAAAATCATGACCCCCAAGGGGGTAGGGTGGGGCCACAATGGGGGGTCGAAATTTTACATAGGAATATACAGAGTAAATCTTTAAAAATCTTCTACTCATGAACCATAATACCAGGAAAGCTGACACTTGTGTGGAAGCATCCTCAGATAGTGTAGATTCAAAGTTTTGAAAATCATGACCCCCGGGGGTAGGGTGGGGCCACAATGGGGGGGGGGGGGGTCGAAGTTTTACAAAGGAATATATAGAGTTAATCTTTAAAAATCTTCTTCTCAGAAACTAATCAGCCAGCAAAGCTGACACTTGTGTGAAAGCATCCTCAGTTAGTGTAGATTATAAGTTGTGAAAATCATGACCCCTGGGGATAGGTTGGGGCCACAATGGGGGGGGGGGGGGGTTCGAAGTTTTACATAGGAATATATAGGGTAAATCTTTAAAAATCTTCTTCTCAGAAACTAATCAGCCAGGAAAGCTGACACTTGTATGGAAGCATCCTCAGGTAGTGTAGATTCCATGTTGTGAAAATCATGACCCCGGGGGGGTAGGTTTGGGCCACTATGGGGGGTCAAAGTTTAACAAAGGAATGTATAGGGTAAATCTTTAAAAATCTTCTTCTCAGAAACTAATCAGCCAGATGATTCTTTATAATTGTTAAGACTTTCGCCCCAGGACAATTCTTTGGCCTCACAAGAAGGTTCAAAGTTTGCTGTAGGTTTATATCCCATATATAAACTATTGTTAAGGATCTTTTTGAGAACTGCATACTCAACATATGATATGACTATAGAAAAGGGACTAATGATTATAAACATAAGAATATCCAGGGGGAAAATGGATTTTATTTATACAGGATCTACATGTATTATTGTACATTGTCCAGATAGTTTGTATTATGACTCCATTAAGCTGATTTTATCATACCTATTGTTCCTCAGGTGAGCGATGTGGCCCATGGGCCTCTTGTTTAAATAAATGACCCACTAGTCTTATTAATAAGATATTTATTGCTTTTACTTACATCAATTGGTGGTTTTGTTTTGTGTTTTGAATATGATGCTTAAAAAAGATTCAGAATACTTTGAATCTTAATGCCGTCCATTCACACATAGATATCAATTGATGGTGAACTAAACATATAAACTTTAATTTATGAAACTTTTTTCTTGAATGATGATACACGTGTATATGCAGACAGGTATTTTGTAATTCTACTCCACTTTTAAGTCTATGCAGATGAAATGGATCAGTATTATGGGGAAGAATTTATTTTCTGATTACACAGGTTGTAACCAAAACTCAGTGCAATAAACAAATATTTTTGAATTTGTTTTCTACTTGACTTTTTTTTTTGGTACGCACACTTCCCATTTATGTTAGTCAGGTTATAAATGTGTTTAAAGATCTGACATGTGAATTTCAATAGGAAAAATACCTGGGAGAGAGAAATGGCTTATTGAATCTATTTATTTTGAACACATCATTTGATATTAAAAAGAATAAACAGTTTATTCTTAAACACAGGTAGCAGGTGTGTCAAACACCTCAGAAAAATTATCTGGTGTAGTTTTTTGGAGAAAAAAATAAAACTGCTCTGCAGTCTTGTTTTTGCATAATCCTTTTGCTGAAAAATCCTTCAAAGATGTACATAGCATAGACAATACTATCACTGCATGTATGAAATCAAGAAGCTTCTTTCTCTATTCTAGTAAGTCCTACTGATACACTGAATTTCAAATATCAGGGCTGATAGAGGGTAACTTGCTTTTCATTCCTATTTGAAACTCCATCTTGGAGAGAAATTCTTCATCCTTTGGAGAGATTTTGGGAACAGTGCCCAGTTTGTGTGGCTTTTTTCCTTCCAGGACAAAGAATTTTTTCCTCTGATGAAGTACAGGTGGGAGCTCCACCACGTCTTTTTTGGCCCGCTTATCTGCCTTATATTTCCTCTTGGTCTTTTTGTCTTTAATGATTGGTTCACAACTGAACAAAAGTAAGAAATTATTGTAAAGAGGAGCTGATGTAGCTTGGAATACTATTCATGACTGAGCTTAGAGAAGGTAGAGGGTAAACTGACTATTGGTATCTGTTTTATGTACTTACAACTGTTCACTGCCAGATTCCAGGATTTTTCTTCTTTCTTTATTCATGAGCTGCATTGATTTTTGCTGTTTAACTTTCAAAACTGGAGCAAAGACAATATTGCAAGATAAAATGTATAGTTAAAATATTTCTAAATAATTCAGAAGTGTAACATTACTGACAATTTTTATATTTTCAGTAGTTTTTTTTTTTTAATATTACTGACCATCTACAACATTTTGACATATCATTTGATCGACTCTTTGGGTCACATGATCAACAGGTATTGGTTGCAGTCCACAATCAGAGGATTGACAGCCATGATGGCCTTCCCCTTGTTCTATGTTTAGAATGGAGCTTGCAAGGCCAGGGTACCATGTCTCACTTCCATTTGAATCTGCCGGGGATGGAACTGGGATTTTATATCCAATAATTTCCAGATCATTTTCAGTAGATCCTGATGGCCCTATGTGTGTGCTATTTTTAATTAGAAGAGATTGCGGAGAGGAAGGCTCTTCAATGCCTTCAATCACTGAGCTTTTATTGTTTGATACAAGAGAATTTCCCTGTGATGGAGTTTTTATACAATCCTCTGGAATAGTACCAATAGATGACGTGGGTGAATACTTGAGCTTCCTGGCTGTATTTGATGAAGGCCTCGGGGTTTCGGGTCTCGGTGAATGGAGAGGAGTTAATACATAACTAAAACTTTGGTCTGTTGCTTCTAATGGCGTTATGGACAGACATCCAAAAGATGACCCATAACAGAAAACGCTGCCGGGTGTCATTGACGCGGTAGACAATGGCGAATCTGATGGAGTGATGCTTCTGCTATAGCCGTTCGTTTTCATGATTCCACGCTCCCCTACAAACCTTATACTGTGGTATAGTGGCTTTACATTAGGCTATAATCGGTCACTACAAAATCTATTCAGTTGATAAAATGATACGTCACATTCATTATGACATCATCAGTTCTTTTGCATTCGGCAATCCTCGGATGATTCCCTCATGAGGTACGGAGTCGACCGAGGCATATCGAGTGCCTTTAGCCCTGTCCATCGGATCCAAATCTTTTCAGACCGGGAGCTTCAAACCTACAGTTAATCTTTGTTTGAATTACTTTGCTGGGTGAGACAGTTCCTAAGAAAATGAATTAAAACTATTTTTTTTAAATTGGGTAATACACATTCATTAGTGGTAAATAAGATCAACTAAGGTTTATGAATCTTTGCAGCGTATTTTCATAACAAACGAATGGGTTAAGAAGAGAATTTTTTTTAAAAATGATTTAAAGAATAATATTCATTGGCATATAAAATAATAACCTATAAAAATTTACATTTTACTTTCTAATTTGATTTTTCATTTAAAAAAATTTATTTTTTAAAGTCAACCACTGACCCTTGAAAATTTCAAACGAAGGTAACATTTGATATGATGTTTTCTTATCTACTTTAATATTTCAAGCTGTCCTGTAATAATACTGGGCTAAGAAGTTATAAATTGCGAACTAGTATTCATCGTAGCCCACATCATTGCTTTCTGTCTATATTTAATTCCACAATAGACACATATACCATACCAATGATCCTTCAAAATGTTGCACTTTTATTATATCACGTGATATTCATTCACAAAAGTTGGTCACTATATTTTCACACTTAAAATTGCAAAGAATAATTGTACTTTAACATACGTTTGTTCGAGTTCTTGAACTTTTTCTTTCGATAAGAGAAAAATATCTGCCTTTGTTCTTACGGCTATTGCGAAAGGATGACCCGACTTCATGTGCTTGGGGTCAGGGGGCGAGGCCTTTCTAAGATAAGACAGCGCTGGTACGTACTCAGTCGGTCTCATCGCTAGCAGTAAGTACACTTATATCTACATTAAAACCAAATTAACCACCCCAAAAACTATCAAATCCCGTCCAGGTTTTACGGAACTTATTAGGCCTATTTACTCTTGTAGGGGATATCATCATGAACAAGTTTGTCATTTTTGCCTTTTTGGTCGGAGGTGTGATGTGGTAAGGACTGTTTAAAAGAAATACCTTTCTCTTTCTTTATTTTTAAAATTAATTTGATGCTCAAATCGTGTCCATGCTGTACTTGACCTGATGATAATTGTCTTCCATAGTCAGAATGACGGCTCCACTCTTCTACACAACTTGTTTAACCAAATGGACATTGATTTGAATGGATTTTTATCAATGACGGAGGCTGAGGCGGTTTTAAAAGCGATGGACGCCAACGGTAGGGATTCTCGTCTGACTTTTTTCTACTTCAGGAGTGTAAATATAGACAACGTGCCAAAATTTTCATATCAAATAGATTACAAACTTCGAGCGAATTGCCTATCGAATATATCATTGATTTCATTGCGTAGACTGCCAACGGATGTGCGTTTTCAGCTTTTAATGTAAATTGACCAGAGAAGATTATTTCAAAATATTTGATAATACATTTTACCAGCATAAACTCTTCTGTTTTGATCCAAAAAAAGAGTTTCAATTTACAGGAAATTTAAAGAATATGGATTATACAGACAGAAGAATATTTAAATCATTAATGATCTATCATGATAAAAATTGCTTCAATGAAAAGGACTTGTATACCGACTGTATTACACCCCGTGTATCGACCGTTTGATTCAGGAGATGGCTTGGTGACGGAGAAAGAGTTCTACTTTGGTCTGGTGGCCGCCGCCCCCACACTCTGGCAGTGTGGCAAGAATTTCTTTGACGCCCTCGATGTGGACCACGTGAACCTCATCAAAGAGAACCACATTAAAACTATCTATAGCGACATGGACAAAAACGGTCAGCTATATAGAATCATATACACAGTATTCCAGTGGCGACCATTATATCATTAAACGATTGTATATATAATTACATGTACTTCTAATATACTTAAGCTTGTATATGTTATAGACACAAATACAAAATGTTACGATCAGACTTATTAACTATGGTTTTGTAAATTCTTGCAGCCAATGGAATCGTGAGCGAGGATGAATTCACAAATTTTATTATTCAGGTGAGTGAACATTTTGTTCGAGTCTTTGGGTATCCTGTTGTACAAAATCTTTCTGAAACCCCAAATATGATCATTGGGATATTCCTAGTGTGACGTTTTAGATATCCCTAATGTGATCTTTTTGATATACCCAATTTGATATTCCTAGTGTATTAGTTCAGATACATTATACAATGTATATGTAATATTTCAGATATTCCTTGTGTGATCTTTTAGATACCCCTGGTGTGGTCTTCTTGATATCCCTATTGTGATATTCCTACGTGTAATATTTCAGATATTCCTGTGTGATCTGTCAAATATCCCTATAGTTGGATAGTTCTGCTTTACCTAATGTATTCTCACAGATATCTGTAGTGGAATCTTTATGATGCCTCAAGTGTGATCATTAACTTATGCTATTCACAGTCTGATATTTTAAAATCCCAAGGACATGCAGTCTTGTGATATCTCAAATGTAATCTTACTGATATTCCTATGGTCATCCCCATAATATCCTTAGCTAATAATTCTTATGTCCATATATTAGTAGTATGAGATATTAATTTGGTATCTGTAGTGTGATCATCCTGATACCCTAGTGTTATTTTTCTGATATCCGTAGTGTGATGTTACTGATACAATATCTGTTTTGTTTCTCTGTGGCTTGTGTTGGCAGTAACTTATATCATCAGCGTGTTGAAACGACCAATGATTGAAATTATTTACACAAATAAAAGTTTCTTGCAGGTACATGAATAAAAAAAAATACTTTGAATGCGTATTAAGATCGTTCAAGGGATGTAAGAAGTGCAACTTATGAAATCAATGAAAGCGCAATTAATAAAATTTTAAATTGATAGAAACACAGCACAGAATGTCCCGCTTGAATTTCACTACATAGAGTGTCATTAAAATTATACATGTAGTTAATTCTTCTTATAGATTTTGTCTTAAAATATTCACTTGCTATATTCTCTCAAGAATGTATTTTAAGCAAGAAACAGTGCATTTTGCCATGTGTACCACACTGTAAGCAAACATAGACGTTTAATTTCAAGTAAGCATTAGTTACATGCTTTTTTTGTTTTTGTTTACAGCTGGAAAACAACTGCCGTGTCAACGGAAAGATCAGTCAGTCCCAGAGAGCTGCCAGGAACCTCCGCCGATAGATGGGACACGTCAAATAAACTCTAATAAACCCGCCCTGTCTTGTTTTGTTTTTAAATGTTTAAAAAAAGGTACATCACTGCATGCATAGACAGTTTGAAATCATTGTAGGGCTCTCTTAAAATCTGATTGCATGTAAGATTATTAATTTGCTTTCAATAGTGCAGACTGAATATACTATACTTTGGATTGTCAACTCATGCAGTGACTTCACGAATCTGGCCAGTGTGTCGTGATTGTCGCATTTGACAGAAAAAAACAGAACTCTACAAAATACACTATTTCTTGTAAGTAATCTCTACTAAGTGTATTTAATAAGGTATTACATTTTACAACATTGACAGTGTGAATAAATAGCAAAAACGTTGCCAATAATGCAAAAAAAAAATTACCCTAACAAAACAAATAAAAAAATAATCAATAACAATTAAACTATCAAAACAAAACCAACATGTACACAAAATTATTTAGAAATGCACAAAATTTATAAATGAATAAATCTTAAAAACAATCCAACAAAATGATTACAACTTTTTTTTTAAATATTTATTTCACGTGTCTGATATTATATAATGGATGCCTGTATCAAAACGTTCAATTTATATGGTATAAGTACGTTAATGGTATTTATTGGAAGGCCCGAAAATACAAAATTAAGGGTTTTCATACTAAGAAATGTTTATATTGAAATGATTTCCATAAAGGAAATTATAATCGTTGTACACGTATAAATAATTATATTTGATATCCAGAAACCGAAACGAAAAGTCTGAAATATCGATTTAATACTCTTATTGGTGAAAATTTATAAAGAAATAAATAAATTGTTAACATATAATGTCTTTTCAAACCGTATTTCATTTGTTTTGTTTATCAAATACTTGGAAAAGCAATCTTAAACATATTTGAATGTTATAAAATTCGCGGGTTTGTGTGGGCACGTGACAATTCTATCCAATAAAAGGAGTTCTTACAATTCAATCAATCTAAATGCGTTATCTCCCGAGAAGGCGTGGTTACAATGCGTCACTCACCAATTGGTCCGTTCTGTTCAACAGTAAGACCTGACCTACATTGCCACGACAGTTACATCAGGATAAATAACCTGTGTACGAAGGTTAGTTACGCCATTTTGATTTATTACATTGTAACATATTTAATCATACTTCTGTTTTACTTGAACTTGTCATTTTGATGAATTAAATAACGACTAGAATCGGCCGCAGTAGTCCACCCAGAGGTGTATTTGTGTGGCGTGTTTATAGTCCGCCATTACTGGCGTGTTTATGTCAGCGGCCTGAAAGGGGGCGTGTCCAATGATATGCTAATTTGTATCCGATGAGTGAAGTGCGTGTTGTGTAAACTTTTAACGACTGAAAATCTGTGGTAGACTGTAAACACAATTATAAAATCTGATTATATTTCGATCGCATATCTCTTCCTTAACTTTCAACACCGAGCAAAAAACATTAACCTAAACTCGATTGTTTTGCATCGCTGTGACAAAAAGTAGTAGTGTGGCAGCAATCACTTTTGGTTTTTTTTACTAAAATATTTAATGGTTGATATAATCTGTTTTCCTTCGATATATAAATTACTACATGTATGTTTATAATAAGTATAATTATATTCACAACTTAGATGATTCCCAGGAGTAATATCAGACAAAAAATTCAAGTTAGACTTTTTGTTGTTGGTTGATTATATATGAAGTGATTGATTGATTGATTGGATATTGCATCATCACGTTATATTATAAAATAAAGATGAATCCGAGTTCCGAATTTATTTGCATATCGACGTTTGATTGGTTAAAATCTTACCGTTCCTTTTCACCCCTGCTTTAGATATACATACAAATAGTAGATATTCCTTTGCATTATAGCATTATTGCATTACAGCACTGAATGTTTATTTTTTGACGTCGCAGACTGCCGTCAAATGAGCATAGAAAGTCAATAACGCGTGTTAGCGTTAACAACGTCAAAAATAAATCATTTAATGCTTTAATTTACATTCCCTTGTCGATAAACTATATAAATCATTGACATTTATTGTATTAAATAAATCGGTATAAAATCGCAAATGACGGAGGGAGCAATATTAGTAACAGCAAGAACAACTGTTTAGACAGATTATCGCATATATTCCATGAAAAATAATCTTGAAATTTTTAACAATAAATTCAACTTTATTGTTGAATAATTATAAAACATGGTGCTTTTACAACAGCTATGATACATTTTTTAACCATTAAAATAGAAACCAATGTTATAACTAGTTGTGTAATTTACATGTAAAGATACTCAGTGATTAGGTTGTTGCAGTTGGAGGCGGAATTCAATGGGAAAACATAGTATAGAATGTAAATATGTATAATTACATCTAGCGAGTATTTTATCCTCTATATCGCAAAAAACCGTTTGAGATTAATAGCTCTGTAGAAACTGACAGTTCTGAAATCTACTGAAATTTATCGATCTGTTGATCCCTCAGCAACCTAAGAAACATCATAGACTGAGCGGAATAATCATGGTGATGTCAGACTTCAATTCCCTAAATTGGCTTGAAGACGACTTGAAATTTTTTTTTTTTTTGCGTACTGATGTACATTTACAATAATTTAGTTATATTTATTTACTCTTTACGTTGAATTCATTTACTAGTGTCTTTTATTAATTTTCAATCTAAAGTTGAAAATGATTACATGTTGTCCTGTAATCATTTTCAACTTTAGATTGAAAATTAATAAAAGACACTAGTATTATATAATTGAAAGATGTAAATACAAATTGTTATTTGTTGTACCATATCGTTACCGTTATTTACCGCATGAATCGCTAAAGAAAACATTTTAATGTTAAATAATCCAACATGTGCGTGAGAAAAAAAAAAGTAGATGTAAATTAATAATGCCGCACTTAACGAGTGTTCTTAAAGATAGTCAAAGTCAAGTGTTAATTCAGAAGGTACATAAGTTATATACTCTCTACAAAATACTTTGATTAATATGTATTTAAAAGTATTGAAATAATATCCAATTAATTTTTTACTGCCCAGTGCGGACAGTAAGCGCACTAGTTTGAGATATCTTGTTCAATATGTAAACAAGAGATGTCGGTGCCAAAAATTTGGACCGCTTGTTGGTAACGCATTCCGAGACATGAACGCAAATGATAAATACGAATGGGTACAGTGAACAGCAAAATCAGCCCTGTTTTCAAAGTTAATGATAAAAAATTTTTGGCCGTTGTTCATAAACTCATAAACGGAGCAAATTCAGTCTTTTTCTTCGATCTAGAGCGTGCACATGTATATTACTTGAAATTTTATTATTTGTGTTGGTTAATTCAAAACACTTTTCCCGCGCACATTCGCAAATCAGCGTAAACATTGATGGTATAAAATATACATTACAGAATAGTTATTCGGATCGCAAACGCAGATTTTCACGACCTGAAATGGCCCTATTTGTGAAAGAGGTGCCTGAAAATCATTCGAGCACACAGTAGACACCACGCCGCACAATATAGGAACCCGTTCTGCCGGCTACCAAGCTTCTGTCCGTCCGAGATCTCTAGTCCGGAGCATTTCTATTCTCCCCTTGATTCAATCTGGTTCACACTTCACTCCTAGAATGCCTACGGTCAAATGGTGTACAATGTTTGTATGTCAAGGGTCAATGTCATATTGAACAACACAACACTCCTCATACTTCACATTAAGAGAGCTTTCCAGTAAAGGTTGTGCAGTGACCTGAACCAAGTTTCAGTGTAGCAGAATCATATAATAAAAAAAATTCTTACCCGAGCATATCTTCTCTCCCCTTTGGTCCAGAGCATATACCGGTATATACTCCTTACTTAGCTCTATTTGGCTCATAAACGGAACTTTTTGGTAAAGGGTATGCAGTGACTTTGAATCAAGTCAATGTGAAGTCATAGCCGATATCTTTATAATCCATTTCTAGACCATAGATTTTACCCAATTGCTTTATCTTGCTCAGATTGAACAAAAAAATACATGTAAGTTATGGGTAATGAGATTGGATTAAAAGTTCTATGCCAGCTCTGTAGTTATAGGTCAAGGTCAAGGCAAACATCTCCGAAATGCTTTTCGTTCTCTTGTTCATTATTTGAGTGAGGCCCTTTAAGGTGGTCATCATCTTAATGATTTCTAGTTATAATTGATCTTACCAACAGAGCACATTTTGATAATGGATAAATTGTGTACTTTCAGGTGAAAGACAAATGAATGAACACAGTCGAAACAAGGATAGCAGGATTGTAGTCAAATTTCCCGCACTTGCGAAGAAACTATGGAACAGCACCCAGCGTAAAAACAAGTCTTGGGCAAAGGAAGCGTGTACGCCGTGCAGTGTGCTGCTTTTAAATTTAGACACATCGCTGAAAGCAAAGTCGTTCCAAGAACTAGAGAAGCAATGGGCTGTATGTATGAAAAAATGCCTTAAACGGCGCGTCTCTAAAAACTCCAAAATTATTGATAGCTGTCATTTGTCAAAAACAGACAGGGAAGAAAATTCCCCTCCTGACATAAAAGGATACGAAACTATGATAAAAAAAGAACCTCCGTCACCCCAACCCAACCAAACGGACATCATTTCAGCGGACAAGAACTCTCTCTCTCAGCTTCTATCAAAGGGCAGACAAATAAATACATGTAAATGGGATCCCAATGAACAAAGAACAGTGAAGGTCAAAGTAGAACCAGGGGAGCCTGGTTATAAGGACGCCGTTTATAAATTCAGAGAGAACAGACGACGAGGTGTTAACAGAGACTTTGTCATCAAAGATTCAGCAGAAAAATTGTCTCAAGACGCGCCAACACAACCTAGACCAAAACCCGCTGAAACGAAACTAAGACAGATTGACTCAATAGACCCGTCACAACAATTAAAATCAAAGACTGCTGTTGTGCAACCAAGAATGTCTTCGACAAACCATACGCTGAACCCTGTCACCAAGGTGCAAACACCAACCACCCCAACTGCTTCATCTAATTTATCAAAACAGAGAGAAAATCGTCCAATTTTACCCCAAACGTGTTCAGCAGTGCGGATGCCTGCGAGCGCTAGCGAGAAGGTTCGTGGGCATAGGGAAATTTTGCCATCGCTTGCGAGCGCTCGCTCTGCTGAACACGCCTCAGGAGTAGTGAATATTGATATGTCTAAAGTGTTACCATCAGGAACTAGTTCTGTAGTTACAACTGTTGACCAGTCAACCGTTCCCCCCGCGCCGCCGCCTTTAGCGCCATCTAAGGATGGGATGTGTATATTGCAGCTGATGAACGGACAAATGGTACTTCTTCCAATAGAGACAGTCAAGCAACTGAGTGCCAATGTTAGTTCTCCTGTTGTCCAAACAAGTGCCGCAGCCAATGTTGTAAACGTACCCACAATATATTCGCTTAATCCGGGCACTGCCGACCCGTTCATATCCCCAATGGTTCAGCCTGGGATAACATATCTTGCTCCCACTGCTCCAAATCTCGTAACTCCGACAATAATGCCCCAAGTCTGCAACTTCGCGCCAGGAATTGTGGGACAACAAGGTACAACAAACCAAATCGTATTTATGCCACAGACTAGCATTCCAAATACAACATTATTATGTCAACAAAATGGTAAGCAGGCAAATATTATTTCCACTCCTAACGCTGTACCATCGTCTATTCAGTCACCAAATATATTACCTCTTGCCCAGCAGCAAATTTATTCTGTTCTGCCCGCTCCAAACCCAGTTACACCAACTGTAAATACCAAACCAATCAGCAATACGTCCTATCTCCGGCTCGCTGACGGTCAGCTAGTCCCTATTATCAATGATTCTGCCATCCTTGGCACCAACCAACCGTCCACAACAACAATAAAGAGTGAAAATGGCGGAGTGACCACCGTCTCGTTTTCTGCACAGTCCGGTCTACCTATCACAAACAGTGTTCTATCCACCAACGTTCCGCCGACAGTCAACCCTGTTCAGTATGTTCAAACAGCCCCTCCTCCTCCTCCCATTAATGGCGCCGTTATTTCCGGTTCTTCGCAATTCCTTCAGTTTCCGAATGGTTCCTTGGTCCCGATCGTTAATCAGAACGTTTCAAAAACTAATAATCGAACACCTGTCGTTTTACAAACGAATGCAAATGTTCCTGTTCAACAAACTCTGTCGGTCCAGAGAAATCCAACACGCGATGCCGTGAATACCAGTGATCTTGTGAAGAAACAAATTCAGAACTCTAGGGTGCGGATTATTAGACCAGCGCAGACACAGGTGGCTCCACAAACCGTCAAGATAGCGTCTATTCAAGATGCCGTGAATGAAAACACAAACCAAAGTGGACCCAAGTTTCAAGAATCTATTTTTCAGATATTGAATACCAAGACAGATCTTTTTCAAAGTGAAGACGCGCCCAAAGAAACAACCTCAGGATTGTTAAAGAAATCAGTACCCCCTATTCTTAATTCCAACAAGACTAATCACAAAAATGAAACGTCCAATTGCATTGATCCGAACAAGCCAGCTAGTGGTCCCAATACTTCCCCACGTACTGCTAGAAATAAGAACGTTGTTCCATTTTATGCTGTGGCGCCAAAACCCGACCCCCGTTTCCTTGATCCCGACGTCAAACATGTGTCTGCACCAACAAAGCATGATGGCGAACCGCGTCCACCAAAAACCGGCAGCAAAAGAAAGTCAGTGAACATTGTGAGGGAGGAGTTTGACGCTCGCAAGAGGACGAAGGGCCGTGGGGCTCCGAAGCCCAGCGGAAGGACATATTTTACACAGGAAGTAATAGATGTGGATGAGGAGGATGAAAGGAAGAAAATGGCGGGAAAAGATGGCCAACCTCAGTATATGTTTATGAGAAACGTTTCTAAGCCAGAATTCCGACCTGTGTTGCTGGATTCCACCATTGAAGAAAAAGGTTTACGTATACCCGACAGTATGCTTATTTGAATGAAGATAGGGTAATAATACCCCTGATGTCCGTATATATAAAAGTTCACAATTCAAAATGACGATGGTCATTAAGAAATGGGTCTCTAGATTATGCAAAAGGTTTTGTGTATACGTACAGATTTTGAATATGTAGATTACCAGCTACATTCTTGAAATGATATAGAGTTTTTGTGAATAAGACTTTTTTTTTTATTTGATTCGCGTAACCACAGTTGTGATTATGTTTGTTCCGTTTCATTGCGAGCAGTAATGCAGTGTGTGCTATTAGATTATTACTTCTGTTAATTCTTGGTGTTTCCAATTGATGTGTTAGATATTTGAATAAAACTCAATGAACGATGAAAAAACTTCATTTTTTCTGCGTGACTATTTATTGCAAAATCTTGGGATCAGTGTTAACAAATACCTGTTATAATTCTGAGACGAGGACTTGATCCGCTATCTGTATGTCTATAAGACATTTGAATTTCAATTCTATGAATTAGAACCAATGTCTTGATAAATGAGATGCCTATATATACTTATATATTGATATCCACCAAGAATGATTCCCTCTTTTTCGTAAAGAAATTAAAATTTTTTGCAGTTCATAGCCCTGCACAACCTGACAATACTGAAATATACACGCCCCATTTATCGATTGGTCGAAACTGATAAAAATTACGGTCTGTACGAAATAATCACGATGATTGGACTCAAAATTTCAATTAGACGATTTGGCTGTTTCTTTTAGCTAACGTAATAATGTACATTAAAAGCAGTTTAGTGAGGTTTACTTACATTTTACAATCAATAAATGAATTTGTTAGAAGAAAGATGTATCTATAAACAATAAAATGCTTTCTTTGGTGATTCGAAGGAATATGAAAATAGCGAAATTTTAGAAAAAAAAATATACATAACCCGTTTACAGTTAATATATTTCTGCAATATCGCCACAATCATAATCATAATCACAATCATGAATCGCCTAAGAATGTTATTCTCTTTTGAGAAGTGGACAAGCATGGCCTACATCCAGGCTATGCCTGTCCACTTCTCAAAAGAGAATACAAAGAAAGTTTAAATGGACCGAAACAAAGGACCAATTTATTGATGAAACTGATCGTACACAGATCTTAGATTGAAGAATGGTATGTAGTAAAATGTTTCACATACACCCTTCATAAATCTGATCTTTTTAAGTGGTGCTCCGCGTTTTATAAGAAAGCAGTTGGGATGACCAACTCAAGTTGTTGATGAAACAGGGCCATAAACTAGAAACTGAAGACAAATTCGTTAAAGAAGAAAATTTGTATAAACCTGAGATTGAAGAAGTTGTTTGTGTATTTATTAATGAAACACCTAACATAAACTAAATTTGTAATGAAAGTCAACAAACCTTACAAAAAGCCCGGCAGAGGTCGAGGACAAAGTCTAACACAGACTTGAGATTGAAGACAAGGTCTTTAACTAAGTAAGTAAACCGAAGCAACACTAAGATAAGCTGTACTCAGTGTCAATGACTTAGGAGCATGAGACCTTAATTAAATACATGCTTTGCATAATTGTAGTCCTCATGCTATAAAATAGGAAATCCAGTACTCTTTCAGCGAGAATGTCATTGTTTATAGTTAATTTTTATCTATTTAAAATCATTTAAAGTCAAGTAAAAAAATGTTTATGTACGTTCCGATAGCTTTGTGCTATTTCTAATTAATGAATTAACATCTTTTAACCAGTGCTGAAAATACATTATGATAGTTTAATATGACATGTGAATAGGGTTGTAAGCAACTAAGTACGACCTACCAAGTTTAGTTTCGGTTTCATTTCAAACACGGTGGCAATGGAGGGAGATTTGGGTAACCTAAGCAGGTAAATAAAGTGGGTTCGCTTGAAAACTTGGACCTTAAATTGAATTTAACAATCTATAGTACAAAGAGAACATTTTTTGTCTTTTGAATATTTTAATTTGAAATTTGAATGAGCCATGCTTGCATGCTTCTCTCGTACAAACATAGATCTTTAGATAATTTGTTTAACAACTTATACAAAATGTTGTTTATACAATGAATTAATGTGAATCTGATCTTTTTATTCAATGAGTGTTAATTTTTTATTTATCAGCAAGAATAAATCGTAAAAATCCGTAATTTTAACATGTTTAACCAATATGAGTTTGAATTTTGCACAGCCTACAGGTCCAGTACAATCACTAGATTTAGCTACGTAGCTTGAATTACTTACTTAGCTTTATTTACCTTTTGTTTAGCTAACTATGAAATTTTCCATTTTTTTGTAAAACAGACAAAATTTTCAAGGAACTATCAGACTATATTTGTACTGTGTAGCTTTATTAGAAAAGTAACAGAGCGAAAAAAGTTAAAACTACTTTTGAGCAGTTCTAAGCAAAACATGCATTTGTATTGTTTGACTAATTATAAGACACCTTGTGTGCAATGAGGCATGGATATGGGTGATTATTTCACATTGTGCTGAATTATAACAAATGAATTCTCATGTTAACTAGAACTGTTCTTCTCTTTGTTATTCCATTTGAAAAGAACATAGACAGTTATACATAGCTGTAAAACTTTTAGAACTTTGACTGCAATTGCGCTAAAAGAGCAACATTTTCAAAAATGAGTTTTTTCATGAATTGTTTCCGGATCAGTTCAAAGTAAAAATTATTGCTGCAACTAATTGCGACTTTTTGTACTAATGCAGTGTAATAAAAAAGTATGATTGAGTAGCTAAATAAATGTACATCAGGTAGGTAAAGAAAGCTATGTAAGTAATTCAAGCTATGTAGCTGAATCTAGTGATTGTACTGGACCTATTAACAGGGTTGTCTCTAAAAATTGAAGTAGGAGGAAATAAAAATGTAGAAGGAGGTCTGGGGGTCTTGCTTATAGCTAGATTGTGTTTAAAATGCAATAATAGACGGGTAATTAAGGCATTATAGGCGGGGGAATTCCCAGCCTCCCGGGTCTTAGAGGCAACCCTGCGGACCTATTGTTATCGCCAAGACTTTAGCTTCTGCTGCAATACATTTGTTAATGGAGCGGGCTACCTTTCATGATAAATAAGTGTACACATTTTACAAAGGATCTTGCTGTTTCTGGAATGTATTAAGAATAAACAAACTGTATAACATTGTATAAGCGGTTTTGTTTTTCATATACCGGTACATGTAATATACATGTGTACTTGTTTTTAGTTTTGGGAATCGATCCTTCTATCAGCTGATCAATGGGACTGGCGTACTCAGGCCTCACGTATGTACCATTCAATTGTCATTTTGTAATACATATCACAGGTATATGTTATATTAAAAATATAGCGGACTTGACTCTGGAACACAGTTACGCTTATATACTAAGTACCTCATTTAGCTCAGCTTAAGCGCTTTATCTACTTTATTTCAATCAAGTACAACAGTATTTGATTAATAAGTTCCCTTAGTATACCTGTATTAACTTTATTTTTCTCTAGTACACCTGTCGTGATATGATTGATTCTTATTTTCATAGGAATTTGTGGACAGAGAGTTGAACAGAAATAAAAAGAAAATCATCAATGGCTTAAGTTTTTATAAGAAGCCAAGGTATAGTTTATGAAGTTTACAAAATCTTTCTTTGTGATAAGGCTGCAATGAAGATTTTTCTGTTTAATGTTCGAATCTTATGTGTTTTTACGATGCCTGCTTTTATTTAAACGAGAAAATATTAAGTTCCAGAGCCGATCAATAATATTCATCTACATTTAAAGTGTATGTCAGTTTTTATCTATTCTGAATTATTTTCTACTCCTTTCAGCATGCTATGGTAATAACCACACAGAGGAAAAATAAAACACTTTTTGAAAATTATCTAGCTATGGCATGATTGCTATCTTTTCCCGTAATAAATGCAAATAATTTCGATTTTTTACTGTGAACTTATAAGTCTTATAATCTTCAGATGTGTTCAAGGGGAAATCCTGAAAACAAAGAAGATGAAAAAAGTGACAGAAGAGTTCCTCCTAAAGACCAGTGCCTTTCTGGTTTGTAAAATTATCTGAAGCTCTTCCTGTAAAAATAAAAGTCAATTATTCTTATGAACAGGTAACTAATTTAATGCTAAAAACTTGAGTGAAAAGCAGGATCAAACAAATATGTTGTAAATTAGTCTTACCTCTATCATATGGAAAAAACGCTGTTTATCCAACTATGTCTGATTTTGACAGAGAGCTGTTGGTTTGTCTGTGTCTATGTCACAGAGAGCTGTTAATCCATGTTTTTGGCACTGACAGCCTTGGGTTTGTATGTCCATGTCTATGTCTCAGCAGGGGTTTTCCTGGCTTATTTTTAGGTCTGTTTACCTGTAACAAAAAATCATCAATATTTTCTCAAATCACTATCCTTTTTTCTCAATCAAGTGTTCATAATTTTGAATATCAGAACATATTTTGCTGATATTTAAAATGCAACTTTAACAACCTTTCTTTTTCACTTTTTTTTTATTATTGAGCATAGATAATGGACCAATAAAGGGGCGACTTAACGAGGCCGAGAACAGAACGAGTACGCACGCTTTCGCGCAGCGTCTCATTTGTATTGTGATGTCATCTTTTTGCTTTGTTGACGCCATGGCGTGATAGTTTCAACTGCAGATATTCAGCGAAATTTGTTGAAAATAGCTAGTTTGATGTGTAAAATTGATATCATATTGTGGAATAAACATAAATGTCTCGAAGTATAAGCTATATTTGGGCTCGGGTCAAAAACGTGAAGAGGGTTCAGCAAGCCTAGCCCTCTATCACGTTTTCTTAACCCGCCTAAATATCGCTTAATGCATTTATTTCAAGACATTAACCTTGTATTTTATATTAATGACCCGTAATATGTGATGTTATATATCTATTTATTACTTAAATATGTTTGAATGTTTTAATAATACTATAAAGATCACCATTTCCGTCTTTGTCAAATAAAAAAATAGCCATTATCTGACAAACTGAGAAATTGGGCACACAAAAATAAAAATAACTTTGATTAGACCCCTGGAACAAACCAGGAGGTAAAAGATTTTTTTTATTTGACCATTTGATGCCTTTTAGCAATAACTTTGATATGTAGAACAGAAAAAGAAATCCCTATGGCAGAAGTTTAAAAAATGTGCAAAATTGGATCATTTCAAGCGAAATCCCATAGGGTCCTATGTTAAAAATTAACAAACTTTGAGATGACCCCTTAAAAAAACAGTGTGGTAAATGTCTTATTTTTTTATCTTAAAATAATAATTATATCAGTAGAAATTCTTGTAAAAAATTTCATTCAAAAATCTAGGGCAGAAGAAATTAGACCCGGCCTCGTTAAGTGAAACAATTACTTTTATAGCGTTAACTTTGCCAGAATTTCTTCAGAAAGAGAAGTTAATTTCGCCCTGTGTTCTGAACTAAGTATGGATTAAATTAACCCCAAATGATATTTAACTATTTGAAAAGGTGGTTTCACTACAGGAGTTAACTCTGTAGTGAATAATAAACAATACGTGTTTGTCGGTTGCATTTGTCTGTCTGTGTCTATGTCACTGACAACTGTAGGTGTGTCTGTGTCCATTTCACTGACAGCAGTTGGTTTGTCCGTCTGTGTATATGTCAATTAAAGCTATGGGTTTGTCCATCTGTGTCTATGTCACTGACAGCTGTGGGTTTGTCTGTCTGTGTCTATGTCAATGACAGCTGTGGGTTTGTCTGTCTGTGTCTATGTCAATGAAAGCTGTGGATATACCAGGTATGTCTGTCTGACTGTGTCTGTTTTTGCTCCTGCAGGGTCTGGATGAGGGAGAGACGTATGAACTGTTTACCTCCTACCTGTCCAACGACTTCCGGGGCTCCAAGAAGGAGCTGCAGGTAAGTCAACATCACACAGGTCAGCTTACATGTACATGCACAGTACCAACTATATTACAGGTGACAGGTAATTGATACAACTATGTCTCTTTGAATTCACCATGTGACAGGTACCGGTAATTGAATCTCTTTGGATTTACATTTGTTGACAGATGCCATTACAAACTTTACAAAAGTACTAACAAATTAAGATTTTTATATACTAGTATGGGTTAGAACTTGCTGGGTGTTTGCTTACAGCAAGTGCTGAGGAATGAACGCCTGGCCCACGCCCTGGCCTACAAAGTCCGGGACTACTACTACACCGAGAGACTGTACCTCCTCCAAAGTGTCAAGGTCATTGTCAACTCATGGCAGAACAACCTTCACCCCTTCCAGGTACTGGTCAACTGCAGAGAGCTCTTTCTTTCACACAAACACACAAACACGCACAAACACATAACAAATCAAATTCTATGTGCAAATGGTAATCATAGTCATTGCATTGTAACACTTTTTGATTTTTCAGAGAGAGTTTGGGACTTTTATGAAGAGTACAGAGGTAGTCAGTGGGAGTTGGATGAAAATGGTAAGCACATAGTTAAGCTCACAATCTGATGAAATAGCTGATCTTGATATCTTGTTTTCAGCTGGAGAAGACCTTTACATCTGATGAATTTGCAATCATAATATATTTGTTTCAGCTTTTAGAGACCTTTGAACAGCTAACACAAGAACCTTTCCCAACTTGGGAGACCAACAGTATTTTAATGGTAGGCACATATCTCTGTATAGATTTAGATGTAGCATGAGATCAAGTCTTCTTTTCATAGTAAAGTATCCTGTAAATCTCAAATAGTAAGCTTATAATAATAAGTCAGTCTCATTATGACATTGACCTTGATAAAGTTAACTTTATTGGTAGAATTTTATGAGAAGTGCAGTCACAACAGTTCCTGTTTGTTATCTTTTCAGAATGACCGTCAGATGTATTTATGGGTGCAGGAGAATCTGAGAGAACAGGTATAGCTCAACTGGCGTTCTGTTACTAAGATTGAATGGGCATACATGCATGGAAGAGAAAAAGAATTACAATGCATATTTAATAATATTTTCAGAGTGAAATTTTGGAGATCCTGTACATATATGTTAAAGATTTTGATCTTCCTGAGGAACAAGTCCTTAAACTTCTAGAGCTCTTCAAGGTATTACGCTTCACTTCAGTGAATGCCAAATTTTAAGATGTAACATAAAAGTTATACATGTTAGTTCCAGTTACATTGTTATTTTACTTTTTTGCACAGCGACATGGATTTGGGCGATTACAGAATTACAAACATGTCATAGACGACTCTCTTATTTTCCTGGTGAAAAGAATAGGGTTTGTGATTCTCTTCTTCAACTGAACTTTAATCAATTTAAATTTTGTTTGACAGTTGGTTATCTATTTATTTACATTTCTCTTCAGATACCTGGAGGTGTTGATCTGTGTTGAAATGATGGATCTTGAGGCTGTACTGGCCTGCATTGAGAGAGGAAGGTAAACATAGATTTAATTGCTTATGTCTGCACTATAAATAGTAGGTATGATAATTCATGAATTTCTTGCTGATTCTAGAGTTGATGATAATTACAGTATTCCTTAAAGGATGATATTGATTTTAATTGCAGTTTCAACGATCACTTTCTCTTGAAAGACAAAGAAACATTCATGGTCAGTAATGTATATCATTTGAACTAAAACAATCTGTATTGTATAATATAGGCAAAAATAATATTCTCTATAAAAACTGAAATATACTTAAGGAGAAAGCTGGCCTTGATCCCTGTGTTTTCCAGTTTTGTGGATAGTGAGTGTACATGTATTTATTGGTTCCTATGTCTCACTCTGTAGAAGCTGGATAAGGTCGTACAGACCCTGGGTTCTGAGGACAGTCATGGCCCCCTCCTCTTGCTCTGGTCAGCCATGCACATGTTTGGCGGGGAAGGCTCAGACTTTTCCCTGGCCAGGAAGTACGGGAATGCCGCCATACATCTGCACGTGTTCCATTACCTGTACAACCTGTTGATGTCAGAGCCATTCAACGAGGAAAACTCGGTAAATAGACATCGCCCAATTGATAAAATCATTTTAAAAATTGATTTTCTAATGCTGTCATTAATTTTTTTGGTCTAAAATATCAATTTAATGAACAAAGGATTTGATAAGGGGGATGTCATTAGATATGAGCTGATTAGCTGGTTGTTGCATTGGTATTGGCACTGTGATTTCTCTGTTCCAGATGATCTGCTCTGTCTCACACCTGACTGTTTACAACCTACTGGTCCTGATCCTGTCCACGTTTGATGAACACACGCTTGGAACCGACCAGGATGCTCTAGTATGATGTCGCATCTTGTTGATTGATTAATGAATAAAAATCATCTCATTTGTTGATTTATTAAAATTGAAAGTTGATTCTATGGTTTCATTATTATTTGTGGAACACAAAATTTTGTGTATTTTGTCACTTATATTTATTCTGTGAATCAACTGTTCTTTAAAAATAAGAAAGATGGCAAAACGTTATATATGTACTAGTTACACTTTTGCCAATGAATTTCAGTATTGTAACTTTTACTGAATTGATGATAATTGATGGCCATGAATATTAAATAAACCACTGAGAAATTGTGACATCCATACTTAAATTGTTTTTTTTTCAGGCTTTACACAGAGTGATTTGCCTTGTTCTCAAACAAGTCAGTGTATCAGAAGACTTCTGGGAGAAGGCAAGTGTTTCCTGATCAATGTTGTTATCAAATGTTTTCTAGTCGTCATGAATTTGTTCTTACCATTCCTCAAATATTCCAAATTACAGGGGAGTGATGAGGGAGTGGGGAGTGTCTATCATTCTGCCTTGTTGCGGTTTCCTCTGGATTACAGCAGTTTTGTCCAGTTCAGTGCAGCTTTGGCAGAATCCACACCAACAAGTGCAGAAAGGGCAAGTTTCTCATGGGGAAAAGTTGCTTAACTAGCAATGAAACCTACATGTACATAAATGCTCAAGATGCTCTTGGAACTTCTCAAATGTAAAATTGATGAATAAAAGAGGTGAAGAATAACCTACTTCTTTTTTTATGTGTAGGTTTTCCACATCTGGAAGCAGTTACAGCGGTACACGGAGTACCTGGATTGTAACCACTCCTCTGACCTCACCTCCACCAAGGAACTGAATGAGTGGAAACTAGTTGTCAATAAACGCCCGTACCCAAACAGTAAGGGCCAAAACTCTGTTTTCTTCAGAACTGGAACTAAAAAAAAAAAAACCTTGTTGTATTTTGTGAAATCTGAGTCACACGTGTATGTTTATTTATTGTAGGAGATTTTATATTAAATGCTGGGACCAAGGGGAAAATACTCACAATGGGAAGTAAGTCCTGACCATTCACTTTGTAAACAATAGAGTACAATTTTATTATTTTTAATAAAAACTTTTGTTTGATACAGTAATGTATTGGCAGCACAGTGGTGACATTTACTATATATAGTAAAGTAAACATATTGATAAAGAGATAATATGTAATACCGGGTGCATGTATGTAATAAAATCCAGGAACAGTAATTACAGCTTTAAGTAATACAGTATGTTATCTCCAATTTCATCTTCCAGCAAAGCATGATGCTAGCCCCATCATCCAGTGGTATGTGACGTTCAGTGGATGGGATCTTCTTCTCTGTGAGGTAGAGACGTTGCTGGATCAGGTAGCCCAAGGCTCAGGTATGTGTCAAAAGGCCTCAAAGAAGAGTAAAAATAGAATCCAAATCAGTGTACTTATGCACATGTAGTTCTTTAAAGTACAGGGTTTTCTTATATTGTGAGAACTTGAAGATATAAAATTTCAATAATCAAGATCTATTTAAATTGAAAAGTATATGTACACTCCAACTGATGTACATGTAACTCCTGTTGGTTTTGACAGAATTTAGTGTTGATCATGTTGTTGTAGGCATGGTGTCTCCCACACAGATAGAGAAAGTGACAGATGCTGTAGAATTGGTACATGCTGTGCTGAAGAATCATCCACAGAGTGAGAAAGACTTCCAGCCTATCATCCATTGTATATACTCACTGATCCACAGGTAATGACAAACACCTGCTTCTCTGTATCAGCAGGAAATCATAGTTGAGAGTGCATGCTCTTTGTTTTATGCTCCTGAGTTCGTTGATGAGAAGTTATATTGGTTTGGGTCGGTCTCTGTCGCATTCTGTCTTTACCTTCAATCTCTGGTTACTTCGACTGTAACTGTGTGAGATTTCAATAGATATTTGTACAAATTTATGTCAGATTTTCCAAATGTATTAATTAAACTCGTAGATTTTTTAGTCTCTCTTATATTTAATATATACATGACTCTTTACCTGTAGACCATGCTTTTAAAGATGTGTCTAAGTTGTCTTTTTTACCTGTAGATTTGTGAGACTGTCCCACCCACCTATTTTACTGATCGTCCAATGTATAGAGTGTGTAACCTGTCTGGCCAAACAGAATCCAGTCAAGGTCAGTCATTGCTCTCAGTTTCATTACATAAGTAATTTTGATGTTCTTTAAGCGGCAGGTAATGGTTAATATTGTGTTAATTTGGAGATCTTCGACTGTAGATGGGTTTTTTTTGCTTCAGGTTTGGCACAATATGAAACAGACTGGGTTATTGCCATATCTCACAGAAAACATCGACAACATCTCAGAAATACTCAGGTTACCATTAATATCATCATTTTTAAAAAGAAAAAAATTATTTTAATACTTTTGTGTTTCTCTTTTGCTAATGTATGGCATAATGCTCTTTTCAGTGGTCAAGGTTTGATGGCTGGTTGCTATGGTAACATGCTGTTTGGAGTGGAATGTATCGAGGGATCGTATCCCATCACAACAGCCGTATTGGAATTCATCTCGAACATTATTGAGCCATTCTTCAAAGACTCCATGGAGAGTGAATTAATGGCCTCTTTCATGTACATCTTGCGGGAAATCTTTCCTGTTTTTCAAAAATGGAGATTTTACAAACTAAAGACAAGAGAGCTGATTGGTAAGTGCATTACAGAAAGCATATTTTGAGCCGATTTATTAATATTTGATTCTGATGCAGTAGGTAATTAATTAGTTGTCTGCTTTTTTCAGGAAGAAAATGTGTTGAGATTTTTCATAAAACTCTGGAAAATGTGATCAACAGAAGCAAGCCAGTAGAGTCCACATCAAAGAGGTAAGTCTTTTTGTTTGTGTAGATGTTTGATATATACCATTGAAAAAGTTAAACCTTGTCACACCCTCAAAGGTTAAATATTTGTTGGTAACCAACTATTGTATGATGTATTTTGGGGTTTGTTCAGTTACCTTTGCGTGATGTGATTTGGGATGTGTTCAGTTACCTATGTGAGTAGTATTTTGGGATATATTCAGTAACCTATGTGCTTTTCAGACCTAAAGTACAGGAAGTGGTTGTCTACAGCCTGTTGTTCACAGAAGCTGGACAGACTCTGCTGGGAATCATCGCCACTGGCTCAGACAATGTAGACCAGGCCTTGGTTCAACAGGGAAGGTAGAGGGCATTTAATACTTTGGTCAACCAAACTGAAGATCAGTATGTTTATCAAAACAGAGGATGATTTAATATGGATTTGAAGAGACATGTTGATCTGTGTATTTCAGTATGGCGGAGGGTGGTATAGGAGCAGAGATGATCCGGCTGATCCAGATTTCTTTCTCGGTTCTGAACCAGCTGTTGTTGCTGAAGAGTCCTGACCTGCCCTTGTCTCCAGTAGAGTCGGCTCTATCTTCTCAGCCAGTGGTCCGCCAGAACCAGCACATTGTAGCGACCATAGCCCAGTACATCTACCACAAACACAACCCCCGCCTGCCCATGCTGGCCTGTCTCCTCCTCAAGAGGCTGGCCTTGGTAGGTGTAAACGGTCTCAAGGTCAAACTTCAAGCCTCTCTTAAATAGAATATCAAGATAAAAATTATGAAAATTTAATGCTTAAACAATAAAAAAAATATTTTTTAAGGATATTTTGTTATTTTGACGGTTTATTATGAGGTTACCTTTATGACATTGGGGATCTATTTTAAAGAATTAAGGATGATGGGTCCTTGCTTCTTTTAATCTTGTTGTTTGTCTGTAGGTGACAAAGATGTCTATCCTGTCGTGTTTTGGGGGAGCTGCTGAGTCAGTGAGGGACATGTACCTTAACCGCCTACAGGGTGCCACAGAAGTGAGTTCCAGCAACCCTCTGTACTTTATAGTACTTCTGTGTGAACAATTTATGTACATGTAATTAATGTGCTTATTATAGGACCTGAAGCTGAAGGTGTCCATTTTGGAGTTTTTGTCAGTCTGTGTGGAGGCACAGCCGGGTCTGATAGAGATGTTTCTAAATGTCCAACTCACTGACTCCTCATCATCAGAGGCCGCCAGAAAGGTCTGTATCGAAAGCGTGTCACAGGAACAGCACTGAAACTACTTACATTTGTATACCCAGATTATCTGATTACAGTGGTGAATGTAATATTACTGGGATTTTTCTGTTTTGTCAGGATTTATCCATTGGTAAAATTAGCTGCCTTCAAACTGTTCTGAATCTAATGGAAGCAGATAAACAGGTAGGACTTTTCTTCATAAAAATTATACAACTTAAATGAACCAACTTACTACTCCTCTATCCATACTTAATGTTTAAGTAGCTAAAACTATTTCAATGTTCAACATACATGTATACATATAATCTTTGACTTAAGGTTCCTCTGTGACTTGCACTGTGTTAGTACAGTGTATACATATCTTTACTGCTATAGATGACCTACAAGTGCCCCTTTGACTTGATCTGTGTTAATGTACAAGATGAGTGCCCCTCTGACTTGCTCTGTGTTTACTGTTATAGATGACTTAAAAGTGCCCCTCTGACTTAGTGTTTAATGTTATAGATGACTTAAAAGTGCCCCTCTGACTTAGTGTTTACTGTTTTAGATGACTTACAAGTGCCCATCTGACTTGCTCTGTGTTTACTGTTATAGATGACTTACAAGTGCCCCTTTGACTTGCTCTGTGTTTACTGTTATAGATGACTTACAAGTGCCCCTCTGACTTGCTTTGTGTTTACTGTTATAGATGACTTACAAGTGCCCCTCTGACTTGCTCTGTGTTTACTGTTATATACATGTGCCCCTCTGACTTACACTGTGTTTATTGTATAGATGACTTACAAGTGCCCATCTGACTTGCTCTGTGTTTACTGTTATAGATGACTTACAAGTGCCCCTTTGACTTGCTCTGTGTTTACTGTTATAGATGACTTATAAGTGCCCCTCTGACTTGCTTTGTGTTTACTGTTATAGATGACTTACAAGTGCCCCTCTGACTTGCTCTGTGCCTGTATGGAGTTCATCCACTCGCTTTGGTCCGGTCACAGAGAAACAGCCATGTCTGTCTTGAGAACCTGGTAAGTCTGATTCCATTCTGAATGTTGTAACTTTTGTATCTTAACTTTTGACCCCCATAAACTAAACACATGCAACTTGTTACTCAACAGTGACAAGTTTTGGATGAGTGTGTGTGCCCCTCTGTCTCGAAATTTACCAAACTCTGAAGAGGAACCAGGAAAGGTATGCACCAGATTGTTGATTTAATAAAGAGGTTGAATTGTTTATTTGATAAAGTGGTGTTGCCGGTAATTGTTAATCTTTGAAGTATGGCAATACATGTACATACATGTACTTGAATATGGTAAAATTCTTCCCGAGAACCATACCATTGTGACTACAATTAACAATGCTGTTTCAAGATAACAAGTTACTTTCTGTATAAGTTAATGCAAAAGTTTGTTTGCAATATATTTTTGCGATTGCCAAATGTTTTGGGTCAACTGTATGAAAAGTGTTAATCGAGAATGTTATACTTTTTTAACACCAGGACTTTATATTTCAGGATGTGTACACACATCAGGTGAAGACGGTATCCCATGTGTTGGAGATTCTTGCTGAAGAAATTTTCTGTGTGGCAAGGTTTGTAAAGATTTTGTAAAAATCAAAGCCTTTTGAGAAATAAATGATATTTCTTTGTTTTTCCTTTTATTTAATTTAATAATTCATTGTAATTACATGTAAATGGTGCTCTTCTATGCGTAATTGTAGCGGAAAACTTGATGAAAAACTGAAGAAATGTTTGGCAGAAATAAACTCGACCAGTAGACTGAAGTATTGGACAGGGGTATGAAAACATTCATATCTCTCTCTCTCTCTCTCTCTCTCTCTCTCTCTCTCTCTCTCCAGTAACACAAGGCTCTACCTTTACAGCAAGTCCGTGACTGTCTGATCGCTGAGGCGGGACAAAGCAGTCAGCACAAGGAGGGGCTGAGTGAGCACCACACGCTCAGACTTCTGATCGCCTGGAAGAACTTCCTTATCACACTCACCAGACTACAGGTAAACAACAAACTCAAGGAACGGTAAATACTAGGGAATCATCATAGTTCTTGGGGGACCAATGTTCGTGGCTTTTGTGGATAACCCCTGCATTTCTTTTGCATTTATTAAGCATTTGTTTAGTACTTATTTGATTTATACCGAACTTGCTACCAAAGAAGTTACGTTCCCATGAATCAGAAAATTTTTGGATGCCCACGAAATTGAACCCCGCACATAAATATAATTCCACAGTATAAACTACAAGGAACAAACTTTAGTAACTAACTTCAGTTAACAAACTACAGGTAACAAACTTCAGGTAACAAATAAACTATATGTAACAAACAAACTTCTGGTAACAAAAACTAAGCTGATGTAACAAACAAACCTCAAGTGACATTATAAATAACAAGTAACAAGAAGCGTTTCTAGAAAGTAGTAAAATTATACTACAGTAGACAGACATAATAGTATTTCATTAAGTTTATGTTCAATGCTTCTGAGAATCATGCATGTAAAATGTATATTACTTATACTCCTGGCTAATTTTAAGGTGGAGCAACTGAAGATGGACAATCAGTTGAAGGAGATGATCATTATAGACATGTTGGAGGCTCTCCGTGCTTTGGTTAGTGGTTTCTTATCGCTCAATATTTACTATTATAACATATAACTAAGTAGTTCTGTAGCTTTGATAAGATGAAGATTATTTTGTTGTTTTAGATCAATGGAAGCAGCACCCCGCTGAACAATAAACTGGCCAAGATAACCAGTGCTTTGATTTTCCGACTCATCACATCATGGACAAGGTGTGTTTAAAAGTTACAGCATGATAGTAGAGCTTTTTAATGCAGATTCATTCCTAAGCATTTTGACAGAATACATGTACATGTACTTGTAGTATTATGATAATATGATTAAAGTGTTTTGACAGATACTGAGCTTTTATTAGAATTTTTGGATGTCTAGAAAATTAAGTACATAGAATAATTAAATCGAACAATGATAAAACCACAGTACTCTATACATTATATACTCAAAAATTGACATATTATTCTGTTTCCATTGGGTGTGTTCCATATCAGTGTGAAAATTTTCGCACACTCATTCTTTTTGCGTATGTTTACAGCGCCCTCAGTGATGTGAGGAGGACTGTGCGTGATGTCAAGATGGCGATCCTGGAGGCCTTGTCTAACAATGCCTCGGTCGTCCCCTCTCTACAGATCGGGATGATCGGCTCACTGGTGGCCATGTTACAGCATGTCCGACCCAACCCAGCCAAGAGTAAGTGTGTATCGTACTATGTGAAATATACCTCAACAATATTTACATCTATCAGACCAGAAAATACAAACACCCAATCAATTGGTACATTGATGATATAAATTGATAATACACCTTTTTCAGGGTTTTTTGCTCAAAAAACTGTTTTCTTATCAACCACAAGTTTGGTTTTAAAATGCATTTATTTTCTTTCATATTAAATTATTGTTACTGATAAATCAAATGATTATGATTGTTGTTTTTGTATCCAGAGGTGGACCCAGACACTTTGTTGGAGGTGTTTAAGACCGGCTGTGAAGTGATCCACCAGAGCATATTCCAGTTACCGACCGCCAAAGATCTTACCCCGGGGAGTACGGGGGAGGTGTGGCTCAAGGTGAGGGCTAAAAATAGACCTGTCTGGTCTGAAATACAGTGTAAACAGTTAACTGCCCATGTAATTTAGAAGTTTGTTATAATTTAGTTGATAGTGCTTTGTGATTTTGTATTTATTCTTATAATGTAGCTGATAGTGTTATGTGGTTTTTAATGTTATACAGATGCAAGTTGTTAGTTGCTGTCTACTGGACGAAGTGATCCTTCAGCTTTCTTCTGAGTTGTCATGGTTACCTGTTTTACAAGAACATCTCGTCATATCCTCCTTACTCTCCTCTGTAGAATACTTCATCAAGGTCTGTATTGAAAAAGATTTGTATATCATGTTGAGATAAATTCAATCTGTAGTTATGCATACCTCTATCCTTTAGGCTTAAAAACAGAAACCTTTCTTTCAGGCAAAACAAGGTCTGAACTTTGTTCACACCGTGATACTACTGTTTCTAACCATTGCCAAGCAAGAAAAGGTTAGTTCATATTTTACCAGGGAGATGATATGAACAGATTTTAATATCATATTGTCAATTTAAACCATTCTCTTCAACAAGTTAACATGGACAGATACATGAATGTCCTCTAACTCTGGTCAAAATACACACAGAAAGTAACTCTCTATGATTTGACTTTTACTTTGTGTGACAGATACAAAGGCATTGTAACCTTTGACTGTTTTTTGGTTTGTTGGAGTACATGGATAGAGTTCTTTGTAACCTTTGACCGTTTTTCAGGGGGCCGAGTCCTTGGCCTCCAGTGGCCTGACCCAGCACCTCTGTCTGTCCGTCACAAACCTGTATGAGGATCTGGAACCTGCTGCAATGAGGCAAACCATGGTACAACAATCTACTGCATGATTCTCTTAAGTATCACAGTCATTCAGAATAAAATATTAAAAGTAAATAATTAAGTTATGTTTTATATGCAATTTTTCAACCAGATGATATGGCTATCAGAGATAAAACCTTTTTGTGTGTAGTAAGTGTGTTGTTTTTGTGCTTCAGAAGATGACCTCCAAACAGAGCGAGAGTGCGGTGACTCTGTCATGGCACGGAGTCTACTGCCTCTGTGTAGATCTCTATGCCACAGCTCTACTGGTGCTCAAGTTCTCCTTCCTTGAGGACGCCTTCCATTTCCTGGGGGTTCACCAAGACAGAATGCTTCAGGTACAATTAATATACATTTGTCTTATAGTTTTAACCAGAAAGAATAATTCTTATAAGGTTGATTTTTGATGGAAGGGTAATGATAGATGATTTCTTTGAATGTATACATTTTACCAGTTGTTTATGGTATATTTTCTGTCAGAGAATGATTTGATATGTACCTCTATCTTTTAGTGCTTTGAGCTGTCCAAGGTGCTGCTGCAGGAAAATGTGTTGTTTGAAGCAGAGAAGACATGTGACTTTATTTGTCAGCTGTCATCATACCTACCCCAGTGGAGAGTTAGCTCCCCTGAATCGGTTCATCAGCTACAGGTAATTCCCAGGCCTCTGGGCCAGTTTCTTTTGAATTCCATGGATACTGATGGTTGCACTGATAATGCTTGATGTTTGATAAACATTTACTTTAGTGTGTTTTTGTTTGAATACAACATATGTCATCACCTTATTGACATCATTCATTAATTTTTTTTAAGTTAATTTACATAAGTGAATTATACAGTATATTTTGTGTATTGAAATGTTTTCTGTTTCAGGGCAGTGTTTTGTACCTGTGTCAGACGTATGTTGCCTACCTAACAAGTACCAGATATCTACAGCACATGTTGGAGGTAGGCCATTAGATCCAGGTGGTTTTGGTATTGTCCATTTCAAAGATTCAATAGGCCCCTTAATAAAACGGGTTCATTTTGTTACAGAACAGGGCACCAGAAAACCACATGCACAGGCGGAGTCTGCAGCATCAGTCTTCACTGGAGGACGAGTTACCAACCAAACATGTCCTGGTGATCAAAAAAAGGTCAGACAAATAAATGGCTGCTCCCTCCATGTCTATTCACTTTAACTAATCATTGCAACAACTAACAGATGTAAGAATCAGGAATAATATGACTGTCTTGATTTTCAGAATGCTACAAATACTAGGCAGAGGTTTCTCCATGCTGAGACAGTTCACTCCAGAACTTTGCGAGGTTTTGTATGAGAGGGTAAGTAACTTAAAAATGGGGGGGGGGGGGGGGGGAGGGGGCTGCTGATTGATCACTTTAACCATTACCTTTCTGTAACTTATCCATGGGGATACAAGGTTTAAAGTTTCAAGATCTAGAGAAAAATATACATTATTAAGTTAAGACTTACAGGAGCTTGTGTTTGTTTGTTTCATGTAGAACATGGACTATGCAGAGCACCAGCCATTTTTAGCATTAGCCTTTACAGCGCCATCTATTGAGCAGGAGTGTCTTCCGTCATTCGGAACCTTCACTTCCTGTGTGAGAGATGTCTGTGTCAGACTGTTGACTAAGGTAAGACTTTTGATTGGTCAGACTATTGGCCAAGGTAAGACCTTTGTTTGGTCATCTTCTTTCCTGTATGCTCGTACAATGTAAGTGATCAGGATGTTCAAGCTTAAGTTATTGAGTGTTCAAATTTGGTGAAGTTAAAAACAAGTTTGCCTTTTTGTGAAAATTGTGCAGAGAACTAGTTATTTATTCATTCAGATTTAAGGTTATATGTTTAAATGTGTAGGTTTGTGTGAAACCACATTAAGTCCTTTGTGTACATAGAATGTACACGTTATATTACATTGTACATTTCTGTAGAAACAATGCTCTTGGGTACATAAGGTTTTTCTGTTGACAGCATGAAGTTAAACCTGGTCAGTCTCCACATTCCTCTACAGAACCTAACGTCCTGGAGGTCATTCCAAAGTCAGTCTATCCACAGAATTCATAAAATTTAATGTTAACACACTTTTACTCTTATTGATCAGCAATGGTAGACTGTTATAAAATAACTCCTGTAAATATACGGTACTTGGACAGCTACTGAATTTCAATGATAAATTCTTTGTGATGATGTCTGTTACTGATGACCTACATATAGATATAAGCGGTGTCAATTTGTAGGTCGCTGATCGTGTTTGTGATGGAGAACGCCCTGTATCTGGTCATGTCTCAAGCCATGCGATTGTTGAGGGACCCTGGCCTGCCACAGACAGACAAACAGCTGCTGAAGAGGGAGCTGGGCACAGAAATGGTACTGAGCATTATTGTTAGATATATTTTATAGATATAATTTTAAATCAAGTGAAGTTACTATGATCTAACAAAAAACGGCAAGATAAAAGGAAGACAAACAATTATTCATGAAGCTTTTTTAATTAATGACAGAAAAATGCAAAAAATCGAACATTCTAATATGTCAACATGTACATTTGATATGATGTAGAAACGTTAAACTTTTGATAACAATATAACAAATAATTGTGGAGCCCAGGGTAGCAGGGTGCTAACAGTGACTGTTTATCTCTGTAGAACTACTTCCTGATGGAGCTCCAGAGATACTTGAAACGAGGGGCCCCAACATCCCCCTCCCCCAGCTCTGCCCATCGCCAGCCCAGCCCCAAGATCAGCGGCACTCCCAATGTTCTGGGGCGGTCCCTGTCACAGACAGCCCTGATGTCTGCCCCAGAAATGGAGTTCTTTAAATTCGTCCAAGAGTTCGTGTCCGCTGTGTTAAAGTGATGAGGAGGATGAAGAATCAGGGTCCAAATCTGATCTCGGTACACATATACTAGGGAAGAAACTCGATGGAGAAATAAGTTATTTCTAAAATGAATAGATTTTGTGTTTGGATCCCTTAAAAAAAAACAATGTGGATATACAGTGACAAGAAGCCACCACTATGCTGTGTTCTCCTAACCTAGTACAGACAGATCAACACTGACTTGTACCAGTGTGACAGACAGATCAAAACCGACTTGTACCAGTGTGATGTATTCAGCCTGTATGCTCTGTGTTTTATGTATATAAAAATGAATTTGTTGTACAAAGATTACATTAAAAGTATTTTCATATAGAATTCTCGTTTGTAACATTGGCTATCGATCACACTCTGTGATTGGGTTGTTAACTGAAACCCTGGAATGTCTCTCCTGCTCTCTTTTTATCTTCGATCCACTTGTGGACCTTCTCTAGGGCTAGATCTGGGTCAGACACCTCCTCCACCCCCTCGCGGACGTCTGAGGGCAGGGTTATAAACCCCTCCCGTTCTATCTTGGCCTGAATCACCAGCCTTAGACATGTGTTAATGTCTGTTGACTTCTTCACTTTATCATCTACAATAATGGTCATAAAATAAATGTACAAACCT
Organism: Magallana angulata; assembly: GCF_025612915.1. Taxonomy (NCBI): domain Eukaryota; kingdom Metazoa; phylum Mollusca; class Bivalvia; order Ostreida; family Ostreidae; genus Magallana; species Magallana angulata. The sequence continues at coordinate 2,949,772 of NC_069117.1, forward strand.
GTAAACTGTGCTATTCCTGATGAAATTAGTAGACTGATACTTGTAGCAGTAACCAATGAAGTTTTATTTACTGTTCTTTGTATATAATGATTTGGTGATATTTTTTATGATAATACTGTATCTCATTCCGTGTTTTACATCATGCATATTTGTGATTTAACAGTGCATTAATATTTGATATGATAGAAAACCTACTTTGAAGTGACACACTTTAAATAAAACAGTCAGGTGGCAGTCATAACATACCAAGCAGTGACCAGGCTTCGGTGCCTTTTGACCTGGGCCGGAGCCAGCGAGATGAGCGGACGTTAAGTTGAGTGGCCGCAGGGGGATATGTGGTCCACAAAACCTCTAGCACTTCCCGCTGCTCCAACGGCCGACAACTCTCGCCAAAATTAGGTCTGGACATATCTTTATCTGTTAATGATTTAATTTTAACAATTAAGAATTTAACCCATAACCAAACACCCTTTTGAAAAATGCACCGGAGCTTGGATCCAAGCAGGCGATATAGCGTGTGCATGGCGGTGTGCGCGAAAATCTACAAACATAAAGGTGTATATTGTGAGTAAAATATTGACCACGCAGAGTAGAATGTCCCTCAGAGAAAACAATCCAATCGTATTTTATTTTACAAACACTCGAAATAATGCTTTAAATTTGCTGATAAATGATCAAATTCATCTATGTCCATTCATGTACGATTAACTCTAGTTCTCGGAGGGATGTTCCACCCTTGTGGAATTAGGTGTCAGCGGGCATTCGTTATGGTACCGTAGTCAATCTCTGTGTACCATGAAATCTCGCAGCCAATCGGCATGTAGAGAGTCCAAACTAGTTCCAGAACCTCACGGGGGTACAATCCATGATCCCGGATACGAGGAAGAATGGTCTGACACAACACGCAGGCAGCTGGAAAGTGTCGAGAGCAAAGAATTCTTAATATGGCTGGCAAGAAGTTCCTTAGCTTAGCTTATAATGTTTTGTTTCCAAACTCCTACATAGACTCGGATTCTGAGTGAGCAACACCATAGTCTACTGGTTGGAGGTCCAGAGTAGTTTGACATTTGACCTTTGACCTTATTTAAATAGTCTCGATGGAATGTACCTATGAATTGAATTAAAGGAAAGACTATCAAAAGGATCTTCGGACAACACTTAACGTTACACCTACGACTGATCAACCTACCTACCGACGAGGGGTTCTTTATTTATGTGTATTAATTAATATTTCAGTAATTGAATTGTATTTAATCAGCATATGTTTATGTGTGTTAGTGTACATATTGTTATTATAGTAATATTGTTCACGTATATCAAATTGTCGCACTCATTGTATAATTAACGTCATTTGTTAAATATGACGTCCCGGCCCGGGGTAGCCCGACGGTGTTTGTATGTTCTCCATATATTGTTTAGAAGCAGGGTTTGAGAGGGTTGGTCAGAAAACATTTGAACAGTAACCACTGTTATTGTTACGCTGTGCAAGTATTGTTTTAATAAACGGTTATAAAACTAGAATCGATTCCTGTGCTTAATTCGGGACTTTGGGCAACCGCCCGTTACAGATGCTTACCTAGACACGTTCTCCTTGAGATGACGTCACGGAGTTTGGGTAGAGAGCTGTAATCGTAAACACTGAACACGTTTCTCTCTGATGACGCAATGTGTTTGAGTTCTTCAAGGTCCACATGACTACCCACACCTATTGATGACATATCAACATTGGTGTTAACTATTGAAAGGCAGCATGTTTTTTATGGTAATACTATAATCATATTCGCAAAAATTATTATAACAAGAGGCCCATGGGCCACATCGCTCACCTGAGGAACAATAGGTATGATAAAATCAGCTTAATGGAGTCATAATACAAACTATCTGGACAATGTAAAATAATACATGTAGATCCTGTATAAATAAAATCCATTTTTCCCCTGGATATATTTATTTTTATAATCATTAGTCCCTTTTCTAAAAGGATGATTTTATAGTCATATCATATGTTGAGTATTGCAGTTCTCAAAAAGATCCTTAACAATAGTTTATAAATGGGATATAAACGTACATCAAACTCTGAACCTTCTTGTGAGGCCAAAGAATTGTCCTGGGGCCAAAGTCTTAACAATTATAAAGAATCATCCGGCTGATTAGTTTCTGAGAAGAAGATTTATAAAGATTTACCCTATATATTCCTTTGTTAAACTTTGAACCCCCCATTGTGGCCCCACCCTACCCCCCGGGATCATGATTTTCACAACTTTGAATCTACACTACCTGAGGATGCTTTCACACAAGTTTCAGCTTTCCTGGCTGATTAGTTTCTGAGAAGAAGATTTTTAAAGATTTACTCTATATATTCATATGTTAAACTTCGACCCCCATTGTGGCCCCACCCAACCCCCGGGGGTCATGATTTTCACAACTTTGAATCTACACTACCTTAGGATGCTTCCACACAAGTGTCAGCTTTCCTGGCCGATTAGTTTCTGAGAAGAAGATTTTTAAAGTTTTACTCTATATATTCATTTGTTAAACTTCGACCCCCCCCATTGTGGCCCACCCTACCCCCGGGGGTCATGATTTTCAAAACTTTGTATCTACACTACCTGAGGATGCTTCCACACAAGTTTCAGCTTTCCTGGTCTTATGGTTCATGAGTAGAAGATTTTTGAAAATTTCTCGAAAATTTTCATAAATTCCTAATTATATCCCTTTGCAAAAGGGCGTGATCCTTAATTTTCACAACTTTGAAACTCCTTAAGCTAAGGATGCTTTGTGCCACGTTTGGTTGAAATTGGCCCAGTGGTTCTTGAGAAGATGTTAAAAATGTGAAAAGTTTACAGACAGACGGACGGACAGACGGACGGACGACAGACAAAATGTGATCAGAATATCTCACTTGAGCTTTCAGCTCAGGTGAGCTAAAAACGCTTTAAACACATTCATCATAGCTTTATTGGACTGTCGACAGTTTGCTGATTATTGCCTGACTCGCATATCAACGATCGATGTTCGATGCTCCAGACAATCAATCTGAGAAAGTATAATCGGCTTGGTGAGATATTAATATCAGTAATATTACTACCCTAGACTCATGTGATTTTATAAGAACTGTGTTTTTCGGCCGACCTGGTTAAACTAATCTGCCCTATATAGGCCTAAATGTGACAGAGGCATTGGGCTTTGAACAATACTTTACGGTGGATGTTGGAAATTCTGTCGTGCATTCAATACAGTATTATTTAGTTAGCTGCAGCTGAAGTTCCGTGTGAAAACTCGGCTTTATTTATTATTTTTTTCTTGTAGAATGGTATCTTTCTGCTCTCTGCTGTATAAAAGATTCTTTATGTGATATGTTGTGTGGCATACCAATAGTGATGACGTTGACATTGTCCTTTTTGACGTCACGCGCATTCTGCAGAGTTCTCTCAGGGCACGTGGACTTGCCGTCTGTGATGATAATGGCGATCTTTTGGACCCCCGGTCTGGAACACTACAAACAATCACATGGACAGTTACGACAGTCATAACAGTTACAAAACCACTCTTTTAATTACGTCATCATCATATGCTTTCATCCGTTTAATAAACGTGCTTTAACCATAATTGTTCGTTTTACGCCCAAGCAAGACACGATGACACGTAAACATCTATACGGCACGTGTTTGAAATCTGAGTTACCATGAATAGCTTCTTCATTTCTTTCAGAGCGAGATCTGTCCTGGTTAAACCCTCTTTGTGGCCAATGTTGTCTGAAAAAACCTCATGCAAATTAATTTAACGTACAGTGTCCAAGAACGCTTTCAAATGTTGAATAATTGGGTGAGGTGGGGGTTGAATATCATCATCAATATAGTTATATTCAATGCAAAGTTGTAACAAAAATATTATATTTAATCAGATCAAATATACATGTTTATCAAGTTTGTTTATCAGAAAAAATCTTGTTGAATTTATATTTTTCAAAAGCAACTAGTACTGCCTTATAAATTCCTTAGCGTTATGAATGTTGCTAAGATACTGAGTAATATTGCAGGTCAAGGTTAACGGTTGACGGATTCTTTGTAAATTACTTTTTAGAAAATTTGGACATGGATAGGAAGTAGTGTAGAAGTACACTAACCGATTGCCGCACAAATCTGGTACGTCATATTGTACCTGTTGATACCGAACGCCTGATATACGTCATCACTGAAGGGAACCACACCCACCCGGATGTTGTCGGGACCAATGGTAAACGACTCGACCACACTCTTCACAAACTGGGTCAAGTCGTGAAAGCACATCGGGGTAACACTCGTCGAACAGTCCAGCAGAAATATAACTTCCGCCGTATTGTTTCCACCTGAAATTCATAATAAAATCATTGATAGAAAGTAAAACTTCGTTCCTAGTTTCACGACTTGCGTCACTATTGAAACTGTGATCTCAGACATAACTAATCGTAATGATCCTATTAATCTAATGAAATATTGTAGAGTTATTCCTTGAACTTTTTGGATTTTAACTAATTTAACCAATGAACCATCAACATGAGGATCCTGACCAAATCCACCTTAACCAAATTGATCTTTTAAGCCGACCCTGACTAAATCAAATTTAGTGACGAACCTTAAAGACACGGCGACTTTTGAGAAGGATATCAGGACTTATATAACATTAATGCAGATTCTAACCAAATCTTTGTGACGGAACATGGCCAAATCAACATTTAGGACGGGCTTTTACCAAGTCGACTTTTGTGGCGGATCCTGAAAAATAAACCTTAAACGCAGAATCAAACCAAATCGACCTTTGTGACAGACCTTTACCCATTCATTCGACTTTTGTATTATATCCTAATCAAATTGACTTTTGTTTTACAGACTTTAACCAAATCGTCCTTTATGTGGGACCCTGACCGAATTGGCCCATGTGATTGGCTTTAACCAAACTTACATTTAATACGGACCCTGATCGAATCGATCTTTGAGACGGTCACTTATCAAATCGACCAATGCATTGGGCCTTTATCGGGTTGTCTCTTAATATTGATCCTAAGCGCATCGATCTTTGTGACGAAACACTTACCAAATCGACCAATATGACAAAATTTCACAAAATCGACTTTGAATGTGGATCCTGAGCGAATCATCCTTGATAAAAATCCTTAACAAAATAGACCTATGGAATGGACCTTGGCTAATCGACCTCTCTGACAGACCCTGGCCAATCAATATTTTTGACGAAACATTACCAAACTTCGTCCAAGTTCCATGGTTTTCTTTTAAGAACATGTAATTAAGATCTATGCGTTTATCCCTGACATATCTTTCATGATGATGAGAAACAAAGACTCTCTTCGGTGTAACGAAAACGATCTTTAGTGTGAAATAATCATGACGTTACACCTTTGAAAACTTTTTCGAAAGCTTGTTGGATCTCTCCCTCAGTTGGATGCAGGTCACAGGCGGTGAAGAAACGTGGTAAGTCGGATTTAAGAAGACGGTCTCCATAAGCTAATCTTCTGAAGGTCTGTTCGTATTCTATAAAAGAGAAATCCAAAAGTTTATTTCTATACAATGATAAATAGCATCAGAAAATTATTCAAATCATTAATTTCTGTTCTCGCTCCTATGCAAGTATTTTTCCATTTCTAAACAAGACATACTAGTAATTGTATATTTCGTCCCCCTCTATCATCCTCCCGTAAAACGACAATATGGAGACTTGTATAGATGTGAATTTTTCGCATGTGAAGAAAGCACAAATAATCTATTTAAATATTCTCAATCTCTTTGCATCCTAAATACTAACTTTATAATCGTAATCTTTAAGCCAATTATGCCTCTTCAAAACTCGTGTTTTTCAGACTAAAAGATTTGATTTGTTAAACTTACTTTTAAAACTATCATAAAAAGCAGTACTGTAAATTCCTTAATTTACGGGTGTACTTTATTCCACGATTCCGATGTTTGTATTAATAAAAATCGCGAGAATATAAAATTGCGATCCCCAATGTTTTGTTACAATTTTTATATAGTTCAAAACTGTCTGAAATATAAAAAGCGATATTTTAAAATCCGTGAAGGTTGCTTCTCGCGATTTCACACGGAAAATAATTTCTCGCGTTTAATTAGGAATATACAGTATCTAAATGACCAATGCAAGGAATCCTTTATCAAATTTAAGGAGTTCTGTATTTGAAGAGTTTGAGCCCGAGCCCGAGTCAGTTTGATCGAAAGTGTTTGTAAGGTTTCTTAACGGTCCTTTGCTCTAGAGTTTACAGTTAAGTTTATTGGGCTTGTAAGAGCCTTACTGAGCTTGCTGTCGAGGAAGGCCTGGAACTCCTTCAGGTCCAGCCTACAGGACGGCCTCCTGACGCCATACCGCTCCTGTACCCGCCGTACCAAGTCCTTGTACTCACTGACACACCTCTCCCAGGAAGTCAGGTGTTCCAGCTGTACCTGTAATGGTCAACTCACTCTATAAGGTAACTAAACCAGACACTGTCGTACAAACATAAAAACCAACTATATATGAACCGATTTAAAAGCTTAAAATTACAATATTTCATTCACTGTGGTAATTGACATTGTCATAGAATCAATGCTAACGTACAAACAACAGTCGAATTCAAAACCTTCAATATTTCATCGCAAACAAACAAGCAACCAACTATTACAACCTATTTTAAAATAGAGGAAAACATAAAATGTTAATTCATTGCATCATAGAATTGTTTTTCGAGATGATATTTCCTGGTGTGTTCTTTGTTTGTTTTGTTATTGATACAGTTAGTTACGGTGACAAGTAACAAAATAAAAGGGGCCCGACACCCAACTCCTGACGAGTGACAGAGGCCCTCAATGAAGTTGACGTGAATAAAACATCACATGCTTATATAAACTAAACGTTTCTCTCCGTTCTGTTATTGAAAGAGAATATTTAAGTCTTGCCAAATGATTTGATGTCTTCATAAACATGCAGCATACAGGTGCAGTAGGCTCTCGTGTATTAATTATTAATTGTTGATAAGACCTAACTAACTTTTCCCTCCTCGAAATTACCGACATCAAAGACAACAAATCTATGCCAGGGAATGAACTGTAATTCGAGGCTCAAGGCAATTCCCATGAAGTGGTCTTTAAAATCAACACCATGACCAGTTGAAAACTGTTAATTATTTTGTTTACTATAAATCGGGTAAAGTAGAAAAAGAAAATTTTCTGTAAAAGAGAAAACAGAGGGGGACACTCATCAATGCTTCAATAATTAAATAAGTCTTGAAACGCTCAGATACTGACGAGCTTGACAGGTGATTCTTATCTATCTTGACTGTTTCCGATATACATCTAATTTGTCCTGCCTTTGTGACTTATTGGTAATTTGTCCTGCTCTGTTTTACTTCACGTCCTATATTAATCGCCATTAAAATTTGGCCATGCTTAAAATAATAATACACTATAGATTTTTGTGGCAGGAAACTTGACATGTAATACTAGTAACGTCCCGATCCCAAATTCCCGAGCGGTGTACCATGCTGTGCATCAAATCGCTTTTTCAAAATCGACTTGATTAATTGGATTATTTTCAATTTAAACCATATGTCTCGAAGCAATTACGGAAAAGTGGCATTTAAAAAAAATTACAGATGACGTTGTTTGATGTGGACAAAAATATTTGAATTACCTAATTAATTTTTTTCTGATCAATAATTTGTACTGTTTGATCAGTGCAGGCTGGCATTTTGAATTAAGGGTAAAATATTTGTTGCCCCTAGAGATCTAGCATGCATGACAACGGAATGCTAGTTAGAAACCCGACATCTATCTTCGTGGGTTGTCAACCCAGACAAACTACCAATAATTGATTTGGTCCAAAAGATGAACAACAAGAAGAAGCGCCGTCTATATGTTATCCATTACAACGCAAATCCAGAGTACAGGTGTACTGATATACGATTTAACATATTTCTTGTTGGATGAGTTAAAACTGCATTCCTCTGGAGGATTGTGACACACCACAGGGGCCAAGCCCGTTTTAACATTAATTTCAATGTAATTATTTATGGTTACATTGAAATTAATGTTAAAATGGGCTTGGCCCCTGTGTGTATATAGATGAATAAATCATAGCTACTATATTCATCATTTCAAAAAATTCTCAACTTCATGATTAGCAAATGACGATTTTTATTTTCACAAAAGCAGTCGTTCTTGATATAATACAATGTATAAAGAACTGATGTTTTTAAACTCAATACGATATAAAACTGGCTTATGTCAAGACAGCAATTCAATTAAATAACCATTTTCAAAAACGTTCTTGATTTGACAGAAACGGAAGACGTTTGTTAATTTCCAAATCACAACTGACGTTCTTGGTTTGACAAAGAGTATAAAGTTTTACTCCCCCCCTCCCCCCCAATCATCCCCCCCCCCCCCACCAAAAACACTTAACATTAAAATTGCTAAACCTTGTCATATACTCTAACAACTGATTAATTATTTGGATGATTAAACTTTTTTTTCTTCCTTTTATCCACATTAGTATTGGCAGGTGTGTCATACCAGTTTAAAATTGAAATTATGGCTATTTGCCAATATTGTGTTGCATTTATTGTATCAATAAAATATCCTATCGTTGATTAAACTGATGAAGTCCTAACATGATGGTCACTAGATTCCACAGAGCCTACCTTTCTCTTCAGATTCTGCAGGAAGCGCCGGATGTACCATCCCCGGAACACCGCCTGGATCAGACGAGCGGCGTCCGTACGTCGGCGGTGTTGTAGGCGGTGAGAGTGGTAGTCACTGCAAGAACCACACATTGCATATTATTACTCTATACCATGAAAAGGGAAACATGGTAGTCACTGCAAGAACCACACATACCATTTAGCCTACTCATTGACCATGAAAAAGAACCACACATATTAGTGACCCACTGACCATATAAAGGGAAACATGGTAGTCACTGCAAGAACCACACATACTATTTACTCATTGACAATGAAAAAGAACCATCACACATACTAATAACTAAATGAACATGAAATGGGAAACATGGTAGTCACTGCAAGAACCACACATACTATTTACTCATTGACCATGAAAAAGAACCACACATATTAGTGACCCACTGACCATATAAAGGGAAACATGGTAGTCACTGCAAGAACCACACATACTATTTACTCATTGACAATGAAAAAGAACCATCACACATACTAATAACTAAATGAACATGAAATGGGAAACATGGTAGTCACTGCAAGAACCACACATACTATTTACTCATTGACCACGAAAACAATTGTAAAAATCTTGAAAATGACGACTTGGGTCTTTTAAGAGCATTGCTGATCCAGTACGCGATATTTGATGGTGAAATGACTTGACTACTCCACTAGAGGTCTCCGACATGTTATTTCCGGTTCTACTTACGCGTACAGGTGAGGATTAGGTGCCGCCTTTTTGCGAGGGGATGTCTGGGCCCGTGACCCCGTGGGTGTGACGGAGCGGCTAGTGTGGCTGTTCCTGCTGTTGTGGACGGTACTAGGAGTGGTAGGAGTCTTACTCCTGACGGGGGAGGTCCTCTCTAACAGTGAAGTATACCCACTATAAGGCGGGAAAAGACACATCATCGCAAATAGTAAGAGACTGTTTCATAAACAAACATTTATTTAGAAAAGACTATATAAGGAGAATGTATATGACGTTACTGGTGTTGGTTGCCAATGCCGTTTTCTGTTGTCCAAAGTTTGAACTCATCTTCCCACAGCCAGCGAGAGAATGGTCTAATTTCTTTCTTTTTCTTCGAGTCGACTTCACATCTACAATATGTTCCTATATCTACCTTTGTTTTGTAATATCATACACATAACAACTACCGGCAATTTTATTTTACAAAGTCTACGAACCTGACTTCGTATATATCGCCATATTTGGAGTTGGTGACGTATTTTCTTGTTCTTCGCTTTGCGTCAATTATATCGGGCGGAAGAGCGCTGCCATAGTAAAACTCTGAAATTGTGGGATTAGTAAATTAATGTGCATCATTTTGAAAAAAAATCATATGCTAGTTGATAAATTAAATTGTATGAATGATCTTTAGATAAACTGATATTGCTGAATAAGAAAGGAATTGCTAAACACGTTTATTGTTCCATACATTTTGTATCTCAAAGACATCATGTCTAAACCTTTTATATATTTTGGAGAGCTGTGCTTGATGGTCACTTTTTCAGTCCATGGCTTTCTTCTGTACATTCGATTCTGTCGTCTGTTGTCCAATATTTCTGCAATAGATAAAGGTTTCCCTGCATCTGCTCCAGGCTGTCCTATGTTATCGGGCACGCTTTTCCATCGCCGGATCCCCGAATCAGAAGTACATGTACTCATTCCAGTCTATTAAAGTCGATAAATTATTCTTACCATTGAGCGATATTCTTTATTTTAAAAGAAGTGAATAAAGTGTCTTTTGAATTTAAAAAAGTGAACATTTTCCTCCGTTTAGCCATGATATGGCTCAGTAGAAATTTCTGCCGAAATGTAACGTGTCAAACGATCTTTATCTTGTAAAAAAATTACCTGGTTTCAAAAAAACAATTAGAATATTTGTATAGAATAGAAATTAAATAAAAATCACTTTTCATTGAAAAAACTGTGTGGTTTTTAGCTGGGCTCTGCTGAAAGCAGAGTCCTGGCTGTAGGCAGGCAAATTGCCAATGTTACTGTAAAAAGCACAACTTCAAAAGGAAACAAAAATGTAAACAGCGTCAAAGTAAAAGCTTCCGCTATTCCAAATAGTTACACAAAAAGCCACGTTTTGTCAAAAATGTTGGCATTTTGTCTTTTTTTTTAATTTCGAGAGAACTGTCTGTCTTTTTTAGTTTTCTTATTAATAACGTGTTTCAAAAACAAGACTATGCATTTTGGACACATAAAATGCGCATGATATTCATGAACTACTTTGCTGCGCGTTATAGAAATGGGGATTGAATATACAAGCTTATCTTATAAAAAGATTGGTGAGCTAGCACTGTACTCATCATAAAACACAGAAGCAGATTTCTAAAACATTGGTTTATATTTCTGAATAGATTAATTATAAAATAAGAAGGCACAGTGGTGTACTGGAATTGTGCTGGAGTGGGGTCTCAATTTAGAATTGTGAATCTAGAGTGGGCTTCACATCGGCAATGGCACAGCTCATTGACTGTGCCTTAATCATTATGTATCTACTGTACTTTCAATTTCAAAGAACCATTGGTACTGTCATGCAGCAATCGTATCTTCTCGGGCCTTTCCGACAAGCTCGGAAAACATATCCGGGGTTTTCCGAGCTTGAGGGAATTAATTTTAAGATAAAGCTAGCTATTTATTATAATACATTGTATTTAAAATAACTTTGCATTATAAGACCTAAGCTACTGTTAGGTTTTTTTTTACATTTACAATAAACACACAAAATTTCAAGTGAAGATTATAAAACGAAATTCAAATTGTACAGTTTATCTACAGTAGTACAGTATTCCCAGAATCCCCTACAATGGAGTCGAGCATGCGTATTCCAGTGTAAAGGACTAACGTAGTTGCTAGCGCTCGAGAGCGCTAGCAATAACGCTTGTTGCAAAATTCAAGGCAACAACTGTTGAACTTTTTTCTACTAGACAGACATAATTTTGTTTTTAGCCACTTACAAAATTCGGTCGCTCTCTGGCGGTTTGCCGACATTAAAAGCACGAGAGAGAGAGAGAGAGAGAGAGAGAGAGAGAGAGAGAGAGAGAGAGAGAGAGAGGGAGAGAGAGAGAGAGAGAGAGAGAGATTTCAGTCTTTTCTACACAATACGCATAAAGACACACCGAAAGAGTCCGGCTTTCAGTACTTTGATTTTATTTAAGTTTCAAACGTAAATAATAAAAAATGAATTGTTACCTGTTTCTTAATCTTTGCTGACTTAAAATGGTTGGAAGTTGGAGAAGATGATGAATCACGCGAGGTCAAGTTCCAGGCGAAGGAGGTCAAAGGTGGGGAGCCATCCAACGGAGGAGGACCAGTCCAGCTCTTCTGCCAGAGGCAGTGATGACGTAGTATATCTCTCTCCATGTCCTAAAAGTCCGAACTGTATCGCCGTCCAACTTTCTCCTTCTTAAAAATTTTTTTGTTAGAAACACCTTTCACAGTTTAAAGTCCCTGTTTTTAGCGATGTTTATAATAATTTTATTTTCCAAGCTATGACGGTGAGCTCTGCGAGTGTCATGAAATTTTAACTACCACTCTTTGCTCCATGGGAATTTAAGCATGAAGGTCTTTGAATAGGAATGCGTTTACCATATCAAGGAAGTTCATTAGCTGTGCCATCGATATGATTAAATGGAGTTTTTGTGTAAAAATAAATATCAAATGTCTGAATAATTCATCAGAAAAGTTTCAAAAACTACTGGGATATAAAATTACTTAAAATTGGCTGCATCTATTCAGCGAGTGCTTGAAAGTTAATAATTTGCATACTATGTTTGTCAATACAATGGATAATTAATGAGCATTTCAAAACCTGGAGGCATCCAATAGGAATATTGAGTGGGCATTGTATTTCATCAAGGTGAAAGTGCTAGTTATTTTCTGTGTAGGTATTATCAGACATCCGCAATTAATAAACTAGGCCAATGTAGATAAATTATAGGAATACCACATCATATACTTCACTGGTGCATACCAATATCATTACAGAACATCAAAACTATCTAATGTTTTATGCTTGAAAGGATAATTGAACAGTAATTAGTTCTGAAATGTAAAACTATGGATGGGTAAATCTGTGACATATCCAGGGAATTAGAAATTTTAAAATCAGAATGACAAGAAATATTATTCGTCGTCAGTTTGTCTTACCAACGAACAATATTTAATACTTTCATTTAAACATTGCAATTGTAAAACCTTTATACTGACGACACGTGTTAAACTGTAATATGAATTTAAAATAATTACCACATAAAAATTTAAAGTGTTTGGTTTAGCAATTTTTGTGAGTTTGCATATGCCCTTTTGATCGATTGTTTCAATATTTTGGTAGTTTGTAGATAAAACAAAGACTTAAGCAACTGTAATAATTTAAAGTAGTTTCGTTATCAATGAATTGTTTTAAAAGAGACAATTGAGTAAGTGCTGTAAGGTAGTTGTAATGTGTGTATGTGCATGTGTGCGTGCGTGGGAATTGCCTGCAGTATCCGGTGTCATAATTCAGTGTAACATTTGTAACAAAGTCAAAACTCAGATTTTGCATTTGAATTATATTGATTTTTGCCAAATTCACTCCCACTTCCATTGTTAATGTTTTTAATATACAAAAATACAATGCGCATGAATTCATTTTTTGATTTTCACATAAATTATTAAATAAAAGTAACCTTTTGAGAGCTTTAAAATCATTTCATAGTACGTGGATAATTTTCTTGCTTAGTGAAAAATACCTGCTTGGGTTGCTAAAACAAATGTTTGAAATGCTAATTTATATTCTGTAGAATCCTTGAGTTTGATGAACATTGAGCAACTTCAAATGATGATCATTCGTCGGAATATGAATGTCAATTCCATAAATGACTATCTGTTCTTTGTTTTCATAGCATATTCTAGAACTGTACATTTATCCATATTTTCTTTAATATGTTGGGGAAATAGATTATTTCTATGTCTATTGTTACTTTTGTTAATGAAACAAGCATATAAAATTTTACAAAATCGTCTTAAATCAAGCATTATGATGTATACAAATAAAATATTTAGCCTCTAAAATATCGCGTTAAATTGTCATTAAGTAGTAAAATATTTGTACTAGAATGTTAATATAATTGTTTAATTGCATGACAATGTCTGAATGTTAAAATAGCATCACTGTGTATAAAAACTGAAGTTTCAATGTAGAGTTTTTGTTCAAAGCTGCTGGACATGTTTGGAAGAAAAATTCAGGTAAATAATTACGGTAAATCATTCAGGAAAATAATTAAGGTAAATCATTCAGGTAAATAAATATGGTAATTCATTCAGGTAAATAATTACGGTAATTCATTCAGGTAAATAATTACGGTAAAACATTCAGGTAAAAAATTACGGTAAATCATTCAGGTAAATAATTACGAAAAATCATTGGCTGAAATGAACTTTTTTGTGAATTTAATTATACCTGTTTCCATTTCACGAATTGTTTCGTCGTAAAATATGTTAAGGACATTTTAAATCTTAGTCAACACCTGTATCTTATCATTTATTTTAATATTGTCGAATGCATGCATTGACTTTAAATAATGTGTCACCAGTGACGACATATAATCATAATTTTCGGTCTGATCAAATTTAATATTCTTCGTTTTGAAACTTTAAATAAGGTAAAATACTTTTCTCTTATTGTTATAATTGTAAGTGTATAAATTATTTTTATTGTTTTGCTACCAAGCCTCTTCCCGATAAAATGTCCATCACAGAAAATATTTTTAAAAATGTGTCTGTAATATTGCTCATTTCTTTGAAAGACAATGAATTGTATATCTTCAAGTTAAGCAGATATGTTTTGACTCTAATAATTTTGTGGCTCGATGCACCAATATATTAGTTATAATTTTCTTAATTCATTCTATTTAATTGCACATTCATATATGTAATGTTTTCTCTTAAAGACATACTAAGAATATTGAAATGTATAATAAGATATTTATGATTTGCGTTATATCCTACCCAGGATATAATATACATTGTTTGCACTAAGAATATATTTTCCTGTTTTCTTGAGAGAAAAAAAAATAAACAAAACATTATATATATTTATTAAGACCTTATATCAGTCTTTTAGTTGTCAAATAATATGTCATATTTCAAGAAAGAAAATTGATATAACCATAAAATAATAGAGTGGTGTGTCGAGCCACCGTAAGAACCTAAAGAAAGTAAAATATGTTTGCATGTAAGCTGAAGAAAAAGAAAATCCATATAATTTAGAAACTGAATTATTGTGAATATTTCCCCCCGACATATATCCATGGAATCCTTACAATGTCCTTGTTGTTCCACATTAATCCCGTGAGTGGAGATTGCAAAAACACTACCCTGAAGCTGTTTGATGACCAAATACAGGCTATACAGAAGAGTGTGAGAACCATTGTAACTGATGAATTCTGCAACCAGAAAAATGGTAAGATTATCGACTGGATTACTATTTGATTTATATTAATATGGGCATGAAAATAAAAATAGCTTATAAATATACGTATTGTCATATCTTATGTTGACATGCCTAAATGCTAACAATGAGAAAAAATAATTTTGATCCTGTTACACTTTGATATACTTGTAGTTTTATAAATATTTAACAGTAGCTTTAAGAAATCTGTTCTTCTTATTTTCTCTGACGTTCATAGCTCCCGTGGGTTTTCATGCATATATGGGGTCAACAAAAACAATCGCAAAGGGTGTTGTGTGGGTGTATGATCAAGTGGTCACTAACACCCACAATGCCTACAGCGCCACCACAGGAAAGTTCACCACACCGGAGCAGGGGTTATACACGTTCTCCTATACCACTTTAAGCGACCCTGGCCAGTGGTCCCACGCCGCTCTTTATGTCAACGGCAAGATCAGAAGTTGGCAAGTTGTTAACAACACTGGTGGTAAATCTCAGTGGCTGTCGTGTAGCAACACCGCCATCCTTCTGCTTCAGAGAGGTGATGTCGTTCATGTTGCGGACCATTATTCAGCTGCTACCATTAGAGGATTGTATTCAGATTTTAGCGGAGCTAAGATCAACTAAGTTTTATCATATACTAATCTGGGTTTTTTTCTATCTGAGGAAATAAATAGTTCTTTAAGGACACTTTTTGTTCGTTTTTTGTAAATGTTGAATATGCTTTTTTGTGGAATTATTAATATTCTTTGAGGCTCAATTCTCGAGGCTTTCATGTGCACTCCTAACTCTAGAATTAATATCACAGAACGAGCAATAAATCTCAGTGTTGGGTCATTATATACAGAAGAAAATCCACGAAATTACATTCCTACGAAACATTACAAAATTGATAATCCACGAAAAACGGTCCCCATAAATTTAACTGATTTCATAGATATCGTGTATTTTCATCTTATATTTTAGTATTATTACATTTGTAAACAAAAAAAGGTCAAAATTACAATACTATAGAGAAAACAAACAGCGTTTAAGTAGAAGCTTCAACTGTACAAATCATATTTAAAGTATATGTAATACTTCATCTTTATGAGGGTATTGTTTCAAAATAGGTTACTTTTTTACTGATTTTTTTATCGTAACTTAACTTTGGCATATAATCTATATAAAAATAATCTAATCAAACACGTTCGTTATCATATCTAAGAGGTTACAATTTTTAGTTAAAAAAATTCTTAATCAGTAGCCTGGCTACATTACACAATTTACCAGAGGTTGATTGAATCAACGTAAAAATACTTCCCTGTGGAAAAATAGACATTGTGTCTGTGCAACTTTATAAATATAATACAACCCGTGATATCCTGTACATCAGTATAATCTTAATATTTTCATCATTTTGTTAAAGCAGCATATAGCAATGGTGCGTAAGTCAATCTAAAATAATATAGCAAAATTTTTGAATTAGTTTTTTTTCACAAAAGTAATAATTTTATCCCACATGGAATGAAAACTGCTAAATCACACAAGAACAGTAAGTACATGTATATTGCCTTTAAAAACAATAATATCACCCTATAGTCTAATTAGTTACCATATAAATTAAGCCAAGTTCGAAATTCAAAATGTCAGTTTAAAGAAAACGTGGACATTTGTCCCTGTGTGACAAGAAATCCATATCATGTATTAACTGAGTCCAATGTTTAAGATCTAAAATATTTTGATTGCAGTAAAAACAATATTCATAATTTATCTAATAAAATACAAAAAAGTATTGAATAACTAACAGATAGTTCTATTATCGTTTGGTGTAATCAGGGTTCAAAACTGATATTCTAAAGAGCATAAAGTAATTCTCTCTCTTGAAAATAATAGTATGACATTTTATGTAGTATTTGAAAAGCACCAATATATTCCACATTGTGTACCCCCTTTTTTAAACATTTTGCGGCTAATATCCATTTTTGCAATTCTTAATACGGTGTTCAAGCAAAGAGTCATGTTTTAAATCTATATTTTTAATCAAGTATTATGTGTGAAACACATTACATTTGACATTTTTAACAAAATCTAAACATTTGCTTCATAATGCACGGTTACTGTAAACATTTTGTTAATTAACTGTACTGATATTGTTATATAAATAGTTAAAATTGTCCTGTTGTATATACAGTATTTCCCAGAGAATTCTATGACGCATTTAATGTTTGACCGATGTTTACAGCGTTAAAAGGAATTATCCCGTTGCGATCGCGGAAAAAATCTAAATACCTGTTTTCCCGGGGTTTTTTTTGAAAACTTTTCTTCCTTTGATGCTGGGAAAACCCGGTGTTTCCACTTAATTTTATATATTATATATTACTTGTTTTCATCCGACAATAGTCTTAGTTATTCATATATACCATCGGAAAACTGTTAATGCCATTTTTAAATTTCATGACCTTCATGTATTCCTTGGCTTTTCTGTTGATTTCATCAGGGTTTTTTTGGTCTCCATCGGTGTTTTTCTCATGTCAACACAAACCGCTGTTCTGTAAGCATGGATGACGTCGTTTTTTTGTGGTGTTTCACACGGAATTTTTCTTGCATTGTGTTCTCAAAATTTGTTGAAACATTATGATGACGTCAAGAGTAATGGAAGAGACAAGAAAAAACCCCCAAAACCTTTTCAACAGGATTTTATACACAGCAGTTTACAAATTTATTGTCTAATTTTCTGTATACTGACAATTCTTAAGTAAACGAGGAGTTACTCTGTTAGATGTTTTAGTAATACAAAATATAGATATTGGTAGGTTGATGTGATAACATTTTAATATTATATATATTGAAGGACTTTTTACCGACTGTATCTTTTATTTTCATGTATTTAAATGATTCAGAAACTTAAATGTAAAAACAAAATTAAAAACATAAGACCAATCTTGTTTCAATAAGCTTTTTTCGCTTGAATTGTATGAATTGACTCACGAGATTTGGTTGTCTAAAACATTTCGCGGAGGTTGACAATGGTTTTCGAGGGGTGTCAATTTCAACTCTTACCCTCCCAAACAGGCACTATTTATTTTATTATACTGAATGTCTTAATTTAAGAGAAACTTTTAATGCTTTTATTTATAGCATTGAATCATCATTTTTTGAAGTATACACTCTCATAACTGCAGCGGTGTGTGCATACAAATTGAGTAACGCGCGTTAGCGCGTTATGAAAATTTGTTTGCACACACCGCTGCAGTTATGAGAGTGTATACTTCAAAAAATCATGATTTAATGCTTATATTTACATTTTTTAACTTCTTGCCTTGTCTGCAAATGTGATTCATACCTTAAAATTCCTATCTTATCCTAAGGGTAAGTTAATATTAATGGAAGAGCCACAGTAACAGCCACAGGCGTGAACTTTGATTTTCGCTTGTGACGTTGCAGTTTACAGCGTTCAACGTTTGTGACGTCATAATAAAACTCGTCAATTTGACCTTTGACTACTTGTTGCATTTAGAGGCATTTGAAGATCACAGAATTTAATGGAAAAACACAGTAGAATGTAAATATTAAGTATTGAATCCTTATTTTTTGAAAGATATAGTCTCATAACTGCAACGGTGTGTGCATACAAATTGAATAACGCGCGTTAGTCATAAGTTCACGAACATCTTGGGTAGCTTTAATAGGAGTGTTTTGTTTGTCAGTTGACATATTACATCCATTGCGTATTTATTAATCAATTTGTTTCATGAGTATGTATATATTCACTGCTACTTGTGTTATTATTGTTAAGTTAATGTTAATACCAATTGTCGCTGCCCTAATTAGAAAAGATGTTAGTCACAGTTTTGTATTGCTTATCACTGATTACAGTAAAAACTGTATTTTAAAAGCATGCTACGAAGACATGGTGAAAAATAATGACATATGGATTTCAAATATTAGGAAAGAATTGTCCACCTTAGGCTTAGCCGATTTATATCGAAGTACTATGAAAAATCTGTTATTTTAGATATTATATTTAATAGAATGTGTGATGTCTTTAAACAAAAAGTTGTTAACGATATAAGCAATGCATCAAAATATATAAACATGTTCTTGATCATTTTTGTTTACAAGTTTACCTAAAGAAACCAATTCATGTAAAATATCGTAAATTAATTACACGTTTACGGTTGTCCTCACATGACTTAAAGATTGAAACAGGGAGGTATGATAATTTAACACGTGATTTCTTGCAACTTAAATGTAATTGAAGATGAGTTCCATTTTTTACTTATTTGTCCATCACTTCGTAGTTTAAGAGATAAGTATATTAAAAAGTACTACTCCCGAAAACCAAGTGTCAATAAAGTTATACAGTTATTATCTACCTCTAATACTAAAGAACTGTGTAATTTAGGTAAATATTTATATTATGCAAACAAGCAACGAACTCTCCATGTGAATTATCCAAATTGATTATGTATACTTTGTTTTTCTTACTGTTTATTTAATATGTATATGTTCATGTGTATAACCTATGAGACATTTGTCTCTTGGAATAAAGAACTTGAACTTGAACTTGATTAAACCAGACAAATACACATACGCGCCATGTCCATTTTTCTATTGACATAAAGAGATGAAGCATCAATACTGGTAGCTACAGACTATAAACTCCTTTAAAATTGCAGACTACTAGTATATCACGTCAATTGTTAATGTTTGCATTGTTATCAAATTTTAATATAATTGTTTTATTGCATGACAAGGTCTGAATGTTAAAGTTTTATCATTGTGTACTAGTATAAAAACTGATGTTAAAAAACTAGAAACAATGTTTAGATTTTTTGTTTAAAGCTGCTGGACATGTTTGGAAGAAAATCTCAGGAAAAACAAAACTGAAGTTAAGCATCAAATGGCTTTGTTCCTTACTTTAACTTAGAATTGTATATATTAGATTTTTATGAATATTTGTGTCGTAATAATTTGCAATTTAAGGACATTTGTTGAAGGTGAGCTTTTCGTGTTTGCAATAAACTTCTGTTTCCATCTCTCGGATTGCTTATTTGTAAAGTATGTTAAGGAAATACTAAAATCTGTATTTTATCATTCATGTTAAATCATGTATGAAGTTCAAATCCGATCTCTCTGAGTTCTTTTCTTCCACAAGGGGAGTAATGCAGGGTGAGGCACTGTTATTTTCCTTATACATTAACGACTTCGAATCTGATCTCCATAAGAGTGTATATGAACCTACTCAATTTAACGACATCTCATTGTTTCGTTTGATGTACGCAGACGACACTGTTTTACTGTCTGAGTCTAAGGAAGGTCTTCAAAATATCTTAGATAATTTGCATGTTTACTGTGAAAGTTGGAGTATTGATGTAAATGTGACTAAAACAAAAGTTGTTGTGTTCCGAAAAGGATCAAAACTACCTAAAAGTTACAGATAGTTTTGTAATAAGCAACCGGTCGAGCTTGTAGATAGTTTCAATTATTTAGGCATGACCTTGAGTTTTAATGGTAAATTTAATTTAACACAGAAATTACTGGCTCAACAAGGTAGCAAATGTACGGTGGCTGCCATAGGACATATGCTTGAGATATTTTTTTTTAATTCGTGGCCACGAAATAAAAGTCGTGGCCACGAATTAAAATTCGTTCCCACGAAATAAAAGTCGTGGCCACGAAATAAAAGTCGTGGCCACGAAATAAAAGTCGTTCCCACGAAATATAAGTCGTGGCCACGAAATAAAAGTCGTTCCCACGAATTTTATTTGTTGTAACTAAATGAGAATTGAATGGGTTTAACAAGTACTGTGTAATATACTACTTTAATGTATTCCATCTTTTTAGATGGTCAATATACAAGTTAACTGTTTCTATGAACCAGCTTATTATTTGTTATTATGACTTGTATTTATTACTGGTAGAACTTCAGATAGGAATAAAAAGTTTGTTGAAAAATATATCGAAAAAAATCCATTTTTTTGTTTTATCCAATGACGAATCCATTTCTTATTAATTTTTAGCCCAGTTGACTTTATCAAATCAATATGCATCCCACTGAAAAGTGCTATATAAAATGTAAGATATAGACAAGGCTGTAAAATGTTACAGTAACTGAAATTATGCGCACAACTGGTTCATGTTTGTTTGGCTATTACCTACTGTTAATTCCGTGGAATTAGATAATGAAAATTAAAGGTTCTGTTTTTGTTACAATGTGTTGCCTCTAAAGATACAATGTTTATTTGAAGAATTATAAGATATTAAAGATGAACTTTTTGACATATTATTCAATAAACTTCTTTAATTGTAGTTTCATTTGAAATTATTTATTACGTAGAAACTAAATTTATTTCGTGGGAACGACTTTTATTTCGTGGCCACGACTTTTATTTCGTAGGAACGACTTTTATTTCGTGGCCACGACTTTTATTTTGTGGCCACGACTTTTATTTCGTGGGAACGACTTTCATTCCATGGCCACGACTTTAATTCCGTAGGAACGACTTTTATTTCGTGGCCACGACTTTTAATTCGTGGTCACGACTTTTATTTCGTGGGAACGACTTTTATTTCGGGGCCACGAATTTAAAAAATATATCTCAAGCATATGTCCTATGGCAGCCACCGTACAAATGCATGTTTGGTATACTTAAAACATGTAAGGAAAATTTTTTTAATATTGAATCGAAAGTAAAAGTGTTTGATACATATGTCGCCAGTGCCTTAATTACGGTGCCGAGGTTTGGGTTTTCATACAGGAAAGGACATTGAACGTGTCTATACTCGATTTTGTAAATTAATACTAAGAGTGTTCAGTTCCACGTCCAATTTTATGATATATACGGAACTGGGTCGTTTGCTCTTAGTTATTTTAGAAAGTTAAAAATACTGAAATATTGGATGAAAATTTTAAATACGCAAAATTGTATATTAAAAAACATATATGAGGATATGTATTCCACCCAATGTGAAAATTCTTGGATTTTTATGGTAAAATATTTATTGTGCTCTGCTGGTTTTAGCAATGTTTGGTATGCACAAAATGTTCCAAATCAAAGAAAACTGTTTTTAGATATTAAGCAAAGACTATGTGATGTCTTTATCTAGGAAAGAGACGCCCTCTTTACATGTTCCTCTAAATGTTACGTATACAAATATTTGTACGACCCTTTTGGTCTCCAGTATTATCTTAAAAAATGTATATCAGAAAATATTGTTCGCTATTTGACAAAATATAGATTTTCTGCACATAAACTAGCAATAGAGCAAGGTCGGTATAATCAAACTGTACGCTCTCGTCGCATTTGTAGATTTTGTACTCTTAATAGGATTGAAAATGAATATCACTTCATTCTAGAATGCCCAAAGTACAGTCATTTACAGTGTATTAATATCAAAAATTATTACTGGTCAAAGCCTTCTAGCTTCAAGCTTGTTCAGTTGCTGAGTTCGAGAAATAAGAAACAATTAAACAAACTATTTATTTTTCTTAAGAAAGCCACAGAGTATAGAAATAATTTGCTTTAATTAATATGTATATTATCGTCCTATTGTAATAATTTAAGCATTATAAAATACATATTTGTACATTTTTCTTTTCTATTTTTTAAATATAATTATTACATTGTACATTTGCGGTAATATCTCATAATGGCAGATGTGTCTGTGTACTGCAAAAAAATTGTTCACATTGATTATGTATTTACATGTATTTATACAATGCCTATTAACCATGTGGTTTTGAGCTAATAAACTATACTATACTATTAAATTAAAATGCCAAATATGTATACATTCATTATAGTTTTAACTTGTTGTCACCAGTAATGACATATAAACGTAATTTTCGGTCTGATAAAGTTCAATATCCTTCGTTTCGAAACTTTAAGTAGGGTTAAATACTTTTCTCATTACCATAAGTAAGTTGTAAGTTTATGTTATTTTTATTGTTTTGCAATCATGCCTCTTCCCGATAAAATGTTTATCACAGAAAATCTCAAAGATTAAGTGTTTCAAATATTGTTCATTTCTTTTAAAGACAATGGTGTCGCGTCGTATTTAAGATGTTATTGATGTTATGACTTTGCGACACTATAAGTACGGGGAATAGCAACTCGCTTGGCAAGTCATGTTGTATGTTTTATTTGATAAAATAAAATATATCGGAAAGGACAATGGATTATTCATCTTCAATATTAGCAGATATGTTTGGACTATTTTTATTTTGTGTCTCAACACACCAACATATTATTTGTTTCTTACATTCATTTTATTTAATTCCATATTCATATATGTATCTTTTAATCTTAAACATTGCAAAGATTATCTAACTCTCTTATAAATGTATTATTAGATAAGTATAATTTGCATTGATTGATTAAAAAAAACAGGCTCTAAGATGCATTGTTTGCACTAAGAACACATTTTCCAGTTTTTTTTAGAAAACAAATAAAAAAAAATCAGATAAAATAATTCAGAGCTTATATCATTCTTTTCATTGTGAAATCATACCTCAAGAAAGTTTAAAATAATATATATTAGAGTGGTGTGTCGGGCCACTTGAAAAAACTGAAAGGACATTAATAGGTGTGCACGTAAGTTGCACGAATTTTATTATTGCTAAGATAAAGAGACAAAAAATACATATTATTCATAAACTGGACTTTTGGGTTTTTTTGTCAGACGTACATCCATGGAGTACTTACAATTTTTATGTTGTTATACTCCAATTCTTTGAGTGGAATTTGCACAAACACGACCCTGAAGCTGTTTGATGACCAAATACAGGCTATACAGAAGTCTGTGAGAACCATTGTGGGGGATGAAATCTGCAACAAGAATAGTAAGGTTATCAAGTGCATTACTACATAGTTTGTACGTGAATGCTAAGATTATCGATAGGATTACTATATATTTATTAAATATATGAGTATGGAAATGAAACTATGTAATAAATACATGTACATGCATGTTCATGTCTTATATTGACATCGCCTAAATGTTAATTATGATTAAAAATAATTTTCTTAAAACTATTGTGACGCCATCTCTAACAGAAGTTAGACAAAACATTTTCTTCTTCTTATTTTCTCCTATGTTTATAGCTCCCATGGGTTTTCATGCATATATGGGGTCAACAACAACAAAAATCGCTGAGGGTGTTGTGTGAGTGTATGATAAATGGAACGGGGTCTTTACATTTACTCCTACTCAATTATGAGCGACCCAGGAAAAATGTCACACGCCGGTCTCTAAGTAAACGGCAAGATCAGAAGTTGGCAAGTTGTTAACAACACTGGTGGTTAATCTCAGTGGCTGACGTGTAAGAACTCCGCGATCCTTCTGCTTCAGAAAGGCGATGTCGCTCATGTTGCAGACTCGGTATCTAATTCAGAAAGACGATGTTATTTATGTTGCAGACCATTCGTCAAGCGGCACAATTAGGACTGACTGTATTCAGATTTTAGTGGGGCTAAACTCAACTAAGTTTGACCACATATGTATCTGTTGCATTGATCTGCGGAAATAATAAAAAGTTTTACAAGGATGCTTCTATGTTTTTCCTTGTTCATTTTGTATATTGTCGAATTATTAATATTAATAGTGCTTAACTTTCTTTCGGAATCCGTGGGTACCAAATACCCCCGAATAAATATCCCCCAACGAACAGTAAAAATCATTTTTAGATCATTCTACAGATAAAAAATGCACAAAAATATATCTTAACTAACCTGAAAATTGATACTCCGCGAAATTTGGCTCCTAGGAACTTACGTAATTTAACAGTACTCGTGCATCTAATCAGTATATATTTATATCTACCGAACTTGATTCCCTCTATTTCTTACATAAACTTATAGTTATTTCAAAGTTCCAGTTGGTCGCGACCTACAGCGACCTAAGAAAAATCACGGACTGCACGAAATACCATGATGTCAGACACCCATTGGTTTCTTTTCGCTAACGTATTAATGTCCTTTAAGGACGTTGTTTACTCAGGGTTTGAGTTCTCAAATTCAGATTACTATAAAGTTCAATGTCATGAGTAAAATTTGTTCTAAACATTATTATTATTGACAAAAAATTCGATATTTTTACTGAATTATGGAATTAGGCTCAGACAAAGTTGGAATTTTAGCAAAATAGAGGGACAAAATGCGGACTAAATTTCTCAGATTATGTTTTTCACTGATATATTTTTTGGTAGTACTTTAATATTCAAAGTTAAGATTTTAATTGTTAGTCATCATAATTTTGCATATTTTCTGATGGTTTTATCTCACCTTTTCAATTAGATATTAGTATTGCACATACTACAAAAATATTGAAAAATGCTTAAAAACGATAAAAGACACCATATCATTGACTTCTGAGTCATATAAATTTAATGCCAACAGAGTACGGTCAATATACTAAGTTTAATACTATAAATATTTTAGTATTATCATCACTCAGTTTTTTGTTGATTTAAATCAAAAAATGGGTAAGAATTTGAAAACTGATAGAGGGATTTTGGATTGGAATATATATAGAAATTGTGAATGAAAACTTATTGCTTTGTATCTATTTTGGGTCACTGCCACTCATGAATTGTATTTCATTTTTGTAAGAGCTAAGCAATTTGTATTATTTTCACAATTAAGAAAATCTCAATCATAGTGTAAAATGTTAGGGATTTTTCTTAAATTTTCAAAAAATATTAAATGGCCACTGACCTACTTTCTTGAAAGTGAAAAATAACACTACCATGAAAGGTCTATAATACACAATAGATTTTTTTTTCATTTTGAGTAAACGTATACCTTAACATTAAATTAGTAAATTTTTCTTACTTTTTACAATCCATTTATTAATTTGTGTAAAAGAAAGATGTAAGTATAAACAATAAAATGCTTTCTTTGATGATTCATGCAGGTTATGAAGATAGCGATCATTGCAGAAAAACAAAAACATAAACGTGTGTTATGTATTTTTTTCTGCAATTTCGCCACCTTTATATCCCACATG
This sequence comes from Magallana angulata, assembly GCF_025612915.1. Lineage (NCBI taxonomy): Eukaryota > Metazoa > Mollusca > Bivalvia > Ostreida > Ostreidae > Magallana > Magallana angulata. Next base: position 2,975,926 of record NC_069117.1, read on the forward strand.
AATCATTTAAGAAAGCATTTTATTGTTTAAATATTTTTAGGGTTATTGCACTGATTTAGAGAAAAAGTCAAAGTTACATAATATGCAGCACTTGGAGTCGGAAGCAAATTAAAAGGAGGGGGCAATCTTGACAGGCAACAAAAAAAAACAAACAAAAAACCAAACAAAACAAAAAATAGGGTCTTTGGTTATCGTTATACATAACTTTGCAAAAATTGTAGGGTGCGGGGGAAGGGGGGAAGCCTCCCCCCTTCGGTTCCGCGACGCCTATGTTATGGAATAGAAGACTACTGTTACTATAGGTAACGTAAATTCTTCGTTACATCCGGGAAATTATTTGTTAAATCAATTAAATATGACTTAAGTTACTTTTTTTTTATAAACAAAATACTCGCTTAAAGAGCAACTAGCAAGCATGCATGTTATAAAGTATTTTGAAATAAAATACGATCATGATATTGATTATGCGAAACTTGAACATTGCATTTTGCAGTGATTTCGTTCTATTAACTATTTCCCAGCATAATTCTCCAATTATTATAAATTAGTTTAGAAGAAAAATGGAAAGGAATGCTTCCCCTCCCCACTTCTTCTCGCAGCAAAGATTTTTATTAAATTTACATGTAAAAAAAATAGTTATCATGGAGTGAGACTACGCCCCCCCCCCCCCCATTAGGATTTTATTTTAATGATTATGAGATTATGATGGGAATTCCCCCTTTTTCTTTGCTTGTCAAAATCTTTTTGATGAGTCTGTCCCCCACCCTTTTTTCAAAAGCGATGCTACGTGCCTGTATTTTTTGGAAAATCGGTGATCATACTAGTACCAGTAGTCCTCTGTACGTTTCCGCACAAACGAATTTTGCAAGTGCCGGAACTATTACCGAAAAAGCTTTAATTTTATTTTTGCTGCGCATGCGTAAACGAGTCAGGCGCGAAAGGTCGAAATTCTAATTTTTGTAAACAAACAGTTATGTATGCAGATCAAATGCTTTTTAACCGAAAAAAGCATAGCCTATGTGACAACTGAAATTTATAAAGCGCTTAAGGAGTTAAAAAAAGCAATCTTATTTGTATTTCTCCATTTCCCACCATGCGAAGATCATCCTCATTGGGGAGATCTTCCATTCCGCATTACAGTAGTGCTAGTAAGCGATCGTCATCAACATCTAGGTCATCCGTGGGAGGAGGCGGTCCCCTCAGGGTGAGGAACGATGACAACCCCAAGGTTACAGCATCCTCGTCTAAAACAAAAAGAAGCTCAGGGTATGGTTTCAGTGGTAGGCCTTCTATGGACTACCAAAAACCAGTCAGCTACAGTGATAGAATGTCATTTGGACAAGGGAAGACACCAAATAAAGGGTACAGCATTCATCTTGACATTTACAATTAACAGCATGAGTAACAAAATTCTGCACTTGGTTTTATTTTAATGAACATAATATTATTACATAAATTTTTCTCAAATGGCAATTTTTTTGTAATCAGGAAAAAACGCTGTCAGTGTGAATTATTAAAAACAATTTGCTTATATTCATTGGACTAGGTTACGCAGAGCAAGTCACATGGGTGTGCCAACTACGATACTGAAAGACCCAAGAAAGGTTTCTGACAAAAGTTTTCAAGCAATATGTGTCGCAAAACTTGTAGAGGTAAGAATAAACTTTTGCATATTAAAGTCTGTCCCAAGATATTTATGCAGCACATTTGGACAATTTTTAATAAAAAAAAAATACACATACCTTTGAAAGAAGTGCAATTGAAATAGTTGAAAGGGATAATTTCCAAGATAATTTCATTGACACATTATCATCTTTCACTCGGCAAAAATCACAGGAATGAAAAAAGATCTCTTACGGAGATTGATAATGGGGAATGTTTACATCTCATTCGGAATATACTTGGAATACATCACGCAATTTTACAACGTTATCATCCGGGCTTACTGCAATACAAAATCCCCGTATACATCACATCTTTTAACATTGTATTGAAACCTGATAAGCTAACAGGGGCGTTTCGACTGAGAAATCTTGGAAACTTTTCTTACTTTTGAAAGAATGTCATTTGAACCCTGAGGTATTTATAAATATCATGCAATTATTAAGCAAAATGTAAATCCAGGATGTCTTGGGACAGAGTATAGGACTTCCTTGAATATCAAGATAACTGTCAGGAGTAATTTTCTTTCTCAATTACAGTGTGCTATATACTGCTCCTTTATAATGATAACAAACACACATACAAATTATTGTATATGATACAAATGCTGTGGAATTGCTCATAAGGAGGATCAAATTTGAAGGAATTTTGGATAGTTCATATCAACAATTAAGATCTTTAAATAATTATGAAATACATGAACAGTCTTTATTTATTAAACATAGATGCAAATTCACAAAAAAAAACATCTTGACAATTTTTTATAAAATTTGAAATCCACTCCAATTGGCCCCCATATATATTTATGATTCCACATGATCATTGACTTGAGATTTAGATTATCATTAACGCCTATGTGACAGTTTGAAGTTGTGGTGTTGATTAAGACCTTGATATCTAAATAAAAATGTAAATTTTGATATTAAATTAATGTGAAATAAATTACATGGGTATATCAAGTTCAAATATGTGATTGTCATGGATTCATTTCAGTTTTTAACAGAGAAAGGTTATCCACACAAATTGTCCCCCGAAATTCTCAAGGCACCACCAAGGAAAGATTTCTTTCAGATATTTGAGGTATGATAGTGGTAATAAGGATTATTTGTGACAATTGAAACTGGGAAATATCCTTTTCCTGCAGTTTTCAAAAGAAGAATAATAAAATATACATTATTTACATTTCACCTAATAAGTCAAATATTTATTTGCAACTAGGCATGCCTTCTTCCCTGGTTAACTCATGAGATGCCAAGAGGCCTAATGTACATGTAAATAAACAATGCATGGAAATCGTGTGGTAACTAGTACTCTTTGTTGTAGTTCCTGTACAGCATGTTAACCCCAAGATATAGGATTGGCAAAAAACCAGAGGAAGAGATCCCAAAAATCTTCAAGGAGTTGGGGTATCCCTTCATGATTTCAAAAACTGCTATGTATGCATTGGGATCCCCTCACACTTGGCCTACAATACTGGCAGCTCTCGTTTGGATGGTAGATTTGATAAAGGTAACATATTTATACCTCATGCAATAAGTTGTAACAAATTGTATTCAATTGTGTAATTTGGAATTGAAGTTTAGGTCTTCCGAATACATTGTGTATAGTCACATGTATTAACTAGAAAATATCACTTTTGGTTTGATATAGGAATTTGTTTTTATCATTTTTTTCAGTTTGGTATGCGAGTTGGAAAGTCAATAGACAGTTTTCTGTTTCCTCCAAATGAAGATGAGTTTGACACCTTGCCAGAATCCCAGGTCTGATTAATGAACAAAACTACAATTTATGTACTCGCTTGTCTATAGAATTTGCAATCAGTTTGTCAAATTATAAAAGGATAAATCCATTATATTTTGCTTTCTGAGTTGATTGTTCATCAGAAAATTTATATTCATCAATGTTATAGTTTTTAGCCCACCTGAGCTGAAAGCTCAAGTGAGCTATTCTGATCACATTTCGTCCGTCTGTCTGTCCGTCTGTAAACTTTTCACATTTTGAACTTCTTCTCTAAAACCACGTAACCAAATTCAACCAAATTTGGCTCAAAGCATTCTTATGGAATGAATTGCAGAAATGAAAGAAAAATTTTCATTGAAAGCGGAGAAAACCTCAATTTTAAAAAATCTTCTGAAGAACTACCGAGGCAAATTCAATGTAAATTAGCATGAATAATCCTTATGGGAAGGAAAATATAAATCGCAAAAATTATGGGCTAATTCTGTTTCAAATCTGAGTTATTACGAAAAAAATAAGAAAGAAAAGGCATGTTTCAAGCAATTTATAGCATCCATGAATCTTGGTAAAATGGGTAGGCATGACCGGGCCAGGGCAAAACAAAAGATTGACAGTTATTAATCTGCCAATCTCATTAAAATTTCAAGATATTTACTGACCAGTATATTTGTATTTGCTGTAAATATTGCTGCAAAATAATGCGTAATTGGAATTGACTATTGCCAATCTGCCCCGGCGTTTATTTTGCCCCCGCCCGGTTTTGCTTACCCATTTTACCAAGACTCGTATTCCATAATTCTAAAACAATGTTCTTTGTTTAAAGCAGCCATGACACTATATGATAAACGGGTCGATCTGACAATGATGAATTTGTTTGTTGTGCAACAGTTCGTGTACGAAGGGAATCTTTGAAACATGCAAAATACATTGGTGCAGATTTTGTTAGGTAAATTGAGGCTAAATATTTCAATGCGTTAACACTTTTCACATATGACGGTGGGGTTAGCTTGTTGTGATTTTCGTTTCGTTTTCATTTATGCTTTGCGTTAACCTAGGAACTGTCGCTTGTATTTCCTGATTTTTATGCATCAAATCAAACAGAGACTTCGGTAAATCAAACAGTTTACTGTTTACCTGCGCAAATTAAGCAACATCTGATGTATTAAGAAAGAACTAAAATGCAATTCATTCAGGCTATCGGTAATTCGGTATCATCTTTTGCGTAATGGTAGAATAATGCAATATGTTTTGTTGAGATGCTCGGCATTTTCTCGAGTTTATTCAGTTTAAATAGAGTTTAATATCGCTGACGGAAACATGTAGGTATATACATGTATATGATTCATTTTGAAAAATAAATTGTGTTCTTTATTTGTTATAGTGCATGTTTCTTGTGTTTAATTGTTTACGAATTCTATTTACTAACCATATTTGAGTGTTAAGCTTCGAATTATAAGCAAGATACAGAGATTTGCTCACAATTCTATGTTTGTACACAGATCTGAGGCCATTCATATTTATCCATTTTAAATGCCGAATAGGAAATACCAAGTTAAAAATCTTAAGCTGAATATAATAAACCCATGTGAACAAAATATGACTCAAACCTAGCAAAATTTTGAGCTCTGTATCTTGCTTATAATTCTACGATTGACGCTGAAATTTTGGTTGATCATTAGAAATTCTATATGAGTTAAGAGTATGTTGAATACTTGTACACAAAAAAAATTAAAGAATGATATGCGGTATATAACTACTCTCTGGGGCCCCCTCTTTATACAATGAATAATGTGAAATGTGAGTAAATAAAAACGACATCGTTAAAACAGTTTCCATAGTTCTGACACATTTCTGTTGCTGGGATAAAAGAATTATCGCTATTCCTAAGAAAACATTACAGCGGAAAATTATCCTGGTTTGTAGCCATTTGTTATTTTTGAATAAAAAATTTTTTGATAAAATACAATAACTATTATATTTTTTAAAAAAATACAATAACTAGTAAATAGTTGAGGAATAAAATGTACCTATATACTCTCATATATTTTGATCGCTTTATTAAGTGGGGGAGGGGGGCAGAACAAAAATACAGGGAATTAGAAGTTATATAACAGTGTACCCCTACCAAATATTTAATTCTATATCTTGCCTAAGATTTTCTTATTCTGTGTAAAAACAGTATTTCATGAAGGTACAATGTCAAAGATTACGTGTATGCAAAAATAATTGTAAAATTCGAATACATAACAATATTTATTTTTTTGTTATTCTACCGAGGGCCATATGGCACAATATCTTTTGAACGCCCATTGTTGCTGAGGTGAGCGATGTGGCCCCATGGGCCTCTTGTTTTGGTATAATCACGGGGAAATGAATATTAAATAATTTACACAAAAGACTTAGATAGCCTCAAACTGTTTAATCTATGTATTTGGGTACCAGTATCCATACAAAAGAAAATATTTTTGAAATGATATTCAAGTACCAGTAGTTCAAATTGGGAGTTTTCAATTACCGGTACATCAAATAACATTTAATCTAAGATAAAAAACTATTAGTTCATATCCATCAGAATAAACAAGTATTCATTGTTATTTAATTTGATATCTAGACTTTGAAAAAAAGAAAGAAAGATGTCTTTCAAATTTATTAAGCTAATGTTTATACTAATAAAATTCTGATATTGTAAATTTCTCTTTTTATGCAATTGAATAGGGAATGTTTGAAATGGGAAAGAATGGTCTTAAAAGGAGAAAAATCGACTCTTTTTTTATTTGGGTATCACAATTTACATTAACTGATATATAGATTACGAGCTATCTAAGGGAAAGAACACCGACTGAATTCTTGAGCAGTCAAAAGTAACTCAAAATGGCTTGTACATGAATCCTTCCTTAATCTTGAAACAATTGATTTTTTCAGATTTTGTTTGACTATGTGGAGAAAACCTACATCGCATACATGGAGGGCAATGACAGCTTTGAGGATTATGATGAGCAGCTGTCCAACCATCTAAGTAAGATAGGGGGGTTAGGTAGCTCAAAGCTTTTAATGAGTTTTAGTGTTGGTTATTTGTACACATATTTGTGTTGGTTTTGTATAGAGTTTATGAACACATGGATATCGTAAAGTTCTCTATAAAGAATCTAATCATGTAAAATACACATCCCCCAAAGTTAGATGTTGGTGTAAAAAGCTGAAAAATTGACTGTTCTGACAATTCTCAGCCAATTTATTATGTTAAAGCACAAAAATAGAGTCCATTAATTTAGAAGTATATATCTTAAAATTTTGACAAAATGGCCAAAAAAAAAAATAATGTTTGGTTGTCAGGCACAGTCTGCATTTGGTCAAATGATGCTGCATTGATATACATGTATTTCTTTGCCTGATTTAATTAAAAGGGGAATTTTAAGTTAAAATATGAAAATTGACCTTTGCAAATCATGCAAAAAAAATAAAATACCTGCCTGCCTCTTGAATTTATTGGCCTGAGAATCAATACATTTTTTTTTTTTTTTTTTTTTTTGGCTAATCCATAGAAAAATAACATTGTTGTAGATAGAACTTGATTGATCATCTCAGAGATCTTGACAATATACATAGAATAAACTTGTTTAAAACCTGTCACTCCATCGGTAACTTTCAGTATCAATTGTAAGTAACTTGCATGGGGAGATACTGCACATAATTTGCATTATTACAATAGCATCTGTAAAAAAAAAAAAGTCAATAGCAGATCAGCTGAGGTGAGAGATGCCATCATCATGCCAGATATATTGTTGTTCATACATGTACATATTATTTTCTTATTTTACTTTTTTCAGATCAAAAACTTTATGGAATAAGTGGAGGAATTGAAAACTTAGATGAAGAGAACAAGAGATTAGAGAATGAGCTGGACTCGCTGGAACAAGAAATTCAGGAATCCCAGGTACATCTACAGAAAATTTTCCATATTGAAACAGTTTCTTTAAAAAAACATCATGTTCTTTCCAGACAGTTTATATTTTATTAAAGCTGCTTGGTCCGATTTTTTGGCTATTACAGTGTCAAATAATTTTTGTTCATGGGGATGTTGATTTGTTGACAAGGGTTATCCACAAAAGACCTGAATATTGGTCCGCCACGAACAATGATGATTCCACAGTATGTAGTAACATTTTATTTAAAATTGTAGGAGAAATTGAAGAAAATGCAGGAAGAGGAAGTATGTTTGAAAGAAAACGATGAGAAAATGAACAAGTACCTTGCTGAGATGGATGGTTATGTAGAGAGTCTCGAAAAAAATTACCAAAATGTGGAGAAAGAAATAGAGACACTAGGTAATGAAAACCTGCTCAATTTCAATGAAATAAGTTGAACAAGAATCAGACAAATTTTTCACGAAAAAATCAGAAATATTCCTGTGTAAACTAAACTTATGTTCAGTATACATGTTCATACAGCATGAACTACAATACATGTATCATCAGTATTTCTTGATTCATGCAGTTTCATAACTTTCACTTTGGGAATTTTTTTTATTTGAATACAGTGATTATAGGCACTTGTAAAACACTTTCATAACGTTTACTACCCATCTTTCCAATATTGGTAAATTAAAATAATGTCTGATTGACAAAATAAAACACATTTCTGTTATTTGATTTCTAGCTATGTAATAAATATCATACATTGTATTTGGGGGATTTTATTTAAAGCTGCTGATCTCCATAACATAAAGGCAAGCAATGACGAAAAGCAGTTGATTTTTGAGTCCCAGGAGTTCTCCCAAGAAGATATTGAACAAATCAAGATTCACAGAAAGGACATGTTGCGTCAGATTGATGATGCAGAAGCTAGAGTGGCCAATGTGGACCAAGAGATTTGGTCGGAGGAAATGAGGGCCTCTAAAATGCTGGAGACGGTACATCATAATTGTAGTTTTGAATGAATTCATGTTATAAATGTTAAAGATATCTCCTCTCCCCAGAAGCATTGTTCATGTACAGTCAACATTATTTTTCATATAGAGAAAAATTAAAGAAATTTTTTAGTTAAATTGATTTTGGGAGATACTTTGTATTATGACAGGATTATTGAAAACTTTGTTGTTTTCCTTACATTTGCAGGTTGAATCAAGTTGCAATGAGTACAATGATTTAGCGCAGCTTTTAAAGTTGATACCATCCACTGCACAGTATGCCTGTGGTGTGGATTATGAGCTGTCTTCTCGACACAATGCACGGGACAAGTTCACAGACGTTGTCAAGGTACATATATCAATCATTACCCATTTTAAACTTTTGCAGGTTTATGTAACCTGGAGTTATTTGTTAGTTGTTACACAAGTTATCTCTTCATTAGAGCAAATTTAGTGCCATTTACATATAACCAGTGTAAACAAATGGTACGAAGAGACGTTGTGTATAATTCATTGTTGGAGGCAATGAACAAAAATGAATGTTTAATCAAAGGATGCTGTAATACTACAAAAAATTACTGAAATCTTTGGATTTAGGGAGTAGGCATCATTTTGAAGTCTGTAAAGATTAAAAAGCGGCTGTTGTAAAAGGTTGAACCTGTAAGATTTGTTAGTATGTGATAAGTGATAGGCCTCAGATTTGAAAATAGTTTAGACCAGATTATTGTTAAACCTATATGTTTGTTTGATCACCATATTATTTCTGATGACAGCCAGCACTACAATCTTTAAAAGAGCAGTGGGCAGAAGTTGTACATGAGAAGTCCAAGGAACTGATGATGGAGAAAGATGTCTATGAGCAGGTACAGTTTACTTACAGAAATTGTAATAAATGTATATGCATCCATGTGTTTCATCATTTAGTGTGAAAGATTATATTTTTGTACATGTTGACGTACATACATGTAAACTGTATTGCCAAGTCCTAAAATTTGATTTTGTTATTTTGGTACATATACTTTTATCCATCCATCTGGTATATCAGATTCTTGCAGGAACCAAGGCCCATGCTCTTTGAAATTAAAAAGGCATGGTCAAGATTTGTGCTGGAAACTTTTAAATATCAAATACATGTATCCATTTTTAATGTTTTTAATTTTGTTTACATGTATAATGCAAAGAAAGATACATGTATTTCTACTGTGAGCCAACATTTGATTGCAGTTGTTTTGTCAGAAATGAGAAATAATAGAAATTGAAACATAGTTTAATGAATTTTGCTTCCATATAAACATCATTTGCCATATCCAGTATTTCAAATATGTTTAAACAATAGGGAGATTGAAACTGTTTTTGTTGTTTGCACGAGTTCATCATAAACTAGCTACCAGTGACCTGAATCATTATACATGATCTAACAATGTTGTATTAAAGAAACCAACAAATTTCATGAAACATTTTTTTACTATTATAAATTAACATTATTTTGTCAATTTTATTCTTCAGTGTTCTGCAGATTGCATGGATTTAGATAATGAACTAAAACTGAAAGAAAGCCAATTAAAAAGATTGGAAGATGATCTGGAGTATAAAAAGCAGGTGAGTGTCTGTTAACTTGTACATGTCCAAAACAGATACCAAGTTTGGTTCCTTAGTTCTGAAAAAAGTGTTCTGATTGTTGTATTATTATGCATACTAGATTGGCCAGAAGGAGTTTGAAAAACAGCAGGAAGAGAAAGAAGGTTTGGAAAAGGAAATGTCCCAAATCAAATTGTCTTCTGGTAAGACATTATCTGAAGGACAGAAAGAAGTGAGAGACACTCAGAAAAGGTATGTTAACTCTATTTACCTTCATAAAAAAATGTAGAGGTGGATGTACATGTCTCTCTCTCTACATGTTGCCATTTTTTAAAGGTTCCAAAACAAAACATAAAATGTAAAATATCGGCCAGTATAAGTATCCATTGAAGATCATAAACCTGTGGCTGATGTTCAGAATTTACATGTTTAAAAATATTTATAATAGATTACCGGTAATCAGTAATGCACAGAACGGATAATCAGATTTCATTGAGACCCGGAATTAAGTCCTTCAAACAAATAATATCGCCTAGCAGAATGCGTGCTACTTTACACATCACATGACAATGTGTAGTACATTGTATTCAAAGTTACCTGGGATTAGAAATCATGTAGTGTATTATAATATTCAACTGGTCAAAGTATACCATTTACAACAGAGAGCACAAGCACAAGAAGAAACAGTTTTTTTCTCTATTTAACCATGAGCGCATGTTTGTCTCTTGATCTTCTTTTAACTTAAGCTTAAAAAATTAAGTATACAACTATCATTTAAAGGAGAACAATAGACAAACATGTGCTGACTTTGTATTAAGTCTGTAAAAAAGGGGGCATCCTCATTATCCTATGGAGATTCAAGAAAATGTAATGACCCCTGTTTATGAAAATGACCATACGTAAATATGAATTTATAATTAATGTAATTGCATAAAGTTGCAGCTAAGACATTGACAATTCCTACAATTTAAAGAAATATGCCCATTCTAAAAACTTATTTTGTCGCTATTTTTAAAGTGCACTCATCATTTTAAAGCTTTTACATTTATACCCCTGCTAACAAAGTGTAAGGGGTGTACTAGTATTAGAATCACTCTGTCCTCTGTTGGTAGACACAAATTTGTCCCCACTATAAACTTGGAAACGACCTCATGGATTATCCTTAAAATTTGCATTCATGTTAAACACCATTATATGAAGATGTTTTTTCATTTTTCAATTTATTTAGTTACTTGAGTGAGGGAAACTTACATTTGTCCCATTTTATATTAGTCTCATTAGGACAGTTCTAGTTGGAATTTTTATTTACTTATTAATAGTTTATTGGTATAAAACTTATACCTAGTATTTAAGGTAGATTTGATGGGTAATTTGTTTACCACTCAGTCTCCTTGAAATTTTCTAAATGCCATATTACATGTATCTACTTTGTTCGTTTTAGTGTTGAGAGCAAGATGCGGTCCATGGAACAAGACCTAGAATTGTACAAAACCTTCCTTAAAAAGTCTTTTTCTAAGTTGATTGACCACAAAGAAAGAGTAGAGGTAGGTTAAGGCTATTAATCTCAAAACAGTCTTCACACGTAACTGTACTTCTAATGTAAAAATTGCTGAACAAAAACATATCAAAGTAACTACCTGTAAAATCACTTTTTCTGCTGTCTGTAATGCGACTTGGATAAAATCTTATAAAAACAAGAATTTATGAACTGCCATTGAAATGAATATTGAAAAAAAAATAATTTCGATTTTTATTACTGTGGAATCATTAGATTTCGTGGTGGCTCAATTTTTGTGGAATTTGTGGGCACTCTCACCCACAAATTAACATCTTCCAGGAATAAATAAATTAGGACTATAAAGTCATATTTCCTTTTATAAGTATCTGAGAATACACGAAATTACATCCCAACAAACCTGTGAAATTGAAGCAATCCACGAAAACTGGGCCCCACGAATTTTAGTGATTCCACAGTACATTTGTGTTCATATTAAGTGAAATGATCTTGATTTTAGGGAATTCTGGAAACCATGACCCAAAAACTGGAAGAGAAACTGCAGACAGTGAAGATTGAGACAGAGAGATCTTAGCAGTCTACACATTACTGGTCAGCCAATCTCTCAAGTCTTGTCTCCCTCTTAAACTGTTGAGTGGTGGAAATCTGGTCAATTTTAATGATTAACTAAAATGATGAGTTGCTCATATCTTCTCCTGAAAGTCAAAGGGATGAATTCCAAAGCTCAAAACCTTGTTAATAACACATGCTTTAGGATTATATCTTGCAAATGGAGTGGTGATGAAGTCAAGTAACTTCAACAGAAAGACTGAGATATCTGTCAAACATTGATGTAAGCCCAGTTTGTATATGCAATTATTATACCAACATGTACATCTATATAGAGCTTTTGAAGATTAAGTAGTTTTGTTTCACTATTTGTACATGTATATGTTAATTAACTTGAGTCAAGAAAACACAAGACTTAAGATAATCTCTGTTCCAACAATAGTGTTTACTTTTATTTTAAGATAAATGGAATTATCCTCATTAAAAGGGTCAATTACATTGGTTTACTTTGAGTAAAAAAACACAAGTTCTGTTATGGAAACACAAGTTTTTAAAATAAATCTATGTTCCAACAATATCTTCTCTTTCTTATTTGCTTTGTAATAAAAATAAATATCATGCACCAGCATTTTTAAAAGGCTAGCGAGGATTTCAGTTGAAAGCATAGCCAGGTTGACTCTCTATAAGGATGTTACAGCCTACAACGACACCAATATCTCAAATCACATTTAATCATTGAATGCTTATTTTTGGATGTAGTCGGTCCTATGACAACCCAAGCAGGGCAGACAAATTGAATACCACGTTAACGCGCGGTATGATTATTTGTCTGAACCGCTTGGTGTGTTACAGGACTGACGACATCCAAAAATAAGTATTCAATGCTTATATTTCATACTGATGTCTATTTGTATGAAATATATATGTATTTTAGCTGCAAAGCCATTATATACGCTCCCAGTCAGTCAATGGAACAACCATATTAACATCTTACCTGGTTCGCTTCCGCGACTTAAAATAAAGTGCCAGGAATTTTGTATTAGTGAAGTAGATATAATTTAATGATTATTTTCAAAAGTACATATCAAATTGGTTATGTAAGGTAGAACGTTTCATTTAATCTTACAAAAATAAATATTTATATTTTCCAGTGTCTTTGCCTGTGATAACACTACGTATCGATTTTGTACTATATAACTTCAAATGACGCCAAATTGAGGCGCTAGCAGGGTTTGCTTATTTATATTCAAATATTTAATCGTACGATGGCTTAAAATTATATAAGTAAATAAAATTTCGGTCAGGGCGTGATCAAATCTATCATAAAGCCCTTCGGGCTTTATTGGATTTGATCACGCCCCGACCAAAATTATCACCTCATAATACTCACAGAATGATTCCTTATTCCTTATATACACTCCAAACACGTGGTGACGTTTAAGCAAAGTGTACTCAAAGACAATTGAACGTCGCAATATCCAATGCAATTATAATGGGAAATATACACTAAATGTAATATTAAAGTAATGAATCATGGGATAGAGGATCCAGTTTATGAAAGTAATGCATTTAATGAAAGTAATGAATTACATTTCCATTACTTCATACATTTGGATATTGAATTACTATTACTTCCCTTGAAGTAAAGCATTACCTTACTATTACATGAATGAAGTATTGCATTATTTGCTTTTTGGGAGAAGACATTATCCTGCACCTCAATGCAAACCAGTTCAGTGAATGGTTCATGAACACAGCCAGAAACAGTTTGAACAGTTTATTTTATCTCTCTGGTTGTAATTTACAACATAGAGAATATTACAAACATATACACAATATACACTTTATGCGTGAGTAGAGGAAAAATAAACAATTATAATGGTTCTCTACAAAATATATATGAAGTACATGTATAAATGCACAATTTACATAACTTGTTTAATAAGCAAGGGAGAGAGTGAGTTGGGTTGTTGAGTACTTCTTAAAACAATACTTATGATTTCCAACTTCTTAAAACAACAATCGTAAAATATTTTTTGAATTTTAATGTTATTGTTAGTAATATTCACAATTTCAAAAAATGGATTTGTAATTTGTCCTAAATGTTTTATCTCGAGAACTATTTCTATATTCTTTAAAAGTACACTTACAGTTCTCCAATTCATCATAATTTAAAAAACGAATATGCATAATACATTACATTACCATTACTTGTAATGCCTAATTTATGTCATTACATATTACTAGCACTATTTTTAAAACATGTATTGCATTGCAATATAATACTATGACTTCAAGCGTTACCGAAAGCCTGATTCGTAAGTATCCATTATGAAATATCATAAATTGATGTACTATTGGTTCTTATTAACATTAATTTCTTTGAAGTTTAAATTTTCAGATAAGAGTTTGGTGTTTTTTTGTGTTAATTGTTAATTATGTTATTGAAAATAAGCAAACACATAATTAAAGGGGGGGGGGGTCAGGTTTTAAATTCAGCAATTTGCAAAATATATATTTGATTAAAAAATTAGACCAAGGTTAACATCGCTCAATTCTCATTGACTGACGGTATATAATGTTTATATAATTGCATTATTGCATGACAAAGTCTGAAAAGTAAAATTTCATGTGTATAAAAGCTAAAGTCTTAAAAATCAATACCATTTGTAAATTTGTTGTTCAAAGCTGCTGGACATGTTTGGAGGAAAAACAGAGGTAAATGTTTACAGAAAAGTTACGTTTCGTACCTAAACTTAGGAGATAGATATTAGATCACTAAGTGTAAACGAGTCGAAATAAATTGTAATATGAAAGCGTGTTAAGAGTGGGTTTTTGTGTTTGTATTATTTCATTTTTGTTTAGTTGTAAGACATGTTTATTCTTATTTAAGTTAAAACATGTATTATCATTGAATAAATATTGTTCTAATGCATGCATTTCTTTTAATTTGTCACCAGTAACGACACATAATCGTAATTTTCTCTTTAAAAATTGAATATTGAATATCTTTGGTTTGGAAACATTCAGTATGGTAAAAAACTTATTAAAAGTACACTGAGTAATTTATTATAATTATTTAATTTTTTTTTTTAGAAATTTTCGCTATTACACGTCTTCCCGATAAAAGGCAAACCACATAAGATAATAGACTTTTAATTGTAAAATATTACAAAAAAATACCTGATGGATGTTATAACATATTTGTGTTTTGAGCCACTTGGAACTACACATTAAATATAAAAAAAAGTACACGTAATTTAGAAACTGAATTGTGGTGGGTTTTTTCCCAGAAATATATCCAAGGAGTACTTGCAATGACCTTGTTGTTCCACATCAGTTCCGTGACTGGAAATTGCACAAACACGACCCTGAAGCTGTTTGATGACCAAATACAGGCTATACAGAAGTCTGTGAGAACTATTGTGGAGGACGGTTTCTGCAACAAGAAGAATGGTAAGATTATCGACTTGATTACTATTTGGTTTTTATTAATATGGGCATGACAATGAAAACAAATTGTTCATGTATGCTTCTACCATATAATGGCATATCCTTGATGTTTTAAAAAGATTTGAAAAATAATTTTAATGTTAATAAAATTAAGATCTAAACAGATTTTAAAATAGTTTTGGAAAATTTTATCAATTATTTGAAAATCATTCATTCTAAAAGTATTTTCTCTGACGTTTATAGCTCCCGTGGGTTTTCATGCATATATGGGGTCAACAAAAACATACGAAAAGGGTGTTGTGTGGGTGTATGATTCAGTGGTCACCAATACCCATAATGCCTACAGCGCCACCACAGGAAAGTTCACCACACCGGAGCAGGGGTTGTACATTTTCTCTATTGACACATTAAGCGACCCGGGAAAAGCGTCACACGCCGGTCTCTATGTAGATGGCAAGATCAGAAGTTGGCAAGTTTGTAACAACGGTGGCGGGAAATCTCAGTGGTTGACCTGTAGCAATTCCGCAATCCTTCTGCTTCAGAGAGGTGAAACCGTGTATGTCGCGGATTATTATTCAACAGCCAGCATTAGAGAATTACATTCAGATTTTAGTGGAGCTAAACTTAATTAGTTTATTAAGATATTTATTAATTGCACTGATCTGAGGAAACAATAAAATAGTTCTTGAAGGATACCTGTATGTTTGTTTTGTATGTCGTGGAATTATTATTTTTCGTGGGGATTCTAATTTCCCTAACCTTCCAACTGATATCCCGAACGAACAATTACACACAGTTTTGGGTCATAATACCCAAACAAGATTACATTACAACGAGACTTTACAAAATTGATAATAAACGAATATTTGCCACCACCAATTTAACTGATTTTACCAAAATCGTGTATTTACTAACTTTGTTTTTGGTAGAAAATGTGAAAGGTTACTGTAATATAGTTTTGTAATTTACAAAGCGTACATCAAAAAACTGACTTTAGAGTTCTTAACCCTGTTGAGCCAGAGAGAAATAAGAATACAACACAAGAACCTGATGTTGGATGCTGAGACAAGCACCTGTAAAGTCCGGAAACAAAGATATATCAGGAGCTATCCATTACAAAGAGGAGAAGATAAAACCATTTTTCCGCAGTGAACAATTAGCTTACAATTAAAGCTGTTTAACTTAGTTTAAGTTGGAGTAACTGTACTCTGATATCGAAGCTAAGACCTACATACTCTTTAATGTCATTACACATCTTATGATGCTGAAGTTGGAACCATTTGAAATGTGTTTCAAAGGGTAATTTTGTTCTAATACTGAACAAGTATAATACACGTACACATCTAAATCATCAGTGTTATAAAAAAACACTATAAACAATTCAGAGGAGGTAAAACTTCTGTTATTTTTTTTTTTTGGGGGGGGGGGGGGTTAAATCAGGAATTAAATATACGTGGTTACTTTCAACAATTATTAAACATGGTATTCAATAATATTCGAATGTAAATTTATTCGTAAAGAAATAGACAAGACCCCTCCCCTCCCCCTCTCTCTCTCTCTCTCTCTCTCTCTCTCTCTCTCTCTCTCTCTCTCTCTCTCTCTCTCTCTCTCTCAAATATTTTAGCAACATTCTTAAGACTTTTTAAAATGCATCAATTCTCCAATTTACACAATTTTTGACGGGATACTTTTTACGAAACTTTTTAACTACTTACAAAAATTTTCAAATTTACAAAATTATTGACCGGGTGCCTTTTTACAAAACTGTTTCTTGCTACCTAAGGCTCAGGTTCTAGTAAAGAGTAGTGGTCGGATACCTCTGCTTTCGTTTTAACAACTAGACATTTGACTTCAGTGTCTGTATACCCGAACAACCGCCTCACTTTAACTTCTCGGTCTTAACCCCCGGTAATGTCCGTCATTAGAACAACCTTCAAGATACTCGCACCCTGGGTCGTCTATGTATATCGTTTTGTCATTGGTGGATTTTTGCAGAGATATCCTTATACCGTGAACGGGGTTTTTATTAGACGGTGGCTATAAATAGCCACGGTCTATTGCTACGGTTCTGACCGGAAGAGTATTTCTCACGGGGACCCTAGCGGATAACGAACGATAACTCTGTTAGGTATACAGTGTTACACGCAATGTTTTATCTATGTATCAATTTCAGTATGATAACTAATTTTAATCTTATCAGATATTTTAAGCGTTATAGCTGCTAATCATTTTGTACATATATTTAAATTATTTATGAAATTATGTTTTATTTTAAATGAGCCGTTACCCTGTCTGCTTACGCGGTATCGATAATGTATGCACCAACTGCCAGTTGTTACGTTAAACTCTGTATCAGGACTGCATAAACTATATCACTGGGATAATTGGCTAAGAAATCTCACAATAATCGCTTCTTGTTTTTTTTTTTATGATGTAAACAATTGTCAGAAACACACACAATTTAAAAAGGTTTGCCATTTCATATTTCAGCAAGTATGCTTCATCGATAAATTCATTCATTTTTAACGCATTAATTTTAGTTGAGGAAGAATATTTATTTTTTTGTAGCTTATTCTAAAGAATTCATATCAGATACTGATAATGAATTTTTGATAAATTACATTTTATTGAACTTCAACCGATCAATGGCACACTTTCTTCTACAAGTGTTCATGTGTTCTTTTAACAAACAAAAAACTTGAAATTTACGATACAAATGTGTTTAATTTTGGACTATCCTGTGATTTACCTAATTTTGTAACCCACTCTATGGTGGCATATCTCTGCCCCCTGTGTGCAAGTTATTTTTCTCTTAATTATGTTGACATGCAAGATAAATATGTTGACATGCAAGATAGTTATGTCAACATGCAATATAACTATGTTGACATGCAAGAAAACTGCAATCAAATAAGAGTAATAAAAATCTTAAATATCGCCAAAATGTGACATCCACGATGCTAGATACGCTACCTATTGATGTCAACATGCAACTTATTTATGTTGACATGCAACTCCTTTATGTCGATATACAACTTATTTATGTCAACATGCAATTTAGATATGTTAACATGCAAGATAAATATGTTGACATGCAACATATTTATGTCAACATGCAACTTAGTTATGTTGACATGCAACTTAAAAGTTGCATGTCAACATATTTATCTTGCATGTCAACATAACTAAGTTGCATGTTGACATATTCATTCCACATGTCAACATAAATAACTTGCATATCGACATAAATATGTTGCATGTTGACATAAATAAGTTGCATGTCAGCATATTTATCTTGCATGTTTACATAAATAAGTTGCATGTCGACATAGAAAGATAGCATCTAGCATCTTGGATGTCACAGGTGGACGATTTTTTGAGATTTTGTATAATTCATATCAGATTGCAATTTCTTGTATGTCAACATAGTTATGTTGCATGTTGACATAACTATCTTGCATGTCAACATATTTATATTGCATGTCGACATATTTGATGGAAAATAACTTGCACAAAAGGGGCAGAGATATGCCACCATACCACTCAGTCTGTAAGAACATTAATATTATTACAGGCACCTCAATATTTATCAGACAATATTTACTACTGATGTTGACGCTTTACTTGCTGCTGACTTTCTCTCAAACACGCTAATCGATCGACCTCGGATTGTAAAATTCACGTGCAAATCAAGTCGCCATTTTACATGTACATGTATAAACAAACAACATTTTACGATGTTTCAAAGATTTTCAGTTCAGATTTTTTGTAAACAAATAAGGGATTAAAGACATGCTGTAAAACGTCTTTTGGATTTCACGGCGTATCAGCTCGTGTATCTCTAATTTGCAGCAAACGCTAGCTTTTTTTGTGAGAAAAAACAATCGGTTCAACTCATGCAATATTTTATGGTACATTGTGAACGGTAATGTAAGATATAATAATTTTGTTCACTTAACAGTTTTCCCACTAAACTGAAATAACGCAATTTGATGAGCGAAGTACAATCTGTGACTTTAATCCATATGCACCCGTCTCTGCTATCAGAGAACCTTTTCTTTGGTTTTGGGGGATTTTTTCGCAAATAGATAACATTATTTACACATGTACGTAAATATCACCCCCTTTGTTCTCAAATAATTTTTAACTCGCGAGTACAACTCTATTATGAGCTTTCTTCGACATTTGTTTCCAATTACAAATAGGCGGGCCTATATAAATGCGCCAGTTTGTTGCGACTCGCAATCGAAATGTCATCACTCAACGAAATGCTAAATCGGCCGTAGCGTATACATCCATGCTATATTTGCGATAAATAATGAAACATGAAGGTAAAAAATGTGCTTCATAGATGACTGTAGTATTCTGCTGAGCTACAGAACTATAGCTTTCCGGAAATATTGCCGAGATTTGCGGACTGTAGATCTATTGTATAGACTATAGTACATGCAAAGAATAAAATGAAATTTATATACACAGCTGTACGGTCAGAAAACATGCGTTTAACTTGAATTTTGTTTGTTTGGTGTTTTTAAAAACTTATTTTGAATAATTAATCTAATGTATATTTCTTGTAAGTTTACTAGAAAAGTTTAATGTTGCAAGTAAATTATGCGTGTTAAAGTGTACTGAGAAGCGATAAAATATACATGTGACTTTCCCAAATTCATTCAAATGATTTGAATAAATCTATAGCTAAATGCAATTAGACAAATGTACTTTAAAACGTTGATAAATGAAACTGCCGCGACTGAATATTGTATGATATTTTTTTCTCAAATTTTTATTCACTTACGTTGTGAGCAAATGGAAATAATCCACTACAGTCGAAGATAAAATATTGATTGACTCTTCTGTTTCATGATGACGTGCATTCCAAAAGCAATACCAGTTTTATCAAACAGGTTCTTGCAAACCATTCCGTTTTCTGTACACCTAAATGTATAACTGACTATGAGGACAAAAGCAAGTGTGATAGTCCATAAGCAAGTGTGATGATGCAACTTTTTCCCCGTGAAGAAACTGAGAGAAAATGCTGTCGAGAGGGATAATAAACATACTACATGTATGCCCAAATAGTTAGTAAAAACCTGATAAGTATTTTATCATACTAAAGCTTTATTTGTTCTCGTTACTTTGAGAAATCTACAATATCTTTAAAGCACAAAAGTCCAATCCACACTTTTCAAAAGTTGTTCCCCTTTGCAGGGTCAACCTAGCTGCAATACTGTAGCCCTCTCCCGATTTTTTTTTTTTGGGGGGGGGGGAGGGCTACAACTCCATAGGATCTCCGTAATGGTGCAAGTGCGGGAGTGATTCACTCCCGCAACAATTTCGTCTCAAATCGTATATAAATGACAATAACATTTGCATTTCTTACCTGAACTCAAACATTGTAGATGTCTATGGCATAAATTAATCCAAAAATATCAAGTATAGTCCATATATCGGTTATTTTTCGTGTATGTCAACAACACAAGTTGAATTTGTCCGCCATGTTTACTGACCTTGACCGGTCTTATTTTTGGACAGCCAATGAGAATTCAGGAGCGGATCTTGAACTGAATATAAGAATTCTCCTAATATAAACATAATTAACGCGGTAAATATGAATTTTCCATTATATACCATTTCCTTAAATGATATTTTAGTGATAGAACGAGGTAAGATCGATTATCTACACTGACATTCACGTTATCAAGCCCATCAAAACTCCAAGCGTAAATCCCATAAAATCACGCGAGAACTGTCATTGCTGCTGAAAAAGACGACTGGTAAACATGCTGATGTGTTTTATCTGGTTTTGATTTATATACGGTTAGTTTGTTCAACCTGAATTAAAAAATCATTTTATCAAAAGGATGTCAAATATAAAATCGATCTTTTCAGACCGAAGTCAGTCGCATTAAAAAATCAATTTTGCACCATTACGGAGATCCTGTAGAATTGTAGCCCTCTCCAGTAAACATCAGATATAAAAAATCGGAGAGGGCTACATTATTGCAGCTAGGTCAACCCAAAGGTCAAAAGGGAAAAAACCAAAATTCCCCTTCTTTATACAATCAAATAGTTTGGCGCACTGTGATGAAATCGCTTTGGATTTGATTTATTCATTCAATATGTGGTGGCAACCCACATATTTAATGAGTCATTCTGGGGCAATCAAAATACATTTGTGTAGTACATGTATTACCGAAAACGGAGTTTTAATATCAACTGATATAGTTACAAACATATAGATACAACCATATAGATACAAACTTCTATACTACAAAGGCTACTGTGATAAATCTATGGATTTTCCTCAAAAGATGACGATAAAGAGACACAACATTTGTAAAGTGTGGATTGTGAACACAACTACGTTTCCACAGAATTACCCATGTAAGTAACTCACGACCAGTTGTGCTAGTACATGTATGAGACGCTGGCTGTGGATTTTCGACAACAATAATTTACATACATGCAATATGCCACTTTCAAACGGCGCCACCGTCTAACAGTACTTTCAGTACTTTGATTTTCATTGTTCTAACGGTTTAAATATTTTACACCAAAACGGAAAAGAATATATTTTCGTGAGTTTGTTACCACCTACCTATATTCACAATCATAAAAGGTAGCTAAGTAAGGTTTTTTTTATTTTGCAGTTAACATATTTAACATCTAATATTAAAAAAATCAACTAAGTTGGTTCATATAGAATGTATAGATTTACTGATAGTAGTGTTATAATTGTTAAGCTTATGTTAACAGTCTCTTCTCTAATTAATATTGGTATTATAGTCACATTTTATCATCGCTCATCTCTGATTGAGCCACATTTGCATGTGCATGAATTTAAGGTCCAATTTCCACATGGTTTCACCAAACGTGAGTTTATTAGAATTAAAATAAAAAAAAGGGATTCTTTTCATTTTGAGTGGAAAATATTATTGGGAAGTGAAAAAAAAACTAAGTGCGGTGTATTGCGTTGGTTATGAACACTGTTCTATTTTTATACGTAAATTTATTGGTTAGTAAAAACCACAAGCTCCATGACCATTTGAGCCACTAC
Organism: Magallana angulata; assembly: GCF_025612915.1. Lineage (NCBI taxonomy): Eukaryota > Metazoa > Mollusca > Bivalvia > Ostreida > Ostreidae > Magallana > Magallana angulata. The sequence continues at coordinate 2,998,384 of NC_069117.1, forward strand.
AAACAAACTACAATGTAATGATGAGTCTTAAAAATGTTTATTTCTATTCCTCTAAAAGTATACTCTTTCATGGTTTGAAGAAATGACATTTTAAAATTCCACGTTTATTGTTAATTTTTTGGGTTTTTTATGTAAGAGCCTGGGACCCATGCTAGTTGAAATAAAGCTAGAAAATATTGAACTTTTCATTGATTAGCGGTACATTATACTTGAATGTTAATATAATTGTTTTATTGCATGACAAGGTCTAAATGTTAAAGTTTCATCAATGTGTATAAAACTGAAGTTTAAAAATAGAAACCATGTAAAGATTTTTGCACAAAGCTGAGACATGTTTGGACGAAACATTCAGGTAAATTACTATAGTAAAGCATTAGTTAGTTCCTTACTAAACTTAGAAAATATATATTAGATCACTAAGTATAATTGTGTTGAAATAATTTTTACTAAGGACGTGTGTTAAGAGTGGACTTTTTGTGTCTGTAATAAACATTTGTTTCCGTTTTAATTTTTGTTTGGTAATAAGATATGTTCAGGACATACTTAATGTAGTCAACATTTATATTTTATCATTTCATGAAATATTCATGAGATACATGTTTTATTTCAAATTGTTAACAGTAACGATATATATTCATGGTTTTCTCTTTAATAAAATTAGATATCCTTTGAAACATTCAGTATGGAAAAATAAAAATTCTTATGATTATGATTATAACTGTAAAAGCTAAAAAATTTATTTTTTATATTATGGGCATGAAAATAAAAATAGTTTGTACGTGAATGATCCTACCTTGTCTTAATGTTTTAAAAAAAATATCAATCAAATATCATTTTTATCTTGATGATGCCTTATAGAGTTTTAAAACCTGATAAAATAAGTTTGCCTTAAAACTATTGTGACATAATAATATAACCACAATTTTGCAAACTTTTAAAACACACACATAATATATATATATACACGTTTATAGCTCCCATGGGCTTTCATGCATATATGGGATCAACAAAAACAATCGCAAAGGGTGTTGTATGGGTGTATGATAAAGTGGTCACAAATACCCATAATGCCTACAGCGCCACCACAGGAAAGTTCACCACACCGGTACAGGGGCTGTACATGTTCTCTTATTCTACAATGAGCGACCCGGGAAAGTGGTCACACGCAGGTCTTTATGTAAACGGCAAGATCAGAAGTTGGCAAATTTGTAGCAACGGTGGCGGGAAAAATCAGTGGCTGACGAGTAGCAACACCGCGATTCTTCTGCTTCAGAAAGGTGACGTCGTTTATGTTGCAAGTTATCACTTTGACGCTACCATTAGAGGATTTAATTTAGATTTTAGTGGAGCTAAACTCAACTCGGTCCGGTCGAATATGTATCTGTTGCATTGATCTGAGCAAAAAATAAAGAGTGCTTTAGTTTCTTTTCTGTGTTTGTTCTTGTTCTTTTTTATGTTTTGGAATTATTAATGTTTATAAGGGTTATTTATTTTTAGGATTTCGTGTGTATCCTTTTACCCTCGAATTTATATTTCCCAACAAACAAAGAAAAAAAACCTTAGATTTGAATCATTACACACAGAAGAAATCCGCGAAATCACATCCTGACAAAACATTACAAAACTGATAATCCACGAAAATATTGGCCAGCACAAATTTAAATAATTCTACAGAAACAGCGTTTCTGAAGACTCTGCCCTCAGACGTAACTTGTAAAATTCAGGGGGAAAAAGATTACCGACACAAGAAACTGATGGTGAATGTAAAGGCAGGCACTTATGAAGGAAATAACAGATTATGTCCGTATGGAAAGCAGTGGATAAAACCATGTTCCCGCATGAAGATCTTGTGTTTCATAAGATGTTTCAAGTTGCGTAGGCGTCGGAACCGGGGGGGGGGGGGGGGGGCTAGGGGGGGCTTAGCCTCCCCCACTTTTTTTGCAAAGTTATACCTAACCATTAGAAACATAGCATGATAGAGGGTTCAGCCCCCCCCCCCCCCCCCACACTTTTTCTCGCAGGAAAAATTATTGTTCCTAAATTTACCCTGAAAGATTGAGAAGTTGGATTCAGACGCATAGCACCCCCCCCCCCCCCCCCCCCCCCGGATTAGGAATTTTATGATTTTGGGGAAAAAAATTTGGGTAAGTTTTTTTTTGGAAGTCTAGGTATACCCCCCCCCCCCCCCCCCCCACGGATTAGGATTTCCATGATTTTTGGAATTACTTTTTTTTTCAATATCTCTGAGGATAAGTCTAGCCCCCCCCCCCCCCCACTTTCAATTTGCTTCCGATGCCAGTGAGTTGAAAATACTTTCAAATTGGTTCTTGTCAAGGTTAACTTCGATTTAATACCGAAATAATACAGTAGGTAGACATCAATAATGTCACTGTAATAAGAGAAACCTTAATACAGATTAGAAAAGATAAAACTTAATTGTACGTAGTCAAAATTTAATTTCCTTTGGAATAGAATACCTGTATATACAATATTCATGACATTCACATCATAGTAACAAAAAACCAAGATATTGATGAAATTCATACAAATTATACATTTTTTGTAACCCACAAGAAACAATACAAAAACTAACAAACATTTAATTTAAGGTGGCTCTATACACCACCTTTTGATGACGCAGTACGCAGAAAAGAAAATCTAAATTTAAACAATACCATGCTATCTATGGTGGTTTATTGAGATATGACGGCGACGAGCGTTAAATAAGCGTCAACAGGTTATGTAAATTTTCCTGCAATTGATGCTAACGTTAAAGTACAGGGTGTCTCTCAATATAAGTCACACATCTAAACGAGTGTTACCCAAATGTCAGGCATTATATCAAAGAAACAGTAATCATTTAATATTTATTCGTTTGATGAGATATCGGCGCTTCTGATTGGTCGAAAAATTTCTTTGATACCTGCATCAATAAAATTTTTGCCGGATCTACTTTTCTCAACTGTTCTGATCTAACACTATTTATAGAACGGGAATTTCCATGATAAACACTGTCAAGAAAATGTAAAGTTGTGTCTGTTTTATTGTCAGCAAACAAAATGCAACCTTGTGAATATAAAAAATTGAAAGTTTAACCTTCAAAAATAAACAAAACACATTATTTGATTCACGAAATAGAAAATTAAGCGTCTTCTCACGATTTCGTCTGCTTGAGATCAATCAACATTTACAGCGAGGCTGGCTGTTCCTTTTCCAGGAATATTATAACGAACATATAGGCCTATACACTTTCACGGTAACACTGCTGTTCAAATTTGGTAACGATAATTTTAAAATTTACACACGTACATGATCGGTCATCAGAATAAGCGTCGTAAAGAAAAGCTATGAGTGATGCATCAACTCCTTCTGCGCATTCCAAGCGGCTGATATACCATTTTAGTACATCACTGGCTATCTAGTTACCACAACGTTTACAAAAGTCGCTTATACATACTATTCTCTGTCGACATATCAGCTATTTTCATCCACGATCGCCTTTCCTTGGATGGTTATGTCCAGTTGCATATTCCAGCGATCTCGCATGAAAACTAGTTTTATTACGAGTTTTTCTGCACAGTGAATAATATCACAAGCTATCGCATGTATTTTCCTTTCGTTTTCAATTCAGCCTGATTCAGATTTTAACTCACTATTTGTGTTTAATCCTTTAATTCAGCTCAATAGCTCTGCATCAGCTGAGGCGCATCCATTTTGAATATTGTTGCTGTTGTTGTTTTGTATTCATACGCGCCGCTTCATTTACATTATTTACATTTTTGATCAATGACACATCACATTTTTTTATTTGAAAATGTTTTATTAAATGATAAGAAATGAAGATAATAATTTTTCTATTGATCGACGTATCAAAGAAAAAATTGACCGGAAAACTTTTTCATCAATGCGCTACGCGCATTGATGAAGTTTTCCGGTCAATTTTTTCTTTGATACGTCGATCAATAGAAAAATTATTATCTTCATTTCTTAAATACCTTAGATAAGCATAATCACCTGAAATTATGATATTGCAAAATACTGGGAAAATAAACATACTATGAAGTCACTGATGACGTCTTAATTGATGTCATAAATTCAGATGTTTTCAAAATGGACTATAACTTGCAACAAGAAGCTGAAATTGTAAAACTGTATTACAAGCATAAATATTCTAAAATTGTACAGGATGTGTTGAAGAAACAGTATCCAGACAACAAAGTGAAACACCCTGTGTGTATTTAAACCACCCAAAAATCTCTAATTGGTTGTTCTATAGGTGGATCGTATTGTCATTATTATGCTGTCATATGACCAGAAACTAATCAGAAACAGAGAGTTATTAGACGTAATTCAAATTATTGATGCTACAATAAAAACACTCACCGGTATTTCACAATGGCACGAACATGTTATTACATAATAAGGGAGACAGTTAAATACATAAGTATGAAATTTATCTATTTAAATCAATTCATTTTATCGTCGCTTTTTATCAAGTAAAAAAGTACACACTGAACTTCATGTATATTGACTAGCATTAAATCTAGTAAAAACTTTAAAACATTTCTACTTGTCTTATAAATTAAGACATTTCGTCATTTAACTTCGAAACGCCTGCATCAGAATAACTGCTTATACCTGTGGTATTTCAACATGAGTAATATGATGTCCGTAAGCTATAACTGATTTTTCCTGATAATAATAATTAAGAAGAAATAAAAACCTACTTTCATTTTCTAACAAGAGGCCCATGTGTCACATCGGTCACCTTAACAACAACAGTTCCTTGTAACATATTGTATTTCGTAGCATATGCTACTTTTAATTTCAACTTTGAACCCCTTTCTGGGGCCCCAGAATTGGTCCGTGGTTTATGGGTGGCTTTAACAATTTAGAATCTACACTACTGGAGGATCCTTGCATAGTCATTTCACTAACTGTAGCATCAACATATTTCTAGAGAAGAAGATTTTAAAACATTTTCCATATAGATTTCTCTGTTAAACTTTGAACCCCTCTTGGGGCCCCAGTATTAGTCCGGTGAACACAGCTTTATAAGTTTAGAATTTACATTATTTAAGGATGCTTGAGTAGTATATCACAAATTGAAGCATGGTAGTTTTCCAGAGGGCGATTTTTAAACAATTTCCTCTCTATGTCTATGCTAAATTTTGAAGCCCTTCTGGGGCCCCAGTATTGGATCAAGGGTCACGGCTTTTATAATTTAGAATTTACACTATTTGAGGATGCTTATGTAGTAATCTAACAAATTGAAGCATTGTAGTTCTCGAGAAAAAGTTTTTAAACATTTTCTATATATACTTCGTTAAACTTTGAACCCATGCATCTAGGGTTTATTGTTAATTTATTTGATTTTAAGCCAAGAGTTTAATTCCCCTCTTAAATGTTAATTTTGTTAACGAAAACAAGCACGTAAGTGAAGAAAAAACCTTATGTTATATCAAGCAATATGCAATATATATAAATAAAAAAAAATAATCATCTTCTATAGTTAGCAACGCACCATGTAAATTTTCATTGATTAACGGTACACAATACTCGAATGATAATATAATTGTTTTATTGCATGACAAGGTCTGAATGTTACAGTTTCATCAATGTGTATAAAACTGATGTCTTTTATTTAACTTAGAAGTGTAAAGATTATATCATTAAGTTTAGTTGTGTCGAAATAATTTGTAATATGGACGTGTGTTAAGACTGGACTTTTTGTGTTTGTAATAATCACCTGTTTCCATTTCATATTTGTTTTGTTCTACGATATGTTCAAGACATACTGAATTTAGTCAACACCTGGATTTTATCATTTATTGAAATATTCTTGAGATGCATGTATTAATTTTAAATTGTCGCTAGTAACGACATATAATAGTAATTTCCTCTTTAAAAGAGGACCTCAGGGTCCACGCAAATATGAAATTTTACAAAACATATCCTTTTTTGAAATGTATCACTGGACACTATAATTTTTCATGTATTGTTTCAAATGTTCAGCTCTAAGATTCCTAGTTTGCACTGAAAATTTTATTTCCTGTTTTTCTTTGGGTGGGGGGCTGAAAAAAGAAAAAAAAACTTGAATTGTGAAATCATATTTAAAGAAAGATATTTGATAGATTCATTAGATAAAATATCGGTGTTTCGAGCCACCTTCAACTGTACCTATTTAAGAAACTACAACAAAAAATATGATTAAAAATAGAATTGTAATGGGTTTTTTTTTCCAGATATATATCCATGGAATCCTTACAATGTCCTTGTTGTTCCACATTAATCCCGTGAGTGGATATTGCAAAAACACTACCCTCAAACTGTTTGATGACCAAATACAGGCTATACAGAAGTTTGTGAGAACCATTGCAGAGGATGAATTCTGCAAGCAAGAGAATTGTAAGGTTATTGAGAGAATTATTTTTTAATTCATTATAATATGGGATTGGCAATTAAATAAGTGTGTATATATATATATATGTGTGTGTGCCCACCATTTATTGGATTTGCCTTAATGTTTTAAAACCATGATCAAAAATCATTTTGATCTTAAAACTAATGTGCCATTTAAATATACCTGCACTTTTGTAAGCGTTGAACATATATTTGAAGACATTTTATATATTTTTTTCTCTTGCGTTTATAGCTCCCGTTGGTTTTCATGCATATATGGGATCAACAAAAACATACGAAAAGGGTGTTGTGTGGGTGTATGATAAAGTGGTCACAAATACCCACAAAGCCTACAGCGCCACCACAGGAAAGTTCACCACACCGGAACAGGGACTGTACATGTTCTCTTATTCCACGGTTAGCGACCCGGGAAAGTGGTCACACGCGGGTCTTTATGTCAACGGCAAGATCAGAAGTTGGCAAAATTCTAGCAACGGTGGCGGGAAAAATCAGTGGCTGACGAGTAGCAACACTGCAATTCTTCTGCTTCAGGAAGATGATGTCGTTTATGTTGCAAGTTTTCATTTAGACGCCACCATTAGAGGATTTCTTTCAGATTTTGGTGGGGCTAAACTGCACTAGGTTTGATTTAATATGTATCTGTTGCATTGATCTGAGCAAATAATAAACAGTGTTTAAGTGACTTTTCTGTGTTTGTTCTTGTTCATTTTTATTGTTGACCTGTTTTCATGTTGTGGAATTATTAATATTAAAAGGGGTTAAAATTTTGATTATATCGGGTGTACCCCTTACCCTTAAATTGACATATCCCAACGAACAATAAATCCCAGTGTTTGATCATTATATACAAAAGAAAATCCACGAAATTACATTCCAACAAAACATATTAAAATTGAAAATCCACGGAAATTAGCCATTACGATTTTAAATGATTTTACAGAAATCATAGATACATACGTTACATAATTTTGTTACAAGCAACCTGAAGATTCTGACCTCAGACTCCGAAAATGATGGTGAATGCAAAGATGAGCACTTATGAAAGATATAAATGAGTTTTTTTATATAAAGAGCGGTAAATAGAACCATGTCCCCGCTAAACGAGCTTGTAAGTCAAGCAGTTTAACCCAGAATGTTACTGTTTAAGTCGGAGGATTTGCGTTTTGATATAGAAGCTAAGGCCTACGTTTTATCTAATTTCATAACTCATCATAAGATGTTTCAAGTAGGAAATACTTAGTCAAAGGGTAACTTTGATTAAATACCGAAATAATACTGCATGTATACATTTATAGTATCACTGCTATAAGAGAAACCTACATAAAAATGAGAAGGGATACAACTTTCGTTAGGTCGAAATTTCTTGTCACAAGGAATAAAATATAGATGGTGTCTGTTAACAAATAGTCATGGTATTCACATCATAGTAACAGAAAAACTGAAATATAGGAGCTTACTTTTTATGCAACAGGTTTAACACTTATTCTGCATTAGATATTTGAACAAAACAATAGCATGTCTTAAAACTAAAACAGAATCATGTGTTTCTTTCAATGGTTATCATACAAACTGGTTTAACTGGGCAAATTGTGATGACCTTTCACCACCTCTGTTCTCGACTTTTATGAACGATATAGCTATTGAAGTCAAAGGAATTAAGAGAAATATCAGATACTTATGCAGCAATTTACCTTCATCACCTGCATATGGAGTGTATGTCTCTCAGTTAATTCAATACACACATGAACAGTTTGTAAGACGAGGCAAGCTACTGACAAACAAGTTAATAAAACAGGACTATCTACAGTCTCGATTGAAGTCATCTTATCGTAAGTTCTATGGTGGATACAACGACCTTGTCAGTAAATACAATCTTCCACTGGGTCGTATGCTGACTGACGATTTTCATACTTATTGTTAGACCATATTAATCACATAGTTGTCTACTTTTTATTTCGTTTTCCCGATTACGACAAAAAGCACCCGGTTTGGTTTGAACTTATTTTATTGTAATATGATTACAATGGGACCAAACACAAGTTCTACAACTTATTTAGCTCTTTCCCTGTACAAGAGTTTACATACAAAATTTTCTTTTGTAAATAAAATGTCATATATGTGTGTATTATTATAAAGATTTGAAATGATTAACAATAAAGTTACAGCTAGCACATTTTAATGCAAATGTAAAAACATAATCGAAATCTTTTGGATTTATTTTTATAAAAATGTGAACTTAGGAAAACGTGTTCATTCACAGTATTACTTAGTTTTTTATCTCCCCAAAGCAAAATTTGTGTGTTAACAATATCTATATCGCCAATGCTAAATACATTGTTAAAAGACTCGTTTCGAGCAACCGGTCAGCAGAGGATAATCACTCCAGCATGGCACCTGATCCTTCCTGTAATTTTTTAGAGGTCCGTGTTTGCTATTCTCACGTTTGTATTATTCCTTTGGACTTTTGATTACGAGCACTGTTCGTTATCACCACATGTCAAAAACATTACAATATGTAAAAGATGATAATAATGGGAAGTTTTCTTCATATTCTGAAATCATGAACAAAATGTATATTTTTTGGCAAATCTTTATGAAAGTAAATCAATCGAGGGGTGTGCAGTGACTTTGAATGGAGTTTGTAAGTAAAGGCCAAGGTCATATCGGATCAAGCAAAAATTCTTTCTTCAGAGCATATATACTCTCCTCAAAGCCAATTTTGGCTCATACTTCACATGAACGGAGCTTAAGAATAACGGGTGTGTAGTGACATTGAATAGATAATAATAATGGGAGGTTTTCTTCAAATTCTAAAATCTTGAACGAAATGAGTAATTCTTATGCAAATCTTTATGAACGAAAGTCAATCGAAAAAAAAAACATATCAAACTACTAGTATTTACATGATATCAACTGCCCGACATAAGATGAAAATGAAAACACTACCATCAGTAGACGAATGTAAAGAAGCGGTTTTTGACATGAAAAATAACAAGTTTTCTGGTTTAGATGGAATACCATGCAAGTTCTATAAATATATTTGGAGTCTCATTGGCTGTTACTTTATGAAGTATTATTATCCGTTTTTATAATCAAGAAATGTCATTTTCACAACGCATACCTCTTATAAAGGATATAAAACATTTTTTTAAAAATCATAGACTTAACGTTAACAAACTGATTACAAAATCATAACCTCTATATTTGAAGACAATTACAAAAAAGTTACTGATAAATTGATAAGCAAAAAGCTAGCTGTATACATTAAAGGATGATTTATTGAAATGAATGCTAGCGTTGTTTTAGATATTTATGAATATTGTATGGAACATACAAATAATGAATTTTTTTATCTAGGGATGTTGAAAAAGCGTTTGATTCGGTTCAGTGATTTTTTTAATTTCCCGTTCTTAAGAAAATTAATTTCAGGGATAACTTTATTACCTGGGTAAAATGTTTATATACAAATTCAATTTTTTAGAATTAAAAATAATAATTGGATTTCAAAAACTTACTGATGAATAAAACAGGATTGTTCTGGGTTTTTTTTTTTTTTAGCTATTTCAGCTTTGTTGTATTTATTCGTAGCAAAACTATCATCTTTGAAACTAAAGACCAATATTCAAATTCATGGCATTCACCTTAATAATAAATCTACGGAAATAAATTTCACAAAAAAAAAGTTCACGATTTTTGAAACATTTTCTGCGTTTTTCTAGAACAAAATTTGTTAATGCATACAATTTTCATAACGGTGTTAATTGTATCCTAGTGAAAAATTATTTGGTTTAATTTTAAGTTGTAGTACATATAGTAACATTGGCGATTTGCCTGCCTATAGCCAGGACTCTTCTTTTAGCAGAGCCCGGCTAAAAATTTCTTGCCTAATGGACACTTGGGATTTCTAGAAGTACTGTTAAGGGTTAATGGAGTAGACTTCAGTCACAATGGAGCAATATATCATTCTTTTTTTTTTTATGTAGAAATATGTTTTGACATTTTGTTTTGTTTAAATGGTTGGCAATTATGTCAATGTATACTTTTGTCAAAGGCGTGAACCTACACTAAAACAACAGAAGCTGGTTTATGAAGATGAAGTTGAAACTGTCAACACTAATCAGTCTACCATTGAACTAAGGACAATATCATTTTCATTGATTTAAATGATACATGCATAACAACATTTGAATATTTCAATGAAGTAAATGATAAAAAGTTTGAATATTAATAAATTTGTATTCATTTAGTTTTTAAATACCAGTCTAATTAAGGTCCAGTTCATAATTTCTTGAGTATACTAATGAACGTCTGACAAATGGTAAATAAGGTATTTTAGGCAAAGCCAATGCCATACCTTGAATTAAGACTAGTGTTAGAAGTCTTTATTGATATGATGTAAATTAATTTCTACATCATTCATATATTTTATAAAAACATGTATTTGTGCTTGTGACAATTAACTTATTTTTAATATTTTTCATGTTCAGGAATAAATAATTAACACCGATTAAAAACATAGTTGACTGTATAATTTCTGACATCAAAAACTGCATCCATCTGCATGAACATGTTTCCAGCATAAGTTGGAAAATTCAACATATTTTTATTAATCCTAAATCTGCCAGATTGAAAGTCATCAACGTCTCTTGGTAAGAGTGTGTTGAAGTTAAATAAACTTAATAAACATAATATTGAAACAGCTGTTACACTGAACTTTTGGTCATACTGTACATCAATGCACTTGTATTTGTTGTCCATATAACAAGTTTGCACAGCTACATGTGTGTTACATGCAAAGTAATTCATTTGAAGGTAAAATTATCTTGAACTATTATGCTTAACATAAAGTGTACCATTTTGCAAGGCTTTTACATCATATTTACCAATTGTAATAAGCTGTCAAGTTTCTTGTTATTTTTAAGTATTGGACATCTAATTTCAAAAGCCATTTTGAACCTTCAGCATTAGTTATTATTTTATGTGGTGAAACACTTAGCCAGGGCTCTTCAAAGAAAACTATGGTCCCTGCATCTTCGATGTGCCATCCAGATGAACGCAATTGTTGTTTTGCAAGAATTTTACCTTCTTGTCTATGACTAGTAAATGTGTTTCCTGTGAAGGAAGGATACATATGTTCTCTAACGAAAATATCACTTTTGTAGTGTGACGGACCGGAACCTTGTGGTCACTTCTGCCAGTTATTTTTATCTTTCTACCGTCATTCCACAACTCAGATTCACTTTGTGAAATTGTTGCCATCAGTAACGATTTCATTTGGGCATCATTAAGTTTTATATAACTGTTATAAAACACACAACACTTTTCACATAATAGTTCACCTGTATGCTAAATATAGTGCTCAAATGAAGGTTCGAAAAGAGATTTGTCCATATTTGCCTGCATGGATTTACTTAAAAGTGAATTTTCTAAAGAATATAAATCTGAGTTATCTACAAAATGTTTGAAAGGTTAATGGGATACCAACATTGGAAATATTGATATTGTGTTTTGTGGTTTTTCAGCATTGTTGTTGACCTCACGGCCATATTAAGGTTTTTTAAAGTCCATCTCTTCAAGAATAGCCGGTTCAAGGTTTCATTTTGCACCCTTAGTCCACATCATCTGCTCGTGTATATGATTTACCCATAAGGCCTAAGCTCAGTTTTCCAAAGAACCGGCGCTTCATGGCTATACGTCTTACTGTTCCCGGTTATGTATGGACTTCTCCTTTTTAGAATTGTGCCGATCACATCACACAATACGCATGCATTGTGAAACTCTGAATTTACTTTCTGTGAAGGGCACTTCTGATTTGAGATTAACCCTGTTGTGAATAACAAAATGAAGAATTTTCCCGACAGAACCGCTTTAATAAATAATTGTAACTGTCCTGTAATTTGTAATTTTTCGTTTCTTTGCCGGCAAAAGCTCTCCTCAAAATCAAATAATTGTAGATATCGCCATATTCCATTTGTGGCCACTCGCGAATATCATCCTTCCATTCTTCGGATTTGACATCTTTTGGGGAAGAAATCATTCGATCAGTTTATATTTTGCATTTACTCTTATTCATCTTTTAAATAAGGAAAAAAACTTTGCTAGCAAGAGAGTTTTATCTTACCGGGGAATGGTTGCTCTTGCGTTTGTTTATCTTGTGTCACGGTTACAATGGCAGCAGTTTTCTTCGACGCCTATCGATATGGAATTTTACTTTAGAAAATAACTGAAAAAAGTCGTCTATTGGCTGAGTTATTTTCATATAGGGGCTGGCGTAGTATATCTATAACTTCAATTTTCATTATTCTCATACCAAATTTCTTGCTGCCAGAAAAAGTGGGGGGGGGGGGGGCAGCTTATGGGATTCATGTATCTCAGCTTATTCGTAATCTAAGAGCATTTCTACATACGTACAATTTCTTAAACGAGGCAAGTTACTAACAAACAGGTCTTTAGCCAAGTTCAATGGTTGATACAATGACCTTGTCGGCAAGAACAATATTTCATTAAGACACATGATGACTGACATTTGACATACTTGTTAGACTATGGATTTTGGGAATGGATGGCAGTGTGTTATTTTCATTTTTATGCAATATATGTAAATAAAGAAGAAATACGCCCCTAAAATAGTTGACAGCGCTAATTTTTTTATTGATTAACGGTATATAACACTCGAATGTTATATGATATAATTGTTTTATTGCATGACAAGTCTGAATGTTCGAGTTTCATCATTGTGTATAAAACCCTGAAGTTGAAAAAATTAACCATTTGTAAACTTTTCTGTTCAAAACTGCTGGACATGTTTGGAAAAATCCAGGTAAATAATGATAGTAAAGGATTGACTATGTTCCTAATATAAACTTAGAAGTGTAGATATTAGATAGTTAAATATAACTTTGTCGAAATAGTTTGCAATAAGGATGGTTCTTTAGGTCCGTGTCTTGTGTTTGTAATAATCATCTGATTCCAATTAACGAATTGTTTAGTCGTCAAATATGTTCAAGATCTAAATCTTAGTCAACGCATTTATTGAAGCATTGTTGAATTACATGCGTTGGTTTTGATTTGTCATCAGTAACGATACCATATAATCTTATTGTTCTGTTTGAGTCAGTTTTGAAACATTGAAAATAGTAAAATCCTATACTCACTTTCACAATTATTTTTGTTTGTGTTTAGATGTCTCATCCCGAAAAAATTAACCACATAAAAATATCAAAGATTAGTCTTTTCATAAAAATACAATGAATTATGAAAGCAGTTTTTCGTCTTCAAGCCAAGCAAATTTGTTTGAACAATTAAGATAATGTGGCTCGACACATGAATGTTTTATATCAATCAAAAACGATTTTTATTTTTATAATTTTTTTTTATCTTAAAAGCTCCAGAGATTACCTGATCGTCTTTGTGATTTTTGAATATATAATTGTAATTTGCAATGTTTGATACCAAATTTCAGGCTCTAAGAATCTTAGTTTCTGATAAACATTTTTTTTCTTCATTTTTTTGGTGAAAAAAACCCAAACATAATTATTATTCATAATTACATCCGTCTTTTATTTGTGAAACCATTATTCAACAAAGATAACTGATAGATCAATCAAATAATATATTGCATATTGTGTCGAGCGAGCCATCTTAGGAACAAAAGGGAAGTCAAATGTAAGCTGTGCGCCTTTTATTTAAAAAAAACCACACTATTTTTTTTTTACCCCGATTACGACAAAGAGCACACAGCGGTGTGACCGGTCAGCAGAGGATGCTCACTCCTACAAGGCACCCATACCTCTATCAATTTGGAGGTCCGTGTTGCTCTGCTTTGAATTTGTATTCGTTTAATGGATTTTTGAGATGGTTCACGGTTTGTTATTGTCCTTTTTTTAATACAAAGAAACATAGCTAATGAGTGAGTGTTTTTTTTCAGACGTATATCGAACGAGTACTTGTAATTTCTTTGGTGTTCCACATGAATTTTGTGACTGGAAATTGCAAAAACACAACCCTGAAGCTGTTTGATGACCAAATACACGCTATACAAAAGTCTGTGAGAACCATTGTAGAGGATGGTTCCTGTGGCAACAAAAATAGTAAGAGTATTGATTAAAATATTATGAGGTCTACTTTATATCTATACGATATATGACATGGAAAATAGCTTGTAATGAGAGAGAGAGAGAGAGAGAGAGAGAGAGAGAGAGAGAGAGAGAGAGATGGAAAATAGCTTGTAATGAGAGAGAGAGAGAGAGAGAGAGAGAGAGAGAGAAAGAGATATGGAAAATAGCTTGAACATATATGTTCCTACCTTATATTGAAGGTTAATAAAAAATGATCTTCAAATTAATGTGACAGTTTGATTCACCTGTAGTTTTGTAATATATAGATCAAAGCAATCTTTTCCTCTAACATTTTTTCTCTGACGTTTAGTTCCCGTGGGTTTTCATGCATATATGGGGTCAACAAAAGCAATCGCAAAGGGTGTTGTGTGGGTGTATGATAAAATAGTCATTAACACCCACAATGCATATAGCGGCACTACGGGAAAGTTCACCACACCGGAGCAAGGACTGTACATGTTCTCTTATGACACACAAAGCGACCCGGGAAAAATGTCACATACCGGTCTCCATGTCAACGGGAAGATCAGAAGTTGGCAAGGTTGTAACAACTATGGTGGTAAACATCAGGGGTTTACATGTAGCAACACCGCGATCCTTCTGCTTCAGAAAGGCGATGTGGTTTATGTTGAAGACCATCTTGCAGCTGCTACCATAAGAGGATTGTATTCAGATTTCAGTGGGGCTAAACTCAACTAGGTGAAATCAGATATGTATATGTTGCATTAATCTATGGAAAAAATAAAAAGTTTCCAACATGTCTCTTTCTGTTTTTTCTTCATTTTTTAATTTGTAGACTATTAAAAGTAGCGTGGCTTAATTTTCGATGATTTCGTTTGTAGACGATCTTACCATCAAATTATTCCCCAACTAACAATGAAACTTGGTGTTAGATAATCATGCTAACAATATCAAAGTCTAAGATACATAATTTTGTAATAGACAAAATGCACTTCTGAAGACGTTAGACTCCATAACTTCTGTAGATTCAGAGACAAGTTAGATTATAAGCATAAGAATCTTAATTATGTTAGATGCAAAGACGGGTAATTGTGAAGTCTGGAAATGAAGGAGTCTTCTTTTTTAGGTTTAAACCATGTCTGAACAGGAAAGGACGAGATTGCAAGTCAAGATATTAAACCGAGCTTGTCAAAGTTTAAGTCGAACAAAAAATACATTTTGATATTGAATATAAGACCTTCATTTTATTAAATCTAAATCCATAACAAATCCTATGATGCTTTATGTTGAACATCATTTGTATGTGTCAAAGGGTAACTTTGTTTTAATACTCAAATAATACTGCGCTTATGCATCTATAATATAAGTGTTATGAGGGAAAATAAGATGAGATCTAAGTTCTATTAGATGAAGAAAAAAAATTCTGTCAGTAAAAATGGTCATGGAATTAACATCATGATTACAGAAAACTGAGATATAAGAAATTCTTTTTTATACAGCAGGTGAAACATTCTAATTTATCAAAATATATAAGAACGTTAAAGGAATAGAATCGTTACATGCGCTTTTTAAAGGGGCATGGTCACGATTTTCGACTATAATATCTACAATGCCTTAGTAAGACATTTTTAATAGGCAACCACAATTTGATTGTCATTCGTTGAGTTATAAGCGAGTTACAGAGCTTACAAGTCTTTGCTATGTAAACAAAGCTTTTGTTTACATTTTGAATGTCGAAGTGAAATTTCCAGTTTTAGACCTAAAATGAATGTGTTAACCGTTAGGAACTGTTTATTTATGCTTAGAATGAAGTAGAAGATAGACAAATCAGCTTGAAAATTATTTTTACTGGTAAATTGAACCTATGTAAACAAAAACAGGGCACGAGCCTTGTTTACATGACATAGAACTGTGAGCCCTGTATCTTGCTTATTACTCAATGACTGACTCATATTTCATTTGATCATTAGAAAAGCATTCCTGAAGCATTGTAAATAGTAAAACAGAAAAAAAGGAATTTGACCAAAATCGTGACCATGCCCCTTTAAGATATATACGACACTCCCTCTCACTCAAAGAAAAACATATGTTATCACAGAATACAAAGTTTATCAAGATGAGGCATCACCTTTATGAGACCACCTTTATGGTATTATATGAAAATCATAGTTAATGATCTTAGATATTTGATACCGTAATGTGGTTTGACAAAATATCGTATAACATATGATACAAAATTGTACAGTAATCATATTATATGTTAATTTCATACAGTATTGGATGACTCATTATGTAGCGATCTAGAAGAAGCGGATCAAAGATCCGATTTTAAATAGATTGTATCAAGAAATGATACTGTATCATATAATACGTTAAGATATTTTAACGTGTTATACATAGGTTTATGATATCACATAATACAATATCAGAACAAAATATATGATAAAATATAGTATGATATGATTCTGCATCAAATCTCATGATACATTCCAATATTGTAACATAAGATATTACATTTCAGGAGCTAGTATATCTTATTATAGTTTATGTATCTTATATTGTATCATATAATATTGTATCATTAATGATATATAAAATGACAGTGGATTATATGATACAACATAATTTAAAACAGCATGATACAATATAACATTACAATAATATATAATGCAATATCATATTTTATTATACAATATCGTATCATACATGATACAAAATCATATATTACAATATCATAAGATTCGATATCATATCATGATAAACAAAAAAGAAATTAATACAAAGTCATATCGTATCATATATATCGATATAATATTACAATATTGTATCATATAATACAATAGTGTATCGCTTCATACAGTACTTCATCATAATAATCATGTTATATTTTTTAACAACAAACATATCTATCAAGCAAGTCTGAGTGAGGTAGGATCTTTTTGCATCCTTGATAATGGAGAAACGGTGTAACGACGAAAAGTGATCCCCGTAGAATATTGACGGAGGGTCATTTTTCTACGTAGAATCCCCCTGACTTCGTCTTGGTGAGCTAAAACCGAATTTATTAGGAGTCCCACCCCCTCTTTGGAAGCAGAAAAAAATTACAGACCCCCCCCCCCCCCCCCCACCGCATTCAGACTTTGAAACCTAGCAAAAAAAAATTCCTTTTCTTCTTCTTTACACTTGTCCTGATTTCGGATAAGTCTGTCTTATTACCTTTCAAAAACAATGCTTCGTGCCTGTACTTGCACAACTTATTGAGCATATAATGGCGGCGATGCAGAGTATGTAGTTAAAGTTATCAGACATTTAGTGTAACGTTAGCGCTAATCTCAGAGAGATTCCTCGAGACTGAAAATTTTTGACGGACGTCTCTTCTGACAAAAACTTTCAGCCTCGACAAATCACGCTCAGATTACATTAGCGCAATCGTGATCAAACCAAAATTCCGAATTTTCACTCAAGTTGTTGTCTAATGTGTACCTGTAACATAAATGTGTTGGTGTGACGGTGTTTTGTTTGGTTGTCAGACATTAAGTTTAGCTAAATAGAACAGATACTAAAAAATCGGTGTTTTGTTTGGTTGTCAGACATTAAGTTTAGCTAAATAGAACAGATACTAAAAAATCCGCTTTATTTGTCGAAATTTCACATCTGTTTCTGGGTTTTTTCTTCTTAAAATATGCAATACGTAGTCATTAAGATTAGGTGTATCTTTGAAATCATCTACTATAATAATGGGGCCTATTTAGCAAAGCGAGCATAATAACCCGAAAAGGGCTTTGCGAAGGGGCTCCAGTAGGCATGCTGACAAGTACTTCAAGATAAACACAGACATGTATCGCTTTGATCAAAGTGATGTTATATATGTAAGAGGGTAGAACGGGAGGCGCATATATACTTAGTTCTTTCTAATCTTTAATATGCTTTCGCTGCCCCCCCCCCCCCCCCCTTCCCGGACACTCACCAAACATGAATGCAAAGCATATCGCCATTAATTTCTATGTAGTTTATAAGTGAGGTCAAAATTCTATGGGGGTCAGTTTTCAACGTGTGGGGGTCGTAGATCAACAGGTCTGGAATGGTTTTCTATTATAGCAAAATGACCCTACTTTTCATAGAAAACTGACCCTTGGTTAGTTTTCTCCGTAGAAATTTGACCCCCGGGTAAATATTCTACGGGGGTCACTTTTCGTCGTTCCAGTGGCTCTGTATCTAAACTAGCCACAGGTTTAATCCAAAGTTAAATAATTCATGAAAATGAGTAAGGACAGCTTTTTCCAACAGTCAAACTACTTTAAAAACTTATACCAGCATCAATATAATCAAGATCAAGCTCTGTATCTCAAACTATTTCTATTCACACATCCACAGTAAATTAAATATTAACTGTTTTATGTCTGTCGAAATTAGCAGAATTTACTTCATTATTTTACCAGCATCAAGAGACTTACACAATTTGAGTTGTTCCAAAATCTTAAACCTAAAATATTTAGATAATCAAGATCACTCTCTGTATCTCAAGCTACATTTGCGATTTATTTATATAGTTAAATCAAGCAAGCAACTTTGAAATAGTTTCTTTACCTATACCTTAAACATGTCACTTGTTCCAAAAAAAAATTGATCCTCTTCCAGCATCTGAAACCTATGGCTCAGATTCAATATAAACGCCCCTAGAGTGCAACAGAATCTCAAGATGCATCATCTATTCAAATATGATAGAGGTTGAACCAACAATAACTAAGTTTTGTCTATCAAAGGAAACCTGCTCTAAACCAGTTCCACAAACATAAACCTCATCCAGCATCCGACATATATGACTCAGATTCAGCATTCAAGCCAGACAAGTTCAAAAGTATCATATGACGAACAATTCATGCAAGTTTGCTGAAGTTTGGACCTGTAATAACTAAGATAAATGATATGAGGGAACCTGCTCCAAAAATTTCAACCAGCTCAAAACACCTTACCTCATTCAGCACCAGAAACCTATGACTTAAATTCAGCATTCATGTCTGTCAAGTGCACAAGTATCACAAGACGCACCATCTGTGCTAGTTTGGTGAAGTTGGCACCAGCACTAATAAAGATATATATAGTCATCAAAAGACACCTGCCCCAAAAACTTTAACCAGCTACAAAAACCTTACCCTCATCCAGCATTTGAAACCTGCGACTCGAATTCACAATTCAAGCATGTCATATGCATAAGTATCATAAGGCGCAGCACCCATGCAAGTTTGGTAAAGTTAGGACCAGTAGTAACTTAGAAATCCTATCAAAGGGCACCTGCTCCAAAAACTTTAACCTCATTCAGAAACCTTAACCTCCTCAAACATTTGAAAATTATGCCCCAGATTCTGCACCTTAGTCTTTCAGGTCCATGTGTAGATATAGACGCATCATCTATGCAAGTTTGGAGTAGACAGGACAAGTAATAACTTAGATACAGGACCTGCACCACAAACTTCAACTAAGTCCTGACGCCGACGGTATAGCATAAGCTCCCCCGACTTCGTCTCAGTGAGCTAAAAATGAGTATGACTTTTTATGGAAGAAATTGTTTACTGCAAAAGATAAGCATGGAAAAGCAATATAAGAAGAAAAACACGGGAAGTTAATATGCTAACCTGTTTCAGGGTGTCTCATAAAACTGGCAAAATATCTCTGATTCACACCAAGTAGAGCCAATCACTTATTTCTGAAAAAATCTCTAGACAATATGTAAAAAAAAACTGGAATAGATGTGTTCCTGAGAATTCGACCCTTTCCTATTTCGCCTGTTTTTCACAATTTTTCAGCATTATAAAAAACCATGCAACTCCTTGCGAAGAGTGGACAGTCCGTACCAAGTGCATGTTACAGCTCTTCATGTAAGAACATTGCCGGTCTATAGTCTACTATCCACCTACTTCTTGTGTTATTTGATTTCCCGTCTGTAACTTGCAATATCACTATGTACAGTCAACGTCATAGTTATAGCAAAAAGCTTCGCGTCTTACTTTCTTCCTATGAACTAACATTAGGGACTTACATGGTGCATCCTTTTAACTAATAATAATTAAAAACAATCATGAGTTCAAGTTATACTTACAAGATATTAACACAACTGTTTTAAAATTTACAAAATCATTGACCAGGTACTTTTTACGAAACTGTTTGCTGCCTCAAGGCTCAGATTCTAGGAAACGGAAGTGGTCGGATACCTCGGTTTTCGTTTTAACAACCAGACATTTGACTTCAATCTCTGTATCCCCGAACAACAGCCTCACTTTAACTTCTCGGTTTAAACCTCCGGTGGTGTCCATCATTGGAACATCAAATCCTCCCAGATACTCGCACCCTGAGTCATCTACGTACATTGTGTCGTCTTTGTTCGATTTATACAGGGAGATCCTCATACTCGTCTGGTCGGCTTTTATTGGTGTGTATGTCTTCTCAGCCTGGGCTACATTCAGATAGAGTTCGTCGTCCTTCCTCACGTGCCTGCTGAACAAATCATCACATCTGTCTTCTCCATTTACTGAGATCTTTTTCGATGCTTTGTGAATTTTGGAATCAAACAATGATGTGGTTGCTATCCCGTACGTTCTTTGAGCAATTCGACAATCAATTACTTCGGGATCATTTCCAAAGAGGACTGCTCCTCGAAGAACAGTCAATCCAGCCTCCTGTGGGATAACAACGCGATATTTTGGACTAAAAGCATCTTTGATTGCATCTTGCAAGACAGGCGACTCTGAGAAACCCCCGACCATGAGAATGAATTCAACGCCCTCTGCTTTAGACGACTGGAGAAGGTTCTGTACATGTTTTACCACTTTCCGGCAAGTTGGTGTGAAAAAGCTGTCAAATGTTGATGCTTTTATTCTTAATTTGTCCAGCTCCAGCTCCATGCTTTCTTGAAATTTAGATCTCGCAATAAGTTTGTCTAAATCTTCGCAAATATCAACGAAACTGACAGGTACATATACAATAACATCGTCACTCTCCCTTTTCGACCTTTTTTTCAATTCAAAGTTTCTAAATAGTTCTAAATAGTCCACGGTGTGTTGTTTGCGGAACGTGTCCATCAAATCCTTCCCTACTATCTCCACCAGTGCCTCCTCAAATGCGGCGTCTACACTTATCCCTCCCCAGTCTCCACCGCTGGCTCTCGCTAACTCCTTTAACTTTCCTTCTTTTATAACCTCGTGTATAGTGATATCAACCGTTCCACCTATAAATATAAGTATTAAGGGTGATCAATTTAAATGAGGTTTGTTAAGAATATGATTTCGATAACAGCACAACTAGTTTAATTATCCTAGAAGACTAAATGTCAACAAATAATTAGACTCAGGTAAAATTGTCGAATAATAAACAAAACAGTGGAAATTGAAACAAAGAGCCAAGGATTTAATCGTCGATTTATCAGCCACTAATCAAAGACTTTGCGGATGATCTTACAGTTGCAACAATGATCCAGGCAAGCTAGGTCCTACAAGCGTTTTCTAGACAGTTATTCAAGTCAAAGACGTTCAGACAGTCTCGTATTGAGAAACTGGCGTCTTATTCGTTTGCAAATCCAAAAAGAACATACCCTGACATTAATAGGAAATCAAATTGAATGCTTGAGAATGTGGTTTACCAAAGTCCTTACAAACAAAGTATCGAAGACAAATATAAGGTTACAAACATGACAACAAAATTGTTGATGACATTGGATTACCTGGAAAGTATAATGAATGTATCTACTATCATTTGATTGAGACTAATATGTCTATTCCTCGCATATGAAGAATAAACTTTCCTACAGTCAATGTAATGGAAAATCTGAGGAGTTGGGAGATGTCTTGAATCTCCACCACATTTTACATCGATTGCAATCCAACGGGCAGAGGACAATCAACAAAAAGCAAGAGGAGAGAGCTTGGACAACAGTTCCAAAGTGTAATTAATTAATTAACACTTACTCAGAAGTAATATTATCACGGGCAGAACTGCGAAGGAACAGTTCAAAATATCATTCCAAATCAGGTTGAAATTCCCTACTAATACTTTATTAATTATAATTATATATGACGTTACAAGTAGCATACAAACATGGAATTTGATGAGCTATAAGGTGTGGTTAAAGACGCATACAATAATGATAGCCAAAGCGAATTAGACATTACGCATCCAGATGTTCAAGATCTATTTTTCTTACTGAAATGCATATTAGATAACTATATGTACTTTGAATATGACAGAAGCACTACAAACAAATTATCGGCTGCGGAATTGGACATTAGAAAGTATGAGATCCAACAACTGATTGTGTAGAAATTTAAACATGGAAACAATTTTCTTTCATGGTCGCTTTTGTTTTGTTGCATTTAACGGCACTGAGAGTGGGGCAATGGAATTCTTTAACATAGGTAACAACTGTTAAAAACATCTCAAATTTATTTTCGAAATTGCTCAAACTTGGTGCCTTTTGGATACGTTGGTTTATAGAGGTAAAAGATTTCCTACTCACGAGAAACTTTTAAGTATTACATCAAACCCAGCAGTTTTCTCTATTAGAAAGGGAGAAAGCATTGGGCATGCAAAATATACAAATGACCCTCATGTTTTAAAAGTATTCTTTAAAAAGTTCAAGATGCACTTGTATTGTCTAAAAGACATGAAATTTATCGAGCTATTAAGTACTGTTAAGTGCTATTAAAGACGCACATAATAGTTACAGCCAAAGTCATTTAAAAGAACTCTTATGGACATATTAGAATTAATGCAAACTTATTAAGTCAGGATTGTATGAAGAATTTCCGAGACGTAGAGGTCGGATGCAACGGGTTCCCAGCGCCATTAGTGTTAAGATGCTTGCAAGATTAGGGCTGTTAGGAAGAGAGTACAGAACAGCAATAAAAAGACTGGAGAGGCAGCAGAGAGACCATCCTGCTGGATCTGGTACCGTCGAGAATATCTATTCTATAAGTCGGGACTTATCGGTTAGTGGATTGCTGCTGACCCACCGACTGAATGATGTCGTAGTTTGGAAATGAAGCAACCGGTGATGGCTGGATACCATCTGATGACGATCGGAACCGACGGCCGAGCACAAGAAGCGAAATACTAGTACATAAAAAGTCAAACGTACTGAAGAGTATGAAGCTAACAAATACCAAAAAAACAATTGTCGGTAAGTGCAAACAATATCGTATGGATAATACTTTTTTAACAAAATGTTTGTATGAATACAAAACTAACTAATAGTGTAAAAAATGTTAACCTTTATAAACAATATTCAAAATAGTTTTGGCATGCACAATTGATCTTAAAATAACAAGATATTTTGTCTTAAAGCCACTACATACCCCCTGCGTCCAGCACAAGATATTTCGTGCCTTCTTGAAATGATACAATAGCCCCTTGGTTCAGTTTCTCTACTGGAATTGTCTTGCACCAAATGGAAGCTGCCTCTGGTTCCAATGCAATCCGCAGATCCTTCCTGGGAATACCTGCCTTCAATGAGACACACCAAAGTTAATTTTCTCTGCGTTTCTTGGCCTGCTTGAGGAATGATCAAGGAAGTTTTGACAGTTTATTACATTGTCGATTTTCTTCAAGCATAGAAACCAAGTAACCGTATCACTCACAATCATGTATGACTTTCCTACAAAATGAGTACCTTTTCGGCGGCTTTTCTCATGAACTGTTTGGCTGGATCATCCCATATAGCGGGAACAGTTAACACCCAGATGATTTTGAAGTCATCAACTTTGATACCACGCCCTTCCAGATTATTGAATAAGTGATTTTTCATGAACTTTACAGCATGAGTGAATATCTCCAAAGCCGGCATCTCTCTGCCTCGGATGTCTTTCACCTTTGCGTCCATCGTAAGTCTCTAAATAAATTTTCATTGATATTTTCTTTATATAAAAAGAGGTGATTGAATTCAATTAACAATACAATAAAACATAAAAATCATTTCGATGTGATTTAAAGTTAAAATTTGAGAGAATGTTGATATCGACATATCGATTTGCGTACATTGCGTGCTGAAAGTTAAGCATTAAATCGTGTTTGGTTGATTTCGTTCCAGTGATCAAACTTGAATCACGTCGAAGCTTGACCAAAATGATTAGCGGATTTATTCATCTCTTGTTTTAGAGGTTCAAACCCAAACTAAAATCCGCCGTTTTACTTTTTATTCTTTTAAAGGTATTCATTTCGAGAATCCTTTAATAATTTTTCTTCGAGCAATTTTTTATTGAATTAATTTTTCTTGAGTTTCCTAAGTGCTACTGGTATTCCTGTGAAGATAAGTTATGTGGTATTTGTTGTTATTCATCGAGAGAAAGCATTCAACCTTCAAAACCAAGCCATTTCAAGCAAGGTTTTCCTGTGACCCCAATCGTTGTCTCATGCAAAGTGCAAAATGAATAGATGCGGGCTATTGAAAAGCGATTCGATCAATTCATTAAAGAAACTTTACCTTTAGTATTAATTTACCTCTTTTCGAATTTGATCGTAAAGCATCATTTTGAATCTATGGAAGTAGAAATAATCTAATTGTTCATCTCCTGAATACATCTCTTCTGCCTCGTATCCAAAGGCGACCAGCTCTTTCTCCTCATTCAGTAGAACGGTGGTGGGGAGTTTGAGAGACATGATGCCCCCATTACCATGCCACTGGAAACAGAACACTTGTGTCGGATCTTCGTCCAATTCATTTTTAAAACCAAAGGCATACCCTGAGTAGGTGGTACCAAAATCAATAGCAGCTATCATATTAGAAATGCTACCCTTCTCCCTTGCCGACATTTTAGCCATCTAAAAGATCAATTGTTTAATATATAGAACCCTATTTGTTGATTGATAAATCATTTTCCATTAATCTGGAAACTATTAATTTAAAAAAATGGAAGGATTAATGGTGTATCTTACCCTGGTTCAAACCGAAAGTAGATTTGACGTTTACCTGTCTAATCGGCACACCTCGGTCTAATTGTTATACACAAACATTCCGAATAAATGATACCCATCATGAATATCTTATTGGTACATGTTAAAAGGTTGAGAATTTAAACAAGGCTACCGAGTTGTAATATTTTGTGAATTATTTCTGTCAATTAAACAACTGAATTTTTATTTTATGATTTTATCTTATTTAGATACAAAAATGATTTCTAGATGAATACACGACCAATAAATTCAAAAATGTGTACAGTAATCTTCACTACGACCGCCTATAGGAATTCTCTCATGGTAATGTTCTCTGAATGGTATTGAAGGTAAAGCAGGCCAATAGTCACATTTGAAACTTTGAATTTAAAGCAAGATGAGTGACCTATACTACCCTATACCGCAATACCACCCTATAATTAGAACGTAAAGATCATGCATAACAATCTGAGAGGCACTAGAAATCTGTATGGTAGCCTAGCAACCATGTTTTTCCGCCTCAATTGTCACATGACTACCAAAGGATATATAAATAAACATATTTCCACTGTGGTGGTCAGTTTTATAGCAGAAGCAGAAAAAAGGGGCTTGTTATTTGATCCCGTAGGGGGATTGCATTGCAACACAGGCTTGGCATATATAAATAGGCCGACTTTTTCATTGCGCATAATTTTGTGCATTCTAGTAAACTTTTGATGATTTTTATTCGAAACCAAATATTAGATTTAACACAATAAACAAAATATATAGGAACAATTTCTTTTTTTAAAGGATTTTTATACTGGACGGTAGGTGAGAGCTGCCGTTGTGCCTTTATGACGTCAAGATAAAATGAAGCTTTAAGAAGCACGTTTGAAATTTTATTCACAGGGCAATGATTTCCTCGGGGTTATTTTTCTTAATTTTTCAATGATTTCATTGTACCTATCTACATTATTAATACTCCAAATGTATAACAAACTTTGACGCATTTTATTATTTTGAGATGGTACCACTAAAGGCCAGACGGTGGAATTTAGTATTTTAGCTCACCTGAGCTAAAAGCTCCAACCAAACTTGGCACAAAGCATCCTTAGCCTAAGGGGATTCACAGTTGGGAAAATTAATGAACACGCCCTTTTGCAAAGAGAGATAATTAGGAATTTATGAAAATTTTCAAGAAATTTCAAAAATCTTTTTCTCACGAACCATCAGACAAGGAAAGCTGAAACTTGTGTGAAAGCGTCCTCAGGTAGTGTGGATTCAAAGTTGTGAAAATCATGACCCCCAACGGTAGGGTGGGGCCACAATGGGGGGTCGAAGTTTAACATAGGAATATATAGAGTAAATCTTTTAAAATCTTCTTCTCAGAAACTAATCAGCCAGGAAAGCTGAAACTTGTGTGGAGGCATCTTCAGGTAGTGTAGATTCAAAGTTGTGAAAATCATGACCCCCGGAGGTAGGGTGGCGCCACAATGGGGTGGGGGGGGTGAAGTTTAACATAGGAATATATTGAGTATATATTTAAAAATTTTCTTCTCAGAAACAAATCAGCCAGGAAAGCTGAAACTTGTGTGAAAGCATCCTCAGGTAGTGTAAATTCAAAGTTGTGAAAATCATGACCCCCGGAGGTAGGGTAAGGTGGGGCAACAATGGGGGGTCGAAGTTTTACATAGGAATATACAGAGTAAATCTTTAAAAATCTTCTTCTCAGAAACTAAAGAGCCAGCAAAGCTGAAACTTGTATGGAAGCATCCTCAGGTAGTGTAAATTCAAAGTTGTGAAAATCATAAACCCAAGGGGTAGGATGGGGCCAAAATGGGGGTCCAGGTTTAACATAGGGATATATAGAGTAAATCTTAAAAAATCTTCTTCTCAGAAACTAATCAGCCAGATGATTCTTTATAATTGTTAAGACTTTGGCCCCAGGACAATTCTTTGGCCTCACAAGAAGGTTCAGAGTTTGATGTAGGTTTATATCCCATATAAACTATTGTTAAGGATCTTTTTAAGAACTGCAGTACTCAACATGTGATATGACTATAAATCATCCCGTTAGAAAGGGACTAATGATTATAAACATAAGAATATCCAGGGGGAAAAATGGATTTTATTTATGAAGAATCTACATGTATTATTGTACATTGTCCAGATAGTTTGCATTGTGACTCCATTAAGCTGATTTTATCATACCTATTGTTCCTCAGGTGAGCGATGTGGCCCATGGGCCTCTTGTTTACATTTAAGGTCGAAATGATATGATAATAATATCTTACAATTTGAGGAAAATTGCTGTTGTAGTATTTTTAATCTGCTTTGAAGTGCAGAAAATGACTATTTTCTATATTTCCATAGTAAATGTACTTGTATTCTGAGATGGCCTCTATGAAGAACCAGATGGTAGATTTTCTTGAAACTTCGCAAATAAACTAGAGTTGGTTTAAATTACGTGGTCAAAAAAAGTGTTGCTTTTGTAATTTTTTTGCAAAAACAAAACCCTAATCAACCTCTTTGAGAATAACTGTATTTAGAGGTCGACAACGTAATTGCCAGATGTTGTAGAGGTGACCTCCTGGAAGTTCACCAGTGGCATCCCTATTTATCTAATAGGAAGGATGGTGGCCATAAAGTGTAGGTAGTCCATGGTCCGTCCTGAATAAGCCATGAACACTGGGACTGTTACTGGAGACTGTTCTTGACATATTACACGTTTTAGCTCACAGGGGAATTTTTTTTAAACAAAGACTAGTAGGTGCATTCAGAGTTGTACCGTTGGTGAAATTAAGATTTACCGCTGGCAGCATTTGGTTGCCATTGGTGAACTATGGTAGCCAATGGTCACCAAATGCTGCCATTTGTAGCAATTTGCATAGGTAGTACCATGAACGATTTTTTGTCAAATTCAAACAAATGGTAGCCTTTGGTTACACTTGGTTACCATCTAAACATATAAAACAGTTAAAAACAAAACAAAATACCTTTCCTCTGTGTAGTGTGACTGTTTCCCTTTAAAACAGCTTCATTGATTGATTTATTATACTTATTCCCAATTATATAAAGAGGTCTACAAAATAACTACCAATCTAGCTATCATTAATACAAAGAAAATTGATAATAAATATTTAGCGCCAGCAAAAAGTATATTATTTACAATCAATTTTAACAGGAGCTTGGACTTTGGGTAGTTGTGTCAAACAGCAATGTGACATAGGCCTATCAATTATTTCTTTTCTGACCACTCAGCCATGGATCTTTGAAATCAACAAGAATTGTCTGGCTTATATATAAAGCCATTTCTACGCAATCTTTGCATATTTCGCTCGATATCAGCATCATTTAACTTGATTTGATGCAAGAAGAAGTAACGTCCTACCGACAGTCCAAGCTTGAATATCAAAATGGTTCTCTATCACATATTCTCTATAATAATGACATGTTTCTGGGTATAGAAGCTGGTTTTAGAACCCCTCAGTTGTATTCATTCAATAAGATATGCATATATTTTATTCTAAAGTCTTTATTTACATAATTATCTAGGGGCATCTTATAACCCGCCATGTTGAATAATGGCGTCACCTACCAAACTTGCCTAAGCTCTAGGCTGCTGGTAGAATTGGTGACCTCATTTGAAATTGAAAGTACACCAATGGTCAACATTGGTAACCAATTGCTACCATTGGGTACTATTTGTAGACATTGGGGACCGAACTTGCCGTTGGTAAAAATCTGGTGAACTCTGAACGCATCTAGTCTTATTGTTTTTTTATGTGTTTAATTTGTTATTTGTTCTTTGGCATGATCAATCAAAGCAAATTCATTTTTATACATAATCAAATTTATTTCCTTTGATGCATATACTCTAAACAAGTAAGTCTCAGCTTAAAAATGTTGAGGATTACCAGTATTCAAAACAAAACATACAATAACAATAAACAGATGAATGTAAATCTCTCATAATCTCTCAACACATAATCCAGGCATCAAAACCTAGATAAAGTACATGTAGATGTAAAGCCATTTTAACAAGAGCTTGGACTTTGGATATAGTTGTGTCAAACAGCTATCATTTTTTTTACTTGTTTCGATGCAAGACGTAGATATTCCTAGGTCTTGTTAAAATGGCTCTACCAAGTAACAAAGTAATAAATTGATCAAAACATAGTGCACTGACAAAGAAAGACATAGTTCTCGAACACATTTGGGAGTCCCCCTGATCTGATCAAAACGTAGTGCACTGAAAAAGAAAGACATAGTTCTTGAACACATATTTGGGAGATCCTTTGTGGGGGATTGGTTGACCTAGAAGGAAGTCTGGTCAGCTTTTAAGACTTCTTTCACATTTGTCCCTGTCATTGCATCAATGGCTGTGAAATCTATCAAAATCTGCTTCTGTTTGGGAATGTGTTGCCTGCAACAAATTGAAATACAGCAAATCATTAATGAATGAATTACTTTGAGATCCATTAGGAGTATTCCACAGTTTCTGACATGGGAATCAATTTCTGAATTAATTTGATTCATGTCATCTGAAAATGTTTGATTCTAAGTTAGACATGGAATCCTTAGCTACAAACTGTATGTGTAAAACTCTGAACAATGAAATATCAAAGATTTACCAATATTTTATCTTTTTAATCTCTAGCAACCTTTTGGAAGAATTATTTACAATGATTTATTAACACTACCCAATATTTGACTCCTGCCATGTGTAGCATACTTTTAGAAGAATTATTTACAATGATTTATTAACAACTAACCTATATTTGACCCCTGCCATGTCTAGCATTTTTTTGGAGGCCACAAACTCGGGTTTGTCCTTGTATTTGTCCGAGTAATATACCACCTCCTTTATCCCCGACTGTATCACGACCTTGGCACATTCATTGCAGGGAAACAACGCCACGTATATCGTGCAGTTCTTGACGTCCGCAGAGTTCTTGTTTAACACAGCATTCAACTCCGCATGACACACTAAAAGATTAATGCGAAAAAAAAGAGAGTGAATATTATGCAATATCACCAACTGTAAAATACCGATGTATCATAGGCCTTCAAATTAAAATATTTACAATGACTTACTATAATATCATGCAAGACTTCTCCAAGGAAAAAAAAATATTTCACACAATATGGCTTACAAAAAAATAACATCACAATACATAAAATGAAATTAAACATTTAATACACATTAAATAAATTGAGCTGCGTGTGAAATCTTATCATTTTACGTAGAAAATCAAATCTACAAGCACACATGTGGAAAGTTGACGCATCAAATAGTGTACCTCGAATAGTCAGCCTCAAAAATACTGAAACTTGGTGAAGTATCAGTGAAAATAACTAACACTGCCAATCGAAAAGCTGTACAAAATAAGGTTAAAATCATCAATTAAGATACCTTATTTGTAAATGCAATGATGATATTACAGCTAGCATTAAAGAAGTATCAAAAATAGGGCATCCAGGATTTGGGTAATCGTGAACAGTAATCATAATCAGCTGTAATCGATTACAGGTTGCTGAGTAATAATCAGTAATCATTCATTTTCTGATTAAAAGTAATCATACTTTATTTAATTACTCTTAAAAAAGGGCCTGTAATCATGGTGAATTTTTCATTACTTTATAATTACAATAAAATTAAAATGCTTGAATTGCTTTAGTTATTAGATGATTAAGCTTCAACCTTAGATATGGTTTCAGTAAGAACTGGGTATTATTTATGTTATATGTGTTTTAGAAGCTAATTATTGCAGGTGTATTTTAAGTCAGCTTGGGTACTGTTATAGCAACATTGATGTATCAAAGCATGCCTTGTCAACAATGATATTAATTGTAGAAAAAATATATACCAATCTGTAGTGTATGTTCTAGACTAAAATAATCACCAGTCATCATTATTACAAGAAGTAAAAGTAATATAATGTAATCAATTACTTTTAAAATTGGATGAAATCAGCTTGTAATGGATTACTTTTAAAAATCCAAAGTAATTGTACCAATGGCATTTGGAGAAAAATTCAAAAGACAGTAAAACAATTTCATTTTTTTTTGAATTTTTGCACCTGCCCTATGGTGCATAAAATTTGCTTATTTTGATAGATACATCTATTAAATTCACAACCAATCAAATCAAATTTTGCTGCCTTCAAAAACTTTTTTAAAACAATTTCTAATCAAAAATACACGCAGAATAAACACCAAAGTAAAAACATAGTTTTTAGTAAGAGACCACACAATAGTGAATACTGACCATACAGTTGCTTGGTTTCCAGGATGTTGTCTGAATCTCGTCCCCATGGCATTTCATCATCGTGGCAACCAACAGGCATCCCATTATAACCAATTCCAACAATTTTGTTCTCTTCATTTACAATGCATGCTCCGACCTATTATACCCAAGAACAGAATGTTCACTCTATGGAGTTGATTTATCTTCCAAAAAGATTAAGCTAATTCATTAAGCTTTACCCCATTGTGTTATAATACTACATGTGCCAGTTGTAATTGTATCTAGTCCTTATAAAAAAATCATAAATTTCACAAACTTTTGTATGGCTTATAAGATGTTTGTAAATCACCTGTGTTCGTGGGTCTTTACTTCTTTGTGCCGATAGAAATGCTGTTGCCATAAAATAGTCCGGCCAATGAAGATAATCATCGCGCTTCTTACTGAAAATGAGAACAGAGGACTGATGATATGATGTTATCTGGATACTTGACTTTTCTCCTGTTTAATTTTAGTATAAAAAGATTAAACATAGTGTAAAAAAAAATTAATTAAACATAGTAAGATAAAGTTTAAGATTACAAAGCTGACCTTGACCTCGTATTTAATTGAATACATGCCCCATATCTTTTTTTTTCAATCTACATTTTCTTAATACACCTACATTCATAATTGCATGTCTATAATAGATGGATTTCAATTTTTTCTCTCAAGCCATGTTCACTTTTAATACTGACGTTCTTTTCTCTATCTTGTATTCTTTTTTTGGTGGGGGTGGGGGGGGGGGGGGGGTACCACAAATTAGATGGGCTCATGCTGCCAATTACATATTTGTTGCTTTCTGCGATTTTTCAGAATTAATTCTGACAGTTTTTGTAAAATGTACTGACACCCAGATTTCATTGAAAATCAGTTGCCAGTGGATATCAGCCTGAACAGTTCAGTGGACATTGGCCTCAGTAGCTCAGATATCAGCCTGAACAGTTCAGTGTATATTGGCCTCAGTAGATCAGATATCAGCCTGAATAGTTCAGTGGATATAGGCCTCAGTAGCTCAGATATCAGCATGAACAGTTCAGTGGATATAGGCCTCAGTAGCTCAGATATCAGCCTGAACAGTTCAGTGAATATAGGCCTCAGTAGCTCAGATATCAGCCTGAACAGTTCAGTGGACATTGGCCTCAGTAGCTCAGATATCAGCCTGAATAGTTCAGTGGACATTGGCCTCAGTAGCTCAGATATCAGTCTGAACAGTTCAGTGAATATAAGCCTCAGTAGCTCAGATATCAGCCTGAATAGTTCAGTGGACATTGGCCTCAGTAGCTCAGATATCAGCTTGAACAGTTCAGTGGATATAGGCCTCAGTAGCTCAGATATCAGCCTGAACAGTTCAGTGAATATAGGCCTCAGTAGCTCAGATATCAGCCTGAACAGTTCAGTGAATATAGGCCTCAGTAGCACAGATATCAGCCTGAACAGTTCAGTGGATATTGGCCTCAGTAGCACAGATATCAGCATGAACAGTTCAGTGGATATAGGCCTCAGTAGCTCAGATATCAGCCTGAACAGTTCAGTGGATATAGGCCTCAGTAGCACAGATATCAGCATGAACAGTTCAGTGGATATAGGCCTCAGTAGCACAGATATCAGCCTGAACAGTTCAGTGAATATAGGCCTCAGTAGCTCAGATATCAGCCTGAATAGTTCAGTGGATATAGGCCTCAGTAGCACAGATATCAGCATGAACAGTTCAGTGGATATAGGCCTCAGTAGCACAGATATCAGCCTGAACAGTTCAGTGAATATAGGCCTCAGTAGCTCAGATATCAGCATGAACAGTTCAGTGAATATAGGCCTCAGTAGCACAGATATCAGCCTGAACAGTTCAGTGAATATAGGCCTCAGTAGCTCAGATATCAGCCTGAATAGTTCAGTGGATATTGGCCTATCGTTAAAATGACAGATGTCCTACGGACCCGACCTGAGCATAGCCTGTTCACAGTGTAAGATTATTCTTTCTACACCCAATTGAGCACTGAACAGCTGATATAATAGATACTTTGTGGTAAGATTTTTTTCTGACACTGTATAATTATATCGCACTATTGATGAATATAAAATCTTTCTTGTTTACTGTGTCTTGTTGACGTCAAAATATTGACAATTTCAATTCATCCTATTGGTATTTTTTTCCAAAATTCAAGAAGTATAATAATTCTTCTTTCTGAAATTATGAAAACTTACTTGAGTTTAGCTGGTTCTTTCTCTGATAATGAACAGTCTTTTATACTCATTATAGCATCCGTAGCCATTTGTCCCGTTTCAGTTTACGCGCCAACAATCGGCGAATCAAGTGAATTATAACTGTATTAGTTGCATCCTATGGGTATTATCTGAGGTGTACCGAGTGAACGCGCCAAATGCATGAAATGGGTGCAACGATTTACCCAAAACAGACAGGGAAAGGAAGATACTTTTGAAATAGAAAGGGAAAAGAACTGTTATAAAATTAAATTTATGAACATAAGTGTTATTTGTTGGGGGTTTTTTTTCAAGAAAACATTATAATTTGTTTATCCTTTTGACATAATTTAAAAGTTTGATTATAATTTATTTTAAATCCAATTTTGTGTTTATTTACGTATGTCCTAAATCAAGTTCATTTTCACAATAAATTTAATTTTTTCCCTCTGCGTTGTTGCTGATATTTTCAGAGACATAAATAACATATATAATGTCTCTGAT
The DNA here is from genome assembly GCF_025612915.1 of Magallana angulata. Classification (NCBI taxonomy): domain Eukaryota; kingdom Metazoa; phylum Mollusca; class Bivalvia; order Ostreida; family Ostreidae; genus Magallana; species Magallana angulata. The sequence goes on from NC_069117.1 coordinate 3,032,776, forward strand.
TTCATCATGTTCATATAATTAATATACCCGGATATATTTGACTTATGTCGGTTCTAAATTTATCTTGGCTTCTTTCTTCTACTTCCGGTTAAAGTTGGAACAGAAACTGAGAAAGATCATTTGTACAGTTTTAAGTGCATCAAGAAAATGCCTGAACGTAAGTGCTTCGGCTTTTGAAACATGGTATTTTTGCATGCCTTTGTTAGTTCTAAGATAATTTTATTTGTTTTTACCTTCATCATATCAGTTGAAATCATTTTGATAACAGACCGATTGATAATCGAAGTAATCAAGTAGTGTTGATGTTTTATACAATATTTATTGTTTCAATAAAAGAAATGAATCTACGGAGAAAGAAATAACACATGGGGGTAATATATCCATTTTATTGATAATTTTACATTAAAAGTATGACGTATTTTTTCTGATCTTTTTTGACATTTTGAGAGAAATATGTCCTTCATTCCACTACTTGCATAAAGATTTTTCCTGCAAATAGCAAGTTTGTGGTCAATCACTTTACAGTGATATCCTATTTTCTCTTATTAAGAACAATAACATGCAAGATATCTATTGACCCAAATCAAACATTGTAAGTGAGACAGACATTATGGGATAAATTGATTTTGAAATGTTGATACATGTGAATATTTATTCTCTATTCTTGTGCTCATTGGTTTAACTACCATTTGGTAATACATTCATATGGTACCCCAATTTTATCAACCAGATAGGAATCGATCATATGAAGTATAGGAGAGCATGATTGTGTGTTTTATTTTAAGGTGGTGAAACCGAGGTGTTCTCAAATCCGCTGCCTCCACAGAATTTTGAGGATTTTGGAGAAGATGATGAAGGGTATGACACTGTTATATTAATAAAATACCCAAACACAAGTAGAGCTAATACATGAAGAAAATTTCCCAACACAATCATTTGTTAGAAACTTAACAACAAGTAGAGCTAATTCATTTAGAACAAAATAATTGCCGTAAAAAGATATCAAATAATACATAATCAGAAGCAATATTTTGTAGGCAACATCTTACCAATGAGGATTTCCGTAAGATGCTTATGACCCCCCGGGTCTCTTCTTCGGGTTCAGCGTCCTCCTCTACAGTTCATCACGGAACAAAGCCAGCAGTGACACAACACAAGAAACCTGTGTAAGACACACAATGATGATATTAAATCAATGCCCAAAGTTATTCCCTGAAGTTGTCAATATTCTCATAGAACGTTAAAGGCATTCTGAAATAAATTCAAATTGTCAAGGTTAATTTTACTTGATCAATTCTTTTATCAGAGTGCCATTACCAGAAGAAGATGAAGATGATCCGGCAACAAGAAGGAGAAAAAAGAAAATGTAATACAAGAACTACAGTGTCTATCTAGTCATAAAACAATTCCTTTGTAATACTTTATAGACAGCATCTATCCAATTATAAAACAAGTACATTGCATTACTTTATTATGTATGAATATAGGGTCGTAGTATAGGTGGAAATTATTTTGTTTTGAAATGACTGAGGTATTTTGATAATAATTTTTTTTCAATTGCTCAAAACAAAACAATATTGTTATAACACTTATTTTTTTATGAACATATATTCTACATCTATATCTTATATACAATGTAAGTAAAAGTTTGCAATCGTAGTATTTCTATAATTAAAGTTACTATGCCAAGCTTAAGCGACTTGAAGAAGAGAGACAGAAGGAACTGGAGTCAAAATACAGAGACAGGGTAAGTGCTACAAAAAAATCAGCTAAGGGGTTGGGGGTTATTTCAGTTACCTTCCATTTCTCTATGACAAAATTATGTACTAAATATGAAGGATTTCAATTACTGCAGAAAAAATAAAACAACTCTTGAAGAACTATTGATAATAACAGTTTTTTCCTGAAAACATTACTTCAGTGTATTTGACAAATTCTTCATCTCTTAAAAAATTTTGGTTGGAAAAGGGTTTTTGGTTTCATGTTAATTACCGGTAGTTATTTCAATGAAGAATTAATACAATACAAAAATAGTTTTTAAAGCATTCTCACAACAGGATCAGTAACATACATGTACATGATTGATTCAAATGTTTAAAAAGTTTTTGCTTTTGATTATTTGTAATGGAATGACTGATTATGAATTGTAATGACAGGCCAGGGAGAGGCGAGATGGTGTCAATAAGGATTATGCAGAGACAGAGATTATCAGCACCACTGCAGATTATCGAGCTGTGGCTCCAGATGTAAAGGCGTAAGTCACACATCATTTGTTCTTGTATGATACAGCAACAGTCAATTCCTTAACGAAACTTGGCAGGGCTCGACATTAACGCTTGTCCGCTTGTCCGGTACCACTTAAAAAAATATACGGACAAGTGAATATTGCTTGCCACTTGTCCGACTGGACAAGTGCATTTTTATGTAAAGAAGTCTCCAACATTTTAAAAAGTAAAGAAAGTTTTGAGATAAGTTTATCTGTAGTCCCGTCATAAGTTTATCGATTAGTTATTTTGAATTTGATCCCGACTTCAAATTGAAATGCAATTGAGTTACTCTTGATCGGGATTGAAGTTCACTAATTACAAACAACTTTCAATATTGATCTGTAAAGATGTGGATCTTAGTTCTTACACAGTACCAAACACACATGTTATCAAAAAGAAAGGAAGAATAGGTAGCAAAGATAAACTTAAAAGGATTATGGAAAGAAATGTAATTTATATTAGGTTTCATTCATCATTGATAGACTATGATGACTTTTTATGTTTAGTTTAAAAAACAGATAAGAAATCAATTTAAGAGTTACATGTATTTTAAAATTTAAAATGTCTTGTAATTTGCCATGACAAAGCTACAGCTGACAAATCATGTTTAATGTTATATGGAACCAATACATTTAGGAAAGACACTTTAAGTTTCCATTTAAGAAGTCAGGTTATTAATTATGGCAAGAATAATCGATAAATGACTTTATTTTAGTAATACAGAACTGTAGTTTTCAAGTTGACAATATTTGATCTTTAATACTGAAAATTTTTTGGACAAGTGAAGTTGAAGTTCGGACAAGTAAATATCTTGGTCACTTGTCCGAATGGACAAGTAGGAAAAAAAGTTAATGTAGAGCCCTGCTTGGCTTGTATCGTAGAAACAGAAATCTTTTTGGGCAAACAATTATTTTGTTCTAAGATATTTCATAGTGATTTAATTTTGTTACATAATTTACACACCAAACATATGACAGAAGTCAACATTTCACTATAAATTAAAATTTGGATTTTTCTCATGAAGTAAATCTCATCCTTAGCAAACATTCTGCCTTGACAGTGTTCCTTTTAAATTGTTAATTGAGGTAAAGTTTGTTAAGGTTGAGAAATGACATACATTGTGGTATTGATATTAAAGGGGAGACAACTACGCCGAAAAACGTAAGCAGCTGATCCAGGAGTCCAAGTACCTGGGAGGTGACATGGAGCATACTCACTTGGTAAAAGGTCTGGACTTCGCCCTGTTGGAGAAGGTCTGTATGGCAAAAAGCATTTATTCATAACAAGTACTGTGGAATCATTTAAATTCATGGGGGCCAATTTTCGTGGACTGTAACTATTTTGTTCATTTGCGGGGATGTAATTTCCTGGATGCGTCGGTTACTTTTTCAGAAACAAAGATAACTCTTTATGAATTTGTTTTCGTTGAGGATTTAAATTCGTGGGGGAGGGCTACCCATGAATACCACGAAAATTGAGCCACCACGAATTTTAATGATTCCACAGTACATGTAGATATTAGGCTGTTTTGTCATGAAAGATAAAGCTCTGACCATTCTTGGGTTTGTTTGTAGGTGAGAGCAGAAATCAGCTACAAGGAGCGCGAGGAAGAGGAGATAATGGAGGAGGTGGTCACCCAGAAGAAGTAAGATACCCGTATAAATGAATGAGTTATATTGTAACACAGGTAAAAATACCAATAAAGAGCTTAATGAAGCATCAAATATTATTTCTCATCATTTTATAACAAAAATGCCACACTGGTCCATCAAAATAGTCACATTTTAATTCTTGAAGATAAACATAAAACATTCAGGTTGCCTTTGTAATAATTATTGTCTTTTTTTTTTTCTTTTCTCTTTTTTTTTTGCATCAAATTGTCCCAGTTTTAATTTTAAAACAATATTTCAGAGAAGATAAAGAAGTGGACCAAGAGGAGCAAATGCATTTTAAAACCAGAATGGGTGAGTGAAATGTGCACCTGCAATGTACATGTATGAAGGGACAGGACTGTTAGCAATAAGCAGTGTTGTAAAATAAAATAAAGCTCTGGTACATTTACATATCTGTTGAGGCAAGATGTATGACGGTTTGTACATGTATATGTCATTCAGATAAAGCTCATTACTAGATATCTTATACAGAAAATGAAACTTAATGAACAATAATCACCTTGATTTTTATTAACACTGTAGGCAGGAGCATCTTCAGGACATTATTTAAAAGTAAATTTCCGGAGAGGAACGAGCTGTTTCTGCCGGGACGGATGGCGTATGTGGTGGATCTGGAAGATGACTATGCAGAGAACGATGTACCATGTACCACCATCCGCAGCAAAGCCGACTGTCCCAGTCTGGAGGTATGTACTCATTTATCAAACAACTACTGTCCCAGTCTGGAGGTATGTACTCATTTATCAAACACCGATTGTCCCAGTCTGGAGGTATGTACTCATTTATCAAACATCTACTGTCCCAGTCTGGAGGTATGTACTCATTTATCAAACACCTACTGTCCCAGTCTGGAGGTATGTACTCATTTATCAAACACCTACTGTCCCAGTCTGGAGGTATGTACTCATTTATCAAACACCGACTGTCCCAGTCTGGAGGTATGTACTCATTTATCAAACAACGACTGTCCCAGTCTGGAGGTATGTACTCATTTATCCAACATTGCATCTCATCTTGCTACTGCTTTGCAAGGGCACCCCTGTAAATTGTTAATAAAAAATATACTTTTAAAAAGATGAAAAAGAAAGGTGTCTTGGAAAATATATCAACATAAGCAGTGCATGTTAATACTGGTGTCTCTGCAGGATCTTGAGTTCTCTATGTACATGTACTGTAGTTAAGATTTACCTTAAGAGTGCCCAGATATCTATGTATATGATGACCCTGTTTACATCGATCCTTGGATATTGATGTATGTGGCCTTATTACCATGGTCTTTGTATGTATTTTCTCCTCTCTGTAGGCCACGACAACTCTCACCACCAATGACATCGTCATCAACAAGTTGACCCAGATTCTGTCCTATTTAAGACAAGGGCGCAGAGAAAGCAAGAAACTCAAGAAGAAAGAGAAAGGTGAGATCTAATCGCTGTAGATCTCTGCTGCCAGTTAAAAAACATAAACTAGGAATATTAATGCACTCTTTGTGGTAGAGCTAGACTGATAACTTACCACAGAGAAACAAGAACCAAGCATAAAAAAATGAAAGTCATTTTAATTAAGTATTCTAGGTTGAAAAATTAACTTATCTTAATAAAAGTTTTACCATACATTAAAATAACATTAGTGAGTACCATTATGGATCTATTTTTTTTTTGTAGGAAAAAATAAAGATGATGACAAACCTAAAGAAAAACTACCTGGAGCTGATGACAAGTAAGCTGTGAAAACTATTTCACTCCTGTTTAACTGGATTTTCTTTACATGATGCCATATTTTACAAAATTTTGTATACTTGAAACTAACATATTGTAGTGTAAATGACATGTTTTACAGTATCTACACTGATGTTGGAGATTACATGCCCTCCTACTCAAAATCCAAGGACAAGAAAGACAAGAAGGACCGTGGTCGAGATAGAGACCGAGATGATCACCGAGATAGAGGGAAGGACCGAGATAGGGACAGAGACAGGGACTACCGAGACAGAGATAGGGACAGGAGAGATCGGGGTAGAGATAGAGACCGTCACGGTGATAGAGATAGGGACAGGGAGAGAGACGGCCATCGGGACAGGAGGGATGACAGGAAGAGGAAGTCCTACTTTGAGAAGCCTGTAGAGGAGGTTTGTTCTACTCATCATTCTGTCCCCTCCTGTCGCCAACGCTGCAGACATTTATTCTTCCAAGATAATTGATTCACATCATTGTGCTTGTGAATTTAAAACGAAACTCCTTTTTACAAATTAAATATTCATTCCCTTTGATTTCAATTTAATAATTGACCATTATCTCCACAAATAATGATGTTTATCAGAATGCCTTTATGGGGTCAATCAAATCTATGAAAATTATGATAAGAATAACTTTCATGTTCAAACTTTACTTAAGATGACAATTTGATTGTCAGAGCGTAACTATTGCTAGGATGTGTGTTGCAATAAGTAATCTGTGTGTTACAGGATGATGACAGGACGAAAGGACCAGGGTCAGCTGGTGACCTTGTCAAGACAATCAACGACCGCTTCAAGGTCAGTGACAGAAATAAGGCAACCTTACTGTGACTGTATGATAATATACCCTAGATATAGTCTCATACACTTCAAAATTCAATTTGATTAAAAAAAACACCTCATTTCAACTTGCCTTTGTGTATATCGTGCTCATGTATGACTTGCTTTACAAAAAAGCAGTTTAGTTTCTTAAAGATCTTAGTATTCAAACTCCCATGCATACTGCAATGTGATACTTCTGTTGAAGTGCTGTGGATTTTTGGTTAAATTTGTTTCATGATTTTCAGGATCATACTTTTACATATTGTTTCTTGTCAGATGTTTTGAATCGATGTCTATTTTTCAGAGTTATGCTGATGTGGAAAAAGAGAAAGAAAAGTAAGCTAGTATTAATGTCTAAGAATTCATAATAGATATTTTAATTTTGTCACAGGCTTTTTATGTTCATATACAATTTGTGATCAAGGACTGCACTGTTTTAAATCTGTGTGTGAATTGTAGGGAGAAGGTTGATAAGCACAAGAAGTGGATGGAGAAGCTCCAACAGAAGACACTCATTGACAGTTACGCCGAGTGTTATCCGGGGTGAGAGACTGTTCACACATCCCAGTAACCTTGTTATACTTCAGATACATGTTGTCTCATTACCAGATTTATTGAAAAGGGATAAAAATATATACAAAATGCTTTCTCATTATGTCATGGTACATTCAATATATATATAATATTTCAATCACTTGTTCTCTTTCAGTATGGAGGAAGCTGATGATGCTTTGGGCGACTCTGATGATGAGGCAGACTTCAGCAAAATGGACCAGGGCAATAAGAAAGGCCCTATAGGGCGATGGGACTTTGACACCCAGGAGGAATACAGCGACTACATGGCCAACAAGGAGGCCCTGCCTAAGTATGGACTCAGTCTCTCTTCTACTAACTTGTTTCTTATTAGGATATCTGTAAATACTGGCTGATAATATTCTTATTGTCATGGAAAACATTCAGCTGTTGTTAGTGATATGTTGACCATCAATAATTGGAAATTTATATTTTATTATGTCAAGTATAAAGTCCAAGGCTAGATGGTAAGAAAGTCACAATCAGCGAATGATCTAAACAGACGTAGAAAAGGTGCAAAGACTCGTCATTATTATCTTTATCTGCTTTTCAGGGCTGCCTTCCAGTATGGAGTCAAAATGGCTGATGGACGCAAGACCCGTCGTGCCGGGCCAAAGGACGAGAAGGCCGAATTAGACCGACAGTGGCAGAAAATTCAAAACATTCTGAAAACCAAGACTGGGGAGCCCAACGAGAAGAAAATGAAGCATTGATTGAAAAACAACATTATGTTAAAAAAATGTTATTCTAGTGACTAAATTCTCTGAATTTGTTTTCTGATAAATTGGACTGTGGACTAAAATCATTGTAGTGTGATACTTCGATCTTTATGTAATTCAAGTTTTCCAGTGTTTTTTGGGTTTTTTTAACCACCAATTCAATATTAAATGTACAGTGTATGTTTATTTGGAGACTAAATTTAATGAGTCTGGTGATATAAATTGTAATATAGTGTGGGGGAATGATGAATCAGCTGTACTTTGAAGTAGAGGAGCTTTTTGTTTAATTTCTTTTGATTTGGTTATGTGTATAATCTGGTTTACCAGAACAAGTGCATGTAAATTCATTTCATAGACTGTAGTCATTATCAAGTTTTGTATATAAGTAGAAATGTGCGAAATGCACAAAATAAATTGTTTATAAAAAATTTTGTTTTGCAAGAGAATTTTTAAAAATGATATCATAATGCAATGATTTGAATTTTAGACAAGGTTTATGATATGCATCTTTGCTATCCAAGGGTTTTTGGTCCACGCCGGGGAGCGAAGTGGACCGAAAACCCTTGGCTAGCGAAGATGATGATACATGTATGTAGCTGTAAGTGTTCATCAGATATCATTACCAAAATATATGGGACGTACATGTAATTTCACATACGGGCATATAATAAATGAACTTACTTAGACTGTTTTACATGCATTTATTAAAGATACAAACTAAAATATATAAATAACATTTCTAAGAGAACATTTACAAATTCAATACACTATCACAGATAAAAGAATTTCTGTCTATGGACGGCCAACATTCATTTCTGTCTATGGACGGCCAACAATAAAACTGAACTCTAGGGTGACCTGAGATCAGCTGATCACCATCCAAAGTCTTCATCAGATCCATTGTTGCTGGAAAAAAAAACCAGTCCATACACAGAGTTATGACAGGTGACATCAGTAACTCAAGTATTAGGAATATGTAAGGAGAATTAATAATGACCGAGTAAAATGCAATACTTTAGTTTATACAAACCTTTGAATGTCTTCAGCCACAGAGAACTCAGACTGTGTATCCTGAAAATAAAAATGGATGATGCATAAATGCAAGGGTGGTGATTCTTCCTCCGAAGCTTGGTTCAAAACTGCGGTACCAATTACACCCCTGCGAATGTGTTCGGGATGTTTTCTTTATCGTTGCTAAGTATTTAATAAATCCAGAGGTGCCCGAATGAAAGTTCACGAGACTTCACCGAGATGTGCTCAGTTCCTGTGAAATTTCGAGCGGAAGTATGAGTGCTCGGATAATATTCTCAAAATACGTAAGTACAGGTCGTTTTTATATCATACCCTACTTGGATTTATGTTAAAACATGAAAACCTTTCAAGATGTATGTCTTATTTCACCATCTAGCGGTTATTTATACGAAACGCTAATATTCAGAACAGAGTTATCGTTCGTGTTCAACCACGTGTAAAGTGGTTGAAAGTATAGACATTAGGTTGCTTAATAAAATCATAGCCATGTTTGATGCTTGTGGTGTGCAATACCATGTTTTTAGAGAAATAATGGGTGTCTGTTCTGTATAAAAACTTAGTATATCGAGCCATTTTCAAGGAACATTCTGCATAAAATAGTATAGTCTGTTGCACTATTGATGCTATTACTAGGTCAGGCGCGGATCGAAAATTAATCATCAGGAGGGATCTCTACAAGCATGTTAATTGTTGCAAAAGCAGACAAGAACTATTTTTTGTATTGTCGCATTTATTTCTAGAACACATTTTATCCACCAATTATTAATGAAGATAAAGTTTAGAATCAATAAACCTCTAGATTTATATTTGATTACAAGTACCTAGATTCTATGAAATAGACTATAAACACGAGGCATGATTTTTACTGCGAAACTGAAAGGGTCAAATAAAATCACGTGGTCTAAAATTTAAATGACAATAACATTCGCAGGGGTGAATTAATTGCTTTTTTAACAGATAGATTTACAGTGCTATGAAGAGCTAAAATGGACAGCTAGACAGATTAAAACAGTGGGAATGTACCGATCAGATTTACAATACTAGTACTTACAGCTTGGCTGTTGGTGCCTTTGGACCACACATCCATCGGTTTCTTTGCAACCTAACAAAATAACAAAAAATAGTCAATTGTAAATTCATTGCATGTTTGTATACTTCAAAATCTGTTGCTTAGCAAAAGGATCAAGAATTTTCCATCTCATTTACATCACGAAATGTCTAGATTTTATCAATTTATTTGATTATTTTCCACTTTCAAACAATCAAGCATCTTGAAAGTGAGCTTTATATAACATGCTTGTTTGTCAAGTTTTGAGTCATAAACACAGTCATTAAAACAGTCCAAAAAATTAAGATGGATCGTAAGTTGTAAAACAATGACTGCAGTGCTGATGGGAATTTTGATGCCTGTGTACCTTACATATTACTTAAAATGTCACATTGTTCATAGAATTTGCAACCATAATTGAAAATAAATAATTTGAATTGTGGTTTTAATTTTCATGTACCAGTATGTCTTTTATTACAGCTGTTAAAACAAATCACATTGAAATAGTTTCATTCTAGTTGTAATGAAATGCAGTTTACAGAAGCCCAAACTGCCTAAATATATGTTATATTTATTTAATATGAATAGTCATTAAATTAAATCCTGAAAAAGCCCAAAAATCTTTTTAGTCTCAAGTGAAATGATGTTTGTCATCCAATGTTCTTTAAGACAGTGAATTATTTTTGCCAGTGCAAAATCTTGTGTTCAAGACGCTAGCATAATTCTTTAAACGTAATTAAAAATTAATTCATCTGATATGAAACTCAACTGAAAGATTAAAAATTACATCCTCATTTTTGCTTTAATAAAAACTGCTTGATCAAACTCCCTTTAAAGATCTGGATGGTCAATTTTGAATTTTTCTTACCTCCTTGAAAAGAAAGTTCAGTGTAAAATATATAGGTAAATATTCAAAATTCTAAGCCAAAAAATTTGGATTTTTTCCTGAATAAAATAGATATCTAATGATGGTTTGTTGACCGCCCAGTCTCCCTACTGACATAAGTTTGTCTTATCTAGCATTAATCTAGCTCCAATGAATGATGGCTGATGATTGGCACATTGATGTGTTGAACTGACTGGTGCTATGGACCAATGTTTCATGTTGTGAATAGCCACACAGTTACCTTTCTCTTTGTCTTGGTCTGCTTAAAATAGCACAATTAAATTAAAATCTGTATCTAGTCTTCAAATTTGATTTCTCATTTTGTGAGACATATTGAAAAGCTTGCATTTGTTATCTTTTTCTCCTAGTACACTTTCCCTGATACATGTAACTACAAAAAGACCACGGCTGTATTGCACTTAATTACCAGTTCTCAAATATTCTTTCTAAATTTTCTTATATAAAACTCTTATGCCGATTTCAGCCACACCCTTATTCTTACTTTGTGTCATGATGTAACCAAATCTGAATCTTTATCATGTATGAAAAAGACTTCTTTGTGCTCCTCTTGGGGTCACAGTTTGAACAGTTTTACACCATATCATGATGTTTACATAGTTATACATGCATCACAAATCATTCTTCTTGAAACGATTCATACAAAAATCCCCATTACATTCCCATGTTGAACTATGCACCCTTCACTTAGCCACTTTTGGTTGAGGGATAATGTTTTTACAATTTACAATCTACACAACACAAAGATGCTTTCTTGTTATTTTAAGCATTTCTGGAGCACTGTTTCTTGGGAAGAAGATTCTATAAGTCAAGCCCCCTACTTTCTCTGTTTTTCACCCTCTTCTCCCCTTCATCCCCTTTCTTTTACCTCTTCCTCCTCTTATACATCTCATTTTATAAAACACCTATTCAATTGTCACTGTTTTTAAACCTCTTCCCTTCCTCTCTTCTTATTTTCCCTGTTTCTCCCAGCCTTTCTTCTCCCCTTCATCTTTCCCTATTTTCCCTGTTCCTCCCAGCCTTTCCTCTCCCCTTCATCTTTCCCTATTTTCCTCGTTTCTCCCCAACCCATTCTTCATCCCTTCATCCTTCCCTATTTCCAACCCACTCCTCTCCCCTTCATCCTTCCCTATTTTCTCCATTTCTCCCCCACTCTTCATCTCCTCTTCATCTCTTCCTCTCACCTCCTCCTCCTCCTTCTGCTTCTGCTGCTGGACCATCTCCATGTACTGCTTCATCACCGGGTCAATCTCCGGCTCCTTCGCCACTGCCTCAGACTTCTCAGATTCTACACCTTCCTCCTGACAAATAGTTATAACAGGTCCCAATGTAATTCTCTAACAGTAGACATTCAATCAAAATATCAGTACCATTGATAGCACAGACTCACTCCAACAAAATTTTCTCTAACAGTATACATTCAATCAAAATATTGGTATCATTGATAACACAGACTCCCTACAAATATGTTATTGTGTCAACATCCCTGCAATAATTAACTGTATATGTATGCATACATTGTTAAGACAATGGATCCCCTACAAGGTGTTATACAGATATATAAAGTGAAACTTCCATACCAATCTTTTCAGCTCCCTCTCTTCCTTCTCCTGTAACTCCTGTTCTTTACGCTGCCTCTCTTCCTCCCTCTGTCTTCTCTCCTCCTCCCACTGCTTCAGCTCTTCTTCCTGTTGTTTTTTCTTCCTCTCTTCTTTCCTCTTCTCTTCTATCATGTAAAATCATTACAAGTATAATTAAAAATCTGCTGTAAAACATTTTCAAACAAGATATCAGTGTAAGATGAGGTAAAAGTATCTCCATCTAATACTCTGAAGAAAGTACCTGGTAATAGTTCAAACAATTGAAACAATGAATTTATTTGGTTAACAAAATCAACTGCATTTTTAAGTTACCTTCATTCACTGCATCATCCTGTGTGGGGGTTTTCCATGCACTGTCCAGAGAAATGGGCTGTAATCGACCCCCAGCTGGAGGTCGTAGTGGGGTCATGACCTCTGTCACAAAGGCAGCTATTGACAACACACGATAGAATAATATCAGAATTACAGTATAAATGTTCAGAAAATTGCTCACACCTTTTACATACATAAAAAAAAGAATATTTCTCAAATTCATTAATAACTACTGGTATGGCTGAATCATCAGACTCACAGGAAGCCTTTGGCATAGTTCATATGTACAAAATGTAGCTGTACAGGAAAAACCAGCTTAGCCCTGTGACACAGAGTCACCGAGAACCAGTACCTGATCCAGGTTTAGGTGAGAGTTCCTCTTCACTTGACCTTGATCCTGGGACAACTACAATACTGGGTGACCCTGGTCTGGCTTCAAGGTCAGACACCGTGATTGGCCGGGGCCGCTCTTCCACTCTTTCTTTACTGTCAAAAAATAAATAAACATTCTGATATCTGTGGTACAGTATTTGGTTTCAACAAAAATTCAAAAAGCTATATATGCCGTGTTTAACACAGAAAGTGGTAAAACTGACATTATGTTTTCTTTATTTTCTAATTAGAGGCGAGTTCAACAGAGTGAGCGCTCGAGATCGCTCGCAAAAATTTGTGTTGTGGGTATAGGGAATTTTGGCGAACAGAATGGTGGTCTATTAATTTTTTAATAATAGTTATTCTTTCATAAAGAAAAATATGAAGGATTTAATTTTTTGTCAACTTCAAAAGATTATTTTCACTAATTTTGTAAACAAACTATCTGTCATTCCTCTTCCCCCATGCTGCTTCTCTCGATTTCTTTTCCGCGGTCTTGTGCAGACATACACTTAATATGTGAATCATTTATAAATATTCATAAGAACACTTTTACTTCTTCTAACATAAAATAACCATAATATTCAATTAATACCAATATAGCTGTAAATGACATATATACATTAAGTTGACAATATTAAACATACTATTTTATTAAAACAAAAATAGTTGGAAAATGTGTTTTAGTTGGACTTACTGGTTTCCATCGTCTGACATTGTAGAGAGGTCAAACCTGGGCGGGGCTTTCCTGTCTGCTCCAGACCCAGTCAGCTCATGGAGACTGTCTGAAATAATGAATCAACATGAGATTGGATTAAGTAGGCAAGTTCTGGGACAGTTGCAGAAATATCAGTGTCAAGACAGCTCCATACCATTCAGATTTCCTCCAGAAGAGGATTGCCTCCCTTGGTAAGGAGTAGATGACAAAGGTCTGTGTATAGGGCTGGCCACAGGGGAAGCAACTCTTTTCTGACTCTGTTTTTCTGCAAATTCAGAAAATTAGAAATGTTACATACATCAATGGTAGCTTTTCAATATCATGTACATTGAAAGTATTCATTGCACAGAAACCCTACATCAAAAACTTAACATGGTCAAATGTCAAGATAACTTGACAATCTGAAGAATGAACTGTGCATTGGAAAAAACAAAATTCAAAGAACTTGGTGTATCTGTACCTTGTTCTTTCTCTTTCAGATGTGTATCTTCAACGACTCTTGCAGGTTTTGGGTGATCCCCAGGGCCAGAGGCTGGATTGGATAGTTTGTAATGAAAATCTCGGTATGCTGCTTCTAAATTCTATAGAAAAACACAACAAATTTTAGTAGAGAACAAACATAAGAAGATATAAAATGCACAAATAATTGGAAGCTGCAAGCATTGGATTACAAATAATTATTTGTGGGCATGTCTAATTCATGAAATAGAAACATAGTATTACTTGGGCCTCCCTTTCCAAACTCTTCAGTCTATATTTAGCATCAGCTACTACATCTGCTGAGTTGACAGAGGAAGCGTCGTCCTCAGAGAATGCTGGGTAAAGCCTCCTCTTCCCAGTAGATGGCAGTCCAAACTCGGCCTCAATTTCATTATAGACGTCCTGCTGGTCATACTCCTGCTGGGCACGGGCGGGGTCGGGGCGCCGTGGGGTGGTCTGTCTGGACCTAGGCAGTCGGAGGTACTCCTCCACTTCCCCCACCCTGTCCCCTTCAGCAGGGGCTGCCTGAGTGGGGACGCGGAAAGATACAGAACGGCTGCAAAATCAGGATACATTACGTCAAAAATTTTATAGACAACTAAAACCAAAAACATCAATGGGAAGTAACTATTTTCTACTTTTAGATACAAGATACTAAGTAGCTAGTTATTAAAATCATCACAATATTCTTAGTTCTCCTACAATTTTCATTCACAGAAATATATATATAGTGTTTAAAAAAACTGGAATTTCACAGTACAGTTAAATCAGCTGAGGAAATCAATGTTAAATCCTTACTTCATGTTGTTTCCTTCTTCATGTGGTTTTCTGTAAACCTCATTTGTCAAAGCTGAAAAGTTAGAAACAATTAAATAAATCTGCTGGCATAAACCTCTGTGGGAGATTAGCAGGTACCACTTAAATCTATGATTAGGTATACCTCTATGAGTGATTGACAGTATACAGTTGTTGACTGGGGTCGAGGGCAACAGTTGATCTGTCGGACCGGCTCGCAAACTGTTGCCCAAGGCCGAAGGCAACAGTTTGCGAGCTGGTCCGACAGATCAACTGTTGCCCGAAACACAGTCAACAACTGTTTTGTTATACCCCTTCTAATCCATAACACGTTTTCGCAGAATGTGACGTCACAGGTCAACAGTTTTTTTAACAGTCGATTTTAACAATTCCAATCTAATAGTTCCAGTCCAGCAGTCAAAATGCTGGACTTTTTTTCATATAGAGTTATATAGTAACTGTTTTAAGGGGTATAACAATAGAATCTATTGAAAGCTATATACATCCATGAGTGATTGACAGTTTGAATCTATATTACAGAGTGTATACCTCTATGAGTGATTGACAGTTATAATCTATATTACAGAGTGTATACCTCTGTGAGTGATTGACAGTTATAATCTATATTACAGAGTGTATACCTCTGTGAGTGATTGACAGTTATAATCTATATTACAGAGTGTATACCTCTGTGAGTGATTGACAGCTGAGCCCTCAGGTCCACTAATTCCTCATTCATCTCCTTCATCTGTAGAGTCTGGTCCTCAAATCTCCTCAACAGGTCCCGGTTCCTGTCCATCTACAAACACAGAATGTTAAATTTTCCTTCTTTTAATGTGATTGTGTTCTGTGCATTTTCTAGAAGAGAACATTCATTTAAATGAGTAACAAGGCTATACAGCTGTCAATCACTGCCAATCAGCTCCCTACCTCCTCCTGTAGGCGTTTCTCCAGCTGCTGTTTGGCAGCGTTGCCCAAAGTCTGTTCCTGTCTCAGACTCTCCTTGGCTTTCTCCAGATCTCGCTGTAACATCAGGGTCTCCGGGGTCGGCCGTCTCAACTCCTTCATCATTTCCTCTTGTCCTGTAATCGTTGTTTACATATTAACCACAACATTCATCTTCTAACCAATGTAGAATTTTCCCCATACATTTTTTTTGTAGCTTTTATTTCCTCCGATTTAGCACTTCAATATCATAAACTTTTGAATAGTGTTGTAAAATTCTTTTGAAAAACTAGATAGAATAATGGTAACACATACTTCCTCTTTCTCTTTCATTGATCTGCATGACCTCAGAGAGCCTCCTATTAAAACAAAAAAAACATGCATCAAATACACCTATGAACTTTTGATGGTATCGTTCTCTATATTCATGTATGTACAAATTCTCAAAGTGACACAACCATACACACTCCTGATGGTCTCATCAGAATAAATAGACTTTCCCATTGATCATACTTGTACACATTTCTATAATGTCATGTCTATACATACGTTCTGAGGGTCTCCAGTTCGTTCTTCATCACAGCATTCTGCTCCTTCAGCACCTTGTAATCTGCCATCTGAAACATTTTTCATCAATATTTAACATTTCTGAAATTTTGACTCAACTTATGTTACTCAACATTTGAAGTGTCAGTTCAATGTACACTTACATCTCTGAGCTTGGCGTTCAGTAATTCGTTCTGTCTCATTGCTGACACTTCACCATGTTTCTCTTCTTGTACTCTGGTCTGAAATATAGTCAGGAATTAATCAATAAACACTGAATATAAAATATCATTTCACGTGACTGTCAGTATCTTTTGATAAAAGGTTCACATACATAAAAAATAATTTTTTCTTTGTTGGTATATCAGTTATGTTCATTATTTTTTAAGTAGCAATGTAATATTGATCACAGATTCTGCAATATCTTCGCCACAAACCATCAACTTGAAGGTTTTTAATCTCTCTTGTTTTATGTACATGTAGTACTAAATATGAAACCACTTACCTCCAATTCATTAATTCTCATTGTTTTATCCTTGAGTTCGTCCCGGATACTCTGAATTCTCTCCTGTTCATCTCTTATCCTTCTCTCTTCATCTGAAACAAATTGTTTAAATCCCCAGTAAGCATGCTTCATGTTTTAAAAAATTTTGGAAATTAATTATATCTACAGTATCAAGTAAATATTGTAACATACATCTCAGGTATTCGTTTTTAGCTTGAAACAAGCAGAATATTCACTTTAATAGAAGCCCTTTGAATAAGGATGCAATCAACTGACTGAATACAAAAATACAAGAGATACTATAGACTATAAGAGTACTATAGACATACCTCTTGCCCTGGCTTCTCTGATTTCCAGATTTTGGGATCTTTCCATGTATTTAGCCTGTTCTTCAACTTTGAATCTAAAACACAAATCAAGAATTTCACTGTGTGCTAGCTATTCCGGCATTTATTTTTTCAAAAAGCCCCTCACCACAAATACCATGTTTAATGAAGTAAAACAAAAAGAATGCTCTGAACTGTTTCTCACTTGGTCATTTCATTCTTCAGCTTCTGTTCGTACTCTCCCTCCATCCTTCTGACTTCCTGTTCTCTACGACGGAGGTCGGTCTCTTTGTCCTTCACTCTCTGTTCATTTAGTTTTCTTTCTCTATAATGTTGGTTAAAATTTAAATATGCCTACATGTTGTTCTTGCTTCTATATGTACCAGTATAGTTTGTTCCTTCCACTATACATCTTGGGTTTTTTTCTACTTTTTTTACAAGGGAAAGATATGTTTTAAGAAAATACATGTTTTAAAAAAATCAACTGTGTCTCTTTAAAATTGCCAAAGAGTAAAACTTCAATGCAAAGGATTATTCTTCAGTCATTAGTAATACATGTACATCTCAATAGGATTATTCTTCAGTCATAAGTAATACATGTACATCTCAATAGATGTGTAAATTATTGTTATCGCTTTAAGGTAAAAAAATTCAAACCTTTCATTGGCTTCTGACGCTCGTTTGATCTCTGCTTCTCTCTTGCGTAAAATCTCTATTTCCTCTAAAATTGACTGTCTTTGGGCATAAATTTCTTTTTCGTGAATCTATAAATAATTGTTGACATTGTTTTTAATGTTCAATGCGCAGTTCTACACAGAGAGTTCTTACAGACAAGTTAGAAGCCACTTTTACTTTTTACTTTACAGTAGACTGTGTTAATTAGACCTACATCTTGTTCTCTCTGCATTCTCTCTATTGAATTTCTTTCTTTATGTAACAGTGAATCAGACTTCTGTTGATATGTTCTCTCCAACTGAAAAAAGAATAAAGTATGTTCAAATAACCATAGAAAAGGGAATGTAAAAAAGTATCAATTTCCCATTCCCTCCCGCCTCATTATTCTCCCTGTATTTCCCGCCTCATCCTCTTACCTCCCGCTTCATTAATCTCCTCTTACCTCCCTCCTCATCAATTTCCCCTTACCTCTATCCTCATCAATCTCCCCTTAGCTCCTGCCTCAGCAATTTTCTTTCTTACTTTGCCTCATCAATCTCCCCTTACCTCTCTTGCCTCATCATTCCCCCTTTACCTTTCTCACCTCATCAGTCTTCCTTTACCTCTCTCACCTCATCAACCTCTTGAATCTTGCCTCATCAATCTCCCCTTACCTAACACCTCATTATTCTCCCCTTACCTTACGAATCATCAATCTCCCCATACCTCTCACCTCATCAATCTTCCTTTACCTCTCTCACCTCATCAACCTCCCCTTACCTCTCACCTCATCAATCTCCCCTTACCTCTCACCTCATCAACCTCCCCTTACCTTTTGCCTCATCAATCTCCCTTACCTCTCGCCTCAGCTGATCGAACTCCCTCCGACACTGCTCCTTTTCCTCCAGACGAATCCTTGCTGCCTCATTGTCCTTAATCCTGGCCACCTGACAATGAACACACTCACTTTACTCATTGTGGGTTTTTTAGCTTCTCTGTGGGGATCTAATTTTGTGGATGTTTCAGGTTTCAGATTAAGTAAGATAACTTCCCCTTTCATAATTTATTTTCATCGGGGATGTAAATTTGTGGGGAAGGGTAACCCATGAATAACATAAAAACTGAGCCACCAAGAATTCTAATGTTTCCACATTATTTAGTTTAATATAATGTCTAGGCTTCAATCTAGGCTTCAATTCATACTGGTAATTTTCTGTCCCAAGTTTTATTTGAAATGTAAAACTGAGCTCCTACAACTTCATAAAGTAGGGGCTATTGCTATGGTACTAGACTTGTAATGGATTTAAGTCAGTCTTACCTCCAGTTTTAAGTCCGTCCTGTATCTCTCTTCTAGCTGTCTCTGAAATGACATTAGTCTTTCTTCCATGGCTGTTGCTCCTATTCTAAAATTTTCATCCCGCTTTGAGGAGTAAAATTCTTCCATTTCTCCCAATTTCTCATCTAGCAGTGCAAGAATATGGATATATATGTACATGTAAAAATAATGCAAATGATTTTTTGACACATAATTTTATACATTTTCTAATTTTCACTGTATGCTTCAGCTTGTATTTTCGGTAAAATAATAATTTATGTAAATTATCATGCAATAAATTTAACTTGGCCCTTTTATTCTACTCCGTTACATGAAATACAGTTAAAGATGACTTTTGGAGAAAGGGTGACAAATATATGGGTACTTGATTACATGAACTTCTATGCATCAATTTACATGCATCTTTTAATTTTATGTATCAACAGGCATATTTTGAACAAGAGATGCTTTTGATGATCTCCACTTACCCAGTTCTGAGACAACTCCGATTTTGATAAGGTCGGTCTGAGTACCACTTTCCTGCACAGCGTCTGAGTGAAGAGAAGATAACTCACATAGCAGCTGCCACAGAAATCCTACAAAAGTTTACAGCTTTAACCACTCGCAGTCATCAAATAATTCCTCAGAAACAAATCTCTGATCATAAGGAATTAAATTTTTTTAAGAGGGTAAATCTTGTTCTAATAATTAACAAAATCAATACATTTGTGCGTCAATCTAACTAAGGTGGTGCCATCTAAATGACACAGATTAAAGTTTTTTATTAAATTGTGTATGTATATGATCAAGTGTCATTTTTCATTAAAATAACTTTTTTATTATGATAAATTCAATATAAACTTTAAAAATATTTGTCTAACAACTGACCTTTTTTATTGGAATCAGACTGGCCCTGTGCCTGAAATACACAAAGTAAGTGGGTAAATTCAATCGTTGAGTTAGGAGTTTTAATTTACCATTTCCTGACTCTAATTCCTTGCCACTTACCATTTTACGGTAAAGCCGGGACTGGGAACTGACTCCAAGAAGTTGAAGCAGGTCATGTGTGGTGAAAATCTACCATGTAAAAAAATTGGAGATTAAAAGTCCTTTTTATGGATATCAAAAAGTGCTTGGACAATCTATGGTATTAGCAACTGGTCATAGAGATATATTGTGTATGAAATAATTGTGTAAGTGAATAATTATTTGGTTTAGAATAGAATTCTTTTGGACATAAAAAAATGTATTGAAATTTCAGATATTTGTAAACCAACTATTCAATAGTCATACATATTTTATTTCATAAACCACTACTAGCACTGAAAGTGTATCCTCTGGCTGTATTCAGACTTACTTTGTCCCGCTGAGTTGAGCTCTCTGGCAGGAACACGCTGAGTGAGTAGTCATACTTGCAGTGTCGTAGATGGTCAGCCACCAGGCTGTTAGATGCTCTGTGTAATAGGGACCCCTCCTCCGCCTCTCTCGGCGTCCTCTCGGTAAGGTTTCCTTTGGTTGTTTGCTGTAGTTCTGTTACCAGTTTGTTTCTTAGCTGACTCTAAATAAACAAGAAATTATTATACTTAATATGCTCATTTTACATTTTGTATTTGCTGTACTGCCTTTAAATTTTGTTGAATTATAAATATTATCACCACAGTTAATGAGTAATCATACATTATATTACAGGTGCTAACCTTGATCTTAATGTTTTGGGTATTAAAATTTCATACAAACCACTTCTTCTGAATTACACCTACAATCTTCAATGATTAAAAATATTTTTGTTGGGTAACAGAAAAAAAATTAAAGTCTATAAGCACATGTGCGGCAACATGTATACAGAAACATTCCATTAGTTTCATATCCAATTTATAAGTAAAGCATTATTTACCTAATGTTATTGTTGCTGAATGCAAGCGTATTATCATGAATATGTCTGTATCTTAATTGAGGTGGGAATCTGCTAATTACATCTACAGCATGAGTAAAATGTGTTAAGACAATATTGAATCCACAACATTAATAAATTACGTGACATCAACACCTTGTTAGTTAAGGTCAACTTAAGGAGAATTCAAATTCTATTCAAAAATTTTGTTTTCACAATTGTAAGCATTATTACAGATGTTGAGGAAATTCTGGATATATCTAGGAGACAGGTGTAAACATGTTTCAGGTTAAAATACATTTGGTTTCTGGTAGTTTTCAAACACAAAACAGCTGATTATGTATGTATGGGGCGTTAACCTTTATCGAGTCAAACAGTCCGCGGTCCCTGAGATTGTGGTATAACCGATTTCTCAACTCCTCAGCCGACAGGTACTCTTGTCGCTCTCGCTCCATGTCTTCCAATGGTCAGGGAATGAAAATGGAACGAACTGCAGTATATATCTGGTAGAAATCTACTCCATTACATAAAATACCAGTCACACATGTGGCATGGGCACACCAACACGAACTGACTGTGGTTTGATACAAAAAGAAGGAATTTTTTGCTCTTGATTTTCACAACTTTTGAAATATTCCGCTTTGTTTACATCGGATATCCGGATGGTATATGATGAACGACTCCAAGGAGTTCCGATGGAAACAATCCCTTTACAGGGCTTTGATAAGTCATACTCTTATCAATTCGAGTGAATATCCAGAGAGGAACGTTTATTTTATGCAAATTTGAACCGCTTGGCAAAAACATGATAAATTTCGAACAAAACGATATTAGAATACACAAAAAATGAACATACAATATTATCTATCAATCATGTAAATTTTTGCATCAAATATGATTGCAACAAGAGAAGGGATTCTAACTATAGTCTATAAAATAACATGAAAGCGCATTCTATTCATCAACAACAGTATGAACAAACGAAGCTTTATACAAATCTAAACGACATTTTGGTATAGAGTATAATTCTGTGCATTTCTGGTAGTATAGTTGGATACATTATCACGCTTTTTTGGAGAAAATGTCCATTACATAACTGCATGGGTAAACTACTGAAAAACTCCAATATGAACAAGTATTTTGAAAATATTGTTTTCAGAGACAAGTGAAGTGAATATTGTTTACTTTTTACTAGTTTTCTCAATAAATTTAATAAAAAAAAAATTTAAAAAAACTCCGATTTATTTAAACACCCCTCCTTCAGGAGAAAACAGCGTAATGTCCATTTTATTTAGAAAGGGTTTGAGATTTATCATTCGAGGATCTATATACATGCAACTAAACACGTTTTGAAATATTAATGTTTTTGACAGTGAAATCCATTCTGATTACTTATTAGTAGTTTATGATTTAATTTTAACATCTCAAATACAAATTACCGATTTACCACAGGTTTTGCAAAAATTAGATCCCAGCGAAAAATACTTCAATGTCCGAGATTCCAGGAATTTTTCTCTGTCAATCCAGTATTTATAGGAAGAGTCCGCCGAGGAGTCGCTGTCGTCATCCTGTTGCCACATCCTGTTCTCTGTTTTACATCTCTAAAGTTTGGGACAATTTGTCGTTATTGGTGCTAATTAGAATTGATTTTTTCTCCTCCTTAATTAATAATTAAGGATTTTGACACCTGTTTCTGTGTTATTATGTACGTACCATTTGTACTACATGTTATTGCAGTACTACACCTGAGAGAGAGAGAGAGAGAGAGAGAGAGAGAGAGAGAGAGAGAGAGAGAGAGAGAGAGAGAGAGAGAGAGAGCACATCAGTTGAAACCTCACTTGAAACCTTAGGCCGCCAAAACTTAATTCTACGTTTAACGTAACTTCAAAATATCAAACCTACAAAAGACAGCGAAAATATAAAAACAAACAACACATTTAAACAAATGATTTTATTCATTTACATTAAATCAAAATACAGTAAGTGTATTCAAGTTGCAATTAGGCTACCTCTTTAATAATGATCTTTTCTATATAGAACCGTTTTAACAAGACCTTGGACATTCGGTTGGACGTAGCTATCTATTTCTTGTGTCAAAACAAATTAAAATGACGCGGTTTCAAGCGAAATATACACCGATTGCGTAGTCTCAGCCCAAAAGTCAGACAAATCGTGTTGATTTCAAAGAGCCATGGCTTAGTGGCCAGGAATGAAATAGACAGGCCTACGTCAAATTGCTGTTTGACACAACTACCAAAAAGTCCAAGCTCTTGTTAAAATAGTTCTAATTGCAGTAAAATCAAACTGGAGAAGATCAATTAAAAATAGGACTTTGATTATTTTTTCTTTCTAAAACACAATTTCTTATAAACGTACGTACGCACGGATTACGTTAAACTTAGAATTAACTTTAGACAGCCTTAACATACAAAAGGGAAATTCTGTGGATGACGCGGGCCAAATTCACAAAAATGATTATCTATATCTACGCAGTAAGTGAATAAATGTATAAACCATATATAGTGTCAATTAAATTTTACATAGATACCAATTAGTCAACACGATAATATATTGTCACAAGTGTAAAGCTTTGCACTGAAAACAAACATATTGGCAATTGCAATTTTATTTGAAATAAATATATATGTACAGTTTGAAGATTTGAAATTTAACTAATGTTTAAAACTAAAAAATTTAATTAACCTGGAATGCTATAGTGAAAACTATATTTTATTGCTAATAGGCCATAAAATCACAAAAATGTGTGAAACTAAAAAAAAAAAATCGGGAGAGGGCTACCTTATTGCAGCTATAGTTTCTGTAATAAATTTTGTTTCACAGTTTGTGAAAATACGCCGCTTAAATATTTAATCATAGTTAGTTATCAGTGGTTTCCACATATATTTGATACCTATAAATCTACTATTAATGTTTATAACAGACATACCTGTATAAATTCAAAACGAACATCTAATTACAACCGTCAAATTTCACTTCCAGTGAAAATGCAGTTAGAACCATTTTAACAAGACCTTGGACTTTCAGTAGGGTATAGCCATCTATTCTTTTAGAGAGAGAGAGAGAGAGAGAGAGAGAGAGAGAGAGAGAGAGAGAGAGAGAGAGAGAGAGAGAGAGCATTTTATATGAAACTGCATGACAGACAGATTTACCGAGGAACCAAAAATTCCAAAAATGTACAATTCTTATCATTTACAATACGTAAATAATATATTTGCTATTGTTTTCTAAATAGATCGGATAATTAGATCGAGGAACGAAAAGTAGTGAAAATTGTGTTTAAAAGCCGTCCTGCTAACGTTCTCTCGATATGCGTCATTTAGCCAAATCTTCTTTTGTAACGGTGCATCATGGGTATGTTGGCAAGGAAAATATTCATGGCGGACAGAGCGAACAAGGTATAAGGCGCAAAGCATGTCGTCCAATAACACGGAATAGTTATTGCATTGTTAAATAACCACATGTTTGTGACTGTGAATACAATTCCATTAATTTGAGATGTGAACATTTTGGATTTTCCTAGTTTTTTAGAATTTGGATCGTTTAAAAACAATTAATTTCTTTTGTATATTGTGTCAGTTGTTTACATGTTCGAACACTTGTTAAATAGACATGTCTCTCAATGGATTTAAATATGTTTAAAGTTAGAGCTCCAAATTAAGAGGTAAGTATTTTTTTCTCGTATTTTTATCAAGCTTTTGAGTATGAATTTACAAATATTTAGTCATGTTAACTTAAGCTGTTATAAGGATTTTTTTTTAATTTTAGATGGTTTATGAATTGATAGGCCTACATTTTTTGTTAGATTTGGTGGGGTTTTATTTTGGTAAATTAAACCGTTGTAAAGGATGTAAATCATATCAAAATTATAAGAAATTGATCATTTAAAAGTTTTCTGTTAAGTTATAACAAAACACTATCAAATTCAGATACATTCCTTAATTTTTTGTGTTGAAAAAAAAAATATAGCCACACCCCCCCCCCCCCCCCAATCAGTTTTATTTTTTCTGTGAATGTAAACAGAGACATAAATAACATCATGTTTTTTTATGTCTCTGATGTAAATTAGGATTGAAGTTTATTTGTAACATGAAAATGATCAAAGTGAAGACAGTTAAACCTGACATAGATCTACTCTAAGTAGTAAGACTTTAGTGTAATATATATTATCTTTATTTTTCCTCGCATAAGTTGTCAACAGTTTCATTCAAAATAATGTTAATGCTTAGAACAAATCGCTGAGAGGTGAGAGACAAACTAGTAAATTTATGGAAACTGTTCAAATCACAAAGACAGAGATACACTGAACGTTCCTTTATAATGACTTTTCAAACACAATATAAATTTGCGAGTCAATATCTAAGCAACTCTGTGGTGTGGGTGCAAAATAGCCATAACACTAGTCAATTATTAATTTCTAATCAATTTGCATGCTGGGCTCCTGACTTCTCTCACATGATTTCAGTATTTATTATGCAAGTTACTGATGAGCCAGAAACACTAAACTTGACCATAAATAATTTCAAACTTTTATTGTGGCAGTGAATTAAATTACATAAAATTTCTGCATGCATAATTTAAAAAAATCATTATATTACACACTTTATTTAAAAAACAAACAAGAAATGCAGTTTAACTATTCAATCTTCACCAAAAAAATACTGCACTATTAGATTACCGCTTGAATGTCACCTATTTTTTTTTTTTACTTCTGAGCTTTAAATCATTTTTGAGGATTTATTGATCCTGTAAGTATATAATGTAGAAGTTCAGAGTCGACCAGCACAAGCTTTAAATGAAATACAATAGGGTTTTACTTGTAAGGACATGTGTGCTTCATTTATGGCAATACTGCTGCTAGCATTATCATATTTTCCACTTATCAATGGTATCTTCAAAGTCTTTGTGTGAGAAAAGTTTTATCAGTTTTCTGATAAGATTCAGGGTCTGGGCAATAATGTAGACATTCAGAAAGAGAAATGTGTAGTAATCCAGGACAGAGAATTTAACCAGTAAAAATAGCAATCAGTTTACATTTTAAACTTCTGTGTCAATCCACAAAATCTCGAGACAAAAGGGGATTAAAACACACTCTGGCATTGCTCAGAAAGCAATTCAGTTTACATTGTTGACAATTACCGGTACCATATTGGCATATGGTCATGTTCATTGTGCACAGATTAATTTACAAAAATTAACAAACATGATCGAGGTAAACAAAACCCAAAATAATTGTAGAACATATTCACAATTTACAAGTAGTCATTGTTTTAAACAATGTCAAAACTAGATTTTGTTTATACTTATATACAGTGCAATACAACTCAGTAATTTTATTAGGCATGAACTATATTTCACAATAGCATGTGTACAAAGATAATGATTAAATATGATATCCCCCAAATGTTTTGTATCTCAATTTGATTATAGTGGATTTGAAGAATAGATAAAATAACAATTTTATGAAGAACTGCTTCAGGTACATTAAATCTGTTGATAGACTGTTACTTGTATAGAGTATGTTGATTGAAAATGTTTTTATTTTGACAGAATGGCCTTTTGACATGTGCTTCTGCTCAAGTCAAGACACTGTGATATGTGATGAACAAGTACGAAATACTGGGTGTTGTGGGAGAAGGTCAGTTTGATTAAAAGCCTCAATATTACCAAATTACAGATATAGTGAAGTTTTATGGGGTCCCTAAATTTTCTTGTTAAGTAATATGTTAATGGAACTCTGATATATATATATAACAAGTTTACAGATTTTTTTTTTATCATAGTTCAATGTAGTTAACATGTGTCCAAAAAATAAAAGCGAAATTTTATAAAATTTGTGAGATGGGCTTTTTGCGATTTTTTCGCAAATATTAATTCCTCGCGTTTAAAAAGGAATCAACAGTAACAAAATTTACTTCTCATATAAAACATTGTTTAAAAGTCAAAAAGTATTGCTAGCAATTTGATATGAAACAGTTGAATCATGAAATTTGAACTCACTTAAATAATGGAATCATCAGTTTAGTGAAATAAATTCAGTGGTCCACATGACTTCACTTTAAGTTTTACCTGTACATGTACAATGTATATCCTATTAATATAGAAGATTGTCAATGAGTATAATTTTGAATTCTCAATGTATGATTCAGAGTGACAACAGAGATGTATAGTATAATGTTAATTACTCAGTACATAGTTGTTTTGAATATTTCCCTTTCATTTAACCATATTTACAGTCAATATTAGTTAGATAATTGTTTGATGTTGAACTCGTATTGATTTTAATCCTTACTTATTTTAGGGGCCTATGGGGTGGTGTTAAAATGCAGACACAAGGTATGTTATTTAAGTAGTATTTACTATTCCTGGTCACTAATCGCAACATCTGGCAACCCGGACAGGTGTGTTGGAACTTTGTGGTCCAGATAATTGTGCTACAGATGTGTGCATAGTTTGCCTCACAACACTAGACCCTTATAGTTACAACAGAATGGGTTATTGGAAAGATATATAGCAGAATATTTCTATCTTTATTACTTCATAAGCTGTAATTGGTGCGTTCTTAGGCCATAAACTGACTTATATTTTACCTGCACAAAGAAAAGCAAGTGAAACCTGAAATACCTCACTGCATGAATGTTCAGCATAGAGTGCTACACTTGTTTGCTTTCTTGAAATTGAACATTACCGACAACCCTAACCAAACAGTCCCCTGATAGCGAGTAAATAAAGTAATTCACTTTGTCTATCAGGATAGGATATTCACAGTTCGAAGTAATGCCCACCACACGGTTGTCTAGCCCAGCAAAGATCCCCACACATCAAGGGAAGATCAAGTGTTGTATAATTTGATCAAGTGACGATAGATTACACTTCCGTTGATTTATTTAACCCATGTTACCCAATATAAATATTTGTTGTTGGAGGATCACCAACAGTATTATGTGTTACAGTAACATTCACTGGTCCGTAACAAAGTCCACTGAAAGTAACCGCTACAACAAGCTTAGGGTGGGTAGGGGCTAATTCCTTCAATTCAATACACACACCAAGATCAATGCAATATGTAACACATGGTTATATATATATCAAACAATATGAGTGATAAACGTGTCAAAATTATCAATGAAAAATACTCCAGGATTTAACTTTATGAATTTTCTGTAAAATCAATGTTTAAATTAGATTATCTGGTTGAAAAAGTTAAGTTTCTAGATTGTAATATTTATTGATATTTGATATAGGGTTAATCTAATGAGTAAACAGTCTTGAGTGAATGAGAATCCTACAGTGGTCATCTTACTGACATACCGACACTGATACTCTGGAGTGTACAGTCTTTTTGACATATATACATTTTACAAATGGTTCTGTCACTAGGCAAATGTTACCCTAATAAGTGAATATTAAAACCAATGATATTTACTCAAATAATAATGGAAAAAAGAAGGTAAATATTGTAATTGATTTTCTCTACCTGTGTGACACCAAATGGGCAGGAAAGAAAATTAAAAGTTGCACTAAAGGCAAAGCCAAGTTTTACGTAAATGATATTTACTCATACAAATTAGCTGTTGAGTGATTTAATTTAAAAAGAAACCCCCTAGCAAGATTTTGCCTGCTGAAGCCTCCCTCTTTAGAATGTTACCATTATTATCATTGGCTTGAGTTATACTGCAATAACGCTACACAGAAACATTTTTACTTTAAATCCCTGTGGCCATTATTGGTTGTTTTATAAGTTTCTGGGCTCTAAATGCTATTGGTATCTTTTGGATACATGATTGAAATCGATTACATCCATAGAGTTGGTGATACCCTTTTATTTGCGTCTTGAACCGTAATCCCCCTCGGGAGATTAGGCTACCCTCTAGGCATGCGGACACCACAAATTCCGAGGATGATAACATTTGTTTGCAGAACTCTTATAAACGAAGACCCAGGACGGCTTTGTATTTTCATATTTGTATAAATTCACACTGATTAGATTCAAATTTTATCTGTGGCAGTTGAATGTTTTTTTTGATGTTGATAAATGTTCACCATTTAAAATTCCAGTGTATGCACTTTGAGCACTGGTACTTAGAGCCATGTATATATATGCATAACATTAGGGTTAAAAAAACAACAACCAGCATTTCATCTGTTAAAATATTTGTCTGTTGTGCAAACCAAATATGGAAAATTCATATTGCATGCATATACATATATATAAGTATAGAAAAATCATTACGTTATACACAGAGTTTGAATGAATGAGCAGAATAGCTGTGTATTATTCCGCTCACTTCCTTCACAGAATGACTGTTATTGTAACGTTATGTACCCTGGTAAGAAGAGAGAACACGGCCAGTGAATTATACTGAATCCTTACCCCTTGTTGAGCTTTAATCGTTCTGATTAAACAGAGCAGGTGAACAGTGAGGCAATTGAGAGAAACCTTTTACTTGTGTCAACAAGTTGCTTAACCGTTTGTAACCGACCACAGAATTCAAAGTTAGCCCAGGGTGGACACAGTTAAGTTTACTATATTACATGAGGCAGGTTTTGAAGTGAAAATTACAGTACTTCTGAGTTCCAAACAAAAGACAACAAATATACAATAAACATGTATGCATGAAGCTTTTATTTTTTAGAGCAAATTGGTAAAAATCAAACTTTTGAAAACATATTGCCCTGAAACTGAAATAAAAATTCATTTTCTATTCTACACAAATTAATTCTCTTTTGTTCAGAAAGTTTATTAAGTTTCAAAGGTTTGAGCCTATGGTAATGAAATAGCTGAACGTCTATGATTAATTATAGAATAGTACAGCTTGATCTGTGCATTATCACTCTGTTTTTTGATTTATTATATAAATAATTCTTATTTCAAAACCTTGAAAAATGAACTTTCACTGTAGACAAGAATTTATTTTAAGTGTGTTCATTGTAATTGTTCATTTCACGCATTATTTCCCAACTATCTCAAAAATATTTGTGTTAGATCTGTTCTGTATATTTCTGTTTTGGTCATTTTTAGGAGTCTGGGGATATGGTAGCTGTGAAGAAGTTCAAAGATAGTGAAGGTAGGTTTTATACAACTTAGTCACTGTAAGCAATTACGTGCACCAACTCTTTTTGCCTGAACTACATAAAAACACACACTTAAGTGTAAGGTTTATCAAATAGTGCCAATCTTATATCTGTGAATAAACTTTCAATTTATTTTAGTTACAACAGTCTAAGTGAGACTTTCCCATTAAATTTTCCACCTGACTGGCACCACCCTATAGAAGTTTGGGGTCCTGTCCGCTTTTTTTTCAGTCTAAAGCTCTGTTGCAATGAAGTCCTCCTAAATTTTGTGCCCCTAAATACTTTCTTTTATTACACGGAATAAAAATAAGGATATATCATTAAATGGAACAAGGCCTGACTATTTGCATACAGACCTGTCGCTGCAAGGCAACGATACGATACTGTCTGTGTAAATGTGATACACCTAATGACAGTTTTTACAGTGTTTTCCATTCAGTTTACTCCATTTACTATTCACAACTATTTTCACTTTAGGCAATATCAATTCATAAAAAGAGATTGGTTGTCAGTGTTTTGGAAAAACAGTATTGGTTTTAAGCCTGCTTTTGCATATTTCTCATTGATTTCTAGTATTGTGCTATAAGAGACATTAAAAATACAATAGTTTTGAAAAGAGTTTAAATCAATATTTTGATAAGAACATGGAAAAGATCAGATGTAAACTTTGGTGTTGAATTGTAACTAGAGAGAAGACATAGAAATACCATCAAAGCAACAAATGAAAATGTTATATGCAAATGTAATATGACCATTGATTCGCATATTTCCAAGTGCAGCTGCTGAAATCTATCAGGCATAAAGAATTTTGGGAAATATTTTAATATTTAAATACAGTTATATACAGGTATATATTTTTTTACCGCTAACGTACTTTATAAGTTGGAAAGATGAAGTAAGTTTTAATTCATCTCATGAGTACAAATGTTACGTATTTAAATCAGCTTGAGGTGACTCCCACAGAAGTTATAATCTATTGTTTTGAAATTAAATAGCGAGTCTATTGAACAAAGAGTCTGTAGAACTAAAGTGTAGGAGTAATGAATACTAGTGCTGGTCTATGGGCACCAGTGTTTCAGTGCTCCTTGGTGACCACACAGATTCTGTACTAAAGCAGTGAATAATTGATCGGGGTGAGAGGGTTCCACATATCCCCGCTCAGAGCGCATATCAATCTACATACACAGAGAATGACTGTGCACATTGAGTTATATAGATACACATGTACATACATATCCATAGTTACTAAATGTATATGTCTTCGTAAGAACTTACTGATTGGAATTTTCCCTAAAAGGATAGAAATTAAGTGGGTGCTGAATGGTCACGGCCATCACACTGTATTAATTTTTTTTAAAAGAAAAACCCTGTTAAAATATATAGCAAAATATTCAAATTTAAAGGCTACAATGTATGGATTTTTCTTTATTAAATGAAAGTTTAAATTTAGCTCAAGACATCACATCTAAAAGTTTAAGGAAGATCTGACGGTTAATTTGTTGACTGCCCAACCTCATTAAGTTCTGGAAATACAACATGTAGTATTTTAACTTGAGTAAAAAATAAGCAGAATACAGTCAAACTTTGTTTTCTCAAACTAGATGGGACTGTTTAAAACCTTCAAGATATCTGAGTATTCGAGATATTGAAGGTAAAATAATTAAAATATAAGAGGGTGGGACTTACAGATCACTTGGACATACCCATTGTATGTGAGATATCAGTATTCAAGATAACGAAGTTTTACTGTATTTAAGTAAATAGTTGAAGACAAAATCCTTCCAGCCTCTACATATATATGATGCATTTATTATAATTAGACATTGGTATTATTACAAGAGAAGTGCTCGGAAAACTGATTTGAATTTTGAGTATCAGCTGCAAACCACAAGATGACCTTTGCCTGGTTTTATGTATATTTTCTGCCAAAAGAATTAAATGTAAACAGTTGGTTTTAAATGGGTTGGAATTTCATTCAAAATCTTAAAGTTACTTTTTTGTTTGATTAGGTCTTATCACATGTAAGTGTTGAATGCTAAATGTCAAATTGAAGGGGTCTAAGACTTGATTTCTTGGCTCTTTTAATCGACAGTTGATGTTAGATTTAATTACAGTAGGATGTATTATGCTTTGTTTATCATGCAAAGGCAGTAGCTACTAACTAAGTCAGAATAATTGCTAAAACATATCCGACCTCCTCTGACTGCAGTATTTGGTATATTGAAATTGGTGGTCCACATCCATGTTGGCATACTCTGCAAAAAACCAATATCAATGAAACCGTCCAAACCCCAAAATCCTGCTTTATTAAATTCTCGTCCAGTGAATTAGTCTTATCACCAAGAACAGACTGAATATTTGAAACCCTATTCATTTGGAATCAATAGCAGAGAGATTGAAGACTCGTATTAACTTTACTGAAGTCTGACTAGGTAGACGACGGACCTTGATTTTGCTCCATGTCTGAGGCTGTGTTTTGCCAAAGTAGAGTAAAGGATTTGAATGCCCTGTTGAATTAAACTGTGTATTTTAAATCTTTTAAGATCTGGTGAAAATAGTGTTTGTATATTGATTTGGTCCCTGGCAGTGATTTATCATTCAGAGAATTGAAATTTTATATTGTAAGTGGTCTTAGATTTCTTACTGTTGTCATGCATGTTAAATTTCTAGAACAAACATGATAGCTCTATATGAGTATGGTATGTGAAAAATAGAACTTGTTGTAGATGTAGTCTGGGTGGACCTGCTCATGGCACTGGGACATATTTTCTAACGCTGGCCATGTGTGATAGTTTTAATAGTGATATAAGTTTGACCAGTACAACAGTTATACATTGTTTCTCAGTGTAATGGTCATTTGTTTATTAACATATATTTACATCCACTGCATGAGTATTTAATTGTATGAAATAATGAAAAAATCTTTGCTTTTTTCATTAAAGCGATAAACAATGTTTTTCAGTCAAAATGGCATTTTGAACTGCATGCAGTTGCTCTTCTGGCATAAAAATAAAATATTGCTCATATATATTAGCTTTATTTGGAATGCCAGATGGAATAAGTAATACACATTGCCCTATATTTTAATTAAAATGTTAAAATATGGTTTCTCAAATCAGCATTTTGCAGAAATTGGTAAAATAAGACCAAAGGGATTACTTTGGAATCTGAAAGAAAATATGGGCCAATGGTCATGGATAATGTCCATATGTATTTTAGGGTTTATTCAATGGGATATATGTTTATAGTGGATTTGCTTCTGTGTACATACTATTGAAACAAATAAAACTCTGTTTCGATACTTTGTAGAGGATGTTAATACATGGGTAAGGGGTTACACCCACAGAATCCTCAGTGATTGGGAAGCAACCCCTGCTCCCTCATACCCCCCCCCCCCCCCCCCCCCATATGTTGATTCCACATGAGTATCCTCCAACTCCTATATCTACCAGCAAACAAACTATACATGCTCCTAATACACTGATCTCTAGCTAACTCCCATGATATTCAGTATTGGTTGAAATGCGCATGAATTTCCATGAACTACTTTGCTGCACGATAAAGAAACGGGGATTGAATATATAATGCTTGTTGCAAAATTCAAGGCAGCAACTGTTGAACTTTTTAACTTCTACTAGACAGACTTATTTTTTGTTTATAGCCGCTTACAAAATTTGGTCGCTCTCTAATGCTTTGCCGACATTAAAAGCATGAGAGAGAGAGAGAGAGAGAGAGAGAGAGAGAGAGAGAGAGAGAGAGAGAGAGAGAGAGATTTTCAGTCTTTACTACACAATATGCATAAAGACACACCAAAAGAGCCCGGCTTTCAGTACTTCAGTACTTTGATTCAACAAGTTAACATGAATTTGAATTAGCATGTTTCTAAATGCATGTGCCTATTTTTATGCATATATAAATAGCAATTAGTGGTGTACTTGATTAAAAGGAAGCAGTTTTCTGCCAAAAAATGCTAAAGAAGAATACACAGCCAAATGTACTAGTACATTAACAGTATTCAC
Source organism: Magallana angulata (assembly GCF_025612915.1). NCBI lineage: Eukaryota > Metazoa > Mollusca > Bivalvia > Ostreida > Ostreidae > Magallana > Magallana angulata. The sequence continues at coordinate 3,067,118 of NC_069117.1, forward strand.
CAGAGCCCTTTTCATCTGATTGGAGCTATGTGTAATGTACAATAAAACACAGTTATAACGAAGTGCCAGGGATGTGTGATTTTGCTTCGTTATATTCGAAATTCGTTATATTCGTCAAGTTTACAACGTATTATATAGTCACGGGGAATGAAAATCACTTTGCTGTAAGCGTCGATTCATTATAAGCGTGTTGGCTATAACCTTGTTTTACTGTATCTGGTACACAAGTACATTGTGCGACGGTTCTAGATACACACAACAAGCTTCTTAATTATCTGATTCTTTGAAAACATATTTTACAGTCAACATGAAAGAGCCAATGGGGTTACACTGGTAATGTATAGAGGTAACAGGGTTACACTTACATTTAAATAACTTGATGCTGGTATTTTGGAGAGGTGTTTTAGAGTAATTACGGTATTATTATTTAACAAAGGTTGAATTGACCAGTTATAAAAAGCAGGGATTGAGATTAAATAATGGTTTGGTCTTTAAATTTAAAACCTGGGGTATATAGTTTTTAGGGTTGAAGTGGATTCTTGAATTTCTGTAAGATTAAAATATATCAAATAGACTTTCTAGACAAGGGACAGGGTGCTGTGATCTTTCAAGCATTCTGCTTGTCGCCATGCAAATCTAAACACAGGGAAGTTGATTGAAAGAATTAAAGGACCTTTTAATGGATTTGAATTGTTTCTTAGCATGTCCATAATATCCACTTCGATTTGAATAGAATGATTATTGAGCCTTAAAAAAAGCTTCATCAATAGTTGGTGAAAATTGAATGGAGAAAACGAGTTAATTGATTTGTTGGTAGGAAATCCAGATTAATTTTTAGTTTGCCTCCTAAACACACAGACTTATTGATTGTAACCAAAATTGAAGGAAAAAAACCCCCCACCAATGCAACCTTTTATAGAAGAAAAAATCTCGTAAAATATCTTCTTTTCGATTTTAATGATACTGGAGTTTTTTTTTAATCTCTCAAAGATCATCACTGGGGTATGTTATGTTATTAATTTAATGATTGTGAATTTGGGAAAGACAGTTGATAGAGATCAAAGATTAAATTTGCATTCATTAGGAGACTTTGACATTGTTAGGGTGCAAATCACAGTTTTATATGTAACGTTATAAGGACGTTTTCAGATGAGGGGCAAGCAAAACTGACCCCTATAAAAATAAATTGTTAAAATATGTTACATATATATTTATACATCAATAGAAAGATAAAATCGTGAATTTTGTAAATATTTAAAAATAATGCACATGTAACTTAATGCTAGAATTTATTTGGCACTCAAAACATGCGGAAAATGGACAAAAGGATGCCTCTAAATGCAGTACACCCATGCATTTTAGGCTCCCCCTAACAGCAGAATGCAACCAAACCAGCCAGTTTTATTTCTGTACATTTTCAAGAACAAGTCCTTAGGCATCATTTCATAGTATTTTCAGGGTACATTCGCCAGCTTTTTAAAGAGCTATGTTACCCGCTAAAAAATTCATGAAATTCTGCATGTGTAAAATCGGGATGTTTTTGGAGTTACCGCCCTTTATTTTAGAGTCTCACAAAATTAATTTTTAAAATTTTTCTACATACTTTTTTCATGTTTTCGAAAGATAATTCACTATATTATGCAACTGAGAGTTTAAAAATTTGATTTTCATGTATACCGCATAAAAATAGCAGGAAAATCCCTACCCATCATGCTTTTCCCCAAAGAAAAACCCCCTGGATTTTATACGAAACTGTGTTTAGCTACCTTAGGAACAAAGTGTCTCATATGCATGTCTTGTTTTCCCAAGTTAAAACACTTTAATTACAAACGTACTGAATACAGAGTTATTTTCGCCTCTTGTTATTTTCGTCCTTCTACACTTGCAAAACGGTTTTGACCCGTCTTAAATTCACCCAGACTAGCATGTGTACTGAAGAAATAGCTTGGAAATTGGAATTTGCCCAGTCTTAAATTCCTCCGCTGACAATGAGGGCAAAAGGAGCTAAAATAAAACGTGGGCGAATATTTTCCTGTATACAGTATATATGGTGCAGAAAGTCAATCACCCATTTCATTTTAAATACATGTATGTACATAGAAATTGAAACATCTATTTAACTCCTAGATCTGTTAATAATAAGAATACTGAAGTATGTTTAGTTACAGTGTAAGTTCTGATTTGTATTGTCCGCAGACATTGCTATTGCTTCCCAGTATGTTCCAATTCCCTTTGATGGTGCTCCAAGAACTCTCTCGGATTAATTCCTTGCATGATCCGTACAATTATTTTGGTCGGATCTTGGTTTCCAATGAGTGTTGATTCCTTGGTATCCATAGAATCTTAGACAGAAGAGCACTGAATCATCATTAAATGCTTTTCTCAAGCAGATTAATGCATGTTCACTGCACAGTTTGACAGAGTCTCAACCAAACACAGAAATAAAGTCTGAATATTTTATTCATCCCAAAAGTCTAGACACCTGCTATGTATATGGTTACTATGAGTGATTAAATATTGAATTATCACAAACATGGGTTTATTTTATCATATGAATAACAATTTAGTGATCCCCTGGAAGGAAATAAGATGCACAGTTGATAGACACATGTACTGCAGTTTTGCACTGTTATAATGTAATAGAATATGAATACAAAATTACTTTTTACATTTATTGAGTCCATTTTTACTATACCTCTAATACTAAACCCAAATTAAGGACAGGCACTCTGGGGTGATTGGTTATAATTTTACTGAATATGATATATTCTTTCACTTCTAGTAATTACTTAAATTCAGATATATACTGTCTATCTATAAGTTTTGAGCAATTATACGTAATGTTCACAAATATGAAATTGGTACCATTAGTGCCGAATTCAGAAGCTATCTTTGATTGGGTCAAGGTCACATGAAAGTCAAGATCATGGCAAGATATGCCTATGAAATTGTATATATAAGTTTACTAAAATCTTTTCTGATAATAATTTCAAAACAAGTAGATTTTGTATAAAATCCAATTGTGTATCAATTCAATGAATGTTTGGGTTGCGTGGCCCCTCCTGTTGTGTTGGCAGAATGTGATATCACATTGCAAGTCTTTGTTACACAAGTACAAGTAATTTCACATTATGTTGTTTTTATGATCTACAAGTCATGGAATAATGCCAAACAGTTTTAATTCTTTCTTGTTCCATATTGGATTCATATAAAAGTCACTGCCATTGTATCAAGAGCCCGCTGTAATGAGTTGCTCTCTCTCTCTGGTAAGGCCCTGCTCGCATTGTCTGATGTTACAGCTGAATGAGTTCTGTTGTTTCCTGCATCAATAAATCATAACCACGACCAGATTAATAGCCCAGTGTGTGGATCATTATCTCAATCTCAGATTGATCACTTCTTGTCGCTTCTCAAAAATTTATATTGGTTTTATCAATGTTCATCTGTAGAGCATGTTTCCTTTGATGGACATGTCTTCATTTTGTGTTATAATGATGTTTGAATTTGTTGATTATTTTGTCTGCTTTAGTAGGATGGGATGGAATATTCTCATCAGAGAAATCATATGCAAGTTAAAATACAAGAAGCTCACCTTAATTATAACTGTAGAAAAAATATTGTAATATATTAACCAAGCAATGTTTTTGGTATATTAGGATAAAACTTTCTCAAATGAAATTTAAATTTTAATATAAAATTAATGCACACCATTTTGGCAATCTTTAACAGAAATCCCTTCTAGCAGAATATATTTCCCAGATTTATCTCCCTTGTCATAGTGACAAAGTACCTGAATATCAGAAAGTATACATTATCAGGAACCAGTGATTTGTGTAATACTTACCAAAAATGACCATTAGTTCATGTATAGAGTACCAAACAAATATCTTATCTCCTTTATTTTTCTTCATAAAGTCTATAAATTTCTGCTTATTGTAGAAAATGATGATGTCAAAAGGACAACGCTTCGGGAACTCAAGATGCTGCGGACCCTTAAGCAGGAAAACATTGTGGAACTACGAGAGGCATTCCGGCGGAAGGGGAAGCTGTATTTAGTGTTTGAATATGTAGAGAGGGTGAGTGTTTTCTGACATTTTATAGAAACAGAGAACATTACCAAAATATGTTCAAAGTGGGTGTTTGAGAGGAGATAAATAATACTTCTACAAAATAACTACATGATAATTGAAATCATTTATAAAAAAAATTCAGACATGAAAAAGATATAAATCATCAGAATAGTTAACAGTTTATAATTTTCTAATTTGATTGTAGAACATGCTGGAATTGTTGGAGGAGATGCCTAATGGAGTTCCCACAGAAAAAGTAAAGAGTTATACCTACCAACTGTGTAAAGCAATACAATGGTGCCATTGTCAGGACATCATACATAGGGGTAAGGAGAGAGAGAGAGAGAGAGAGACAGACAGAGAAAGAGAGACAGACATAGAAAAAAGAAATGGGAGAAAGAGAGAGATGAAATTGATCACATAAATTGGGAAAGAGTTCAATTTTTTTTAAAATAATTTACCAGAAGTCCTTTGCATTAAAATACATACCGGGTATATATACCCTCTTAGTTTGTTTTGGTAGCAGCTATCAAGCTATTGTCTTTTAAAGGGTTTGCTAAGTGTTTGCAAATAGAGTTTTATATATATCTACTTCTGCTTGTCCTTGATTGAATTGCAGTGTTTGTTTAACGGTATTTCTGAAAGAGGAAGAACAACGTGCATTTAATGAATACTAATGGATTCCATGAAAATAAGTCTACACAGAATCTCAGTATTTAGAAGATTTAAAGAGCATTAGATGATATTAATGGCTATATGTTGGTATATTATGCACAACATATCTATTTGCTTAGTTTATCAATAAATAATAGCTTTTAATATCATCGTAAATTAAGATAAAGTGCAAGTCATTATTTTGCAATTTAGATGTAAAACTTTTGCATTAGAAGTCAGTGAAACTGAAAAATAAGATTGGGCACGACTTTACACTACAGTGAATTTTGATGCATTGCATACTTCCATTTTTTTTTCTGCTCATAGAAGTTGATCTTTTAGTTCAATGAATTAAAAAAACATGAATATGTTTCATTGATAACACACCCTTAATCCCATTTCAAAAATTGCTAGTTGCTGTATTTGCTTATGACTGGAAATGATTGCCCAATAAATATTTGCCTTTCTCATAAATCGTTTTTTTAACTTGGTATTTTAACATACTGATGATGTTAATTTGTGGTCACGTCAGTGCATAAATTGAATTTGTAAAACCTCAGCTATCAACCCAACACAGCTAAGATGAAACATTAATCGAGTTCAAAGGTATGTTTTGTGCACTTGAAAGTTTCAATACGCAGATTATTTACTTTGTAAAATGAGCGTTTCTTTTTTTACTTTATTGCCAGAAACATGGTTCTTTATCTGATTTAATTTCCTGTTCAGTATGGATATGACAAATGCTCTAATGCCTTCATTTCCTGTTGGGAGTTATTGACAGTATTGGTGTATTGGGAAGCATTGAATATCACTGGGAGGGGGTGCATAGATACAACGGCAACAAAACAGATGATATGGCGTCTACAGTCAAATAGGGAGCAACTGCCTGCATTAAACTACTTAATTACCCATTCATTAAAGCCCCCTTGGTTAGATTTTAAAGCTTTATACACCCAGCACAAAAGCAGAAAATAGTCTTGCATTTGAGAAAACTTGGTTCGAATTTTTGATTTTGTATTCCATTGGAGGCATAAAGGTAAAAACTGAAGCATGCTGTTATCCGGCAAAAAATTAATTATTCATGGCACCAAAGAAAGTGTGGCTTGTTTGGAGCTGGCCATGGTACAGCCCAGAATTCAGTGGGGGACTCGCCTTTGATGGCTTATTGATCAGAGAGAGGTTCACTCACAGTGATAAGAAGAGACACGGAATGCCATCCAAAGATTTAAAAATCTTTTTTGTGGCAGTCTGCATATCTAATAAGAGACACATTTATTTACGATCTTGTGGTAATTGAACTTATGATGTAGTCCGTAATACCAAGACTTTATTCAGATGTCTTGGGAGACATTCATGGCAATAAAATACATGTATCAAGTTAATTTGGAATGTCAAGTTATGGAATTTTGTTTCATGTAACTGTTTACAAGTGATTTCACTATAAAAACATGGTACATTAATACTGACGGATTTAATTACTTTGCTATATATATTTACTTTCATTAAATTGATTTTCCCTCAATTATTTATTAGTTTTAAATTCTATCTTATATAAACTTCTGGGCAGTTCAGTGAACTGAAAAGTGTCGGCTTCATTTTAATCATGTCATACTTTACCCCCACAGATATAAAGCCAGAAAATTTACTCATCAGCAAAAATGATACTCTGAAGTTGTGTGACTTTGGTAAGCATTGTCTACAATTCTCAATCACATACCAGATTAAATATTCCTCTAGTTAAACTTAATATTATATATGCTTTTATGAAAATCATCAGTAACACCTGTTGTAAAAAAAAATTCCTCAATATTTATTCATTATGAAATACATGTAATATGAACCATGCAATTTTATAGTTCATTCTTAATTTAAAGTAAAATTGTTCAAGTTATGTTCAGAACTATAGGAGAACTTTTCCATTCTTTAAATTTAAAACCTCTTCTGCTATAAGTCACCATGTTCAGTCACAATGTTTGACTGTATCAAAAGAAACTTTGTTTTGTTTTCATGTATAAAATTTATTGGGGGGGGGGGGGGGGTAGAAAAGTGTGTTGTACTGAACATGGTAGAATTTCTTCTCTAGAATTCTTCATCATTTGTCTGTAATAATTGCTGTAACCTCCTTGTTTTATCTTACAGGATTTGCGCGCAGTATCCATGGTGGACTAGTGGGTGTGTACACAGACTACGTGGCCACCAGATGGTACCGGTCACCGGAACTGTTGCTGGGGTAAGGCTGGACTACAGAATGGCTGGTCTGATTCTGATAAATTAATCTGTAGGTGTGTCTCTCCGCCTGTCTGGTGTACTGACTTAACCATGTCTTCTCCAGGTCTGCCTACGGTAAGGCGGTGGACATCTGGTCCATTGGGTGCATTCTGGGAGAGCTGAGTGACGGACAGCCCCTGTTCCCCGGGGAGAGCGAGATCGACCAGCTGTACGTCATACAGAAGGTGATGGGGCCTCTCCCCTCCGACCAGATGAAGATGTTCTATGCAAATCCCAGGTTCTCAGGGCTAAAGGTATGAACAAGAATTTATTTTAAAAGATATTACATTTAACTGATATGTTAAAATCACTGCAAGTACCCCGGTTATTTTTGCTATATAATGATAAATAAATACATCTACATACACTAGAATAGCTTGTTTTTCTGCAACTTATACTGTACATGAAAGGCTGTTGATTGTTGTAAATACAGTGTATTGTACTTTCTGTAAATATGATTAAAAACCTCATTAAACTTTGAAAACTTTAAATAACTGTGGTCATGCAATACACTATGCGGCTTGGTGTGCATAAAACTCAGTAAATATATATATGTAGAGAACATAAGCATGTTTAAATAGCATATTGTGCATTTGTAGCATGTTGTACTTACATTACATTAACTTGTTGTACATACAGTTCAGTATAGTGTTGATCATACAAATACTGTTGTTTGTTGTACACACATCATTAAGATTGAGAAAGCATCGGTGCTTGTGAATTGCAGCTAGATCCAATAGAAAGAACCAAAAAGGAAGATGATGTACAAATAAGAATGTTACAATTCATTGTTCTGTTTTATTGCATACCATTTACATTTATCACATTTCAATTTTTTAATTTGATTGTTTTTATTATATTAATTAGATTAGTTGTGTTTTGTTTGGAGATCTATACATGATAATAAATGTCTTTCTTGCAAAATGAAATAAACTGTAAAATTGATCAATTTTTAACTGTTGATAGATCTCAAAATATAACAAAAAATAGAAATTATAATCATTAGCTTAATTTCAATGGAGTTTTAATATCATTCAACAGTAGCACCATTATACATTGAAATATATGAGAAAACAATATGAATGTATTGTAATTAAGGTCTTCCGTTTCCAACGGAAGACCTTATTGTTATTGCTTTGTTTCTTTTTCCCTATTCTTATTATTATTATTTTTTTTCTTCCTATTTTTGTGCACGCGATTGCTCAGAAACGGCTCTTCCGATCTCAATGAAAGTTTCAGATATGATAGATATTGGTCTGAACCTGATTAAATTTTTTTTGTGTTGATGACGTCACATCCGTTTTTGAGATATTGAGATTTTTCTAATTTTTATATGGGTATTTTGTCTTCTGTTGTTCTCCTAAAGTATAAGAGATATTAAGCTCAAATTTCTACGGTTGGTAAAGGAAAGATTGAAGTTTTGCATGGTTGTTGTTTTGTAAGTTTAGCACTTCTGGCGCCAAAGCTCGCTAGGGCTCGAAAATTGACATTAAAAAAGCGTCGTAAATTTTTGTGCTTTTCTCTCTTTATCTTTTTTCTGGAAAATATTTTATTAAGACATGTAATGTAAAAAAGGCTTATATTTACAAGACCTTTCGGCTGATATCAGGAAAAAGGGGCTGGCCCCTAAAATTAGGGACCTAGAAGGCTCTAAAGTCTTTTACCCATAGCTCTTCACCGAGGGATATTTTGTAATAGATTATAGAAGCAAATATGTTTATCTCACAGTTATGTATTCAAGCAATATAATGATTTTATGATGTGTTACGTAATTAAGGGTTTTTAGGGGCCGAAAGTCCAAAATTTCGATCACCAATATCTCACAAAGGAAAAATATTTTGTAATGCAGTACAGAAGAAAAGTTGTTCAAAATGATATTTTCAACAAAATGCAACCGTCAAAATTTCGTTAAACGGCCCCTAAAAGGAGAAAAGGGACCGGCCCCTAAAACTTTCTTTCTCATATATCTCCAAAACGGTAACGAATTTCTAAACACTTGTTGAACAAGATTTGTGTAGAATTAAATGACCTTTTATTTGAAATCAAGAAAAAGGGGCTGGCCCCTCAAATTAGGGGACCAAAGGGCTCTAAAATCTTTAATCTGTAGCCCTTTACTGAGAGATATTTTATGAAATATTATAGAAGCAAATGTGTTTATCTTATAGTTCTGTATTCAAGCAATGTAATGATTTTATCATGTGTTACGTAATTAAGGGTTTTTAGGGGCCAAAAGTTAAAAAAATTGATCACCCATATCTCAGAAAGGAAAAATATTTTGTAATGCAGTATGAAAGAAAAGTTGTTCAAAATGATGTTCTCAACAAATTGCAACCGTCAAAATTTCGTTGAACGGCCCCTAAAAGAAGATAAGGGACCGGCCCCTAAAACCTTCTTTCTCATATATCTCCAAAACGGTAACGAATTTCTAAACACTTGTTGAACAAAATTTGTGTAGAATTAAATGACCTTTTATTTGAAAGCAAGAAAAAGGGGCTGGCCCCTCAAATTAGGGGACCAAAGGACTCTAAAATCTTTAATCTGTAGCCCTTTACTGAGAGATATTTTGTGAAATATTATAGAAGCAAATGTGTTTATCTTATAATTCTGTATTCAAGCAATGTTATGATTTTATCATGTGTTACATAATTAAGGGTTTTTTAGGGGCCAAAAGTCAAAAAATTTGATCACCCTTATCTCAAAAAGAAAAAATATTTTGTAATGCAGTATAAAAGAAAAGATGCTCAAAATGATGTCCCTAATAACATGCAACCTTACAATTTTTTTTCAGCGGCCCCAATAAGGAGATAAGGTCCGGCCCCTAAAATATTCTTTCTGAGATATCCTAAGAACGGTGACGAATTTCTAAACACTTGTTGGACAAAACTCTTACACCTGAAACAAAATAGTATCAGGCACCTAAAATGAAGATCCTCTTTTCCTGTTTTAAATCATGTATAGCTGTTAAATAGCAAAATCAAGATTGATCATAAATCTCAATTTCTAAAATCAGACGGAAGACCTCCTCGTTGCTCGCAACGAGATCGTGTCTAGTTTTTTATATTTTTTCAGTTTCCTTCAGTAGTAAGGCCTCAGACATTGCCAAAGCGTTACCATGGAATTCTAAGTGGTGTGTTAATCGACTTCATGGATGTAAGTACTATGCTGTACACATCGGATCAGCTTAAAAGTTTCTGTTACAGTTAAGATGTTAATGATATTTTTTGCTTTGTTCAATCAGAAAACCTTGAAACTTGATCCAAATCAGCGATTTCTGATTGAGGACTGCTTGGAACATGAAGCGTTCCGGACAGAGCATCTGCTGAATCGGAACCAGATCCAGTTACGTAGAATCAACACTCAAAGTGCTAGCAAGAAACGCAAAAACAACTACACAGAACAAGTTCAGAGGTGAGGCTTGTAACCATGGTGATACCACATAACATACACGTTGTTTTTAATATTGAAGTGACATACCTGACATTGACCCATATGCTGTTCAAAGTGTCACATCAGTTAGAGTAATATATGGGGATTTGATTTAACATTTTTGAATGAGACAGAATTTGTTTACATATCTTGCTCTTTTGGGGTCATAAATGGATTTGAAAGTGTATACAGTCATATTTTACTCAAAAACTGTCATGGTGAGTTATTCAAGGTCAAGGTTGGAGAGGTCAGGTTTACAAATTTTGTAAAGGTCAAGGTTATAAAAATGACATGTACATGTATTTTCAGAGTCCAACTCTTCCTGAAGGAGGAGTTTAATTTATTGAAACTAAAGTTGTCAGTAGCTCAAGGCATGATTCATTACTATGGTGACAAATGCCTTTTTAGTTCGTTGATTAATAAGAGTTGAATGGACTAGGTGTTATCGCTGCATTTTATTCCATGGCTAGGTGTGAAATACTGCTGTGTGTACAATGGATTAGACATAAATGCTGAATCATGTTCCTTGAACCAGAAAATGATCTGCTCTTTGTTCCTAATCCTGTGTAGGGTATATGATCTATAATCTGTAAACCTTTAATTGACATTAATGGTCAATCACTATAGGAAATGCTGTATTGACTTTCTTCAATCTTAGTGCAACATTTAAATCCCACGTTTTATGGGTGGAGATTGTTTTAAAAAGTTGAGTCCTTACTCCTTAGCGAGTACCAAACAAACCCAAACATAACAGTGGGACATGCAGGAACACTGAAGGCCGATTTAGGTTGGATGGAGCGGTGTAATACTTTCACTATGAGTCCATTTAAAGAACAGCTCTTTAACATTCCAAAAATAATCACACATACCGTACCACAAACCATTCTTAGATATATGAAGCCCTTCTGTGGTTTTTAACTTTTGAATTAAAGAATTCAATTTAAAATGATTACAGTGTATCTTATTAATACCCATCATGATAGTGATGTAGAAATGCATATCAAAATAAAGTCACCCCCATGCAGTGATATATTTAAAAGAAATTTTCCTGTCCTTTATTTTAGTGAGAATCTCAAGAATCTACAGAACAATCGGCCAGACTCAGGTGAGTCAAATGAGGCACCTCGGGCTGTTGTGATAGTCGAGAGACAGGAGGAGAAAATGGACACAGATGATGATATTTACAACTCCCCAGCCCGCAGTAAATACTTAAAACAAGCTAAAAATGTGTCAAAAAGTAACGCCGAAAAACAGAACAATCAGACTGACCTCAAAGTTCAAAAAGACAACCAAAAGACTGAAAAGCATGTAAGTACAATCATTGAAGCTTCTGCCCCAAAGTCTGCCTCTCAGAAAGTGGGCGGGGTTAAGTCTTCACAAGGAAATAAGTCGGGGAAAGTCTCAACTCAATCAAGTAGTGCTGCAGATACTCAGAAAAACAGTCAAATCGAGAAACTAGAAAAAGGAGGAGTTAGTTCAAGTGTGTCCAAACCGCCTATTAGTGGCCGAGTGAGTGCAAAAGAAAGGGAGAGAACTGTGCTCACTGCTGACTTAAAGCTTAACCTTTCAAATGGCAATGTGTCTAGTGACAAAGTGACTTCCTCCGACCCCCCTCAGTACAGGACTAAAACTCCCAAAGCGGAGAAGGTCACCACCATAGACAATAAAACCCTGAAGGTCAGTAGTGACCCTAAACATGGGGGCGTGTTCTCTGATCACTTTGGACTGGACAGTAGTTTCGATAACTCCTCATTTAGTGGAATGTCTACCGAAGATTCCAGTGCAACTACAGGAACATACATGTCAACGACAACCGACTCAAGTGGGATGTCTTACGACCCGCTGGAACTAGCGATAACACACAGCGAGTCAAAGTATCTGAAAAACAAAGACAGTGTTAAAGTGGTGCCTCCTGCTGACCTTAAGATTGGCAGAATCCCTGACCCTGATTCTCCCAGGGCGACCCCCAGGGACCCTAAATCTAGTCTCTTCTTAAATACCAACAGATCCAGCACTTACACAGTCAATTTACAGGCTCCCAACACAGACAACTCGGAGGTGGCAACCAGGGACACAGCCAGTCCACAGCATGAGCGCAGGAAGGTGAGATTTATTGGATCAGTGAGGTCCTTATTATAAATATTTAGGATCTCTAATGATCTCTGATGGAATATGATCATATAAATTGAGTTGTAAGTTTTTATCCCCTAGTTTTTGCAAGGGGATAACAAATACACAGTTAGTTGGTTAAAAATCATCGCTGTGTAATATCAATAATTTATGATGATTATGATACCAATTAGATTTAGAAAGACACCTATTTTAAAGTTTGTTATCATTTGCAGTTTTTGGACAAAGCTATGCAAGAAGAACTACACAGGATCAAATCAAGTACGATGAGGAAAAAAAGCACAGACAAAACTCATCCGGGCTCCTTCATCCAAACAATCACTGATCGTCTCTCTGATGCAAAGGTAAAGTGAAGCCCAACCCTGAAAAATTAGACCACAAACCTTTATATGGAGCCAGCATTCTCATTATTTTCTTTCAATTTCAGTTGCAGAATGCTGAAACTTCATCCCCATCTTACAATACGAACAAGTACAGGGAGAGCAGCTTCATTAATTATGGAGGGAAACAGACCGTCAAACGCAACCGCCGCGAAAACTACGGTAGGTGTTAAAGATGCCATCCCTGTATGATGGCTCACACATACATTGAGATACATATATCTACAATATTACACTGTATAAAATAAACATCCCTGATGTGCCTGTATACAACTAACTGCTTTGTGGTAGTGTAGGTGCGTAACTAACACTAAGTTTCTACTTGTATATCGGTGATTACTGGTATTCAGTGTGGTTGTGTACATTACACCTGTAATTGTATAAAACATGGTGATTCCTGTAGAATAATATCGTTATTTACTTCTTTGGTACAGACCGAAGGGCTCACCCCTTCATAATGTTGAGGGAAAGATCTACTGCAATAGATAGTAATAATGATAGTTCTTCTCGGGGGCATGCTGTCACAATGACAGATCATAGAGCAACCACCAACGACAATCTAGATAACAAGCTGTTGCTACAGCGAGCAGGTCTGAGACAAGGTTTTCTATTGGCTGAGGGGTGGAGGGCTCACATCTAGAGTGCAGTGATCATACATGGCTTGATTTTGTATATATCTGTTTGAAATTTTTCATTGCAGCACAATTTTTATATCCCATTATTCCTAACTCATGAATTGTGATAACTTTATTTCAGTATTTTATTTTCATATTAGAATGGATTTCAATGCACTTCATTTTCGATCATGTTACAATTTGACTTAACATTGTATTTATACATGACAAAAAGTTTTTATTTTGTGTATCCAAGAAAACCCAAAGGTTTATAAAGAAATGTTGTTTTAACATTGAATGAATTGAGCTTGTCTGTGTTTGACAGATGGGAGTTTATCCATGAGAGAAAGTAGCACCTATAGCCCCACACCAGGTATTGGTTGCCAAGGAAACATGCACTCTCAACTTCTGTCATTGGGTCAGCTTCTCTTTCTTTAACCTTGACCCTGTAACAGAAAAACAACCTTGAACCTGCTGTGTTTTAAACTCAGAAACTGCACTAGATTTTGACGTTTTTCACTTTTTAGCAGATTTTGATTTATTTTATGAGAGTTGTTACTCTTGGAACTTCTATAGACAACTGCTTTTCTTTCAAGCTTGGATGAATATAATCAGATTAAGTAAAAGAAGATTTAGATTTATTCATTTTAAAAGATCACTCGGTAAGGTGAATAAAGAGTAACTAAGCATTTTATGCATGCATATGAAATGCGGACTTGAGCTTTGATAAGATATTAATGAGAGAGAAATGTAAGCTTTTGATTGTGGACCCATTTTCTGTCTTTTTCCGCCTTGCCTGATCTTGGCTCCTTAAGAACCCTTGTCTGTAATGTGCTTCATGTTGCGTTCTGTGTATTTGTGTTATTGTGACCTAGTTCAGGGGAGAGAACTGTAATCAGATTCCATTGCAGGAACTGTGACCCTCAGTGTCGTCGGTAACTATGGCTACCTTTATCCGGATATTTGCTTTTTTGCCTTGTAGATTTATTTAGAAGAACATTTTGCTGAACACACTACATTTTGCCTTTATGGTTTATTGTTATACATGATTGTACAAGTCAATTTTGAAAGAAAATAATACTGTTTAAAATTTATTTTAGACAATAACTTCTTTAGTAGAAAATGTAATTAATTTCATGTTTGTTTGCAGTATGATACAGTATTACAAATGAATAATATAATAATAGATTTAAAAATTAAAATTTAAAGATTAAAAAGCTGACTATAAGCTTTGTTGACTTTCTAGAAGAGATAGAATTTGTACATGTATTACCATCAGTGGTAATACTCTAATATCACGCCCAGAAGATTGTTTATTTCTCCAGCAATATGTTATTAATGTAGATTTACTTCTCGCTCAAAGTGCACAATTTTGTTTTAGGATTGTATCACCATTTTTTCTTTAAACTGAATGATCTACTGTATTTATTCATAATCAGGTTTTAATGGCATCAGCTTATAATTCTTACGCAGTCACTCATTTCATTGAAAATAATTTGTTTATCTGTACATATATTTCCCTATTTTATAAAACCTTGATTATTAGATAGAAAAGATTTTCTCTAGTTCCCTAAAATATTTTTTGTTGCAGTATAAGTATATGTTGATGGCTTTCCATGAATAGCTCCCATCAATAATATTCTTGTCTTTCTTATTTTAGACTTGTCTTTCCACCGTGAACAGAGTAACCTTAATATGGGCGGACCTCCGGTACAGGTGCGCTCACACAGTAAATACATGGCCCTGAACTCGGACCAGTCAGCCCTGGGGTATCAGCACCAGAGGATGTTCCCCGCACAGCACGAAAATACCACGTGGTAAGGTTCCTCATTCGGTAGAACTTGTATTGTAGGAACACAAAAATACCACATGGTAAGGTTCCTCATACAGTAGAACTTGTATTGTATGAACACAAAAATACCACATGGTAAGGTTCCTCATACAGTAGAACTTGTATTGTAGGAACACAAAAATACCACATGGTAAGGTTCCTCATACAGTAGAACTTGTATAGTGTGAATACATATATAGTGAAATTACTGGTATAGGGAATTATTTAGGGAATCAGGAATCATTCTTTGAGTATTATAAAGTGATAATTTCGGTTGGGTGTGGTCAAATTCAATAAAGCTTTAATGGCTTTATGGTAGATTTGATCACGCTCTGACCGAAATCATCACCTCATAATATTCAAAGAATGATTCCTTTTTACTTATATATATTATTTCCAATTTATACACTTTAAAACAACGTTATTTTAAAACCATTATTTTTTATGTAGCACATGCTATATATTACTACGCGGTGCAGCCAATACCTTTTTTCGGTTATGCTATTAAACACGCCCATTTTGTGTCACTCATGTTTTATGAAGTCATTGGGTTCAAAATTGATTCGTAATGTTATCACAGACAAAGACAGATGAAAATGTAAATATATGCCATTAGTTATATGGTTCAAGGGTAACATGTTTAACTATTCTTTAGAAAGATTTTATAGTTATGACTTACTCTGATATAAAGAATTTACAAATAAAGAAGAAATTTGATTTTGTATCTCTCAAAGATTAATCAAATTTCATATATATTTTTTTATCAGTCATTGGGAATATTGAAGAAGTCTTATTTTTTCTTTGTTTTATCATGGTTATCAGACAACTATTTTAATAAAATTTAGTTTGATGATCATTTAATTAGCTATATGACTGACTTACTCAGGAGACAAGCTGAGTCCACGAATCCTGACTGGGGAGCTACAAACAATACTCTACAGCAACTGGCCAGAAAGAAGAAGAAAAAGAAATTCCTACAGGTATATCCACTTTTAATTATGGTCTGTCTATTCCTACAGGTAAATCCACCTTTGTTTATGGTCTGTCTATTCCTACAGGTAAATCCACCTTTGTTTATGGTCTGTGTATTCCTACAGGTAAATCCACCTTTATTTATGGTCTGTGTATTCCTACAGGTAAATCCACCTTTATTTATGGTCTGTGTATTCCTACAGGTAAATCCACCTTTATTTATGATCTGTCTATTCCTGGAGAAGACAGGAGTAGGAGCATTGCATTTATCTAGTCCAACCTAAAAGCACACCATTGACCTTTAACAGATAAACTGATCCCCTGTCACAGAAGTCTTGCATTCCATCTCTATTTTCCCACCTTACATATCCCTGGTAAATCAATGTTGTAGATATAAAATATGACTAATAAAAGCATGGAGGAACTGATAATGAAATTGCTTGTTTCAGGTGCTTGCTAATAGTATCCCGATTCGAACGGTTAAGGTATACAGGGTAAAGACAACTATTGTAGATACTCGTAAGCTCAGTCTGTCTCAGTCAGGCTAATCAAGCAATGACACTGTTGTAGATACTTTAAGTTGTCTCAGGCTAATCAAAATGATCTATAACAACTGTTGTAGAGACTCTAAGCTGTCTCAGGCTAATCAAAATGATCGATTTGTGCAAATCTTACTGAATGTCTGAATCATTAATCTATATACTTCAGCTGAAAACATGTGATGCTAGTTTTAGAAATTCATTCTTAAGTACAAGTAGTCTAGATAGTCTGAAATAGCACACAGAAATAGGGAGTACAGACACGAGTTCAACAGAGCTAGCGCTCGCCAAAATTCCCTATATTTTGCGCTCGCTCTAATGAACTCGCCTCAGGTCTTACTGCATGATAAGATTTATAAGACCCGCAGCCATATTGAAGATGCGGTGTACTTTTTACCATAAAAATAACTATTCCTTTCTTTGTAGAATAAGTGGAGTAGTCTAGTTGTTAAATAATCAGATGAACATGCTGTAGTAAACTTAATTTGTCTCCCTGCTTCTGCTCTATACATTATGAATAATATCCGTAATCTTTCATCAGCCTTTGATCAAGGTTCCTTTCAAGATCAAAAGTCACACTTTGACTTTACTCATCACAGTGTCAACAATAAATAAACAAGATTTTTGTTGAGCCCATCCTTAAAATAATGTTGGAGGTTTCTAGACCCAAGAGGGAGGGAGGGAGGGGATTTTTTTTTATCTTCAAATCTTGAAGTACAACTAATGAAATAAGGTAAAAAATAAAAATTTCCATATAAATTTTTTTTTAATCTTTTGCTAATAAAATTTTATCAGTGGGGGTTATTCAATGTGGTGGTAGGCAATTCCAAAACATATCATAATTCTCTCTTGGCATGATAATTTTTAATTCAGGTTAAATTGAAAGACTAAATACCTTTGTGAATGATAGTTTGATTTGTTGCAGATCCTGGCCAATGAAAATACTGGAAGGATGACCCCAACAAGCAGACTTCACATGACACCTTCACGCGCTAGTCGAATGGATTACGATATGGAGGATGAAAATGATGGACAAATCTCAGCCCGAGAACCGTTGCAGAATTCCGTACAAGACTTCAAAGATGTATACGACAACAAACACAGATATGACAAAAGTCAAATTAATCTCCAGAAGAGAACAAAGACTCCAAGTGATAAGGTATTAAAAAAAACCACTGCTATTTCAAGTATCAAGGATTAAATAGTTTTTTGTCTTAGATAACACTATGGATTAGAACCCTGTTTCATTCTGGGGGTTTCTTTTTTCAGGGAACACGTTTACAACCTCTTCAGAAACCTCACTACCTTGGTTCACAGCAGGGCATGGATTCCATGTGGCCGTACCACAACAAGTCAGAGACCGACACTCGCCTCAGTGCGGTCGACCTACGCTCCGGATGGCTCTCCAGACCGGGATCTGTCTTGGCGGAGGATCATCCGGATTTCTTCTCCCACACTCCACGTGAACCAGGTGACCTTAAGTCCGTCAAAAGTGGCAAGTCACGGCTTCCTGGGGACTATCGATTAAATCGCGACTGACATTAATTGTAGAGCTGTGAGAGAGACTGACGTGAAATTTGTCCTTGTTATTAGGACAGACTGTGATTGTTTTATTTACTCTGAGAGTAAAAGTCCATTGAATGGGTGAAAGACCTTTTTTATCACTCTTGTTCCTTTTTTTATGCCAAATTTCCTGTTTAATATTTTTGTGAGTGTGTAACAGCAGGCTGGCATTTTGTTCAGTCTTTTCCTGTATAGCTTAATTATCAAAGACACCTATGAATTATAACTTGTTTCTTTTTATTTATCCCATCTAATACCCAGCATATCATTTTATTACATGCATTGAAGCTTTCTTTTTATTGTTTACAAAAATCAAAGCATTATTTATTATTCAGGAATAAGTCTATTTACATTTTTTATTCTTCAATTTCCTGTGATAGAACCTTATCATAATAATCTAATCATCTTGGATAGTTTTGTGTAACATTTCTTGATGTTCTGCTCTTGGTGGTTAACACCCCATAGTTTGTTTGTTCCTAAAGAACATATCCACAATACAAAAAATCTTATTAGCATTGCCAAATACATATCTTTTTTATACAATATGATGCTAAACATAATTTTTGATTCTATGATTATTTAATACCGTCCAAGAATCCTTACTTGAAAAAGTTATATGCATGGGATTGAAATATATGTTACTATAAAACTAATTCAGTTATATTTCCTGTTCACACAACCTTAGAAAACAGTTTTTCTATTCAATTCGTTTGATATTTAAGTTTTCCAAACACTTAAGTTTGGTTGCAAATTTGATTTGTTTATTCCATCCATTACAAAATTTGTTCATTATATTTTTCTGTTGTTGACCTGACCGTTTCTTTATTCCGTCCCTTACAAAATTTGTTACTTATATTTTTGTGTTGTTGACCTGACGGTTTCCTCCAAATTCTGCTGACTTTTACTGCTGTATCAATGTTGGCCTGACAGCTGTGTACATGCGTATTTATAACTTAGATGTGTATCCTTTTTATTGCTCAGCCCAGACTGACTTTAGATGTGAGTTTTTGTAACTTTGAGTCTAGCAAGCTCAAATATATGAACCTATCCTTTTATGATGGCTTATCCTGTGATGTCCATTAATTCAACACTTCAGCCATCCTATCTGTGTACACTGAGGCCGTTCTGTGCTGCCCCCCCCCCCCCCCCAAACACTCTGGCCGTTAACTGCAGCATTTGGTCATAAAATATAACATACTCAGCCTGGCTCCAGTATTACCCCACCCCCCACTCTTTTCACTACCTCATTTCTAAGTTTGATAGTGCCTCATTTATTTAAATCAATTTTTTTTTGCCTTTATAATTCTTAGAAAAATTAATGCCACGATAGTTTTTGTATAAATCTTCAAGAAATGAAATGATTTTTCCACAATGGCAAATTCAGGGTTTTGTCAATATAAAAAAAAACCCATTATTAATAACCAATTTTTCTTAATAGAAATGCATGCGAATTGTTCCTCCTATACCAATATCTACATATAGATGTTTATATCTGTATGGACATTTATGCATATTACATTTTTGTGTTCTTCACTGCCTCAAAGCAAAGTGTTGTCATTATATCAATTGTGCAAAATATCACAATTTTGTCATCTAGCAAATGTGCCATTGTTTAAGTAAGAAACGACTCGAAATAAAGTTTATTGTATATTGTTTTATATTTGTTGAAATTTATTTTACCTCCATAATGTGAATGGAGAACTGAGGAGGACCACGTTTGATTGTTATTATCTACATGTTGACACCGTTATGCAAGATTGTCTTGTTATTTCATCAAACTCGTTGTTCTAAATTCGAAGCCTCAAGAGAGCTGAATTATGTTTATAAAAGTATTATGCACTTATTGCTCGAGATTGAAGCAAGTATGAAGATTTCTTTCCAAGAAAAATCATATTTCACTATGTTTATAAACTGATAAAATTTCAGATTAATGCTTACAGATCTGTATATGCATGGTAAGAAAATTCATGAGGTTTCCCAAGGAGTTGGGTACCGGTAATATGAAGAATATGACAATAACAAGGAAAGAGACCTTTAATTGCCGTGACCTGCAATTGTCAAAAAAAAAACCCACTGTTACACAGAATGTTTAAATAGCGGAATAATAATTCAGTATAAATAGCAGTCCATTCTTCCATTGCTTGCATTATGAATTGTGGTACCTGTACATGTATTCCAAATTCTGAAGAACAAATAAATTGAAGACTAATTGAAGTTTTTTTGGGACGATTTTTTTTAATTTCTTTTTTTTTTTTTTAAATAGTGTCTACTAACTATGAAAATAATAGTCATAAGCAACAAAACATACAGTATGGACAATTTATGCTGGCTACTAACCCATCCATCAATGTTATGAGAACTGTACAATGTCTTCAAGCACCTATGTCACAAAATCACAATTGCAATTTGCTCAGATTTGCCATTAGTTTCTGTTTAATCTTTAAATATTTGAACAACCTTGATTTATACAGAAAACTGTGATAACTAAAGGTTACTTTTGAATTAGAAAAATAAATTGGAAAATGTAGATACACCATAAGGAAAATAAAAGAGAAAACCAAATCCCCAATTTCTATATAATCAAAATGGATGATACAATTGTGATACGCCTGACCATTATTATGATTCATACTGCACAATACAATGAGATTATCCTATCATTCTTTACATTTCTGAAGACTAGTTACAAAATCACATCAAGTATTTCTTGGTTTTTTCACTCGACAGAATCAAATTGCATAATAATTGTATGTACAAAAGTTATGTACCTTGGTCAATTTCCCAAATTTACACATGATTTTAACATGTCATAATATCAGCAATGTTAACGTGCAATCATTTCATTAAACAGTAAAAGGTTAAAATCCAATTACAACAAAAAGGAATGGCTAAAAACACTATACAAATTCAACAAACAAGTACATTTTCATTTAGCAATGTAATTTATATAAATGGTACATAGAATCTACATTCTGTATCTGCAATGTGGTTATTTTACTTTTCTTCTTTTTTTACACGAAGAATTAAATATCAGTGAACACAATTATATAGAAATAATGAGGAAGCTATCATATCATAACCAGGGACATATTAAATAACTATTTACATAACAAACAGAAAAAAAATTCTCCTTTACTTTTTTTTTTTTTTACTTTTTCCTTTTTAATTTTTTTTCTCTTCAAAAAATACATTTAAATGCAAAAAAAGTCACATTACACACGAGAAAGAAACAGCAATGTAAAGTTACTTAACAATATATATATAAAGTGATAAGCTCTTGCAACATTATACAATACACACATCACTTCAATCCCACAAATACACAATAATCAAGCCCAATATTTGGTTACAAGTTTTTCCACCAAAGCAATTGAACATTCTTGATATATGGGCATGCTGCTTCAAAAATACATCAAAATATAAAAAATAATTTTTGATAATGGAATTCTTCATTATAAGCACTAGTCAGAAGTACAAAAAGTTACTTCATACATTCATTCACATTTTCCCCTTATACTGCCCTTAGTTTTGCAGCAATTTAAAATGAATAAATAAACACAGAAATTTTAACTTATCAAAAATTTTACCCATATTCTAAATAATGAAGTGCTTGTTGAAGCTGATGCTATTTTGTATTAACCAAACTTAAGGCTAGCTCGATTAAAGATTAATATCCTCTGCAGGTACGAGTGTGTCGTAACCACACACTGCATGATCTGCAAGCTCTTACACTGCTTGTTTCTCAACTCCTGTTACACCCCTCTCTACAAATTAGACAAATTTCTACATCTACCAAGACAAACGCCAACCGAACAGTTACCATTTCTCAAGTTTGACCTTGACCTTTGAAAGGAAATGGACAAAACTAGGACAAACATGTCCATCATCTTCAACACAAGGACTATGACATCAATGTGGGTATATATGTGATAATATGTACAAAAGGAATACATATTTACTTCATCATTACACTCCTGCTACTGAGTCTTCCAAACCACTATGTGGATTACATCACTAATTCATTCAGTTGCCTGAATATTCTAAGAGGTCTGTTTATTGTTTTAAGTTGACACGTTTTTATGTGTGTGTGTTGTGTGTGTGTAATATATTTATTTGATTGACAGCAAAATCAATTACAAAACCTGATATCTGTGATTTCAGTGTGTAGACTTGTAATTTTTGAAGCCTGAATGAGATGAATAACTTACACACCATGCCAACTGAAAGAGCTAAATGGGTAGTGTATTAATGTCACACAGAGAACAATGTTATTGCATAGCTTGAATTCAGTCCTAAAGAGCCAAAATTCCTCTCTAGATAGATTAATCGGGTTCCTACCCGATAAACATTATAGCACTTCAACCATAATGGACTATGTTAATCAGCAATGGATGGTGAATGGTACAATTATGGCAAGGAAGTACTTACATCCACTTTGAGATAACATATCTAGAGATGAGTGTTTGATATATATTTTATATTTGTTAAAAAAAGAAAAACAACCAGCAATTTGTGCCACATTGGTGCACTTTGATGAGAAATTTAAAAAGGTGCAAAAGCTACAACTATTTTTTAACAACAACAGACTGTATAAATGCTAATAAAAGAATGCCTTTGTAACAAAAATATCAACAATGATTAAAAACAATGAATTCCATAACAATTTTTTTTTCTTTGCAGAGCATCTAGTTGAATATGTGAAGCCCATTAGCACTATATAAGTGGGACAGGCTTGTAAAGCTGATACTGCTTCTTGAGTCAAATACTTAAATGGTGAGAATGATTTGAAAAGAAGTCTTGCCAAAAAAATTGAAATCAAGAGGTTTGCTTTTCACCGGCCTGAGTGTTCGTCTCACTGCTCTTCTCTGTAGAGGGGGTGTCTTTAGCTTGGTTTTGAGCTGGCCGTGGGCTCTTCGGTTGAGATGACTTGGATTCTGGTTTTGAGGTCTTGGTTTGAGAAGTCGGTTGAGCATCTGCTGACTTTGTGGTTTTACTGTTTGCCTGCGGTTTCTGTGTCGAGGCTGGTTTTGAATTCTGGTTGGAGTTGTGTTTCGGGCCTGGTGAAGGCGACGATTTGGCCGTTTTATCCGTCCTCCCCTGACCTGACTTTGGTCGGTTCTCCTGTTTCACACTGCCCGGTTTAGGGTGTTCCTTTTTTGAATTACTGTCTGGTTTTGACTGGTCTTTCTTGGCTGTTACTTCTGCCTTAGACTGATCTGTTTTGGCAGAAAGCTTTGACTGTTCACTTTTCTCCTTGTTTTGTATTGATTTGGAGGAGTCGGTTTTATCGTCTTTTTTCACAGACTCGCTTTTTTCCTGCTTTGCCTGCGATGGTTTGCCTTGGTTGGAAGACTGAGCTGACTCTGGGCGGGGTTTCCTGTCCTGGTGCCCGGTGTACGGTCGGTAGTCCCGCCTTCCTGGGCCACCGTATCGCGACTTCTGTACAGACTGGGAATCAGACACTGTCCTTTCCCGGCGCGTCTCCTTGGCTTTCTGCTGTTGCTGTTTTACAGTGGGGTTGGCTTTGGCACTTTTGGAGCCAGATGCGTGGCGCTCCCTCTGGGAACCAGACAAGTGGCGCTCCCTGTTGCTGGAGGTACTGGTGTGTCTCTGTCGACCGCCGTCCTGGTCAGCAAACATCTACAGAGGGCAAAGGTCAGTAAAACATATAGCTTATGTATACAGGTAGATAAAGCACTGGTCCAAGAATATCAATCCCCAAGACAAGTATAGCAATAATAAATGCTTCTAAGAAAGAACGCTTTATTCTAGTCACCTTAAAACTCCTCTTTTCAATCAATTTATAATCTCCCCACCATGACTTGCCCTATGAAATTTTTTTTTCTCTCAGTCTTGCTTTGAGCACTAGGTATATTTAATTCTTAATATATTGTAATATTGTACCTCTACACGAAAATCTTCTAGGCGTTTGTATTTGGACAACCACTGGCGTACTTTGGGATCAACATCCACCTGTCTTCTGGAATACTTCAAGAATGCCCAGAATTTCTCCAGACCATACAGCTGACCTGCAAGATTAATTTTCAATCACCATCAAAAATAGAATCACATTAAGAGACAGATTCTAATTGTGCATAAATTGTCCATTACAGTCATAGTAAAATCAAGCTCCTGTATTAAACATACCATTTTCATAGTCTCGTATAGTTTCTTCTTGGAAGTCTTTGTACAAATCTGGCCTAAACCTCTTCTCTAACCCGTAACTATAAAACCGAAATAGGCACTCAAGGCCATACCTACAAAACAAAGCATCAAGATCTGGTATTTCAGTAGCTAACATTTATTTTGATCACAGTAAAAAGTGTAATCTGCATTGCTATATCCTTACAGGCATTCAACAGAAGCAGCTAGTAGCCATATATCTGAATATAAGCCAGGTGAATCACAGAACACATATACAATAACATACCTGTACACTGGTGTGCAACATACCTGTAACCAGGTGAGCACAACTCACCTGTGCACAGGTGTATAACATAACATATTTGTATTCATCTGTTTAGCAAAGCATAACATACATGTACCTGTACATAGGTGTGTAACATGACATGTTTGTGCAAAGATATAACATAACATACCTGTACCCAGGTGATCACATAACACATCTGTACACAGGTGTATAACATAATATACATGTATTCAGCTGTTTAGCAAAGCATAACATTCATGACCTGTATACAAGTGTATAACATAACATGACATGCTTGTGCAGAGATGTAACATAACACACCTGTACCCAGGTGAGAACATAACATACCTATGCACAGGTGTATAAAATAACAGAACTATGCACAGGTGTGTAATATAACATACCTGTAGCCAGCAGCTGCATCTTCTACAGCGTACTGATGAAACTCTGTGTACATCTTCTTATTGAAATGTTGTCGTAGGAAAAAGGACCAAAATCGAAACATGGTGTTCATCTCAGGGGAGAGACCAGGACCAAGCTTTTTACGATCTGTAACGTTTCATAATTGATTAGAAAACTACCACGAAACCTACTTTGGAAAGTATGGAAAAGCATATTCTTTGCAAAACAGAACGACTCCTATACATACCTTTCAAACATTTGGAATGATATTTATGGTACACATGCCACACGAATCCATTATCTTGCAGAAGTTCATGTGAAGGATGGTGGAAGTTAGGAAATGCATGTGGTGTACTTCCATAGCTGCCGAAAGCTGTTGATATTTGACTTTCTGTAGGGCTGGGAGTAAACAAATGGATAGTTTATATCTCAACATGTAAGAACAATGCAAATTGTTTCCACAATCTGAACGATTCTATCAACAATATTTGTCAAAAGTATCCAGAGTTTGGACAAGTTTAGCGACCAATGACCTTGTCATGTGTAGGGGTCTACAGCAGATGTCAGACATAATGTTTTGTGTATAATACGCACTCGTGTATAATACGCACCCCCAAAGTTGACCAAAAAAATGGCAAAAAACGGCAGGTCATATGTATAACACACACCCAAAAAAATGGCGAAATCAACGGCCGCTATTTCCCCCAATACTATCAATGTTTCATGATAATTTTATAATCCATGCATAATTTCTTTAATTTTATAATTCATGCGTAATTTCTTTAATTTTGTGATCGGAAAATAGTACAGACGATGAAAAATGACAGCCGCCATTTTTCCAAATAACTATCGATGTTTAATGATAATTTTATAACCCAAGCGCAATTACTGTAATTTCCTGATCGGATCCAAGCAATATTAGAGTCAAAGTTCTTACAATTTTACTTAAAAAGGACGGTATGATTTACATTGGCAGTATCAAATATCATTTGACACTTCGTAAAGAGTTTCTTATATACAACAGCGGGGAAGTTGAAGATCATCATACGCAGAGAAGAACAGCAACCCAACTTAATGCTTAAAAGTAATAATGTTTGCAGATATAAACCAAAACAACATCAAAAGAAATGATTTAATTGATTAGTTATAGTCAAACCCTTTGATTGTTGATAAATAAACATTGTGAAGAAACATATGTATGTCGTATATCGTCATTATTAAGTCGTTCAAATGATCAATGTATTTTTAGCAGTGTCGATGTAAAGCAATAACATTTAACTGCATAACTGGACATGAAGTTATCAAGTTTAATAAAATCAGAATAATCGCTAATCTTCATGCACTTGAAAACACCCTGTGAAGTCCGACACAAGACAGGTGCATGCTTCTGACACCGGAAATTGTTAAACAAACATTGACCACGCGCCGAGTCAACAGGTGATTGCTTACGTAATGGCGAATACACTGACGATATTTGAACTTGTTAGATGCAAGAAATAGTGTTGAGAGAGGATAAATATTTCAATACATGCAGTAAATTGAGTATACACTCATACAACTTGCATAATACGCTATATATCGACAGTCACTACTCCCCTGGTATCAAGAATCACGGTTTGAAAAAATGGGGTAAAATTTTAGTCCTATGTACAACACGCAGCCCTCACTTTTGACCAAACTTTGGCTGAAAAAAAGTGTGTGTTATACACGCGACATTACGGTAGAGTGTTTTTGAAAAATCACCTGATAAAGCTTGTCCATGGTAGACATTTTGAGATCTTGACTGACTGACAGTGAGATGTACTTGATAACTAGACTTTGATAGACAAACACATACACCCGAAACACAAGAATAACGAGATGCTTTTAGATACTGCCTTTTGGATAACTCATAGAGATATGCGAGATGTTTGATATTTATATTTAAGACAAACTTACCTCTGAGACATTGAGTTGTTTCGAGATCGAGACGGGCGATGCTCCCTGGCGTCCATCACCCATCCCACGTGGCTCTCGACTGGAGGGTTACTGCTGTGCCTGGTTTTTTTCTTTCTGGGAGTCTGGAAAACAACATCACAGCTCTTATCATTTAGAGCTCTACAGGTACACACTGCAGTACAGATGTCTATACAAAGGGCGATACAGTAGTAGTCCTTTCAATGTCATACAACATATAACACATTTGTAATACATATTGGTAAGGAACAACCTCTTCACACACGAACACAAACTGTAGAAAAATTTAGAAACATACAGTGTATATGTGGCCTAATGAAAGACGTACAAAAATACCGAACAATATATATGGATTTAAAAGCCTAAAGTCTATATAAATTGAACTCGTTTACAGCTACATTTACTTATAGAATACTGCTATTTAATTCTATGTGGCGTTTTTACCTGTGGATCTGGGGGGTGACTAGAGTCCTTCATGACAGGGTAGAACCGGGGAGTCTGATCGTCAGTCTTACTGCGGGGGGTGCGGGGCCCCATGTCTCGTCTGCCCGGGGTAATGGGCACATTGGCTGGCAGTGACTGAGCGAGAATTGCACCATTGGCATCACTGAGGGGTGGTGTCGGTACTTTTTTGGCAGCTGAAACAAAGCAGACAAATGTCATGTTATCCTGTTGATGGGGAATGTCACCTGAGAGTGTAATTACAGGTACAGAGGTGTACGGGTAACAAACTTACTTGACTGTAAGGAGACTGGAGGGGGTGGGGGCACCTGTTGGTGTGGGGTAGAGACACTGGGGGTAATACTTTGAAATTCTTCCTGAGTTATTACATTGACTGTCCGAAACTGACCAAAATCCATCTGCAAAAAATACAGGTACATTTCACTTTGACGTGTATTGCACAAATCATCAGATTAAAATTGAGATAGTTAGATATTCATTATATTCTTTTTATTAGCTCTACTAACATTAATTTTAGAAAACCCTAATGAGATAACCTAATCCTGAGACTTGGTACACTGACTGATGGTGACACTTACGTCTAATGTTTCGTGTAGGTCCTGCTCGTAATAGAAGAGGCCATCATTGATGACCTTGGTCATATTAGAGGTCATCTTAGCTCTGCTGATGTGATCCCCAGTCCTGTCCCCCTGGGGGTGCTTCTTGAAGGCAGGAGGTGTCTGGGTCACAATCAGGATCTTATTGACATCCTGGTCTGTGATCTCGTAGTCTGAGTCTTCATCAGACCTGTACAGACCAAACACAGAGACCAATTAAATTCTCGTGCAGACAAACAGAAACATTAAACATTGAAGATTTGTATACTTTTTTTTCAACTTATCAAATCAACTTATTATAATAAACAATCACAAAAGAAATCAAAAGTCTTTCATACCTTATTTTGTTTTTACTAAACTTGTATCTCATTTTTCAACAACACAATACACAATCACAATGATGAGAAGCAACAAAATTGTCCTCTACTGGTATATTCTCTAAATGACTTTGTCCATGATGTAATACAGTTAAAATATTGCAATAAAACAGTATGGGAGATAACTCTCAGAAAAGCATATCATTAAGAGAACATTGCAATATAAGTTTAAGGGAGATAACTCTCAGATAAGACTATCATTTAGCAAACATTGTGATATATAAATGCAACTTGAAGGAAGATAACTCTGAGACAAGCCTTACCATTCAGAGAACTGATTTCTGCGTCCTACTTCCAGTCCATCCATTTCTTCATCAAACATAAAATCCAGCTCCTCTTTCTCATCTTCCTTTGAAATAGACACATCTCCTTCTGCTTCCTTCTCCTGTGACATTGGTTAAAATGTAATATATTCAGTCATGGTTTGTTTTAGGCTATTGATAATCAATTCTTTTCTTGATGTGACTCTAAGATGCATTACAACAACAAAATGTAACCTTAAAACCAGACAGTTCATGTCATGTCAGAGAAGCATTCAAAATCTAGTTGAAAATGAAATAAAAAAAATTTTAAAACAGACCCGTACCTCTTTCTTTTTGGCCAATCGGACCTTGCGTTTGACCTCCATCCACTCTCCGTGGAGCTCCGGAGCGCTGGAAGAGAGGACCGAGTGACCCACCGGGTCGTACTTTGTCAGGTCGTCCATCAGGTAACCCATCCCATTCCTGTTACTCATTTCCTCGTGGAAATCTTCTACAAAACAATCAGAGAATCAGAAATCGAGCTGCTATTACATCAAGCTGCTATTACATCAAGCTGCTATTACATCGAGCTGCTATTACATCAAGCTGCTATTACATCCAAGCTGCTATTACATCTGTATTGTATGTCAGGGCATACATCAAACAGCAACAATCAACATCTTCACAAATTCTTTTAGGAAGACACAAAACTTCTTTGCGAAAAAAGATATATACATTTACTCAACTGGTGTTTTGTTTATGAAAAGTATAACAATTGAACTAATGACTACTGAGCTATAGACCCACCGGTATCGTGAGAAATGCCACTATCGTCGGGGTGGAATGTGTAAGCCTTGCCGGGGACGAACTCCGGGACATCAGCATGGAGTTTAGAGGAGATACTCAGCCCCACTGACCCCTGTAGGGGCCATTTGGTAGGGTCCTCTTTCCCTCGAACTTTCAAATTGTCAGCCGACATCTCCAATGTTTCACTTTCTTTCAAAGCCTATCAAAATTAAAATTCAAAACTCTAACTTTGAAGAAGTAACAGAAATCTTGAAGTAAAGATTTGTTCACGAACTTTCAATGGTAATGAAAATACTGTTAACTCTCTATATTTACAAATTACTTCACAAAATACAAAATCTAATGATTTTGTTTGATGTGTGTAAAAGAAGAGAGAAAGAGACGGTAACGATAGTGAGCAAGATAGAGAGAGAGAGAGAGAGAGAGAGAGAGAGAGAGAGAAAGAGGGAGGGAGGCACACTCCTGACCTGTATAATCAGGTTTACGTCCTGTGTCAGGGCCTGAACACGGTGGAAGCTGGCAATGAGACTGATGGGAATCCATCCATCCGTGTCCATTCTACGTCTCAGGAAAAAGTCACGCTGTAAATTCTCATCACTGAAATAGTACTCACTGAAAAACAAAACAAATCTTCAGCTCCAGTTTCTTAAAGATAAATTTTCTGTTCAGTGGCATTTTATTTTCATATGACAGAGGTAAAAATAATTGCGGTGCAGTTAGAAAAATTAGGGCAAATCAAAATTAAATGTTAATTTTGCATTTATTTACCATCCTGGGTCAGTCTTTTCACACATAAGGTGCAAAATAGTAATTTGAGCACTGTAAGGTGCAACAAAGTTATTTTATATTGAAATGTGTATAAAATATGCTTTAAATATCATTGTTGGCAAGTCTGTTTGTTAATCAGAAGAGACTTGAGATGAGCCTACATTTGTTTTTGTTAATCAGAAGAGACTTGAGATAAGCCTACATTTGTTTCCTGACAAACTCCTTCAGTGTTGTTTCATCAGTAGTGTAAGGATTGTTGAAGTACACCGTTCCGAAACCTGAGGGAGAGAGACCGCCTGCCGTGGGACTCGCAGCAGCTGGGTCAGTATAAAACTGCTCCCCATCATACGAGTACTTGAAGTCTTGTCCTGAAAAAATTACAATTAAATACTGATCAATTTTCACCCTCAACACAAGTTGGACATAAATAGTTTACCTATATGGATCTATATTTTGGACATATTGTATGGTGAATGTTTTTTACAGTGGGGTTTTACATAATGCCAGATTTTTTACAAGCCTCTCTGAATTAGATATTACAATCATAGTCAGTTCACACTAAGGAGATTTCTCAGTACTTTACCTGTGAGGTTTTCCACAGTCTGATCCATGCCTCTTCCTCTACCTCCTCTGCCTCTTCCTCTACCCCGGCCCCTGCCTCGAAATCCGTATCCACGGAAACCTCTTCCCTCCCTCGGGCTAGGGGGTCTCATGTCATCTCTCCAATTTTTGCTGTCAGAACCTAAGAGTAAAAAAATTACATTTAAGAAAGCCATGAAAATAAGTCGGTTGCATACTGTATTTTCCCGACGATAAGTCGGTATTTTTTTCCTCTGAAGCAGAGCACTCGACTTATCGTCTTGATCGACTTGTCTAAGGCTTGAGGTCAGAAAATTGTGAAAAAAAATATTAAAAATCTTGGTTTTAATCATCTTGAGCTGGCTGTGTTATTGAAAATTACGTTGTTGAATTCAATGTTCATCTTTAATTATTATCATTTTCACTCATCTGTTAACACTAGAATACATATTAATAACAGTTATTGAACAATGGTGTATTTTTTTAATCAATTAAAAGTTTTACCGTTCCGTTTTTATAAACACATTGTCACATGATTCCATATATCACTATAGTGGGAAGATAATATTGCGCAGTAAAATTGAAACCAAACTTGGATGGAAAAAAATATTGCAGTAGGTCTGGGGAATGTTTTAAAGTTTTATTATTTTATTAGTAAAGAGTTGTTAGTGGAAAGTATAAATAAGAAATATTTTATGGTCAAAATCAATCTTAAAATACATAATCAGCAATTATCAACTCTATTGTTTATACGGTAGACTGATCCCGGTTGTGTTAATAATCTTGCTAAGACTGACATCTATTATGTCTATACGGCAATTTCACTCACTGTGTACATAAAGAGTACCGTTATTAGAGTGAATATAGTTCATTAATTAATTATTGTCCAATTCTTTGATTATTGTTAAATAAAAAATTTATGAAACGTATGTATGTCGTATATCGTCATTATCATGTCGTACAAATGATCAATCTATTCTAACAGTGTCTCTTTAAAATAATAGCGTGTAACTGTATTACTGGATATAAAGTAAACAAGTTTCATCAAATCATAGTAATTGCTAAGCTTTCTGCACTTGAGATCGCCCTTTGAAGTCTGACACGAGACAGGTGCATGCCTCTGACACCGGAAATTGTTAAACAAACATTGACCACGCGCCGAGTCAACAGGTGGCTGGTTACGTAATGGCGAATACACTAGCGATGGTCAGAGTGGGTGATTATTTTAATGCACGGGAATAAAATATTTCTGTCAAGTAAGTTTAATTTTGCATAACACGCGATATCGGGAATTGTTTACAATGCAAGCGACTTTGTAGATGTTGTCGGTATTTGAAAATATGATGCATAAGTATAAAGAGTAATTGTTTAAATGTTAATCATTAATAACAATTGGTAGCAATATCGGGGACATCGTGGCATCATACTGATAATGTTACTGCAGTTTTATACACCATTTTGAAGCGATAAGTTCGACGTGTCGTCTGAATCGACGTATCGTAGGATTTTGTTAAAATTTTGGCTAAAAATGAGCAATTCGACGAGTCGTCTGCATCGACGAGTCGTCGGGAAAATACGGTAATTGTTTTCAACATATTATTCTTTATTTGAATGTCAATGAAATATTTAAGCAAGTAGATCTTTATTCTTTATTATTCTTTATTCAACATCAGTTAAATTCACTTGTTTACATTTCTTTCAATTCAATATCATATTTATAGCAGATAAACCATTGCTTTTGCCACTGATTTTTATCATTATTGCCATCATTTTATATCATAAACATTGTTTTTGTGCTGATGATTTATCTCTAATTACCACAAAAATCCCCCAATTAATAACATTCGACCACACTGATCTCTTAAAACCTAAGCCTCGAATAAAAAAGATAAGATAATTGAATAGAACTTGTAAAAAACATCGTCAACGACCGTTCCTCATTGCCTGGTCTAACAATGTCACGGAGCAAGGTGTCCGCTGATGATCGCTCGTCTCTGGGCCTGACGACAGCCACTCAGGCTTGTAACTCCTCACACACCTGTCGGCCTACCTGAGATTTTGGATCGAGGATGTCTTGTCATGATGTAACATTGAAATTATCCATCAACTGGCACCAAATTCTAGTTTCCTTCAATTTAGTCAGACATTCTTAGATCCAAAATATCAAACAGTGGCCATATGGTACATAATCTTCACATACATAGCTTTGCTTCTTATGAGCAAAACTCACACATACAACAATCAAGGACATTCAAACACTTAAATCCTGTTTATGACCAAATTAATCGAATTCCAGCACAAGGGATTGTCAGAAATAAGCAGATAGCAGCATAGATTGCATCGAGACAGCTGAACAGAGAGAACACCAGTGACCTGCAGTAAGGACTGCCTGTCAAACACTGGCCTGGGGCACCGACTCATCAAATCTGTCCCTGGGTTCCAATGAATATACACCAGACAGCAGTGTGTATTTACTCCATACAGTCCCTGTGACAGTGGGCATATACACCAGAAAGCAGTGTGTATTCAGTCCATAGTCCCTGTGACAGTGGGCATATACACCAGACAGCGGTGTGTATATATTCCTTACAGTCCCTGTGACAGTGGGCAT
This sequence comes from Magallana angulata, assembly GCF_025612915.1. Taxonomy (NCBI): domain Eukaryota; kingdom Metazoa; phylum Mollusca; class Bivalvia; order Ostreida; family Ostreidae; genus Magallana; species Magallana angulata. The sequence goes on from NC_069117.1 coordinate 3,100,795, forward strand.
AAACACCAGAAAGCAGTGTGTATTCAGTCCATAGTCCCTGTGACAGTGGGCATATACACCAGACAGCGGTGTGTATTTATTCCTTACAGTCCCTGTGACAGTGGGCATAAACACCAGAAAGCAGTGTGTATTCAGTCCATAGTCCCTGTGACAGTGGGCATATACACCAGACAGCGGTGTGTATTTATTCCATAGAGTCCCTGTGACAGTGGGCATAAACACCAGAAAGCAGTGTGTATTCAGTCCATAGTCCCTGTGACAGTGGGCATATACACCAGACAGCGGTGTGTATTTATCTTTACAGTCCCTGTGACAGTGGGCATAAACACCAGAAAGCAGTGTGTATTCAGTCCATAGTCCCTGTAACAGTGGGCATATACACCAGACAGCGGTGTGTATTTATTCCATAGAGTCCCTGTGACAGTGGGCATAAACACCAGAAAGCAGTGTGTATTCAGTCCATAGTCCCTGTGACAGTGGGCATATACACCAGACAGCGGTGTATTTATTCCTTACAGTCCCTGTGACAGTGGGCATAAACACCAGAAAGCAGTGTGTATTCAGTCCATAGTCCCTGTAACAGTGGGCATATACACCAGACAGCGGTGTGTATTTATTCCATAGAGTCCCTGTGACAGTGGGCATAAACACCAGAAAGCAGTGTGTATTCAGTCCATAGTCCCTGTGAGAGTGGGCATATACACCAGACAGCAGTGTGTATTCAGTCCATAGTCCCTGTGACAGTGGGCATAAACACCAGACAGCAGTGTGTATTCAGTCCATAGTCCCTGTGACAGTGGGCATAAACACCGGACAGCAGTGTGTATTCAGTCCATAGTCCCTGTGAGAGTGGGCATATACCCCAGACAGCAGTGTGTATTCAGTCCATAGTCCCTGTGAGAGTGGGCATATACACCAGACAACAGTGTGTATTCAGTCCATAGTCCCTGTGACAGTGGGCATAAACACCAGACAGCAGTGTGTATTCAGTCCATAGTCCCTGTGAGAGTGGGCATATACACCAGACAACAGTGTGTATTCAGTCCATAGTCCCTGTGACAGTGGGCATATACACCAGACAGCAGTGTGTATTCAGTCCATAGTCCCTGTGAGAGTGGGCATATACACCAGACAGAAGTTTGCATTTGCAAATTGTTCATTTTTTATTTTTTTTGACCAAACTTGTTACTAATTTCAATTCATATTATGGATTTCTGCCTGCCTTCATTCAACAAATTCAACCACAACAGGAGTGAACAACTGAGTTTTTTTTAACAATTCTTATTTTGTAAATCTAAGCACTTAAACAATTCAAAGAACCCGGACAGGCTTGTACCTGGATAGACATTAGCAATCATCTGTTTTATCAACATTAACTAGAGTTATAGTGTATAAAAGGCTTACTAAACCTTACACCAAAGACTTCAACATGACCCTGTCAATCAACTGAATCAAGGTCCTGGATTGGGTGTTAAAATTGACATTTATCTACTTGTCTCGTGTATATTTTGTCTGGCACATGTGCTGGTTACCCGGTTAACTTTGGTCTTTTAACACATATCTTGTCTACTAACACAATAATTCAGTTAAGGTGATTGATCCAAGTTTTTTCCCTTTGAGAATAGGGAAAATGAAAATGGTTGCTAAAGATCCCTTGTGCACCCTAGGAATGCATATACTAAGTATACTTACAATACTTTATTAGGATTTAAACTAAAATTTGAATTTTTCCTCCATCTTATACTTCTACCTTGGAATGCTTGAGCAACTAACCTTCCACCTTTGTGATTATATGTGCATGTATAATTGGTAATTATCTCTAGCACTTGTTAAATCATCATAGACCTTATTTCCTATCCATATGATCTTGACATTGGAAACCTTTTCTGTTTATAAATGAGTCTTTTTTCTTGAAGCTTCAATCATCCACTAAATAACCATGCTACATTCGAGCAGGAACTTTTATAGAACACTATTAACACCTGCTATGTATAATATACATTACAACAATACTCCCAATACTATAAACTATGTTCATTCATTTTCTGCTCTAAAAAACAATCTTTAGAAATAAGCTTGTTTTGCACTGGGTCACCTTTATAAAATTGTTTGCCCTGTCTAGAGTCAGTGTTATAACTTTGGATCAATAGGACAGAAATTTCAGATTGTTAATAAGAATATCTCTAGTCAGATAATTTTTTTACCACTTGATCTGGGGAACATTAACAATGTGGCCAAGTTAGGTAATTTTCTCAATTACACACTGGTCTGGTGAATAAAAGATCACATTCTAGCTTAAATTTTTAGGACAATATATAAAGGACTAAATGGACTAGCCAACCTTAACAGGATTACATCCTATCCTATATTTACAGGATCACTTCCTCGTTCACATTTACAGGATCACATCCTGTTCAACATTTACAGGATCATGTCCTTTCCTACATTTACAGGATCATGTCCTTTCCTACATTTACAGGATCATGTCCTTTCCTACATTTACAGGATCACGTCCTGTCCTACATTTACAGGATCACATCCTTTCCTACATTTACAGGATCACAGACTAGTTCACGTTTATAGGACTATATCCACACTGACCTTTGTCCTCTTTCCCTCCTCGCCTCGACTCCCTGGGATTTGCCCGGCCGTGGCTACGACTCCTCTTGGTTTCTATGTTTAATGGCACCCACTTCTGTTTTGAGGCTACAATGAAGATATTCAATTTAAAAAAATTACACACGGCTTTTCTTCACCATAACAAGGGATATTATCACAATATAAGATCCTATTTCCATTACAGTAAAAATATCCAGTCTACCTAAATAGTTTTCCTTTTTTTCCAAAACAGTTTTTGATCAGAATCCTTGTCTATCAAGGTTTAGAAAAGCTTTTGATTAAATAAAAAAACAACAATTCTACAATTCATCTCTCAAAAACTGCTAAAAAATTGACCAAATATATCGACACACACCAAGAGATCCATGTTGACATTGTTGAAAGTCTCGAGACCAACATGAAAAAGAATCTCTAGGATTTAGCATACACTGCTGGGACCCCTTCTAACTTGCAATTCAAATACTGCACTATTTTCCCTGCAATAATACTTACATATTCGGCTTTTCCTCTTCGGCTGCTGATGCGAATCCTCCCCACCAGAGTGAACCTCCTTGTTCTCCTTAGAGGAGTCGTCTCCTCCTGAATCGGATGAAGCCTGCTGCTGCTGGGCGTTTGTCTGCTGCTGATTGGTCGATTTCATGGTTGGGGTTTTCTTTGGGACCAACACCTTAAAAGATGTCATAAAAGATATGAAATAATAAGCTGTAAAAGGAATGTCTTTGCAAATTATAGATTTCATCGTTCTTTAAATCCTGACATAAGAAGTGTCACCAACAGACTTACCTCTGATCTATTTCTAAAAATTTATTATTCAGGTATACATATATATAAATATATAAAAAAGCTTTACCTCTGTCACCTCAGCCAGAGCTGGCCAGTTTTCATCACTCAGGGGAGCTGATGGCTGTAAGAACAATACATCTCAATGTTATACATTGCTTCATCTTCAACATATCAACAATTTTAAATAAATTGAAATAAGTTTTCAGCAGTGTTATCACTTTAATTTTTTTTATTTCCAAATTTTTTTTTCAGGGTTACCTTTTCGACTGGTTTTTCCTGAACTACTTCAGCATCTGGCTTTACGACTGGTTTCTGTTTTGCTACTTCAACTGGTTCTATAAAAATAATAAAATAAGTTAAATAATTTTGCCCCCCAAAAAGTTTTCAAACAAAAATGGGTTAATTTCACAACAACAAAAATCAATCATATAGTTTTGCGAATAAACATTAAACAAATGTTATCCTTAAGGTACTCTCGTTTTCCCCACTATTTTGAAATTAGATTTGTAGAGTTCATCGTCATTTTAAAATGAAGTAGGAAAAGCCCAGATAAAGTTGTCACCCTTTTAATTGATGCCTCTGTATCAATTTAATCCATCTTGCTGTCACATGACATTCTGCAGTGACTAACTTCTTAGAAGATCATAAACATCTTCAACAATTGACCATTTTTTTTTCCTATCCCTAAACTAGATTAATTATGCTTTAATTAATGATGTTCATTTAAATAAAATTCCCCCTTATAAAATGAAACTAATTATTGATGTGGTTATTTTCCCCAGACAAATTTGCAAATTCATGAGACAAACTGAAAGTTGAGTTTTATTTTTGTATGGAGAATACAACTTTTTACTCAATCTACTGAGAGCAGCCTGTGACTCCCAGGTAACCTTATGCTAAAGCTGGATTAATTTTTTTTTTTTAGAAATAGACATTGCAAAATCAAGCCTCAGGATTTTCTATTCTCTAATAAAGAAATGCATTTCATAAAGCACAATGCACTTCTTTCTGTGACCATCCCCAAATCCTGCAGTGATTTACAAAGTTTAACTCCTCACTAATCAGCAAGCATGCGTGGAGGCGTTAGGCATTGATTCCTAAGACAGTGATGTCAAGTCTTCAACTTAGTATTAAGATTAAATGCTGTCTGTCTAGCAGAACGAAAAGATGAAACTTCACACAGAAGAACTTTTACTACAAAGCACGAGAGCTAGCTATTCACTGGCAATCACTGCACATTAATTCTGTTCTCAATTGAACATTAATACCAGCTCCATACATTAGCTGTGTTGCCTGTAAAATGTCAAAATTTCTGCAACATATGGTAGTTATCAGTCATGAAATGAGGACTGTAAATTTTTGTCATTATACATCAGTTCAGTTAAAACAAAATATGGAGTGCAGACTTTTGTCATGAAGTGAAATCTGAGCTAAGAAATGGAGTACGTGTGAGGTAAGAACTTACACCTGACTGCCGAGTCTCCGATCCTGAAGAGTGTTTAATATATTTTAAAGTTATCAGGACCCATGACTTGCTACACCTGTCATGTTCTCGTAGATAAATGTCAGTCATTATCTATTTACAGGTAACACATGTGTCTTAATGGGGACAAAATTCAACATCTACATTACTTCTCATCCTAACATTCAATGATCCCACCCCCAGACATTGACAGGTCGGTGACTATCTGTATCTCCCCCTTAGCTGATCACATTTTCTTGCTGTACAGATGAAGTGCAGCTGATCTTACAACTATCCTTTACATTGATTTTGGAAGATTTGTTTGATAAACTGAAACCAGCCATCAATCAATAAAATCACTTAATCTATCTCTTACAATAATTGAATATCAATATCATATTTTCGAGAATTATAAAGCAAACTTCTCGACTTCAAGAAGGCCATCTCATTTCTGGGATGACGAATTCCATATTCTATCAACAGTTTAATAAATGTAACACAACACAATCGAAGTTCTAATGACCTTCAACAAATGACCCAGATTTCATCCATCACTTCCACAGAAGGTCAAGAAAGCCACAGAGACTACCACTTTATTATCAAAACCGATTTGGTTTGACTTTTCCTATAGCGTCACGATCATTTCTGTCAGCTACGTCATGCATAAATTATACACGCCGCCGGTGTGAAAACTATATGATTGGTTAACTCCTATTTTTAGGCCGAGTTATCAGTATACGCTTATGCAATGCCAGAACTGAATGATTTCTCAGAACAGTTTATTTCCCCCCAATTTTATTCATTCAAAATCGACTATCCCGTATGTTTAAATTCTGTGCTAAACAAACTCTCTCTCTCTCTCTCTCTCTCTCTCTCTCTCTCTCTCTCTCTCTCTCTGTGTGGGTAAACGGGCGTTAAACCATAGCCTCAAGCTACGGTCCAGAGTACGGCGTTATAAAAAATATAATATTTAAAAGTTGCATGTGCTAAGCGTTCATTTCATGTAAATACCGTAAATGTATAATGCACATGTATTACCTACTAACTTGCCAGTCAAAGTGATAGGTATGAATTCCTCGATTTCTACACCTTTCGATCGGCAATCGACAGTCAATAAAAGTATTGAACGATGGTGTGAAAGAACGAGACGGAAGTGGAGAGTGCAAGGAGGTTTGTACATGTGCGTCTTCATTAGGCAAGTGTCCGATTCGTTTCTCTTCTGTTGCCCTATCACTTTCGGTGTAAATATATATACTAAAATATCCACAAACCATTTACTGCAGATTTCTTTATTTTACCTGTCTCTGAACCCCCCAATCACCTGCTCCATACATGAACACTGGTTTGTTTATATACATAAAAAATACAGTTCTTGATCCGCTTTCCGAGTACGGTTAAAGGTTGTTTAATAGGAGAAAGTTTGGGGCGGGTAAAGCTACAATTATTAACAGTAGTAAACTAAATGAAGAATTATTTAAATGGATTATTTGCACAAAATGTGGTATGGTATGATGTAAATATTTTTAAAAAATAGTGTTATTTTTATACGCGGCAATTTATTGCCGTAAAGTTTTTTTGTACATGTAAGTATTGTATGCACTGTCGCTTTATATTTTCTAACCCAAAATTTATACACAGAGCTACAGCTATATATGTTATGTACCGTATGTATTGTTTTATCACAAGTGTACACTTTCGAAAAATAGCCCAATTTCGACAGTCACGAGTACCCATGTGAATTTTTCATTCTCTGATATGTTGTTGTTCTGTCCGTGCATAATTTAGTCTTAGTTAACCAGCAGCCAATCAGCGATAAGCTGAATCCACCAATAAAAAAAGTTGTGGTTAAGGTGCGGGTATTGTTTATGTATGACGTAGCTGAAAAAGTTGAACGCGACGCGATCGGAAAAGTCAAACCAAATCGGTTTTAGTAATAAACCTGTCTCCTTCTCTACTCCTTCATGGTGACAGTTAGTAGGCAAAATCTTATGAAAAAACTGATCAGCAGCTTCATCTTCTCCGAGACTTCATGACAGTGGGCACGGTAACTAATTACATGTTGTCCTTTGATAATGCCACTAATATTCACGACCATTTCTAATCATTAGGTAGACTGCAAGTTTGGATACAAATCATAAGGTTATTCAAACCAATTAAAATCAAATGTGGTAACAACTCATTAATACTGTGTGATTCACATTACGTCATAAAAAATGCATGAATGTTTTTTGCTCAGATATCTGTATTTCTCGTTGTGTAGCCCATTTACGGAGACTATTGAATATATAAAAGCACACTATCTGATATGCACATTGCTTGTACTGCTGGTTTTCACTCTCTACAAGGAAGTCTGCATTGTGTTTATTAAATGATTATTTTCAGCATGTGTATCTTATCACACAAAATATGACAAGAAAAAGTCCCTGGATCTGGTTCTAGTATATCAGAGATCTCAACTCAGGAGGATTCTACAGGCTGATCATATGGGGATTTGAACAGGTATCCTTACAATGATTGGTCAGCCGGTCTGCTGCTTGAGCTTGTTTTAAGTATGAATGAGTGTGCACTAATTCCCTCTAGTCTTTCATTGTCTAGGCTACATTCACTTTTAACTAACTCCCTACAGATAAAAGTCAAACAACAATCGGTAATCAGCTTTCAACATGTGCAGATTTACTTCATGAAAATTTGTTAGTTGTGACATGATCATCTGCCTTGAGGAAAAAACTAAATATACAATTTCAGATTGTCATCAAGTTCTCCATTTCTGCTGACCAGGCACCTGTTAGTATGTCTATGTACAGAATTGTACTAAAGTAAAGTTTAAGGGCAGGACAAATATCATTTGCTGTAGACAGAAGACAAAAGATTTTTATACAAAACATGTGTCAACTGCTTGTCCATTTTCACACCAATTCTATCAGAAAATCTGCTCAGTTTATTACCATCTGAAATATTGAGCAATCTTAACAAGTGTCTTTAGTCCTCTTATTATTGCAAGATTTTTACATGTTTTTTCTCCTTCAAACATTTTTTGTCAATGTTCACTACTTTGTGGGCATTTCACAGCACAGTTTTTCAGTCTAATCTGACACATCATACAATGGAGGGTTACAGTCAGCCTGTCACACTGAGGAATGCACCATTTACTGAGAGCAAGTCATAGCTAATCAAACAATCCCTCTATAGTGCAATGTAGTTCCATTCAATTGGTGCTAGAACAAACTTTCAAGTGAAAACTTTGTACATACTCTTACTATAAATAAAGTCTCCCAAGTCTTGATGGAAGTTTACAGATTTTTTTGTTTTGTTTTTGTTTTGATATTTAAATGTCACTAAAAATAAATGTGTCCCAAATAGTTTCTTTTCTGACCAATGGAGAGAGAGAAAATAAATGATTGAGAGAAATCTATGGGTTATATATATAAAAATAGACAATGTACATGTAAATCAATAAGTGCATTGCATCTTCCTCTGCACATCCAGACACTTAATGATACAGTACAGAGTCCTTACAATCACATACAATATTGGGATGATAATACAAAACATCCTTCCATTCAAATAAAATTTGCAGCATTGTGATGCACATTCAGGGTACATGACATGTACATGTTATCAAGGAGTTAATGACAAAAAACCACACATTTCCTGGATGTTATAAAAAACAACAACATATTTTTCTTTACAAGGCTTAAAAAAAAAAGTTGTGTGTTTAGGGTAACCCGACCTAACCTACAAAAATGCCCCGATCCTACCATTTTTAGATGTCTGTTTTTTATCTAATTGTGAAATCTATATTATTTCTATTCAAAAAATCTGTTTTTAAATATGGCACAAACAAACATTCTTAGGATTCATGCAGAAAAAAATATGTAAAAAAATCCCTACCTACCTAATTTTTTCATCAGTCTTACCCTAAACACACAATTTTTTTATAGGCCCAACATACACCCCCCCCCCCAAAAAAAAATAATTTTACTAACCAGGGTTGTCTCTAAGACCCAGGGGCGGGGAATTTCTCCACATATAATGACAAAATTACCCAGCTATTATTGTTGCATTTCAATCACAATCTAACTATAAGCTATACCACCAGAACCCCCTTCTACTTAGTCTTTTATTCCTTCTACTTCAATATTTACAGACAACCCTGCTGACACAGGAACCTTATGCAGATATCAACTTCCAAGTAATTGCCCAAAATTTTCAAATCTAATCATGCAGAAAATGATGTTGAGGTGAATGTGTTTCTTTCTAATCAACTGGTGTAAGCCTGAAATCAAGCTTATCATAAACAAGACTTTGTATTTCATCACCGTACCTGGTTTGACCACTGGGGCTTTGGCAACAGGTGCTGGAGAGGTTGGGGCAGCTGACTGTGCTGAGCCCTTCTTTCCTTTATTCCAAGGGTTAGTCTTGGGCAGTGGGGCCTCCACATAAGTCTTATTGTCAAACTTTTTCACTACAGGTTCCTTGGGTTCCTTCTCTCCCTTTTCTGGCTTAGCATCCCCATCCTCTTTTGGAGGGGCAACTGCTGGGGGAGGGTCCTTTGCTTTATCAGCAGGTTCTGGGGGTACAACTTCTTTTTTCTTCCAAGGGTTTGGTCTCTCCAGCTCTGGATTACTGCTTTGACGAGTGACAGTGTTTTTATCAGAGTGAAAACTCTCATTTGAACTGGAAGCACTACTTACACTTACAGCCGCCATATTTCTAAGGCACAAAGCTGTTTCACCAGATGGTAAAGTTTTTTAACAGCTATGTCTTCTTTGAACGAAAAATTCGTCGTTTACTTGTCGAAATTATTACACATTAATTGCATTTTTATTCTTTTGATCGCCTGTAATGGTCAACAACACTTCGTTACTGTAGGTCAGAAATAGTAAACAAACCAAGAATGTCACGTTAGTACAGAGCCTCGCTTTGACATTCGCTAATGCAATCTTTCTCTTCGACCCAATATCATATGTGGTGTTACTATTTCCTTTTCCTGTGCATTGATTTTTTCGCTTACAAACAGTGACTCCCTCTCACTTGATACTATACTGTGTTCCTCAAATGTCACAAAATAAAGTCTTTTAATTATTTCCAAATCAGAAACACTGAAGCCACGTTGTCTTCATATGGTGGTCTGCAACTCAGACTTTCCAGGTTGTTGGTTGAAAACTTGAAATTTATTCAACTCCGAGGAACAAAAACACGTCTGACGAGATATCCTTTGCTGTAATTCACAGTATAACAGAATGTCAATGAATTAACTTGCTGACGTACATGGCAAGAGAAACCCAGCTTTTTCTACAAGCACATGTCGCCATTTACACAAGTGAAAGGGAAGCGCATGCGTCAGGTCGAACGGAAACAGCCGTGGGAATAAAAAGTGGAGGATCTTGAAATACACTAGAGATAAAACACCCACTTTTTTCTTTTCCCCTCTTTTCAGCCAGTGTGTCAATGTATGAAGATATAAAATTCTTTACCCTGACTTTGTTTGCTTGTTAGAATTTTATCTGCGCGGATCCAGAATATCTTTCCAAGGGATACGCCCCCGGGGGGGGGGGTCTGATGTTCGGGGTTTTTTTTGGGGGGGGGGGGGGGGATATCATAATTTGAATTTTAAAAAAATTGATTTTGCAGGGGTCACCTAACCCTCCCGCTAGATTCAAGCATTTTGTGATATTAAAAAAATAAATAAGGTTAAAGTGAACTTTTTGCACCCAATGTTTGATATATATAGAGAGTTATCTGTTCTTGATACAATGAGGAAACCGGGGGGGGGGGGCTTGATCGTGTAACATTTTATTTCCTCTCAAAAAATACCTTCGTATCATATTTTTTTCATTACATTTCGTTAATTCCATTGGTCATGCATTAATGATTTCGAATTAATTCAGTTACGTTTTTCATGATTCGTTTTTATTTTATTGTTTGCTTAATTAAAAAAGATTCATGCTATAATAAAGCTTAATTTTATCTTAAATTATCTTATCTTAACCTTATCTTATCCCCGTTACCTACCCTAAATTAACGTTCCTTTTAATTTTCATAGTTTTTCCACTGCGTTTACCTACCTCTTACCTCTGCATTCAAATAGATTTCTGCAAAACTCGTAGTTAATTAACACTTCATCCTATCTATAATAATTACTAATTGACATTGAGAAACATGGTGAAAACACATTTTTAAATTCGTATAATTGAAAACTCAAAATTTTTCACAAACAGACACTTACATAGAAAAAAAAACCATTATTCGTGAAAGGATACATGTAGCATTCTCTAAAAAAAAAAAATCCAGTTTGTTTTGTTTTGTTTTTGTTTTTGTTTTTTTGTTGGGGGGGGGGGGGGTGTTATATGTTACGTTAGCTATGTTTGGCGTCGGTAGCAAATTGAGAGTGGGGGGGGGGGGGCTAGACTTATCGAGAAATCTTTACAAGCAAAAAAGAAAAAGGTTATGGTTTTATCTTACTTTGCAACAAAAAAAAAGGGGGGGGGGGCTTATCCCCCGTTCCGACGCCTATGAGTTACGTTATGTCACGATTTTCAAAAACCATTTGTCAATTAAAAAAATAGTGCTGGTTTAAAAACAGAGACATATATATTTCCACAATCACTAAAAAGTACATGTAGGCAATTCCGCATCTGTTTACGTTGCTTATTCGCAAACGAAACATACGCCAAAGAGTGTCCTGAATTGTACTGCAAATGGTCAACTTTAAAGACCGAGAAAATACCGAGTCATGTCACATTTCTATCAATGGATTATTTGTATCGCTCTTTGAAGGCTTTCCATCTTTTTTTATTGCTCAATCAAATAAAACATACCCAGGGAAAATGCCCTACTTGATTAGTTACGCTTATTTGAAAAAAAAGCAACAACAAAAAACCGGAGCGTGGTTGCATATGAGCACTTTGACGCATATGTACTCATGTAATTGTACATATCATATTCAGTTAAATTTATTGAGAATATTTACGCTTATATATATGAAATTTTATATACCCACATATTTTTAAATAAACTTGGTGAATCAACATTTTTTTCTTTGAAATTTACTGGAATAATACATGTGTATATTAAAAAGAAACACTTTAAAAAAAGACAAAAATGAAATAAAAATGGTTATTTTATTAAAATAATGCCAGAAAAAATATTTTTGTTAAACTTCAAAACTTCTATGGCCCCTATTGACCCCAAAGTGAAAAAGAATGAACAAACTTGGAATATCTTCATAGGTTGTTTCATATTCAAGGATTTTCAAACTGTTCTACCTCTCTTACGTACCTATTACCCTCCGAGAGGTTATAATTTGAAATCTATTGATTTTGATATATATTAAAAAAAAACAAAACAATAAGCCTTTTGACTTAGGTAAGTTAAAATAGACAAGTACATGAAGTACATTCACATGGCGAGGGTCACTCTGTAACCATTCAATCATTAATATATAAAGTGCTAAGAAATTATTTTTGACTCTTTTTTTTAGGTGTATTCAACATCCAATAAGTTTTAGGCATTAATATCAATATATGGCTCAAGTTACCAATTTTAAGGAAAACTCCATGAAGATTGAGATCTTTTTCTCTTATTCTGCTACAATCTGGTTGAAATAATACATTTTTAAATAAAAAGAACCACAAAATATCTCTGCTTATGCATTTATTGTAAACAACATGGACGGCATAGATATAATCAGTGAGTGAATAAATCAAGGAAAGGTTTATTATGCCTCACTGTCACTAACACTTTTCATTCCAACTCTCAGCCTCAAATCTGAGGTTTTACCTCAACTATATGGCCCTGTCTTTACAGGATATCAGAAGTATGTAAGGTAATTTCAGAATGATGACATTGGGGTAAGGTGACAGTTTGGTACACAATGCAGTAACTGAACACAGTCAAATATTGAGGAGTGAGGGTCTGGGGGTAATGCTGTTGTTGAAGCACAAGGTTCTGGGGATAATGCAACTGCTGAGGCATGGTAATAAAAAGAATAATGCTACTGTTTGGTGTGGGAATCTGAAAATAATGTTTCTGAAGAGTTGTGGGGATTAATGGGTATTGCAACTGTGAGGGTTGGGGACCTGGGGATAATGCAACTGTTGTAAGGTAGGTATGGGGATCTAAGGAAAATGTTGCAGTTGTGGTGAGAAGATCTGGGGGAAAATTGCTGTTAAGTCATGGAGATCTGAAAATAATGCTTCTGTTGAGGAATGGGGATCAAGAGAAAATGTTGCTTTTGAGGTGTGGGGATCTGATATAATGCTACTGTTGAGGCGTGGATATGATGGGATAATGCTGGCGGCTATACCCCGAATACAGATAGCAAGGGAGCAAAGGTTGTCACTGCATTAAATAACTGTTATCTTTTCCAAAACACCATCTTAAGTACAAAGTACCATCTACACAAATAAAACATATCAGAATTAAGTCCTTTTAAAAGGATTCTATAACAACTGGACTGTTAAAGCCGCATTTTTGTATTCTGTTTCTGTAAAAAAAATTCCATGACTCTCAGAACTGCACCAGAATACACAACCATTTCTCTAAAAAAAAGGAGCTACTGTCTCTGATTATTCTTCTATGTAAGACTACCTGGACACAAACAACTGTGATCCCCTATCACTGAATGCACATCATTTATGCTTATCTTTAATTAACTATCATTGGATGTACATAAGTTATACCTATCTTTAATTAAAGGAAGTGAACATGAAAAAAATAATTGTTGCTTAATAAATTTTAAAAGCCTTTTGAAACTTAAAAATGAGGTCTGTTACCTTTTTGCTTATTTCTATCAAGAGATTTTATCAATTTAACACTCTCAGTGAAAGGTTTATGGAGGTAATCCATTATTCCCCAGCATGCATCTGTTCTCTGACGTAGATAAGCCACATTGCTGCTGGTGACTGGGTCAATGTTGGAACTAGGCCAGTGTTTATGTACAGAGTTGATAAAAGTTATGAAGAAAAAATATGCCTTGATGTGAAGAAAAATTTTGTGTACTGTCATGAGAAGACAAGGATTTAGTACATATCTATAAATGAACTTCAGATAACTATTTATGATTTGTAAAAAAATGAATAGATAGATTAATTTGTGAAATATAAGACCATCACATTCCAGATGTTTGTACGGAGATGTGGCAGTCAGTGTTTACATAAATAAAATGCTGTTTTTAGATTTCAATTTAAATTAATATAAAATTGTAATTTCATTTTCTTTGTGGGGTTTCTTACCGTTACTTTTTATCTAAATGCCCTGGAAATTTTTCTGATTTGTTTTTTTTTTATACATAAGATCTTGATGATATGTACGCCGGTTCTGTTTATGCTGTCAGAAGAATAACAGGACTAAGACACTTTTTAAAAGTCAGGATGCTGTGCAATGCACCTTGTGTGCTCATTTATGTAGCACACAAAATGTTCAAACTCATAAACAAGAAATTCCCGAGTGCAAGAAAAAATAGGTCACAATAACACTGATCCACGGACATTCCATTCTAGTTGCATGTCACATTAACTGCTGGTGGGAATGCATCATTCTGAGATCCAAAATCTTCCTCCATAAACACTGTTTAAAATGACAACTCTTTACATTCCTTTCAAGTTTCCATTCACATTTTGATGATGGCATTTTATCTCTGTTACTAAACGTGTGTAAAAATGCAATGTGTCTCACTGACGGCAGCATCAGTGCTGCCCTCTCTTAGATGCTTAGAGATAACCCAGCAGGGAGGTAATGATTTTAACAATATGGCAGCGCTCATGGATTGCAAGAATTAGTTATTCTAAGTGGTATATCTTTTTACTGAGGAAAGCTCTGTCTAAACGGTTTTCAGATATCATTATACACATCAAACAGACAAATTTGAGCCCTTGATAATTTTTTCATGTTCACTTCCTTAAACTATCATCGGATGTACATAAGTATACCTATCTTTAATTAACGATCATTGGATGCACATAAGTTATACATGTACCTATCTTTAATTAACTATCATGGGATGTACGTAAGCTATACCTATCTCTTAATAACTATCATTTGATGTATATAAGTTCTATCTACAGAAAACTAATACATAAAAAATCCAACACTATCTGTAATTTGTAATCAATACATATTGTAACATATTTAAAACAATAAACAAAGGAAATGACATGGAAATACACTTTTACAAGTAATAAATAATTAAAATTGAAAAAATTGATACATGTAATAACAATGCACCACACAGAATTCTAAACAAAATAAAAGTTATATTTCTTTTTTACAATCTGGGCTTAAATAATGTTTCTTGAAAAAAAAAGAAACATTGTACAACCAATCTACCTATTTCGTAATTATTCAAGTATCAAATTAATGAAAAACTGAATAAAGACCAAACATTACATATCACAGTACACAGAGCGGTAACTCTCACTCTCACAACATATAAAACATAAATATTATGCACCTGAATTTATAAAAACACAACCTGACGCATAAAAAAAGAACTGGCTGAGATCATCACAGAAGAATTGCAGATTAGAGCCACCAAGAAAAGAATATATGAAACACAGAAAATAGACTAGCAATCAAAAACAAATAGAAAAAAATAGCTACTAAAGACTTGTAAAAAATACTGTACAAGTATCACAGGTGATTTCACATGTTGACATGGAAGGAAAAGTAATAAAATCAATAATAAAAGTAAACATAACATCTCTTATCACTCTGTTGTCATCAGATGAAAACATTTTAATACTTATAGATGTGGAATCATATCAATTCTTTGTAGACTGTCAATATTTCTAAGGATTTTGGGGATTTTTTTTTTTTGTGGAATTGCTTTTCCATAATTCAATGTGAATATTCATTCATGGGTTAAAGGTTCCCATGAAGTCAACAAACATTCCACAGTATTAGGTAGGAAAGTGTCGTAGCACTGGCAAATGACAAATGGGACAATTATTATGTAACACCCTGTACATATTATCACCATTGTCATGCATTCTGTTGGGAAGCAAAGTGCTCATTGATATAAGTAAGATGAAAAAATACAGAGCAGTGTGTCGTTTGGAGAATGGATGGGGGGAGGGGGCAGGATGGAATAAAGATACCAGTACTAGTCCATATATTTCACTGCCTCTTTCCACTATATTCAGAATGGATTGATTCTTAGTCCAGTGGCCAGGGGAGAGAAAGGATTGACTTTAGCCCACATCAGCGCTTCATTGGGTGACACTGCAGAGCGGCCATCTTCTAGGAAATAGGCCAAACCCTGAAACATACATCAACAATTACAAAAGTACACTGAGTTTACAGTATATACGTTAATAATAAGTAACAGTACATGTATTGCAATACTGACAAAACGAGACTAGATGACTTACAGAATCTCAGATTAATGTTGATTAAGGGTATTAATAATATTGATGTAAGACTGTCCATTCTAACACAAAACTAACTTAATTATGTATTTCGGTTTCATAAGGCGTCAATCTATGCCAATCACTACCACAACTTCCATTATTCAATGTGTATGTAAGTTTGAGCAACATTTCCTACTACAGACCTGGACCCTGTGCTGAGATATACAGGACACATGGACGTCCGAGTGAGACGGGAGGCGGGAGCTAGAGGCGCAGTCTGGGCCCGTTCTGTCACTGTGATTATCTCCCCCTGATTTACGCAGCAACTCCTCATACTTCTGTACGACCTCCGGTGAGGTCATTACTCGGGACAACTCCAGGGGCTCAGGGAAACTGGGGAACAGAAAAAGATTGTATAATAAAACTGTATATTTACATGTAGGTACATTTAAACATGCCAGAGCAATGACACTCCTATACTATCCAAACACATGCAACCAGTCAAAAAATGAAGCAATAATCAAAGCAAAATGGATTTGATTTTGACATACTTGTACATATATAAACTCATTATGAGTATTTGAAAAACAAAAGCTAAAGAAGTTGAGATAAACAATGAATCACCAGTTGGCTTTAGCCTTGCATATTGTGTCCCAAGCTTCCAACTCTCTGCTGACAGATTCCTCCGTTATAGGTAGTCGCAATCCAGCTTTAATCACAATGTTTCTACCAAGGTAATGCATAAAATTCTTTATCTTACAAACAAAACCAAATTGATGACAGTAAATTACAGTATCATCCCTGTACAACATATGGCTTACCTTGCATGTCTTAACAGTGGCCCCACAATTTCATCATACCCTAATCTTACAGCCATTAATGATCCAAAATAGGCACAGAGGCACAGTAACTCCATTCTGTATCTGTCAATGATAAACAATACATGTATTATTGGCCATTTTTTTTATTTTGTATTTGAAAAATGTATCATTTCAAAAATAAACATTTAAGGACAACATTTTGGAAGTGGTTCTTGTAGTTTTAAGTGCATTAATTGTTCCAGCTTTAGTTGCTGTAGTTAATGTAGATAAGCTGTTCTAGCTTTGGTTGCTGTTGGTTAGGTACATTTAATGAACATTTGGTTTATCTACACTTACTGTTCTAGCTTTGGTTGCTGTAGTTTATCTACACTTACTGTTCTAGCTTTGGTTGCTGTAGTTTATCTACACTTACTGTTCTAGCTTTGGTTGCTGTAGTTTATCTACACTTACTGTTGTAGCTTTGGTTGCTGTAGTTTATCTACACTTACTGTTCTAGTTTTGGTTGCTGTAGTTTATCTACAATTACTGTTGTAGCTTTGGTTGCTGTTGTTTATGTACATTTAATGTACATTTGGTCTATCTACACTTACTGTTCTAGCTTTGGTTGCTGTAGTTTATCTACACTTACTGTTCTAGCTTTGGTTGCTGTAGTGTATCTACACTTACTGTTCTAGCTTTGGTTGCTGTAGTTTATCTACACTTACTGTTCTAGCTTTGGTTGCTGTAGTTTATCTACACTTACTGTTCTAGCTTTGGTTGCTGTAGTGTATCTACATTTACTGTTCTAGCTTTGGTTGCTGTAGTTTATCTACATTTACTGTTGTAGCTTTGGTTGCTGTAGTTTATCTACATTTACTGTTGTAGCTTTGGTTGCTGTAGTGTATCTACACTTACTGTTCTAGCTTTGGTTGCTGTAATTTATCTACACTTACTGTTCTAGCTTTGGTTGCTGTAGTTTATCTACACTTACTGTTCTAGCTTTGGTTGCTGTAGTTTATCTACTGTTCTAGCTTTGGTTGCTGTAGTTTATCTACACTTACTGTTGTAGCTTTGGTTGCTGTAATTTATCTACACTTACTGTTCTAGCTTTGGTTGCTGTTGTTTATGTACATTTAATGTACATTTGGTTTATCTACACTTACTGTTCTAGCTTTGGTTGCTGTAGTTTATCTGCACTTACTGTTCTAGCTTTGGTTGCTGTAGTTTATCTACACTTACTGTTCTAGCTTTGGTTGCTGTAGTGTATCTACACTTACTGTTCTAGCTTTGGTTGCTGTAGTTTATCTACACTTACTGTTCTAGCTTTGGTTGCTGTTGTTTATCTACACTTACTGTTCTAGCTTTGGTTGCTGTAGTGTATCTACACTTACTGTTCTAGCTTTGGTTGCTGTAGTTTATCTACACTTACTGTTCTAGCTTTGGTTGCTGTAGTTTATCTACACTTACTGTTCTAGCTTTCGTTGCTGTAATTTATCTACACTTACTGTTCTAGCTTTGGTTGTTGTAGTTTATCTACACTTACTGTTCTAGCTTTGGTTGCTGTAGTTTATCTACACTAACTGTTCTAGCTTTGGTTGCTGTAGTTTATCTACATTTACTGTTGTAGCTTTGGTTGCTGTAGTTTATCTACATTTACTGTTGTAGCTTTGGTTGCTGTAGTGTATCTACATTTACTGTTGTAGCTTTGGTTGCTGTAGTGTATCTACATTTACTGTTCTAGCTTTGGTTGCTGTAGTTTATCTACACTTACTGTTCTAGCTTTGGTTGCTGTAGTGTATCTACACTTACTGTTATAGCTTTGGTTGCTGTAGTTTATCTACACTTACTGTTCTAGCTTTGGTTGCTGTAGTGTATCTACACTTACTGTTCCAGCTTTGGTTGCTGTAGTTTATCTACACTTACTGTTCTAGCTTTGGTTGCTGTAGTTTATCTACACTTACTGTTCTAGCTTTGGTTGCTGTAGTTTATCTGCACGGATGGAGCTCATGAACTGAAGGATTGGGTAGATATCATCCAGGGAATATCTTCCTTTTGACATGGAAGCTAAAATATGAGAAATAATGCTTAAAGGGGCATTGTTATGATTTTGTGCTCAAAATTTCCAACTTAATTGTACATTTGTAATGTTTACATTGCCTAAACTAATGGTCAACCAAAAAATTTTACGTTATACAAGAAAAGTATAAAGTTTACAATTCTTTGACATGTGAAAAAAGCTCTTTCCATTTATTTGTTCACAAAGGTTACTGTAAACGTCTTCAATTCCACGTGTCTAAAATTTCACGATTTCCTGTGTTAGTACCTTTCACGGTGTTTTTAATTTCACGGCCAATCGGTTTCATTTTAAATGAAGATTGAAAAAACATATATGATATGTAATGAACATATTACCATACATTTTACATTGTTTTTCTTTGGAATCACGTTAATTTACTGCCTTAAATCCGTAAAAAACTATTAGAAAAATAATTTAACTATTTTATTGAAGATAATACGCACTATTGTTTATTGCGCCTCTGACATTTTGAGGTTGAAAATTCGGGGGGGGGGGGGGGGGGGGGGGGGGGGGGGGGTAATCTGTTTAAAAACTGTACCACTTTATAATCATTTAATCTTAAAAGACAACTGCTCAATATGAATGCCAACCGCAAACAACCCGCAGGGGGTACAGGAATCTTTGAAGATGTCCAAAATGATGAGTTGCAATTAGCACAAGTATTAACAACAATGGCTTCGATAGGGCCGCAGAGCTGATGGGTGATAAAAGAAAAAGGTGAATTGAATGTTCCGTTATAATTAGTTGTTTAATTAACATTAATCATACATAATATTTATGCTTGCGTTTTTAAAAGTGCTGTAATTACCATAGGGAAGTGGTTATTTAGGCCCCACTTACGCACACATCTATCAATAACATCTGTAATGGCGGCATACACAGAGATTACAAATACACAGTGAATATTCACGGTGGCTTAATATTCACGGAATATTGTATGACCGTGAACATAGTGAAATTAAAAACACCGCCATGTTTTCCACGCCTACAGTATACATTGATAAAAGTTTTAATTTTAAATTTTTCTGTATTTTCATACATGAGACTATGCCCCTTTAAAGCAGAATGTCACTAGACAAGAAAGTAACAATTTCTTCTATATCATTTTTAAACATATTGTTTCACAATAAGTTGCTGCATCTATGCGTTTTGTAAGGGCTTGTCACACAAACAAACTGCCCGTTCTCAGACTGCCTACCTTTGATGTACTCTAATCCGATCTCTAGAGCGACCTCTGGTGTTGATGAGACAACATAATACCGAATACAGTCCACCGGCTTTATCTGATTCTTCAAAGTTTCTGCTTCATGTAAACATTCCTCTAATGAAGGGAGAGATGCCTGTTGTATAAAACATGTAGAATGCATGATGTGTACCAGGTATACATGTATTGAGAATGAGCATATTTATCATTGAACAATTTAGATCATGAATAAACAGGTGTAGGATTCTATCAATGTATACCTATATACATACTTATATACATATATTTTTATGAAGTAGAAGCTAATGAGGTAATAAGGAAGATCATTAGTCTCCTCTCGATCTTGGAAAAATAATTTGAACTACTCCACTTATTGGCTTAAAATAACTAGACACACTTTTACTGGCCTACATACCTTGGTATGGAGGTAGTTGATTTCATCACGGCTGGCAGCACACTTGGCACAGCACCGGATCACCAGGTCTCGGTTATCTGGGATCAGCTTCAGCAGGTCAACAGCTAGCTCCCTGTACGATAAGGGGATCAATCATCTGACACAGCAGACATCAAACACCCAAATACCTAACTAATCAGACAACTAATACACAACTCATTTGTAATTTTATGTACATTTTCCTTTCCCTTTTTAACTAAATAATCATTCATTTCAACTGTACAAAGATCCATTACTCTCTAGAATCCATGAGCTGAAATGATTATTGTGCTGCTGAAGAGATCTGACGAATTCTTACCATTTCCCGAGATGTTCACACCTTCGAGACAAATACTCCAGGGCTTGGTGGGTTTGTTTGGACACGTTACCAAGGACAACACCCACTGATGCTGCCAGCTCCAACTCATGACCCTGGATCAGGCACTGCACAGCTTGCTGTCAATGAGAGCAAAGATTAAAAGATTACTCATGCGAAGATATAAAAAGTTCTAGTATCAGAAAATAGAATTCATTTTGAATTCCGGAAATCAGATACCATTACCATTACGAAAGAGTAACATATGAAATGATGACCATTTTGATCTTAGTCAGTACGATAAAGAATTTACGTATATCAATTGTAAACTGTTATGAATACATAGCCAAAACGCGATTTTGTCCCACTCTTTAATTTGTATGTACCTATTACAACTCAAAAAAGCCACGCTGAGTCACTTATGATGCATTCGTAATAGTCCAAGAGAGGGCATAAAAAATAGCATTCCTTTCCTTAGCACTCTACTTTTGCTAATCATTCTTAAAACAACATGTTTGAACCTCATTAACGAAACTTTTAGCACTGATATCAGTATTAGACCTCTAATCAATAGATTTCATTTTTAGATTACCATATATCTATTTATTTCTGAGACTGTCTATTAATTTTGGTCTTTTTCCGATCTCTTTCAATGTCATTTTCTTATTTTATACAAAAATATAATAGGCAGAAAATATATCCAGTATTGTTTACTATTAAAAACTGGCATAAATGGATAAGATTACATTTTATTTACCCTATTTTTGCAAATTTTGAGACAGAACACTCCCCCCCCCCCTCCCCAAGACATATTTCTGGGTATTTCAAATACAGGTACATTATTTTTGCATTGATCGGGTAACTCCCAGAGTTCCCTGATAAGACTGTACCTGACAATCATCCACAGACATGTGACAACAGGCCGCCAGGACGGGGGATCCGTTGTGGAAGTACCAGTCAGCCAACTTCTGAACGGTACCGGTCAACAACCTACAATAGACAAGCAGGTCAATAACAGTGTTCCTCATACAAGCCTAGGCCATTGGAACTCAAAACCTGGGGGTAAAGGGCAAAAAGCCACAAATCTCAATACTTTTTCCACAACATGTTCAGCTACTGTAAAAGCGGTTAACTAAAGGTGTGGGAAATTTACACTAGTTACGCGGAAAGCTTACAACCACAAAAATACCTTGCACTTATGGTTAAAGATTTCAAAACTTTATAGTGGTATTAAAATCATGCATCCATATACTGTAAATTCCTTATATTACGCGAGTACTTAATTCCGCGATCCTGCTGTGTTGTATCAAATCGCGAGAATAAAAAATCGCGAACGCGGGAGATATATTCATATTTCTGATAGTTCTTAACTCTCAGAAAATAATAGCGAGGTTTTAAAATCCGCGAGGGATGCTTCTCGCGATTTTACGCGGAGATAAATTCCTCGCGTTTAATAAGGAATTTACAGTAATTAATATCCATGCATATTGTTTGACTAGAGAAAAAGTACTTACTCACCAGCATAAATGCTAGTAACCACTTTTACAGCATACATAACAAATGCCTTTGGAACAGGCTATAAAGCTCAGTTTAAGTAGGATTTGTATTTGGTTCAGTATGTATAACCCCTAACAAACTTACATTTGGTAAGGTTTCTTTGGTTTTATTCCATTGCACAATCCCTTGTCTGTATGATCTGTCTGGGCCATTTCATCAAATATCCCCTCGCAGGCAACTTGAGCAGCTAGCACCGCATCAGACAGCTGTCCACGGGCGCAGGAGAACTCGACCAGGGCTTCAGGGTCCCCGATAGCTGTACAGAACGGGATCAGGTTCTCATCATCTTCTTTGGCCAAAAACTTTGTATATCTGTAAGAAAGATGAAAGGCTCATTTCTAATAGTAAAATACAAAGCTATTGGCAAAATAAACATATACAATAAGAGTGTTTTCAGACAAACAACATATTGATTTCAGGATTTTTGTCGTAACAAAACGGAATTTTTTGATGATCATTTATCATTAATTTTATGACCTTAACCTTTTCTGTCACAAAATTTTATAGTTGGAGGATATTAAAAGCTGTAGACTGGAGGCCAAGAATCCCAAATCTTACACATCTCAGAGGCACTAAGTACATTAAGTATAGGATTCTGAGTTCATATAAATTCTGGTGCATTGTACATGTTTTTCCTTATTGCCAAATCAGACAAACTTAGCTTACCGTTTTGTTATAGATTTCCAGTATTCTAATGAAACACCTGGAGCAACTGCAATGGCTCTCTCCCACTGCAAAAAAGTAAAATGGGGTCAAATAAACATAACTTGCTCCTGGACAATGAGGTCACTAAAACAACTTTTGACGGTGACCGACCTCTCCCAGCTCCACCAAAAGTTCACAGTATCTCTGGAGGTTTCCCAGCCGGATGTAGATTTTGGCAGCTTCCCGAAGCCTGGCTTCTCTGGACATACTTCCTATGCCCCCACCAAACGACAGCATCTTGGCCATCTCGTGCTCCTGGGCCTCAGACTGAAATAATGTACACATCACAGCATCAATCAATATATTTCAAATTTTAGTAATACATCTACACCAAATGACAGCATCTTGACCATCTCATGCTTCTAGGCCTCAGACTAAAATAACATGAGAGTCTGGTCACTTAATGCAGATATCAGAGCACTAATCCATATATAAATATTTACAGTAGTTCCTATGTCAGTTGTCAGGTAGGATTATTACGATACATTAAAATTATCAGAACACGATTCCATATATAAATATTTACAGTAGTTCCTATGTCAGTTGTCGGGTAGGATTATTACGATACATTAAGATATCAGAACACGACTCCATTCATAAATATTTACAGTAGTTCCTATGTCAGTTATCAGGTAGGATTATTACGATACATTAAAGAAAACAATCTGTACAGTCAGGGACTCTCTCCTCATTCCTATTTTTCAGATGCAAATGTTTAACAATCTCTTACCTAGGATTTACAAAGATTTTAATAATCTGATTACAATGTACATACAGATACACAGTTGCTAATAGATCTATAGAAATTTTCATGATCACATGGTGATAGGAAAAGTTAAACCCCTGAATTAAATCCTGAATTACTCACAGCCTTAAACTTGGTCAGGTGCTTGACGTGCATGATGCCTTTCTTGTACCTCTCGGACAGGAGAGAGTCGTCCAGCCCTTTCACCACGGAGACCAGCTCCCACAGGTTATCTGCCCCTGTCGGTGGCTGAAAGAAGTCAATGTTGAAGTACAAGATTGATATATAGTAATACAAGTCCACTATCTATAAAAACACATGTATCTAGACAAGAGAGCAATTGTGTTGAGGCATTTATCAAAAGAAACTGCATATATCTTTGATATACATGTAAATCTAAACAATAATTCATACATATGTACAGTCTATAACAAAGAAATGATCCATCAAAAGCATCAGTACTAAGTTTGTTCCTTACACTGAAGAACTTGGAACACAGTTTGACCAGTCTCTCTTTGTTGTTGCAAGGAAGACCTGCTTCCATTTCCGCCTTGATATCTTTACTTCCTTTCCCACATAACATAGGGGGGTTTCCTAATGCCATGGCAGAATCTGAACAATCATAAAAGTCAAAATCCCTATTAACTATAAGCATAGTTCATTAACCATCTAAACAAATATTCTGGCCAATGAGTAGTTTTAGTGTAATAGTTGACACTGTTCTTTAACACTGTGAAACAAGATTTGACCCACGGTGTAATGAATAGACAAACAAATCTCTATGTCAGCAATAGATGACCCGTAGTTTAATGTGTAGGCCTCCATATGTTCTTTGTGAATTCAACACATACATATCAATACTAGTATATACTAGTGAAACAAACATGAATCAATCTACTGACCTGTGGTTCCCAGAACGCTGGCCCAGGGTTTGCCGGCCAAGATGTTGAGTTCGATGGGCTGAACCAAGGAATTGAGGGACCACAGTCTGACTGTCGAGTCTCTGGAGGAGGAGGCCATCAGAAAGGGGCGCTCTGGGTGACTCGTCAGTCCTGTAACAATCAAACACAAAATCAATTACCTTGACTTATAGTCACAAACATCAATAAGGGCACTCAGGGTGACTTGTCTGTCCTTTAGCAGACACCTCATGATAAATCAGAGAGAATCGATAATCCCAGCCCAGCAGGGTCTCTATTAGAGATGTTTACAGCATTGTAAGGGATCATTGTGTTACTGGATAATCCCGTGACTAGGTTAGAGTACAGACCGTAAACATCAGCACCGTGGTCCAGTAGAGTCTCCACACACGCTCCATCTCGGATATCCCAGATCCGGATCTTATAATCCCAGCTCCCCGACACCAATAGATATGGGATCTCCGAGTTCCACATGATCCCCCTCACTGGCCCCTCGTGGCCTCGCAGCACTTGGAAACAGGATTCTTGGGAATAATCCCACACATGGATAGTGCTGTAAATAGTATGAAGCCCATACACGAATCAGATACAGTCAAACTTCGTTATCTTGAACTAGATGGGACTGTTTAAAACTTCAAGATATCAGAGTATTTGAGATATCAAGGGTAAAATACTGAATAAATAAGTGCTTCTGACTTACAAATCACTTTGGCGTATCCATTGTGTTCAAGATATCAGTTTTGAGATATCAAAGTTCAACTGTATACATATTTATAATTTATCAATTTTGTAAAAACCTGTTCCATAAGTTTTTCATTTGATTTGATATACTGATTAAGAAATTGATAAAAAGAATAAGTTTCTAAGGATAATCTACCTGTCATCAGAGCCACTAGCCAGCATGCCCTCCTTCAAGGGAGACCACTTTATATGGAATACTTTAGCAGTATGACCTGAACAAGTGCAAGTTAACAAGTCAAACAAAATAACAATCAACATAATACATTTTGAAACCATGTTCACCATGTTTACCATTTTAAATCCAGATTTTACATACATGTATTGCTGTAATATATTGAAACCCTTGGAATATTGGATCTCCAGTTCAAAAATATACCTGAGAAAATTTTTAATGGCTGATCAGTGATGGTAGCTAAATAATAAATCCTGACAAGTTTATCTTCACAACCAGTGGCCATCATGTCTCTGAAATTCCCAAACAGAAGATGATTGTACAACACTACATGTATAGCACAGAAATGAATTCAAATGGTGATATACATATGTACAGGTCAACGATCTTCTCTAATGTATAAAGAAAAGTTATAGAAAAGTTGACAGAGCTCTAAATTGGCAAGAACTGAGTTTATTGGGTACATGTATTGAGGCATTTCCTATCTGAGCCAGAACCTGGTAATTAGATGTTACTAATTAGAATTCTGAATCATTCTTTACTTGTTTTCTGGGCTCCAATCACAGCCATACACTGCAGCTGGGTGCTTGTACTTCTGGACAATCTCACCATTCACTTGTCTGATAATACTGCAGGAAAAAATGTACCAAAGTAACCTAAGTTTACAATCTTACAGTGTCAACAAGCGTTCTTTCTAGAGTGGACTTACCAGTATCCATCAGCACCGGCAGACATTATTCGCTTAGAATCCTTCTGATTCCAGGCGACACAGAATATGGCTGTTTTATTTGCCTACAAAACAAAGAAAATATAAATCCCACTGAACCATGTGCTGTTGTAAACGACAGAGATTGACAGGTGTCACTCACATCCTGAAACCTCTGTATGATCCGCCCCTTGCCAACGTCCCAGATAAACATGCCATGCTTGGACGTACTGGCTACAATGCAGTTCAAATCTCCAGGGGCCCAAGACAGGGAGTAAACCACACCCTCATTTCCTGGGGAACTGTTAATCTAAATATTTATAGAGGTATTAGATCATTGACAACTGATGAATCAACTCATTCAAGATCATTAAATGTGTGCCTCCTTACTGCAGTCATGGAGGTGATGTCCCACAGTTTGATGGTACCATCAAAGCTGCCTGTTGCCAGGATGTCCCTGTTGTAAGGACAGAACTTGCAGTCAAATATAGTCTCTATGTGGCCCTGTGTCAAAATACACACCAGGTAAGTCAAACACAAATCATCAAACAATTATTGCACCTTATGTATGTTGAATCTACAGTACATTTACTTGAACTACCATGCTACATAACAGTCTCTCTCCCTCTTTGCATTACAACACAGTGTCCACTTTGCTGGGATCAATGTCCCTCTTTACAGATACTCACCTGATCCCGGAGGAAATCCCACTTCCTTCCACCAAGATCATACAGGCCTACACCTCCATCCAGGAATGCGCATACAATCTTAGCGGGTGGAAGAACAAAGTGTGAGCTGTTGGTGCTGGCCGGGGTGAGGGTAGGGCTGGTGGAGGACACCTGGCCATCCCTCACATCCTTTACCCTGGAGTGATGCTCCACATTTATTGTCTGTAGGGCATGTATCCCCGTTTTCTTTATCCTGATGTTTTCTATAGGTGTTGACTTTGATACATTCCACATTCTTAGAATTCCACTTTTGACATCTAAATAATATTTAAAAAATGATATAATATTTGTATTTTTCATGAAAACAAAAAGCAGGATCCAGGTAAAATATTAAGCAAGTAATCTCTGACCCCCTGTGACAAACATCCCCGGGGCCCCAGAGATCCAGGCTAGGGTGTGGACATTGGCAGCAGCACTGGGCAGCTTGAACTCTGTGATGACGGTCCCGGAAACCGTGTCTATCAGGCGCACTGGGTGGAACGTGTTGGTCATGATCAGATAGTCAGCCGACAGGGGGTCCCACTCCAGGGCAGTAACTGGGTCATCCTCATCTTCATCCTCACTCTCTGGCCGACATATTCCCTTCTGACTTTTTCCTCCTAAGTATATGAAAATATCTTTCAGAACAAAAATATAAGCAAATTTTTTGTAACTAAAAGTTCCATAAGAAAATCACAACATACCTATGTTGCATATTGATATACTTCCATCCAGGTGACCTAGTGCAACTCTGTTTGGGTTTTTGGGATGCCATCTGAACTGACAGACAGAAGAGCTAAATCCCGAGGCCTCCTTGATGGTCTGAAGCTTTTGTTCTGTAGAGTAGGCCCACACGTACAGAGGTCCTGACCCCTGGATGAAGCACACAGCATCACTACCTTTGACGGAGGTCCAGCCCACAGCTTTGGGTGGGTCTCGGGTCACCACATCAAGCTTGGCCACCACATGCTGTGTAGCTATGTTCCACACTATGACCTTTTTATCTGCCCCTGTTGTTGCTATCAGGTCTGAATTTGTGGGGTGAAACTTGACACAGTTGATGGTTTTTGTGTGTTCTGACATGATGGAAATCAACCGGAACTCATTGAATTTTCTATCAAGCTGGAAGAAAACATAATGGGCATGATTTGAATAGATTTCTTTTCAAAACAAGCATGCATTAATAAGAAGAAATGTAAACTGGAAAAGTAGTGGTTTTGGCTGGAGCATAGAGCATGATCAAAGTTTCACAATATGTTGAAAATCAGGTATTTGTCACTATTCTTCAATTACTGTTTATATTGATACATGATAAAATATTTTATTACCTAATGAACGGGATTTTCTTGTTTTATTACAAATGAAATATTTTCGTCTATTTTGCATGTGTATTTAGTTTTTCTTAACTATTGAAACGATCTATTGAACTGCCGGTCAATAGACTGTGATCTATTAGACCGCCGGTCAATAGACTGCGCGATCTGATGTATTCCGGAAAAAACTGATCCAGGTTTCGAATTTATATTAGTAACAGTAAAGTAAGCAGACGTAAGACGGTTAGTTGTAAACAATGGAGGCAGCGAGATTCCCCGAGTTAAATGTAGAAGACTTGAGTGAGCTATTGGATAACAAAGATTCCAAAAATACGAAAAACGCCATTAAAATGGCTGTGAATGTGCTGATTTCTTATTGCGCGAGTAAAAACATTATTTTTTCGGATTTTGAGAAGCTTCCATTGGACTCTTTGTGTGAGCATTTTAAAACATTTTATGCATCTGCGAGAAACCAAAAGGGAGGATTTTACTCGAAAAAGTCTATGATAAGTTTACGATACGGAATTCAACGCCATTTTCTCAAAATTAGAGACATAGACATTGTTAATAATGATGCATTTAAGCCAGCAAATCTTGTGTTTCAAGCAATGATGGTAAAACTGAAACAAGTAGGAATGGGGTCCAGTGAACATAAACCCCCTATTGAAGCTGACGACCTGGCTGTACTTTACACATCATTCGATCTGGAAAACCCTAGTGATCTTCAAAACAAGGTATTCCTTGATTTCATGATATATTTCTGCAACCGAGGCAGAGAGAACTTGAGGGAACTTCAAAAACAGGACTTTAAATTCCATGGTTCTGGTCCAAATAAGTATGTGACTTTAAGGGAC
This sequence comes from Magallana angulata, assembly GCF_025612915.1. Classification (NCBI taxonomy): domain Eukaryota; kingdom Metazoa; phylum Mollusca; class Bivalvia; order Ostreida; family Ostreidae; genus Magallana; species Magallana angulata. The sequence continues at coordinate 3,130,260 of NC_069117.1, forward strand.
CACTCTACAAAAAACCACCAAGGAGATTCTACAGATACTGATGAAAGTCAGGGTGGGCGGTTGTACACTGTACCAAACAATGTTTTGTGCCCAGTGAAATCTATTGAGAAGTATTTAGCTGTGCTCAACCCTAATTGTGATTCATTTTGGCAACGTCCTAAAATAAAAGAAAAGAAAACAGAGGTTGTCTGGTATGAAAATATTCCTGTTGGTAAAAACACATTGGGAAATAAAATGAAAGTTTTAAGTGAGAAGTACAAGTTAAGCAAATCTTACACAAACCATTCTTTGCGCGCCACTACAATTACTCTGTTGGATGAGGAAGGGTTTGAGGCAAGCCATATCATGTCAATTTCTGGACACAAATCTGAGACAAGTATAAAACATTACAGCAGAACAGGAGAATCCAAAAAGAGGATGATAGCAGAAACAATTAGTAACAAAATTCTAGGTAAGATCATTTTCATCCACCATTACTTTAAGATTGAGATGCTCCTGCTTTATAGATTTTTATAAAAACCCTTATAATAATGATAATATTGATATGTAATGTAATACATCTTTTCTTTATGTTTATTACCAACATGAATCTTGATTTGATTTATAATTTTGATTCAAATTGTATTCCTTTATAATTTTAGGGAACCCAACAGCAAAAAAGAGCAAGGAAGAGCCAAAAGGAAAAACAGGTAATCAATCTACGTTTATTAGTGCTCATTTCAGGTGATCTTTTGGTTATTTGAGAATGTAAGATTTAAATGGTGGAAAACTTTATTTAGAGAGTCTCGCTACTTTATTTATATTACAGATGCACCACAGAAGAGTAAAAAATCTTCCCCACCAGATGATGGAGGCAACAATTTTCTAGACAGTGCAGGTATTGTTTTATTTTCCAAATGGTGAAATTATGTAATATAAAGACATTTTATAACAGAACTAATATGATTAATATGTATGATTTTGCTTTCCAATGCAGGTCAGGATGAAGAGAATTTTCAATCGTTTCCAGATGACATGGATTTGTTAGAACTCAGTCTTTCCCAAGAACACGCTTTACTCCAAACTATCCTTCCAGAATCTGATTCACCAAACCCGTCACTTGTTGCCACTAGTACCAGCAGCTCCACCTATGTTCAGAAAGTACTAACAGAGCGTGCTGCAAATACCAACTATGGACCAAATATGGTGTTTAATCATGTTAAAGAGGTTCATATGCATTATCACTATAACACGCCTCATGATCATTCAAACTGATGTAATGTATGATAATAAACATACACAGTTACAAACCTAAAAACCTGTTTGTTTAATTCTTCAGTTAGAAATGTTATCAATTAATTGCTACAATATTAAAAGATCACTGTATTAAGTTTGTTTTACTATCATTCTTAATATTTAATGTTTAGGTCATATAGGTATTGATTTACAATGATCTGAACGCATAATGTTTGAAAATCTTTTATAACATACAATTATGAACACTAAATACTCAAAATAGAATTAGGTAATAAAACAATTATTTAATGCCTAGGCAGTCAATAGACCAGAAAATTTTTCCCTTGGTGCAGGGAGCAGCTCAGTGTGGCCGAGGGCAATAGAACACACTGAGCTGCTCCCTGCACCTCGGGAAAAATATTCTGGTCTATTGACTGCCTAGGCATTAAATAATTGTATAATATTATCATTGCTATAATAAGCATAATTATGGCAAATTTGGATTTTTTCTAATATGCAGTATATGCTGATGAAGCATGTATAATTATTCATAAATGTCTTAATGCAATTACATGTACTTGCATAACAATATTGGAAATATATTGAAATTGAACTTATGTGATTTTGTGAATTATTGGGAATAAACTCTAAATGTTCAGATAATAGAAGCACAGAAGGTGGATGTATGGTACATGGACATTCCTCAGAAATGCCAAATATGGAACCAATTTTTGTGAGAGAAATTAATTTTAACCATCTAAATAAATTAACAACAATTTTGAAAAATAAGGGAAACCTCTAATAAGCTACCTGATAGATGTACATGGCCAGTGTGGCACAGTAGACAAAGCGGTCGCCACTGGTAGCCACCACATCATTGTTCCACGGCTGGCACCCTGCGGGCAGCAGACCCACCTGTCTCACCATTACTCACAGCGTTTCCAGCTGCCACAACATACAACTATAACCTAGGGCATCAATGAACCTGAAAATATGTAACAAAGAAAAGAGATTAATTTATACATGTAGTTTGTAATTGGGGATGCAGTTTTCCAATATTTCTAATGTGTATTCAAAGGCAAATTTCAACAAAAATGTTGAAACAGAATCTGACACATACATGGCATAGAGGAACAATAGTTATAGAAATGTTTACTCTAAGCTGATGGACTCATGTGAACACTGGTAGATAAAGAAATGGACCAGATACCCCAAGTAATCTGCATGTCACCGGCCGTTTAACCTGACACAGCAGATTTATACATTCTGGCATGCACATACCCATATATATGGCCGGTAATTATTCAATTGTCAAATAAGCATAGTTTAGACAAGATCAAACTGTATTCATAGTAATATTACATTATTTATAATCAAAGTTGAGGGTATTGGGCATTTTATTTATAGTCAGAAAAATCACTGACCAGTCTTTAATATCAAACTGCATAGAAGTCAATGAAACAGTTAACAAAAAAAAAAAATACACCATAATGTAGTGAATATTTACCCATACTTACACTGTTAAATGTTTGCTTATACCTCCTTTAAATACCACTGCTTTGTGTATCGGTGCCAATGGGCATATCTAAATCTGTTAACAACTATTATGGCTATAAAAACTGGAAATTTTCTACATTATTTATGTAAAAAAAAACTATTGGATTACCATCAATGGTTCAAACTGTCACAAAACAAATGTTGTGTTCTCGTTTCATAGCTCTCCATGCTACCATCTTTGTCACGTGATCAAGCTTTCTCGGGTAGAGGTTTCCCGCGAAAGTTTAAAAGTTGCGGTTTGATACTTATCCTTCAACACGTCGTAATTTGTTCAATGTTCTTAATGACTTGTATTTACCGTATTGACCAATCTGTACTTTACACACTTAACGTTACACACATTTCTTCGCAACATTAAATCAAAGAAAGTAACTTCACTTTTCGATCGATATACCCAACAGCATATATACCAAACATATCTTCTTACACCAGAGAGCATTTCGAAGAGAGATCGAGGATTTTCGAACTATCGTTTAAAGAACGTTTTCGCAGTTAATAAAATGTCGCGAGAATGTTTACATAAATAACAATTTGAAAAAAGGATATCGAGCCCATATCTGTGGTATCGTATTTTTATCACCAGCAAAGTTGTCAGGTTAGTTAACACACGATTTAAATCTTCATGTGCACCTGTTTACTTAACGTTACGGCCGAGACGTTTTTTCTGCCGTGCCATTCCAGGCGTATATCGTATTTTTGGATAACAGTTCGTCTATATTTATACCATGTATTACATTTCATTTATGCATGTTGAACAGTTGAATCCTAAAATTGTTTTATATTGGTACTTATTTTGTAAAAATCAATAGTCTATCAAAATTTATCTTCACAATGTCAGGGTCCACTCGTGGCCGTGGATGCATTAAACCATGATAATTATGATATGTTTTTGTTGAAAGGGGGCTAAGCAGCCGGGGTCGGGCCTGCCTTGAGGACTGCTGTGGGTCCAGGGCAAAGGCCGTTGGGAGCCCATTGGGCAAAGTATTGTTTTAAAGATTTTAATATTTGATATTTGCCAGGCAAGTAAAATATCAAAATTGTCAAAAAAAGCCAGGAAAATTTCAGATATTTTGGACTTAACCTGCAGAAGCTCTAAGGTTTTGGAATTTTTGAAGACACTCTGTTGAGCTATTCTATAGTCTGTCCCAAGATATCTATGCAGCACATTTAGATGATTTTTAATAAAAATACACATACCTGTGAAAGAAGTGCAATTGAAATAGTTGAAAGGGATAATTTCCAAGATAATTTCATTGACACATCATCATCTTTCATTCAGAAAAATTCACTGGAGTGGAACGAAAACAGATTCCTTAGGGAGATTTATAATGGGGAATGTTTACCTCTTTTCTCCATTCCGAATACACTTGGAATACACTGGCAATTTTTCAGCGTTATCATCCGGGCTTGCTGCAGTACAAAATCCCCATAGACATCACATTTTCTAGCATTGTATAGAAACCTGATAAGCTAACAGGATCATTTCGACTGAGAAATCTTGCAAATTTTTCATACTTTTGAATGAACATCGTTTGAACCCTGAGGTATTTATAAATATCAAGCAATTAAGCCAAATGTGATTCCAGGATATCTTGGGACAGAGTATAGTAAAGTCTACTTGACACATTACAAGAAAAATAAAAAACAACAGAAATTAAATTGCTTTTCTGTTTCTATAGTTTAAAAAAAAAAATCACAGAAAGTTGGGGGGGGGGGCTCCCTATACGTCTGCCAGTGGGTATAGAACATGTATATGATGGTAAGAATTAGATACCAGTGAATCTGTGAAAAATTGTATACAGAAGATTTGTTTTGTTATTACAGGATGGAAGCCTCAGATTGCCCAATAACCAATGGGGATCCTAAAAGTGAACTGATAATCATTGAGAGTAAAACTTTGTTAGTGGAACAGGAGGAAATTCTGTCCAGTGAACTAACCAGCTCTGACTGTGACACGCCCCCGTCAGAACTGAACAACACCCTCACCAGTTTGACCCCTGACCCAGACCTAAGCAATACTGACCTTGATTATAGAGCAGGGGTCAAGGACAGTGAGGATCCTTCATGCAGCTCCTGCCTTGAGTCCAGTAGTTGTTTCACTGATGAAAGCATCGACGAAGCCTCTCCTCAAAAACGCAGCAAAAAATTCTCAGGGTTTTCTTCACAACACTGGCACATGAGCCGATGCTTTGACAGGTATTGGAAGCATTACTACCAGAGTATGGCTTGGTGCCAAAGACACTTCTACATAATGAGGTCCATGTCAAACTTTATGAACTTCACAGGTCACTTTCAAAGTATGAACTCTTCAAGATGTACAACACCTAGTGTGGGACGAGGGCAGCAATTCAGATTCAGTCCAAGTCAGGGCAGAGGAAGGGGGAGGTCTAGAGGAGGAGTGAGGAGGGGGGCGTGTCAGAAGAATCCTGGAGCTGGAAGACAAAAAGGTCAAAGTCGGGCCAGCAGAGTGGTAGATCCGGATTCTTATGGAGGGGCAGATTCGGATGACAGCGAGGTGTATGAGATGGAACTGACTGAGGAAATGGTTCAGTTCTTTGCTCACTCAGAGGAACATCGAAAACAAAGAGGTGAGGTACATGAGACCATGGAGTCTAGAGTCCACACATAATGTGGAGGAAGTGGTAGTGTTATTCAATTTGTCAATTTAACTTTCTATTTTTTTTTAAAATGCATGTGTCAAAAGTAAATCAAAATTAGGATATTTTGTCTCACCCAGCACACACCCTTTTGATTCATTTTAATGCCCATTTCTTTTAATCTTCAGCTTATCTTCAAGCGTAACCAATCCATCTTTTGGAAGACCCAAATTTCCTTTTGAGCCTATGTTTTTTGCATCTCTTTTATCTGGCTTGTATCACATCATTAACTAAAATTCCATTTCTTATCTCTGTGTCAATCCCATTGTTACTATTTTCCTACACAAATCAAATGGTGACAAATCTATTTATGATTACACTTTCATTATAATACCCAAAAGTACTTACGGTATTTACATGCTCATGAAAGAGGAAATACCTTACTTTTGAGACAGTATATGTAACTTTACAGACATGGACTATCACAAATAACGACATTAAAAAAAATAGGTACCATTTATTTTACAATGATCAAAATTTAATGTGCAAAAGTCTGGAGTACCGCTAAACTTGAAAGTCACTTCCTAAATCTTATTAAATTTTGATTTTGACTTTTAGATGCATCTAAAGAAATCATTGGTGAAGATGGAAGAGTGCAGAAAAGGATTCAGATTGAGGAAGGTACAGTGTCTATATTTGTTCATGATTTTATCTACTAATCAATTAAAAGCTTCATAGCATTCTGAACGGCCTTGGCCCCAAAATATGACTTTATAAGTTGAAATACTTTCATCATAATTTTCTCCTTTAAGTAAAATGCAATCTTAAAATTTGATATATTAATATAGAGCAGAGAAGTCCTCATAATTTTAATTCTGTGTTTTGTTTTAGCAAAGGCCAATAAGAAAGCCCCAACTGTAGAGGCACCCTCAGAGAGACCTGGGGTCAGACGCACTGCAGAGATGACAAAGCTGTACGGGAAAGGGGCTGCAATGATTCATGGGATGGAAACGGCAGTTCAGATGTCATATGACCGCACAATGGACATACGTCAACCAAAATTCTGGCCAAATATGCCCCTTAAAATTATGTTTTCCTAATTATTATTTCTAGTAAAAACATATAGGAATACTTAATTTTTTCCTTTTTGTTCGAATTTTATCCCCAAACAGTTACTGCAGTTTTTAAAAGCTGGTATAAAAGAAAGAATGAAGCCATTTTGATTATCTTTATGCTGGGCATATCTGTATGAGGGATTGTGTATGCATCTTGGGGTCTGTTGGTTTTCTCTAGTGGTCAATCCGTCTGTCTGTCATTAGATTTCATTGGTTGAGAGCATATATCCTTTTCCTTTGGCCAAGCCGAGCCCAACATTCACACATACCATGCCCTTCAGAAGAGGGTTACAGTGAAATTGACATAATTTTCTAGATCAATGTTCAAGGTTGACCTTAATTTGTCAAAAGGAACTTTTGGAAGGAAAAGTGCAAATTTTGTGTCCGGTCTTTTATAAATGTTTCTTATGGAGAATCATTGAAAGTTGTTACTTTACACAAAGACTGCTTATGACCTGATGGTATATCATGATTTTGACTCAAGGTCATTTGAGCAAGTTCAAGGTCATTGGAAAGAACCCATTCATAATTTTGTCAGGTCAATGCCTTTCTTATCGAGAAACATTGGACATTCCTACTTCACATAAAGATTGCTAATGACCTGAGGGTGTCTCATGAACTTGACTTAGTTTCAGTTCAAGGTCATTGTTTTAAAAAAATGCTTAATTCCTTTCTAGGTGGCATATCTTGTAATGGAAAATGATTAAAACTAAAGTTTGATACAAATATTGTTTGAGACCTGTAAATATGTCCTAATCAGGAGCTTTGGTCAAACTCGCAACTTCAAGGTTACTTTAAAAAATGGTGCATCCATTACTTTCCTAAAGAGAAATAATGGTACACTGTACTTGAGTTATTTTATTTTCTTAGCAGGAGGTAACATTTGTGAGCTTGCTCACGGTACCTCTAAGTCACTCGGAATACCTTGTACAATTTTTTAACGTTTTCATCTCGGTACTATTCAGTTAAAAATCCTCTAAACTTATTTATTTTAAGCTGTGTATTGAAATCTGACAAGCTAGAGGGGCGTTTCATAGAAGAAATCTGGGATAATTTTCATAGTTTGAATGAGTATATATCGTTTGAACCGTGGGATATTTATGATTATTGAATAATTAAGCAAAATGTGAATTGAGGATATCTTGGAACACATAGTTTAGATGAAAAGTCAGAGAGAGAGAGAGAGAGCAGATAATTATTAATTAGCTCTCTCTAATATCCCGCTGGCATAAAATAAAATTCGGATATCAACTATATATGCATCACTTGAACTTAAGTAGTAGAACACGAGATGTTTGTATAAACATGTAGGTCTTTTTGCAGTTTATCATACCTGTGTAGATAAAATATCACTAGAAACGGCAACAATATTCAACATACCGTCTATTATATAAAACCTACCAGTGGTATAATTTTTTTGTATACATGATACATGTACATAGCTTAGTTCGCGTTAATTAATTGTGAATTTTATTAAAGAAGTATGCATCAACATACACTTTTAACAAGAGATAAGCTGTCAATATGACATCAAACCGAAAATTTTCTTTTGTGTAAATAATATCCGTAAAATGAATTGACTTGTCAACTCTGAATTGATAAACACAAAATGGGGTACTCTATATGCAATATATTGCCAAAAATATATAAGGTAGTATTTTTTTCATAAAATATCAGAATCAAAGTCCTAGCAATATGCACACCTCTGATATACCTACAATTGATCCGCAAAAGAACAAATTCCTATCTACAAAACTGTAAAGGGAGTTATTCGTACAATAGGGGTACCCTTTAAGCAATATTTTGCCAACAAATGAATAAGTTTTACAGCTTGTATTTTTATTGATCAATTATCAAAATCAAAGCAAAATGCACATCTCTGATATACATGTATGTACAACTGATCTTCAAACAACAACTTCGAACGGTAGGAGGAGTTTTGCGTACAATAAGGGTACCCTTTTGGCAGCCGCTCGCACGCCAATTTCACAATTTCAATAACCGGATTTTTTTCTTTTGGAAAACTCGGTTATAAAATAAATCATAAAAAACTCGGAAAGGCCTAAATAGATGTAAGGGGGAAGTGTTTTTTTTGTTTTATTGTTTTGTTTTTGTTTTGTTTTTTTGGTTTTTGTTGGGTTTTTTTTTTGGGGGGGGGGGGAGGGGGTCCCATCCCAAAGCACATGTGGGAGCGGCAGGCATATTTCGATGTACATTTCTTCTATATATACATATACACATGTAGATTCTATTCCCAAAGACACGTTCCTCTTCGGATAAACTGCAAATATTTAATAAATCATGCATTCGTCATGTTCCAAACAGATTCTTATGACTTTACCGCCAGTACTGCCAGTAGAGTTGAGAGTTTTGTGAAACATATCTATGATAAAATCTTATGGCAAGGGTAGTGTTTTTCCCTATTAATCCTGTGTTTTATATAAAGAGGAAGCTACATATATGTATACGAGTATGACATAACTTGGGACATTTTACGCTTTTTATAAAACCCCTTCGCTTATCAATCCACCTGGCGGTAGCCTACGTTTGAATTGTGTTCTATTCTTGAAGCTCGAGAATGCCAGCGCAATATGACGTTAATTTGACGGAATGTTTAATGACGTCACAATACTGAAATATAAACAATTCAAAAAACGTTAGCATTGAAGATCATGGCATCTGAGGTTTTTTCCGTTTTCAATGATGCTGTTTCTGGAATCAAGAGATTACTTGGAACATCAGCAAAGGAAAAATTTGCATTTTGTTGCTTTTTTGGTTTAACATTTGCGGTTATAAATGCTCAAAACAGGATGGATTTCGTGGACAAATTTATAGCTGGGATTATCTATTTCTCCTGGGCCGTCTTCATTCTGCCGACCTTGAAGTCCAAGCTGTCCGTGCAGTTATTCTGGGACGTGGGTGTCATCTTCCTGACCCTCTTTGCTGCGGACATTATGTACTTTGGAGTGTTCTTCCATTTCAAGAAAGCATGGTTCACAAACACTACCCACAAGTTCGTCGAGTATCAGTCGCTGATATTCTTTATGAACGTTGTACGTATTTCCGTGATTATTTTCTGCCTGGTGACTTCAAGCTCGGCTTTCATGAAGAACAACTTCAAATCTCTACCGTTTCAAGATCGAAAGAAGGAAGAGCCAACGCCTCATAAGATGAAGTTAAGAAGTTCATGTCAAGACGATTAGATGCAAGAGAAATTAACGATTTATTTATTTTCAGCTGAAAAAAAAAGTTTACAATGTATATTGCTTTGGCATTGTAAATGATAACATTTTGTTGAATTAACCTCGTATGTGATAAAATCATTTACTTAACATAATATAGAAGTTCATATCCATGTATTAAATGCACTGTCTGTAAAAATTGTATCATATCTTAAAAATACATTTCTTTTTACCTTAGCTATACTGTATTTTTTTTTTTAATGAGGAAAAGATTATTTCACCTTCCAAAAGTATGTCAATTTATTCATTTTCCCCTTAATATTTAAATGAAATCACCTTTAAAAAAAAGGTTATCTGACGTTATTTTTGATAGGGTCAGATTTTGAAGGTATAATTGCCTTTTGACATACGTTGAATTAGTTTTTGGGAGTTGATTTTAATCAACTCTCCTATGCACTTACTAGGGCAAACCGAAAGTGAAATAGTGTTTGGACCTAAGCACAAATCAATACCGCTGACAACACTTAGTTCCTGAAAATAATCGATAAAATTCGATGCAATGTTTTCTGAAGCATTGTTTTTCAAGAAAACCTATTTATTAATACCATGAAAATTGTAAGATTTTAAATGGTACAAACAGTTTAGATATTTTTTGAAGTCGAATGCATGTATTCATACGCTAGACTTCAATGTACCAGTCTCGTTTAACCAGACGCTCGGCTGACTCCGTTAATATCCTACAAAACAGAGAGTCTCTCTTGCTTGTCGGAGATAAACGGAGACAGTCGAGCGTTTGGTTGAACAAAACTAGAGTTCAATCTTGTCTGGACCCATACAATTTCTCAGAAATAGTTCGATTACTGATACTACTTGCCATGCTAAATCACATATCGCTGATTTTAAAATAAATGATAATCGATAAAATCAACTCCCGTCAGCACTTCAGTACTTTGATTTATAAAGATATTTCAAACTCAAAACGACGGTATTTTATAGAGCTCTACCGTATTAATATATCTCTTGCAATATACAAGCTGACAAAATCTTTCTTTGAATTGTAAGTATCAAATGTCAGGAACAGAGAAATTTGGAAAAATGTTTTAAAAATAGTACATGAAATATGCTCTTCTATAAATTACTTTTATAAAGGTAAGACAATTTTTCTCTTTTCTCTAAACAAAATCATTGGAAACCACCATTTTTCAAAGAATTGTTAAAAAGTAAGCCCTAAAATACCGATTCCGAGAAAGTGTAGTTTGATAAATTCCAAATTACTCTTGCTTTTTAAGGGTACTATTTAAAATAGGCTGTCAACGAAAACATCAGGCAGATGCAGTGTATCTATGTACATGTATTACGGAAGTTTCTTACAGAAGCATCAAACGTCAAAATCTTGATTGAGTATGGAGCTACATTGTACATGAAATAGAAAACGTCCCCTCGATCGCGCGACACGGGCTTGGCAGGTCAATGTCGAGCCTTGACTGACCGTGGTGTTAGTATTATCCCTCCTTCACAAAGACGTATAAAACCATGAACGATTCAGTAATTATTTTTATCCTGATTCCGATGCAAAGGAAAATGTAGATCATTTCCTAAGTACAATGCACTATTTTCTCGTTTATTGGACGAAGAAAACATTCATTGCTCTTATGAATATTTTTTCTTATCAATATTTGTATATCTTTTGTTTTCAGCATAACTAAAGCAATATATTTATGTAACTATTCTAGTTCCTCTTGAAATTTATTGTTCAGAGGTGCGATTAGACTTTCTACAAGACTGAAATTGAAGTCAACAATCGACATGATGTGGAAAGAAATAAAAGAGTAATGAAACAACCGCCAAAGTGTACGAACCTGAACGTTGAGCCAAGAAATGCTATTCCGTGTTTGATTTATTTCCCCTTTACAGTGCGTACAATGCTAAAACGACATCATAAGATTGGCCAGTAAAAGTATAGAACAATGGATTTGAAGGAATCTAGCATTCTTCTTGGGTGAGTAATTGCAAATAATTTCCCAATTATTCAACATGTCCTTTCTAAATATGTTTTATTAAATTTGACTAGAAAGACATGTTTATTGTTTATAATGGACAATATCAGACATATTTTTAACAATATGACTTAAATGATAAAATTCATCGTCGAAGCGAATAACATAGAAATCAATTACAATTTCATGTATAACCTCCCCAACATTTGGACATGACTGACGATGTGTGATCGTCTTTCGTCCACAAAGAACAGATTACCGAATGCAGTGCTACAGCAGACTGTGGCCAGTAGCCCCCGTCGGCAGCATATGGACAGTCCAGGGAGGTGGGTGGGGGTTATCATCTATCAAAGTCTAATCTATAACCTATGAAAAGTGTGTGGGGATTTAAACTAGTAAGCTATATCAATAGTTCTGTGTTGTTGGTATGATGGAACTTGTTTTGCGGTCTTATAACCTAACGGCAGTCTAGGTTGGTGGGAGTTCACAACCTATCGACCGTTCTAGGAGGTGGGGGTGGGGGAGCAGGCTTTATCACCAAATCTCTGTACCCCTGTAATTGTCTTTTGCGCGGTAACTCTTCCAGCTTTTTTACACTTTGATTTTCACTGATGGGGCTCTTCTTAGGACCCGGTTTGTTATTGTTCGGAGAGATAGACACTTCCCTCTGCTCGATCGTTTTGAAGTCGGAAAATGGCACCCCTTCCGGTTCTTGTTTCTGAGGAGACCTTGGAGATGGCCAAGCCCTCGGCCTGTCGCTAGCTTTGGTCTGTCGCTGGATCTGGCTGAGCTCGGACCTCGTGCTGGAGCTGGAGTGACTAGAGGATCCCAGGGAGTTACTGGGAGACACGTCCGAGTCCTTTTTGGAATCCATGTCACATTGACTGGAAGCAGACGGCAGATTCAACACGTTACCACTGGTAGAGTTTTGAGAAATCATGCTTCCGCTCATGTTAGAAGAGAAATAATCACTCTCCGGGGTACGAATGTACAGAGTGGTGTCCTGGGAAGACGCGCTCTCCGTGCTCTGGACCGAGTACTGAGAATCTCGATACGACTTGGAGTTTCTGAATTCCGGCGGGGGCGCTATCCTCGGCGTCCGCGTGAGCTTTAACTCCAGTCTGTTTCCACAAGCATCCTGTGGCGGACATGGAGTTATAATGTGTTCATTGTCCTTCAGAAACTCCTGGTCTTCGAAGGTTTCGGTGAACCCACTGGCGAAAGGATTCCCAGTTACAGCAGCAATGTCCTCTACTACGTGACAGATGGTCCCGGGGGCAAAGCTCGACGGTGAGCTCAGAGAGATCAGTTCCCCGTTCAAAACGTTTTGCCAGTACGATGTGTTTGAATTCTGGTATTGGACCGCCAGGCTCTCAGTGGACATTTCTTTGTGTCCGCTGTCCGGGGAATCTGTGTCAAAGTCTGTCACAAACGGTTTCTCGAAAGCATTGCCCTTGAAGTATTCCGGGGTATAGACGGGACCCGCCTGGGGGGTGGTGGGGTCTGGTAACACAGGCATCTGGTGGGAAAACAAAAACAGACATTTTTTCACTGATTTCAAGAAAATCTTGTAAAACTTGATCAAATCTACGTTCGAATTGTTTTTACAGCTGCTACAGAGTGATTGTGATCTGTACACAAAAACACCAAAGAATTTTACATAAAGCAGGCTTTGAAATAAAATTCTTGTGTTTTCTTTGGATAAAACCCAAGCGTTTTACAATTCAAACAATGTAATGTACATCAAGTGTTTCTCTTTATAGAACACAGTTTTATTTTGTATACATGCAACTTCTGTCGATGATGCATCAATTATCACAAACACGTGCGTGGCTGACTTGTTTGCCGATTACGTAACATGCGAACGCTCACCCGTAACGCTGGCGGGGGCGGGAGAAGGCTTTCTACGTCAGCAGTGCGCACGGCGCCCGTCACCTTTAGCTCCAACTCCTGTAACCTGGCAACCAACTGTGCCATCTGATCCAACATGTCGCGGTTGTGCATCAATAGTTGATGGGATCTCGCCTTTTGAAAGAAAGTAAATGGATATGTAACATAGTATTTAGCGATATAATGAACTATCCCCAGTGTCAAGTAATTATAGGATAAAAGGCATAGCGGTTGATGAAATCAAAGGAGAAATAATATTATTATGAAAGTAATATTGGTAATGCTGATAAGATTGCTTTGATGCAACATGCCTGACGAGATAGGAGCATACTTTTTCATTTACGGGCCGCTTACAGCTATAAAATATTAATGTATAATTTTGTACATCACGGAATAAGAGCGTCGCTTCCGTAGGCGACTGACCATGGAAAAAGTCTTCTGACTGAAGAGTCAAGATTTTACCTGTGCCTCTATCCTGGCAGCAGTCTCCGATGTCAATTGGTCCTTCAGTAATTGAACTTGACCAATAGCAATTTGTGTTTGGTGCTGCTGTTGCTCTATCTGTTGTCTTAGCAACATGACGTGTTGGTGGGTGCTAATCGGCGCGGGGTCCGGGTTGCTGACCTTTGAGACCTCGGGGGATGGGATGGGGGACGGCCTCCCGCTGTTTGTGTTCTTGGTAGGAGACGCCTGTATTTAACATAAAAAAACCCCAATGCACTCAGAGAGAGAGAGAGAGAGAGAGAGAGAGAGAGAGAGAGAGAGAGAGAGAGAGAGAGAGAGAGAGAGAGAGAGAGAGAAGATAGAAAGAGAGAGAGAGAGAGAGAGAGAGAGAGATAACGTCATTATTAACTCACCAAGCGATACGGTGGTGGACTTTCAGTAGAAACATTCAGTTTCTCTTTAGATTTTCCTGAAATTACCAACAAATATGATTTTTCTAAACAAATTCTTTTTATTTGATTTCCATTATCTAGCCAAAAAAAAAAAATATTCCAAATCTATTTGTGATACAAGATCGATATTCCATTACAAACCTTTCTTTTTCCTCTGAAACATTATGTATTCCTTGCCAAAAAAACTCCAACAGAAACAAATAAAAAAGTATATTAAACTACAATCACCAGAAGATAGCGTCAAATCTGTTAAATCCAGAATCTGCTGTAAGAAACTCGCCCGTGCGCTGGAAGATGCATTAATATCTATCGTAGCGTGTGCACCTATTGAAATCACACACCTTACTCGCAAATCCCACCATCTTCTACATGTTATGTAGCTAAAACAGAACTTCCTATACCATCTAATGAGATTCACATATTTATTGAATTATAGACGATCGTTTAATTTACTTCCAGCTGAAACAAAGAGAATTTTTCCGGAAAATATTATCCCTATATACTTAGATCGAGAGGAATGGCGAATTCCTGCCCCTGGTTTTATCTATCCCGCTGTTACAAAGAAGCTTTTATCATTAAAACCGAACGAATTAGCAACTTCAAATCTACGAGGGCAAACCAATGTAATGTTTGGAGTTCAATTCAAAACCACTTGCTTCCTACGTCACGGCAGCGATTTCTTCGAGTGGCAAATTAAGTTTTAACTTCTTCCATCATAAGTTTTTTTTTTATCAACACAGATTACTAAAGATATATTTTGGTTATGAATCTTTACTAACATTAATTAGGTTGATGGCTGTATATACGATTAAACTCAATCTTTTTTATTTCCCTTACTCCTGTCGACCTTCTGATATCTAATCGGATAGGAAGAGATAAGTCTCCAATAAAAATTACCAGACTTTTAAAAGCTGCAGCTGTAGAATATACATCAAGATGAAAACGGAATCCCTCAACCGGAAGGACTACGTAAAATGGTGGACTGTATAATACTTCGGAACTTATGGAATTTATCTTCCTTATCGCAGTTCAATATCACGTGCGGAGGATGAAGTGGTTACCAAACTTACTTATAATTACTGATTAATTCAGCGAATGCAAATATCGAAGAGTTTGGTGTACTTGGAATTGAACCATACTATCGTAAGAATTGTTGATTAACAAACTGTTCGGAAACAAATAAGCTTGTATTTATGAATTGCGAAACATCATTCTGCTCTCAAACTACAAAACAAATAAAGTCTAATTTCTATGATCTCGTAAAGCTAAATTGGATGGAACCAAATGGAAAGAGCGAAGTACGAGAAGAGCCATTCTACAGAGGAAACAGCCGGGCCCTCTGTTAAGTGTTTGTTCATTGCTCATTCTCAATTTTCCTGTCAATGCAGCAATCTACCCTTTTAAATGCTCATGTTCAGAAATGATATTGTATTATTGTAAGTAAACAGAAAGAGTAGCGGACCATTAACCACATTACTGCTGCTAAAATTTACATCGAAAAATACATCGCAGACTTAATTGTTTTTTGGTAACTGCGAACTTTCTGCACATTGACGGAAACTAATAGTGTCTTTCTCGGCACAAATTAACACTGGCCGACGTTTGAATTAATGCGAACAAGGCAAATCAATTTCAATAAAAAAATCTCTGAAAGTTAAGGTTCTTGTTCCTGTTGAAAGTGTAAAAGCATGTCAATATTGCGGAGCGATGGATCCCATAAAATAGCTGATTGCATGGAGCAAGCACTCCAGACAACGCACAGGTTAAAAATAGGGATACCACTCAATCTGATAAAAACTTATGTGGTTTGAAACACAGAATGGTTTAAATTCAATGTAGAAAATATGCCGCAGATTCGATTCCATTTGGGATATGAACTACAAGACCGAAACAAGTTTCCCATTGTTCCTAATTCACCGAATAAAGATGATAATATACCAGGGCCACTGGTCAGATTCTCAACATTTGGTTGCATTAACTTCTGGTATACTCAGTAATTAGAACGTGACTGGGCATACTGAGATACTGGACGGGGATGCTATGTCTTAATTTGAATGTTTTCACTGAAGTTATTAATAATGTGTTCATGTAACGATATCTTCAAGTAAAATTTAACGAAATAATCCTACAGAAGTAACGCATATATATAACATAGACCAATATGGAGCTTCTGAAATATAAAGCGGTTACGACAAAAACCACAAGGTTTGCCATTCACAGCACATGGATGAGATTTGCAGCATAAAATTCTGATGGTTGGTGAGCGTGTAACCAAATTGCTTTCATTATTTAAGATATTGAGCTTAGAATGATCATTTAATGCCATGTTGGTGACGGCGAGGCCCCATCATGGCGAAATGATAATCTTTAACTATAAAAAGTTTCTAACGTTTTGTGAATCATTTGACCTGTATCATCTTGAACAATATTTAATGCAATGCGTACAATGGTTAGCTCGGAGCTTACCGAATGGGTCCTCGTTGGTTTTCATTGGTAAGTGTGTCTGTGCGTCTAGTTTGTGGCACACCTCAAAAGCCTGGCCTATGGTACGAACAATTCTTGTAGCCTGATTCTACAGAGAAATAAGCGTACAGTATTAATTCTATGTTATTCTTAGGAGATGTTTCCTGCATAAACCAAGCCTTGAAGCATATTGAACATAAGATAAGTATATGTTAGTAAAACAAGTGTTACTATTGAGTATTAATTTAGTAGCAATGTGAGCTATATTTGTTAAGAATCTTCTGTTGCCTCAAAAACAAAACAAAAACAAAGACAACAACTGCAAAAACAAAAACAAAAACAACAAACAGAAGTGGTTGCCAAGTTACTTAAACCTTTATGACGAAGACTTACTAGTTTAATTGCATGTGTTTTATGAGAGAAAAAATTCTCTACTATAGAATACAGTAAAACTCGTTTAGTACGAACACTGATATAACGAATTCTCGGTTATAGCGAAGTTTTTTTAAAGTCCACGGTAAAATTCTTATCAAATCTTTGAAAAACTTTACGGTTGTAACGAATTCGGATATAACGAATTAACGGATATAGCGAACTATTTTTGAGTCCCGTAGAGGTGAATCATAACGAAATTTAACACTTTTATGAGGAATTTCTTTACAAATCAAAAAGTTCGCACTGCCATTATACAAATTTGTTTAAATGAATTCATTTCCATATAAATTTTTCAATTCACAATCCGATTATTAAAGGTATCAAAGTAATGTATTTTTATTTTAAGCCTCAATTACCAAAAATTATAGTCTGGTGAAAGAAAACATGTATAGAGTAAAATCGTTATAGTTATTATTACGAATTCGTTATACGGATAAAACAAATTACGGATAAAATGAAGTACATCCATTGGTCCCTAGGACTTCGCTATAACTGAGTTTTACTGTATGTTGCAAGCTACTAGTATTTTGTGTACAGGATGACATTAAATTAATATTGCTTTAAAAATGGCCTACATATTTATTACTCACTGAAAACAACTGCATAACAGAAGTTTATAAAGCATAATGATTTTTGTTTATTTTAAAAGAAGTAAATTACAATTTAAAAAAAAAATAAAGAATTGGCAGCTAGCATCACTTTATAATAAAGTGGTCTGTATAGTTGCAATAAAGGAAGAAATTTCTTGCGGAGTGTTTGAGATGGTGAGGAGTAAACAGTCCATCTAATGACTGCGGATGGTTATCCGGTAGGAGTGATTTGTACTGGACTTGAATATGCACCCAAATTTTCTTTAAAGAGAGACTTTAACTAGATTCTTTAAAGAGCTTGGTTTTTATTGGGGGGGGGGGGGGAGCATAGAAAGTAAGAAACAGGAATTACTGTGCTGTTTCTCATGCATTGTTGAGCCATTCTTTATAATTTCTTATCTTAGAATGAGAGTTTATAGTTTTTAGAACATTAGGAAGTCAGTTCAATGCGAAATATTACTGCCTTCTTGTGTCTTGGGAATTTCTATATCACGTTATCTCAAACTTGTCAAATTTTATTAGGAATATTTCTTCATACTCAAACGGAATAACAAAGCATAATAAATAGAAGATAACATAAACGTCTCGTGCAATATGTTTTATGTCTGGCTAAACATTGCGAAAAGGGTGAGAATTGAATAACTAGGTCCCATATGTTTTATTTGAAGATGGATATTGATAGTGCAAGCTAAACCTTTTTACACAAGGGGACGACGGAGCGCCCTGTGTTGTATGTAAGGGGAACGCCCCTAACAAAGCACAGAGCTAGGCAGGGGCACATTGTCTACCCCAGAGAGAGAGAGAGAGAGAGAGAGAGAGAGAGAGAGAGAGAGAGAGAGAGAGAGAGAGAGAGAGAGAGAGAGAGAGAGAGAGAGAGAGAGAGAGAGAGAAAGAGAGAGAGTTTTCTCGGCATATTATAAAAGAGAAGTACAATATTAATACTACTACAGGTTCTCAACAGATCTATAACAGAAAGGTAAAATCTTTAACATCCTTTATTTTTTTTTTAATTATTTGTCGTCAAAAATCTATATTTTTAATCTTCTATTGGTATTCTCCTTAATCGTTTGGTGTTTAATTATGTATCTCCAATCGTAGACATCCCCAACAAAACCAATGATTTTGTCATTAAATTTTGTTTCCTTGAGTTTGTCATTAGTTCATCAGAGAATTTTGAGTCGATTTTTTCCTTTAAGAATCTGCCATCTTACCTTTTTGAAGGCCTTGAACACGGAGCACTTGAAACAGTTGCTTGGACCGTCCCTAACGATGTAGCTCCATATCTTCAGGTCCTGGGAGTCGTGAGACACATAGAATATCCTACAATATATACGAATCTCAGATACATGGTGTCTATGTTGTGGGTTTTTTTCCATCAAAAATACACCAAAAATTTACTATCCTTCGCAAAACGTTTTCGTAGAATTCGGATTCGTAAATTCTTCTTTATAAGAAGTTGAAATTTTGTAAAGGACAATATTTTTTATTAGAGAAAGCTTGAAAATTTTATTTGTTTTACTAGTGGTTTTAAAATGGTCTTTGTTATCTTTTGTCATGAATATTATATATTTGACAAGAAACAATGAACGTTTACCGAAATATGGGATGCTGAGCTATGAGTTCTCTGTTCTCCTCGGACGAAGCAGACGACACAGACCTCTGGTAAGAAGACAGAAATTGGCGCCATTAAAATGTTTCTTTACTCTGATGGTAATGCATATTAAGTATCTGATTCTCGGTTCTAGCGACCTTAGGCTAATTTTCTTAAAAGGTTGGAGTCCTTTTGCATTCAATGTAGAAATCAATCTAAATTCATAAAATACATAGCTGCAGGTCGTCCATCCAAATTTACTTGCAGACCGGGAGCTACAGACCTGCAGCTATAAAATACATAATGGTTTTTGGTAAAAGCGTTTGGAATGGCAAGAGATCACCAATATTTACGTCAATTATGATGTTTTATACACAAATTTCGGCCAATACGAATTAGTAAAATTGTTTACAAAAAATATCTATTTATACATAAACGTCGGGTAAAATAGTTCAAAACAGCAAAAAATTGGGATTAAATGTGACAAAATATAATTACAGATTGGAATGTAAAATAAAAAAAGAAAACATTTACCAGGTATTCTTCTAAACTTCCACCTCACAATAAATGTTTTAGTAAAGCTTTCTGACCTAGAGATTATTTTCCCATCTTTGGAACTAAACTCTCTTTATCTAATTTTAAAACTCTATCATTCATCTGCTAAAGTCTATAACATCAGACGCTTCAAACATTTAAAAATAAGATATTGCTCATAGCCATACAACATACAAATCGCACTCTCCATCTATCTACCTTACATGCACATAAAAATTCTTATTATCAAAAAATAAAAAATGAAAAAATAAGTTGAGAACAAAATGTAAGTGTGAATTTCATACAGTAGTTCTGTATACTTGTATTATTCTTCTGAAAATAAAAAAAAAATACCCCCCCCCCCCCCCAAAAAAAAAAACTTAACCAAAAAAAAACAAAAACAAAAAACAAACAAATATTAAAATACGGCTATTAAACTGCTAGCTGGCATTCCTTATAACTGTGTTTGTAAATAAGGTAATAATGAATGTGTTACAACAGACATCCGCTTTATCCATGTTCACCGCGTAGTAAATTTACTTTCAGCATTCACCACATTCCATTTACAATATTAAGTTATTTCTGTTTTTTCTAAAGAGTATCTACAGTACAACTTAAAACTTAAATCTCTTCAAAGTATTTAAAATCGATTCGATACAAATTCATATAAACAAATAAGCATAAGAACCATTCTAACAGTATCTTGGACTTTCGGTATGACGTAAAGTTCTATCTATTTCTTGCATCAAAACAAAATTCTTAAAAAGATAAGGCATGGTTTCAAGTGAAATATACATAGATTGGGTAGTAATAGCTCAAAAGTCAAACAAATCTTATTAATTTCAAAGAGCCGTGACTAAGTGACCAACAGCGAAATACACAGGCCTATACGTCATATTGATGTCGAACAAATTACCCAAACTCTTGTTAAAATAGTTCCAACACCTATGGAATTATTTTATATTTTCCATTATTCGTACATTTAATCTGCATTATTCCCCGACTTTTAATATAATTTTTTCGCGAAATGTTTACAACTTTATGAAACCACATGAAAATAGGCTTATAATATACCGTACCCCGGGGAAAGGGAAGGTAATAGAAAATAACAAAAATAGTATTCATGTCACAGAATGTGTTCGCCTCGTGTAATGATCGAATAATAGAACGGCTCCCATTGGAGCTGGACTACAAGGAAAGGCTGGTGATACAAGCACCCCTGCGAATGTGTTCGGAATGTTTTCTTTATCGTTGCTAAGTAAGTAATAAATCCAGAGGTGCTCGAATGAAAGTTCACGAGACTTCACCAATATTTGTTCACTTCCTGTGAAATTTCGAGCGGAAGTATAAGTGTTCGGATAATATTCTCAAAATACGTAAGTACTGGTCGTTTTTCATATCATATCCTACTGTGATTTATGTTAAAACGGGAAAAGCTTTCAAGATGTATGTCTTATTTTACCATCTAGCAGTTATTTATATTTAACGATAATATTCAGAACAGAGTTATCGTTCGTGTTCAAACACGTGTAGAGTGGTTGAAAATATAACCATTGGGTTGCTTAATAAAATCATAGCCATGTTTGATGCTTGTGGTGTGCAATACCATGTTTTAAAAAAAAATAATGGGTGTCTGTTTTGCATTAAAACTTAGTATATCGAGCCATTTTCAAGGAACATTCTGCATATAATGGTATAGTCTGTTTCACTATTGATGTTATTACTAGGTCAGGCGCGGATCGAAAATTAATCATCAGGAGGGAGCTCTTTTAAGCATGTTAGTTGTTGCAACAGCAGACAAAAAAACTAATTTTTGTACAGTCACATTTATTTCTAGAACACATTTTATTCACCAATTAATGAAGATAAAGTTTAAAATCAATAAACCTCTAGATTTTATATTTGTCTACTATATTAAGAACCTAGATACATGTACTGTGAAATAGACTTTATACACGAGGTACGATTTTTACTGCGAAACTAAAAGGGTCAAATAAAACCACGTGGTCTAAAATTTGAATGACAATAACATTCGCAGGGGTGACAAGGGTCGGTCTAATAACCCAAAAGAGAAGAAACGACGGAATAGTTGGATATGACAGACATACAATGAATCAATAGACCAGCGAAGGAGCTCTTTGTCAGCAGATTTAGGGTGCTGTATTATCATTTCGTCAATGCATCAATACGTCCGGACACATGGGGTGAGATGAATTAAAGAAAACTCACGCCTCTGTGTGACGGAGATTGCGAGAGAGACGCACTCTCCGCCATTAACTTATATTTCTGCTGCAGTAAAAGTTCTAGTAATTGCATTTCCTGTTCATATGTGTTCCTGGCGATGATTAACGAACGGAAAAACAAAGGCATTCCACACCTACAGTCGTATTTTATCCCTGAAAGGAACAATTTGTTCTAGCTCGATCTTAATAACATTATATACACACTATAAAACAAACTGTTTTCCGTTTGTTTGTGTATAAACAAATTTCACGATACTGTAACTATGCCAGTTTTTTTGTTTTTATGTATATTGTTAGCTTTTTTACATTCTTTTTTTCTTTTTACAATTTTTTTTATTATATTTAAAGTTATTCAAAAGTTTTGCTTATATACGGGTGAGAAAAATATAAAGAGGAAGGGCAAATATTGCGCATGCCTAATCTCAAGCTTGACGAAAATCCAGAGACATTTCGAACAACGGACGAAAAATAACCATCTCCCGGAAAACTGGTCCAATAATACCTACTTCCTTTAGGGAATGGTACAGAATAACGAAGAAACCCTCCTTTTAAAAAATAGCCAAGGCTATCGATTTCTAATCACTCGCTTCTTATTTACAGGAAATAAAAGGCTTTTTAAAGACGCTACGTTTGGTCGATGGATGGGTAGCGGAAGCCGGGGGTCGTTAGAGGGATTCTAATTTAATCCCCGGGCTCCGAGTGTCGACGCTGGTATTAATTGACCAGCAGCCCCCCGTTCGGTAATCCTCAGACCTCTCAAATCCTGAGGAGCGCTAATGACGAATGCATAGCTTGATGGAGAATGGCCAAATTACGACAAAACGACATCCTCGGATATACGTCTTAGATTGGATATACAGCAACTAGTACAGACGAAAGCAGCTCTGTAATTGAAGAAATTACATTTTGAAGAGCTCTATGGATCACCAAGTTTGTAGCTTGGAATCGAGATGCCAACATGAATGCTCCTAATCACGGTACTCTAAACCGCCCTTAAAGACACGAAACATTTAATTTCTGCCTTAAAAGCCCCGCTCGGAAATTGTAAACTCGTGATCAGAATATATCAAAAGCTTTCCATGGTATCTTCTATTAGACAGAAAAATAGAGTGCAGTTTGTGATATCATAAACACGAACCATCCAGACCATTTCTAGGGAGAGGGATACCGGGTATTTGCCAAATACTACAATCAAGGCATCCCATAAAAGTTAGGATGCTAATATCTAAACCGAGAAAAACTGAAGACTGTCTACATAAGTCATAGAAAACCAATAATAAAAGCCATGAGGTCTTATTTCTTCAATACTGATCTAGTGAGTCAGTCTGATCCGAAAGATGGGCGTGTAAAATGCCTATAAAAGGATAAAATACTGGAAAAATTGAAAATATCAATAAATCTGATTTTTTTTAAAAATCATCCAGAACAATGTATATTTTATATAACATCCATCTGTAAACCTTGAATATGTTCAATACTTGAAATCTATTGATTTTTAAAAGTTTAATGCATTTTCTTTTATATAAAGTGGGTATGTGCTCCATATTTTTGTCATAGTCTAAATAAGGGCTCATCAACAAAAACGGGTATACCATATGCTGTATCGACTAAACTAGTGTTACAGGGTATACATTATATAAATAGTGCCTGTTTGGGAGGGTAACAGTTGAAATTGACACTCCGAGGAAACCATTGTCAACCGACGCGAAGCGGAGGTTGACAATGGTTTTTTCGAGGGGTGTCAATTTCAACTGTTATCCTCCCAAACAGGCACTATTTATTTTATTATACTGAATGTCTTATTTTTAGAGAAATTTTTACTGCTTTTGTATAGAAATGACGTGACTTCTACGGCGAATTGTACGCGCATAATTTACGCGCATGTAACAATTCGTTGTGTTACCCGCTGCTAAGTGTGTTGCTAACGCTGAGGGTAATAGAACGGATTATCAACTGCGTCTTAACCAATCAGATTTCAGTATTTAACATAAAAGTATAATAATATTGTATGTCGTATCGACTGAAACTAGAGGAACGGGGTATATGGTATGTTGTATCGACTGTGAACTAGAGGAATGGGGTATATTGTATGTTGTATCGACTGTAAACTAGAGTTACAGGGAACATTGTATTTCGTATGGACCGTAAACTAGAGTTATAATGTATATTGTATGCCATATAGACTGTAAACTTGAGCTACATGGAGCAGATTTCGCTATGATTAAAGGTATAGCGGAAAGCCACGGGATCGGGAAGGGAGCAATGTCTACCTGGGATTGTTACACCACCCCGCGAAACAATGACCATCGCCAAAATGTTGTTTTTTATAGGGTGAAAGAGGGCTCTTTCATATTTCAAAGTACTCATATTCAAAATGTGCACCGTTTTAAAAAGAATCATTGTGTGCAGGTTGCATTTTTTATGAAAGTTAAAAATATAAAATCATATGTCGGTTTTGAGCACATGACTTGAAGGTCAAATGCTGACGGTTTCATCCTTGCTGTTTAGCTGTTATATAAGGATGTACAGAAAAAGAATAAAATAATATCGATTATTTAAACTTATTGCTTATATGGAAAGATGAAACATCACAAAACTGGAGGTGATACAGTAAGCGCAAAAAGAGTGGAATGGATTGACAGTTTCTCACCCTGTGTTTCCTGGACTGCGTGATTTTGACCCCGTCCACTGATACACTGAGGCACACCTTTCTCTTCTTCACGCCTTTTAACTTGAAGTCGTACTTAAAAACAAACATTGACGAAATTATTGAAAGAATTTCATATCTTTAAAAAATGCAAACAGAGAGCTAATACAGAAAGGCGAATATAACATATCATAGCAAAACTACTTTGGGGTCAATTCACTGCGTGACAGTATAAGTAATACTATGATACTCACTCTTATTTTCCTCATGGCGGCCACAATCTCCACCCGACTGCTCGGCCGGGGCACGTCCATGGTGCCAATGTACTGGAAAAGGTCAAGGACAGTGGGTAATTTAAAAAAAGCTGTTATACTACCGCCTTGTAACCTTCGTTCAAGGTCATGCAATTCTCCTTGCAACATATGAAGCAAGCAATTGAACACAAAACTGTCCTTCTTTTGCAAAGACGTGAACAAAACACATCATTAGAACAATTTCAACCTTCGCCTTTACTAAGCAATTTTGATTCAAGACAACATATAAAACTATTTCTCCTAAATAAACAAATGACATTGGTTGACTGGTTTATCTACCGGTATATATCCTAATTATTCTTTTTTGTTTCTCAGGGGCAGGCCTTCTAGACGTTTCACGCCAATTTCATGATTTTTCGTCGGAATCTAAAAACTGCTGCTTAGCGCTACGCATCTTTTATTTAAGTTCCTGGATCCCTGGAAGTAACTGATTTTCTCAGTTTACAAAAAAATAATTTGAAGATTATTTACAATATCATGATCTTGCTTCAGTAGGATTCTTATATGCGTTTGACTTTACGTTACCAGACAATCCATACACGAATTGTGGGGAGACGTTATAATCGTCTATTACTGAGTGATTTAGTACCGGCTGATCAATATTTTCACTCGACTTGAGAAAATTAATTCAGGACTAAAAGCAATCGTCTAGACATAAGGATAAAAGTATTCAAATCACTTACGAAGTTGTGATTTGAATATGTATGGATTTTCATACGTATATATGTATTTTATATACGGAAAACGTTTTTAAATGCTGATATATTTACAATAACATTTTTCAGGGGAAGTGAAATATCAATGTATATTATAAAAATACGAAAATACAAAAGAATCTCTAATTTACAGAAACTTATAAACACCTTTCCTTATAAATCCCCCCCCCCCCCCAAAATGTCTATAGATCATATCTATAGGGCCACATTGCTCACCTCAGCAACGGTGTTAGAGTCAAAATGATATCATGCATTTAAAAAAAATCAATTCATCATACCAATCGAAATTCTAAATAACCATATTAGTAATACATGTATCTGACTATCATCATACATGTATTATATGAATCACTTTTTCCATATGATATTTTTTTCAAGAATTTTTATGAGAAAAAGTGGGTTTCCAATTTGAAAAATGACAGTTACAAGTTCACGTTATACAAGAAATGTAAACACTTTGTCTTGTAACCTACCAGTTCAAATACACGTAAAATTGTGGTTTGCTGAACCCCTCTTATTTTGCAGATATTTTGCAGTTTACCGTGGGTTTCTTTTTTTTAATTATCTCGGTTTGCATTGAATGCAAAAAAAAAAAATCAGCAATAAGAGAAAACTACATACGTACAGGATATTGTAGGTGTTTACTTTGACCTGAATAAAAGGGAATAAAAACAAAAATTCTATACATTTCGCCTACTGAATTAAGAAAGTTCTCGGTGGAGTAAAGAGAATGCTATTTTTTCACGACGAGTTGATGTGTAATTGACGCATGACATTTCACCGGCAGAGTCGAAACAAATTAAATCAGAAACGGAAGACAAATTGGACTTCTGGCCTCAGAGTGGCACGTGATCGATGCTTTCTCCTCTTTTTTTCGGTAGATTTTAAGACAAGATTATTTGACCGTGTTCATCGCACAATCCTTTTCGCGCTCCTTTTCCCGTATTTGTAAACCCACGAATTTCATAGTTGAGCAGACGACCAGGTAACTCACCGGAACTTCCTCCGCGATAAGGGAACTACATTTGAATAATGCGTATAATTACCATGATTACTATGGAGAGTTTTGACATTATCGGGGTTTTCTTTATTTGGGCGATTAATGATTAATGTGCAAGTAAGACTATTTGCATGCAGGAAACTGTTCATACACACCATTGATACGCCGGCTAATGACCGTTAATTAACCAAAAAAATATGCATATCAATGAATTGAATGCACATAAAATATATAAAAAAACATATTGCTTTTTTATGGATACATACACCTTAAAGAATGATATCTATTTTCTTTAATTAAAAACGATGCTACATCGCAAAGTCTTATTTGGTCAGATAGTTTCCGCTCAAAGTATAGAGTTCGGGGTTCGATACCCAATACTTCATCACGCCGGACATGTGACTTTTCAGCGCGAGAGAAGATTTCCACAGAGACGTAAAGCGGATCATCTCAATCTATCAATTCAAACGGAGAGAAAAACGACGTCCATTTCTCAGATGTTGCTGTTTATAATAGAGTGATTACAAAATGTACTGTTGGATCGTTACGGCAGGAGAGCCCGGTCCCGCGGTGGGATAAGTGATACAAATGTGTGGGATCAAGGAGGATATTATTTGTGGTATTTCTCCTAGAAACATGATGACAGTGAGATTGACGAGACCGGAGAATCCTTTCGACCACAACACAAGTCAGGAATACCCCAGAGGACTTAGCAAGATAAAACATAACACACACAAATCCTGCTGCAGTTCATGAATTATTTCAGATCGCAGCCACCGGTTCTAAATGACCAGTATACTTATAAGAGAGAGCAACTGACGCTTGCAGCTTCACAAATTACTCAACATTTTATTGCTAAACGGGGAAACCGGATTCTTTAACAGTTTGTTCTTTATAGTGTTAGTACTTTCAAGATTCGATAAAGCAGTTATTATTAAATAAATCCACTAGAACTTTTATTAGGGACTAGTGAAACCCCTTAAAGAGGTCTTATAACGTCTTAATTTGCGTCTAAACAACACAAACATGTTCTCAAAGCGTGGGTGCAATCCGTATTTGTATTAAGGTAGTCCTATACTCGGCACTAAATGGGCTCAATCATTAAAAGCTTAGCTTTAAATAATAAATATACATTCTAGCAATACATATACAAAAGAAAATATGTATGTTTACGTGCTAGTTTGTTTGTTATCGCCTCTCAGACGGGTGTACCCCATTGCGAAAATTATTGACAATTATGAAATTTGCCAGACGTCCGATTTTCCTAAAAATAATTAGCAATTTTGGGAAAATTAGAACTGAACATACAAAATAGAGTATAAATATTTATTTAAGCCATATCTAATCAATAATTTTGCGCAAATGTTTGTAAGCAAGTACGATTTATGGACCTGATGTATCAAAATAGAATGCAAAAAATGCAATGCTAGTATTGCTTTTGGTAATTTTTTTACTATTTTATGGACTCAAACTTAAATTCATGGTGTTTATTCTATAGATTGACATCTTAGAAAAAAGATTTGGTAAAATAAATCATATGTTGACGGATTACTTTTCACGCTATAAGCACTAAACCAAGTAGACCCTGACGAAAAAATCCGTAAAAATCACATTTTGCTACAGTTTTCTGCCTAGATCTGCCAACAATGTTAGATATCATTTGAAAATTAATTAATTGACGATTGGTTAAATTCGAAATAGCTACTGTCTCTAAATTTAAACCGGTTTTAGTAAAAGAAAAAGAAAAATTCGGGTGGGGGGGGGTCAAAACAAAGAAGATATAAGCATACCTGAGATCCTGGTTAATCAGAAACTTCGTTTTTCATTTTACTTTAACAGAATCGAGTTTCTCAACATTAAACATTTCTATCTCTCATAGAATACATATATTACCGTTCTAATTGCTTATTATTGCCATTGTTTACAACAGCGATGTGGAGCAAAATCAATACCGGGTATCAAAAACGCTTTGTAAAAGTCGAACCAATATTGTAAAATCCGTATTTTGACGTAGTGCGATACTCGGACTACTTTAAGAAATGAAGCCTCAATTTTCCGGGTATTTTTTTCAATTTCAAAATTTTGCTGATTCACACACTTCTCTATAAGGGAGAGAATGAGAAAAAATTATTTTTTTCTATATCAGGAAGTGAAATTTACCTTTGCCTATACGCGGGAGAAAAAGTTACCATTGTCTTTAGTATGGAGGGAGATTCACCTTTGTCTCTGAAGGAGAGAAACTAACAATTGTCTATATGAGGGAGTAAGATTAACCCCTAACTCTATGAGGGAGAGAGATTTACCTTGGTTTGGAAGTGTATGCCGTGCTTGAAGGCCTCGTCATTGTGGAGGGGGATCCTGACGTCACATCCGTCCTCTGAGACCAGGTCGTACTGGTTCTTGGACATCATTGTATAGACGGTCAGTACATTCCACAGGACGTCAACCCAACAACGTACCAACCGTCTACATCCTCACAAACCATGTTCTTTTGTTGCCTCTCAAAATCAACACTCCGTGGGAAAACCTGTCGAAAAATACAGTATTTTAAGAAACGGTCAGAGGTTTGTCCAGGTAGTGCAACCCAAAACCTGGTTCAACGTCAGAATAGTTCGATTACCCCAAAGAGATACTAATACAAGTCGTAAAGGAGAGACTGCTGGTCGAGTGGGTAATTGTATTACATGTCTGCCCAGTCGATAATACGCCGTACATGCATATATAAGTACTCGTATATCTTCTCTAATTCGTGTTTGTGCCATGGATAATATCTTGATTTTATGGAGGGAGATACACACACTTCATTTCTCAAAAATAATATTTTATTTTTATTTATATTATATAGATTAATGGATTATTTCCTGTACATGCAATTAACAATCAATTTTTTTTAACTGTAACAAATTTCCATTGTATCCATCAATCTTATACTCCTAATTTTTGGTATCATTTTGATGTGTGTGTGGTGTAATCCTTGTCTCTTTGGCGGGGAGTTGGCGGGGAGACTCCATCAACAGGTGTACAGAACGCTATCTGGCGGCGCAGCAAACAGCACGTGAATTACAGGAAGAAGCATTTGTTTACGTGTATATCTCATCTCGTCTGCTTCACTCCATGTCGAGTGTGACCCAGATGCACTGTGATATCTTGTTTTATGAAGACATGTTGCAGAATATTTTTACAAACAAATAAGCTGTACTTACTGTATACCGGCCAAAGTTATATCGTTTCCGATGGGTTATCTATAAACCCGTACTGGGTTATTGGAGCAGTACGGGAAATGTACATGTACCAATATATTGTACTAAAGTGAATATATCCCGCAGAAATATGAAAACCATCTCTGTATAGGCCGAGTTATTAAACCATCAAACATTTATTGGTACAGGAAATCATAAATATATTGCGGAGGAAATAATTAAATAATTGTTTATTAGTAAAAGACAATAAGAATGTTCGATATTAGGCCGAGTCAACAGAGGTGTGATAAGTGGGGGAGGGGCACATTAACGTAAATTCAAACCCGGTCACTTCTTTTGATGTTCTGATGAACCAAAGATGATAAACCATACCGAGGATTCACTACATTGAGATATGCAAAATCAAACACATATGCAAATGTATTTGCTAGCAGCTATAGTTGCAATCATGGGTGAAGAATTGAAGGGATACTATACGTAGTTAGTAAACTTTTAAAACCAGGTAGACATGCCTTTATCATCTTGCAATTTCTAATTAATATGTAAAGGTATATGTTACTGATGCCAAAAAAAAAAAAAGAATCGGATCATTTCAGCACTAAACTATAACCTGTCTTTACCAAAAATATATATATGAATTCTTAATTTTACTCACATCAACCAACGGATATACTCAAGAATCAAATCACTAGTGCACATCTCTTGTCAAACGATTTCTTAAGTGCAGTACAGATTCAAATTTCAGAATGGCAGAGCTCTTTGAGGAAATCCGGCTGTTATCCTTAATCTCTCTCAAAACTGACAGAGATAATCGTGTTGCATTTCTTTGAAAAAATCCGGCATATTAGATTTTAACTTATTTCAAGCCTTTGCCATGAACGAAAATAGGCTGCCGAAGATAAGAGAAATGAACTTGATTTCCATCCTTTTATCACCTACAGCTATCCCTGCTTTACGGCGCCCATGGAGTTGCTTTGGTTTCTTTCACCATAATTTTTAAAAGTGCGGAATTAAAAACTCGACCAAATTAATGTGTATACATTAAATTAACCAAAATCAATTTCTGTTTATTTTAAAAATAGAAATCTATAGTGTAAATGAATCGTCGTACATCTAATTAAAGAACTAATCAATTAATCGCATTACCAAGCTCCCCTATAACAGGTGTTTTCCAGGTCACAAATCACGGAACACGGCAACAAAGTGGTAATAGCGGTAAACAGGAGTCCATCAAGTGGCACCAACAAGGAGGAAACCGACACACATGGCGGCCTACAAGTGTTTGTGATATCAGAGTACACACACTTACCTCCATACAAAAAATGCACGAGCGAAAAGTAGCGCGTCCGTAGAAAGAATCCGATACCAGCCGAGCGGCAATGTAACTGAAATTCCCCCAGTGTACGCTACGAATTAATACATATGCAAATACCAATGCTGGCTCGCAGACTCCTTCTCTTTAAAGCTCCGGACAGTAATCGTGATAATTATCAGGCCGTGCTACTAATTGATCGTGGTAATTATATTGACGAAATGGAAATTCATCATCTGTGTGCGACATTACCAGGAATTGGCGCGCGGCGAAACCTCGGGGGGAGGTAACTCGAGCTGTCCTTTCTTTATTTGTGAGCACAAAGTAATCCAGTGATCATGGTGATAGTGCTCGGTGCTTGGCTAAACAGAACATTAAAATACCCCATGGATAATTTAAAAAAAAAAACCCAAGAAAAATGTTTCATCAATAAAATTCTAAGAACGTTATTTTTTGATCTGTTAAGCGAACATTTCAATAGTCAATTTCATCAACAGATTCTTTGAATTTGCAATCCATTTTTTAAAAATATATATTAATTTCCTTTATGCTTATATAGTCATTGTCATCTTCTCATCTATCCGCTTCGTATCTTGTGGCACATTAGGCATCAACAGAACGTCTCCATCACTTGTCACTGAAGATTGCGTTTATTTCACGTTTAATTACAGATCATGTGTAAATCCATCCACTTAATTTTGTTTAGTTAATTAATTGATTTATTTTTTCAAACAAAGTATCAATTCATAATTTGTTAAAAATGTCTGAAATCTAGATAATTCATTAAATTTCATTCCATGCACTTTATAAAAGCAAAATTCGTCTTATGTAATTTAACGAGATTTCACGAGGTGATACCCCTAGATTTGTACTTTGATGAGAAATTAAATCACGTGAAATTGGTGCGATTCACAATCACCATTGCACATAATAACATACATTGGTAAAATCGATGATTGGCCCTCAGTGGGCGCCGTAACATTGGAGGAGCAAGAGGGGTTAATAAGCACCGTACTCACTCTAAATATTGATGAAACAATCACTATCGGAAAACAACAAATAAAAAATTAATAAGCCAATGGGTTCGAATTCTGAGTGTTTACGACCATCAGTGATTTGGGAAGTAATTTTTTCATTTTTTTTACATAATTTTTTTCATGGCAATTGACGGTATGTTTGATTTCAACTAAACAAAAAATTGAAGAAGACGCGCAGATAATGATTTTTTCGGCTGCAAAATCGAAAGTTTTAAACTTCACAGTTTAAAATGATTATGCAAAATGCCTGACCATGCATAGCAATTAATCGCTTAACAGTAAATGGCGTTACAATTAAGGTAGCTTGCGGGTTTGCTGCATGTTAAACAATCTACCTTAACTTCTTAGCTAGAATCATTGGTTTTCGTATCTACTAAGATACATGTAAACACCGCAAGTAGCATCTAGCACAATACAGGTTAAAACCACACACAAGTAAGCACCACAAAACAGAAAAATGACAAACAGCATCAAACATGCATGCAATTATAGGTAAACACCACAAACAAGTCTACCACAATAAAGGTATACACCACAAACAGAATCTACCACAATATAGGTATACACCACAAACAGAATCGACCACAATATAGGAATACACCACAAACAGAATCTACCACAATATAGGTATACACCACAAACAGAATCTACCACAATATAGGTTTATACCACAAACGTAATCTACCACAATATAGGTATACACCACAAACAGATTCTACCACAATATAGGTAAACACCCCAAACAACATCTACCACAATATAGGAATACACCACAAACAGAATCTACCACAATATAGGTATACACCACAAACAGAATCTACCACAATATAGGTTGATGCCACAAACAGAATCTACCACAATATAGGTTTACACCACAACAGCTTTTACCACAATACAGGTAAACACCACTAAAAGCATTTAACAATATGGGTAAACACCCCAAACAACATCTACCACAATATAGGTTGACGCCACAAACAGCATCTACCACAATACAGGTAAACACAACTAACAGCATTACATGATACAGGTTGACATCATAAACAAAATCTACCACAATATAGGTTTACAATACAAACAGTATCTATCACAATACAGGTAAACACCACAAACTGCATCTACCACCATATAGGTTAAACCACAAGTAGCATCTACCACAATACAGATAAATGCCACAAACAGCATCTACCACAATACAATACAGGTTTTCATCACATGCAAATAGCATCTATTACAATCCAGGTAAAAAGCACTAACAGCATCTGTTACAACAAACCTAATGAATAATAATATATAATAATATCTACCCGGAAATCAGATACTTTAAAATCTGAAATTAGAAATATTATTTCCAGTTTAAAATGTTATTATTGTGCAAAATTTAAAATTATTATACAAAGGTAAAATTCCTACTTAATTTCAAACTATTGAGCAGTAGATGAAGATGAAAAAATACACAACAGATTTTGCAACGGTGTTGGCTAATAAGAGTTTTTACTACGTACATGTTAGATACTTGCATGATTAATTGCAATTTGTTCTTACAAAAATGCAGATTTATTTAATATATATTTAAGGGAACACAAATCTGAAGCTAATTTCACGGTTTCGTTTTACATATTCAAATCTAAAAAAAATTAAAGGCCTCTGATTGCATCGCGCCCTGGACCCTCTGAACATAGCTGGGATTTCTATGCTCCCCCCCCCCCTCAAAAATCATGCAAGCGTATACTAGCATGTTCTTCAAACCGCCAAATTTCCCCTAACCCTTCCCCCTCCTTTTTGAAATCTTTCTGTATCCGTGTCTGTTTTGCCTCAGTTCTTAACTGTCACAGACGCTCGGTTTAAATGTTTCATTTGCATACCAAGGGTATGTATATATTTGATAATTTTGTATTATTTGTGAAATTTCTGGCACCAATCATATCACTATATCGATTCAGGCTGAGATGATAAGATGGTTAGAAACGTTATACACATGTACATGAAATTTCAAATGGAAAAACATTAGTACGTGTATAAAAGTAAGAGAGGGGGGTTGTTTCTAAAGTGCTTATTATAACTGCGCATTGTACATGAAATACTTACCAAAGCTCTTTATAGAACGCTTTAGAGATGCTGTGTTTCCGAGCATTTTTTGCGATCCCCATCCGACTTTCCACGATATTATTTTTTGTATTTAAATGCGAAAACTTTGCGAATCTCTTTATTTAAAGAATAAAATGTTTTATAAAAGTACATTGATATTTAGAAAAATTAACTTAGAAATCTAGAGAAAGAGGAGATTTGGTAATGCAATGCAAATTTTAAATAACCTCATTTTCAATTAATTAAATTTATAAGTTAATATTTGAAATTAAGAAGCATTCTAATATTTAAAAAAAATAATTCATGCAAAATACACCAGCTGTTGAACTTAGTTATTTTTTTAGCAGAGCATTCGAATAGGTATCCCCTATTGTACGAATAACTCCCCCTAGAGTTTTCAAGATGGTAACTGTTTGTTTTGCAGATCAATTTAACTTATATCAGAGATAATCGTATTAATTGGATTTTGATAATTTAATTTTATGCAAAATAATACAAGCTGTTGAACATAGTTTGCATACCGGGTAATATTGCGTATATTACAACATGTACATTTTTGTATCTGGTACTCCTACTATACAGATAACTCTTCCATAGGTAGTGTTTATCTATTTAGGGTTGACAAATTGATTATTGGATATTGTTCATAAAATAGAAAATAATTGACAGCTTTTCTCTTGTTTCACAAATGATTAGGCGTGACCTGAATTTGTTATATTTTTCAAAGAAGAGGTGTGAATAAAGTTTGTAAAATGCCTATACATGGACGGACAAGATAATGAAAATTTAATATATAATACTTGGAATATGTTGACTTAAACAGGCATATACGTGTCATGTTGAAACTTTTATATTTACACCCACCCAGTAAATTTAAAATTTACAACATGACATACAAATCAAAACCTCAAAGTAGTGTCATTTATTAAAACTTCAAAGCCTTTTGTTTTATAGAGTGGGTCTGTGCTCCATAATTTTCTCATAGTGTAAATAACGTCTAATTAAAAAAAAGCGATTTCTATCAACAAAAAATGTAGAGAGATGACCCAATATATATTAAAAATATCATTTAGTATCCCAACAATTGAACGTTTTGAAAAAAATAATACAAGTCCGTAAGTTCGTGGCCAAACTCACACATATTATTTAAACAGCCTACTTTGTTGTGTCTGAAATGGTTCAGTGGTTAGATCACCAGATATAAGCTAACCATATAAAACTAGGGTTTTTATGTTGTGGGTTCAATACCACAAAATTTAAAGGCAATATATTTTTGTTATCTTTTGTTAGATATATTAGAACCATTTTAACAAGAGCTTGGACTTTGGGAATGTAAGTCTAACGGCAGTGTGACGTAGGCCTGTCTATTTCATTGTAGGCCACTCAGCCATGGCTCTTTGAAATCAACAGGATTTGTCTGGCTTTTGAGTAAGTCTACGCAATCAATGTTTATATCGCTTGAAACCAGCGACATTTTAACTTATTTGGCGCAAGAAATAGATCGTTACATCCTACTGAAAGTCCAAGGTCTTGTTAAATTGAATCTTAAAACTGAATATAGATAGAACTAAAATACACTGTAATATGTGGCTGCATGTTTATAGCAAAGCATAACTATGGGGTCAGGAGTTATGTACTCTGACGCACAGCTGAATTAAGTTTCAGAAAAATGAAGGTTCCTTGATTGAAGATATATTGTTTAATATAAATAAATGAAAGTACAGTATGATGATCTCTACCATACAATTGTGATTTCAAAAGCCTTCATTGTTCAAAGATTATCTGATCTACCATGTTTTAACACAAAGTTTCAAGCAACAAGAACATGTATCGTGATATAAATACAATCAGATCACATTATAACTCAGTTGTTTCACTGAATTAATGTACAATATGTATAGTGTACTTTTAATGGTCCATTGACACCTTAGCATATTAAATGGCACAAATTAAGATTCATTTTTTTTAAGGTAATAATTAAATCTTCAACACTTGATTTAAAAAACTCTTTCAAAGTGTTGGTCAGGATTGGGCGCAGTTCTCTGGACTTGGCCTGCCGGAAGTCTTTGTCCAGGGCGGCGGGGAGGGGCCAGGAACTCAAACATGGACGTAGAGTGCTGGGACAACATGTGGGCCAGTTCACAGGGCATGGGGTCTGACCAGAAAAAGTCATGATTAAGAGCAGTGTCACTGTCTATTCGCTTTGATGGGTCAAGGGTCAACAACTTGTCAATCAGGTCAAGGGCGTACTGATCCTTGACATACACCTTGAGACGGTCCTTCACCTTGCGTTTCTGGCCCTGAGCCAACTCCATCTGTCCAAACATGTCAAGTTTTTCTACATTGGGCCACACCTCCTTCGTGATGGAGCCACACAGCTGACTGATCAGCTGAAGCTGGTGCTGTTCTGTCTTACCCTGCATGATGGGTGTTCTGGTCCACATTTCAGCCATTATACACCCTGCACCCCACAGGTCAATGGGGGGACCATAGTTCCTCTCCCCCAGAAGAAGCTCTGGTGGTCTGTACCACAAAGTGACCACTCTGTTCGTGTAGCGGTTCTGTTTGTCTTTGCCTGCCGTACTGAAGGCTCTTGCAAGTCCAAAGTCTGCCAGCTTCAGAACACCGTGCTTTGTGATGAGTATATTTGCGGCTTTCATGTCTCTGTGTAGAATCTTGTTGCTGTGAATGAAGTACAGACCGTTCAGGAGTTGCTGCATGACTTTCTTGATCTCACCGATGTTAAATTTCACATTTGCATTGCTCAGAAGTCCAGCTAAATCATGCTCACAAAACTCAAAGATCAAGTAGAAGGTACTCTTCATTCTGTTGTATGCAGTGGCTGAAAATAAAAATTTTTTAATATAATGAAGCTCTCATTAAATTTTTCACATTAACATGTGTTATGTAATATTTATGTTCACCAATATTTAAATTTGCAATCAAATGTTCAGTTTATAAATAAAAGGTTTATCCTTTTACCTTTAGTTCTGGCGATTTCAATTAAATTCACAACATTTTCATGTCTCAGCAATTGCAATATCTTTATCTCCCTCAGAGCTGTTATAGGAAACTGAAAACAAATTAAATG
The DNA here is from genome assembly GCF_025612915.1 of Magallana angulata. NCBI lineage: Eukaryota > Metazoa > Mollusca > Bivalvia > Ostreida > Ostreidae > Magallana > Magallana angulata. The sequence goes on from NC_069117.1 coordinate 3,167,970, forward strand.
TAAACAGACATATTAAGTAAATGTGTTCATGTGCTTATTATTGATATTGAATCTGTGTACAAGTACCTTTACCAATGTTTGGGTTTGCCCTTATTTGTATACTCCATTAATTTTTGCCCACTGTCATATAGGAACCAGACAAGTCATTGGGTATTGGGAATAGTTTCCTATTTCCAAAAAAGTTGAATTTGGCATGCTTTTGTCTTTGTAATACCTCTCAATTTACTTGAATAAAAATTACCAATGGGCGTGGCATTGTTCCCACTCATGGACATTTGTAAGACCGGGTGAGGAAGTTCAAAATGTCTCTAGCTTGTTATATTGAATGCTGTATCCTAATTCTATAAAGTGCTGTTTTTTGTTTTAAGTTTCCTCTCTGTTTACTGTATTGCCAATACATAACTTGTCCAATTAAAGAGATCTTCACATTTAACAATTAATTAGTATTATTTCTCCTTTACAGAGATAGCTAGATTATCCTTAAAACTTCTCTTTTTGGTTGACATAAAAAGTAAATGATAATCTGACAGAAATGGATTTTGAACATATTGAAAACCTGGTATATTAACAGAATATCTTCATTCTCTTTAGGATTTTTTTTTCAATTTAAGGATTCGGGTATATATGCAACACTACTGACTAGCAAGGGATGTTAGAATATAAAAAGAATAAATATAAATTCTTCTACTTTTTCCAAACATACGTATTCATATTTTAACAAAAAACTTCAATTTCTTTATATTCATAATTATGAATTTGTAATTATCACTTCAAATAAACATGTTGTTCTAAACATACATACCCCTTCTTTTTCATTTTCCATCAATACTTTTTTCATGGCAACAAGTCTTCTTGTCTGACGATCTCTAGCCTTAAAGACCTCTCTAAAAATTGAATCAATTTCATTTTTATAGAAAATATGTAATGCCTAAATTAGGGTGATTTCACCATGCATCGGACACCTTTGGATTTTTCCCTTTGTTCACGCATCAAATATCGTCAAAATACAAATAAAACTTGTTTTAAAAGTTACAGGTTTTCCCCTTGCATAATTATTGGAGAAAAAATTGTGAAATTGTTAAAAATGTAGAAAATATAGCGAATTAATGAAGTGTTGAACTATTTCACCATGGATCGGAAAATATTTACCAAGCATCGGACATCTATAGCAGTGCAGTAGAGATTAAAAATAACAACATTTTCTGGTGTTAATGCACAAATACAAAGGTTCGGAAAAATTAATTTATTCAATTGCTATTAAGATTTCTTTTAAGGTGGCTCGACACACCAATGCATTATTTGATGGATCGATGAAGAATTCTCTTTGAGAAATGATTATTCAAAAATGACACCTATATCGGCCTCTGATTATTTTATATGAATTTTTTTGTATTTTTTTATTGAAACCGGAAACATCGTTTTATCTGCGAACAAGATATATTAGAGCTAAAAATTTGTTATCAATTAATGCACAATACAATTATCTATAAATACATATCAAAAACGGCCAGATAAACTTTGAAATATTTTTGTAAAAAAAATATTTATGAAAATGAAAAACAAGAGGCCCATGGGCCACATCGCTCACCTGAGGAACAATAGGTATGATAAAATCAGCTTAATGGAGTCATAATACAAACTATCTGGACAATGTACAATAATACATGTAGATCCTGTGTAAATAAAATCCATTTTCCCCTGGATATTCTTATGTTTATAATCATCAGTCCCTTTTCTAACAGGATGCTTTTATAGTCATATCATATGTTGAGTATTGCAGTTTTCAAAAAGATCCTTAACAATAGTTTATATATGGGATATAAACGTACATCAACCTATGAACCTTCTCGTAAGGCCAAAGAATTGTCCTGGGGCCAAAGTCTTAACAATTATAAAGAATCATCTGGCTGATAAGTTTCTGAGAAGATTTTTAAAGATTTACCCTATATATTCCTTTGTAAAACTTTGACCCCCCCCCCCATTGTGACCCCACCCTACCCTGGGGATCATGATTTTCACAACTTTGAATCTACACTACTTGGGGATGTTGTCACACAAGTTTCAGTTTTCCTGACTGATAAGTTTCTGAGAAGAAGATTTACTCTGTTTATTCCTATGTAAAACATCGATCTCCCATTGTGGCCCTAACCTACCCCCAGGGTTATGATTTTCACAAATTTGAATCTACACTACCTTAGGATGCATCCAAACAAGTTTCAGCTTTCCTGTCTAATTAGTTTCTAAGAAGTATTTTTTAAAAGATTTACTCTATATAATCATATATTAAACGTCAACCCCCCATTGTGGCCTGACCCTACCCCCAGGATTTTGAATCTACACTACCTGAGGATGCTTCCACACAAGTTTCAGCTTTGCCGGCTGATTAGTTTCTGAGTAGAAGATTTTTAAAGATTTACTCTATATTCCTTTGTTAAACTTCGATCCCCAATTGTGGCCCCACCCTACCCCCGGGGGTCATGATTTTCACAACTTTGAATTAACACTACCTGAGGATGCATCCACACAAGTGTCAGCTTTCCTGGCCGATTAGTTTCTGAGAAGATGATTTTTAAAGATTTACTTTATATATTCATATGTTAAACTTCGATCTCCCATTGTGGCCCCACCCTACCCCTGGGGGTCATGATTTTCACAAATTTGAATCTACATTACCTGATGATGCTTTCACACAAGTTTTAACTTTCCTGGCTGATTAGTTTCTGAGAAGAAGATTTTTAAAGATTTACTCTATATAATTATTCATTTGTTAATCTTTGACCCCCCCCCCCCATTGTGGCCCCACCCTCAGGTGAGCTAAAAAGGTTAAGTTTACAATACAATAAATTGTTAAAGTTGGTTTCTGGAATAACAGACTTTGAAAATTTTCTTAATAAATATTGACAATTTTTTTACTTTTCTAATCTTTAGTTTTTAAGATCTGTGTACAAACATATAGAATTGTGAGCAAATCTCTGTATCTTGCTTATAATTCGAAGCTTAACACTCAAATATGGTTAGTAAATAGAAATTGTAAACAATTAAACACAAGAAACATGCACTACATGTAGGCCCTATAACAAATAAAGAACACAATTTATTTTTTCGAAATGAATCATATATATACATGTATATACCTACATATTTCCGTCAGCGATATCAAACTCTATCAAAACTGAATAAACTCGAGAAAATGCCGAGCTTCTCAACAAAACCTATTGCATTAATCTACCATTACGCAAAAGATAATGCCGAATTACTGATAGAATGAATTGTATTTCAGTACTTTTTTATACATCAGATTTTGCTTAATTTGCGCAGGTAAACAGTTAACTGTTTGATTTACCGAAGTCTCTGTTTGATTTGATACGTAAAAATCACGAAATACAGACGATACTTTCCAGGTTACAAAGCATAAATAATGAAAACGAAACGAAAAGCAGAACAATCTAACACCAACGTCATGTGTGAAAACTGTCAACGCATTGAAATATTTAGCCTCAATTTATTTCACAAAATCGGCACCAATATATTTTGCATGTTTCAAAAATTTCCCTTCATACGCGAACTGTTGCACAACAAGCAAATTCATCATAGTCAGATCGACCCTTTTTCGTATAATGTCATGGCTGCTTTAAACAAAGAACCTCGTTTTAGAAGTATGGAATACGAGTCTTGGTAAAATGGGTATGCAAACCCGGGGCGTGGCAAAATAAAAGCCGGGGCAGATCGGCAATCGTCAATTCCAAATACGCATTATTTTGCAGCAATATTTACAGCAAATACAAATATACTAGTCCATCAAATATCCTGAAATTTTAATGAGATTGGCAGATTAATAACTGCCAATCTTTTGTTGTGCCCTGGCCAAGTCTTGCCTACCCATTTTACCGGATGCCGAACGCGAAGCTGAAACACGCCTTTCCTTTATTATTATTTTCGTAATAACTCTGATTTGAAACAGAATAAGCACTTAATTTTTGCAATTTATATTTTCCTTCCCATAAGGATAATTTATGCTAAACTACGTTGAATTTGCCTCGGTAGTTCTTGAGAAGAAGATTTTTAAAAATGCACCCCCCTTTTTCTACAGTTTCAAGGTTTTCTCCGCTTTGAATAAAGATCGGACTTTTATTTGTGCAATTTATATTCGCCCTCCCATAAGGATGCTTTGTGCTAAATTTGGTTGAAATTGGATTAGCGGTTTTAGAGAAGAAGTTCAAAATGTAAAAGTTTACAGACGGACGGACGGACGGACGGACGGACGGACAGACAGACGGACAGACGGACGACGGACAAAATGTGATCAGAATAGCTCACTTGAGCTTTCAGCTCAGGTGAGCTAAAAAGGATTGTAGATATTTTTTAAATCTATGGATAAAAACTGCAGATAAACTGTTACTCGCATTAAACAATTGCTGTACAATCATATTTCAACAAGAAATTGAAACCAAATAGTGAAATTAAAGTATAAATGGAAAATTTTAAAATCGAACCGATCCCGATTGTAATTAAACTGATCCCGAACGAAATCACATAAAGTTAGAATGAATCAGAATTTTGCAAAAATTTCAGGTTGTTTAGCTGTAAAATGGTTTCGTCATTTACTAACTTTATAACTTATATCAATTACTTAGAAAAAAAACTGCAGTTTATTTGTAAAATTTCAATTTTAAAATAATTCTGATCGGGATCAGTTTTTTTCAATCGGGATCGGTTCAAATTTGATAAATAGCAATTTTTCCAAAATTTCGCATTTTCATTTCAATTTCCTTGTAAAATATCATTGTTTAGTAAATAGTTTATGTGACTATATGTTATTTTTAAAATTTTATCCATAGATTAAAAAGATATTAAAGAATTTCAATTTTGATTTTCAGAAATATTTTTTTTATTAAAAAATTAAACACGTGACCAAACGATCTTTGGCATGAATTTATTTATAATTATATTACACATTAATTGACAACAAGTTTTAAGCTCTAATATATTCTGTTTGTCTGCAAAACAGTTTTCCTATTTCACTGAAAAAATACAAAAAAATTCGTATAAAATAACTGAAAGCCGATATTGATCTCTGTTTTGTGGAATCATGTTTCAAAAAAGATTCTCTATCGATCCATAAAATAAAATTTTGGTGTGTCGAGGAACCTTAATGTAAATTCTCAAATATACATATAGGAATTTAGACTAGTGTTTCTGTTTAAAGAAATATTTATCAAAAGGGGTTCTTTATCGTGCCAGCTCCTACAGGAACTTTGGACTACAAAGGCTGTGTCCGTAAAACTTGATTTTTAAGTGGTCTGAGGAAAATGTTGTATCAATTATTTTTCAGAATTTTATTTTACTTCACATTTAAAGTATATCACAAAGAATGGGCACATAAGCTCCATATTATTAGAAGAAATCATGCAGTGAAAACTGTCCGATGCATGGTTAATTTGTGTCCGATCCATGGTGAAATGAACATATGGTGCAATAATGACCTTGACATTAGTTGTTCAAATTTCTTGGACTTATATTAATCAAATTTTGTTTCAAAACTTACTTCTTTTTTAATTTTTTTACGCAGAGAGTGCATTTTCACTAATTCACAATCAAACGCACAATATTCAAATAATGCTTTAGTGTAAAATCTTCGTAACTTAATTTTCAATAATGGCGTATTTGATGTCATTTTATGATGCCTATATTGCTATTTCTTTGACAATGTGACTGTCAAATTCTTAACAATGATAAAGTTCATTTGTTCTAATTCAAGAATATACGAAACAACTCATGAGCGCATGCACATTTATTTGTATAGTTATAAACAAAGTTGTCCGATCCAAGGTATGTGTCCGATGCATGGTTAATTCACCCTACTTAAATACTTTAAAATTGTTTCATGATTTTCTGTTAATACACTCCATTCATCACCTGCCCTCATCTTCACTAGCCAATGGTGACAACCCAAACCTGTTCTCTTTTTATAATGAGGGAAAGAATCTGATTATCAACCTTGCCTGGCAAATATGATTAAAATGCTGACTCCTGTGGCACATCAAAACTATTCACTATTCTTTAAACTACATTATATGTCGATCCCCTCCCCCCCCCCCAACAGAATGGGGGTCAAACTACAAAACGGTGAGCTGTGTCAAACCAGATTACTCAGTACTTTTACCTGATCTATGTATAAATGCAATATATAGGGTACATATACATCTCTCTTCCCATAGACTTATCAATAGAAATTCAGAGGCCTGTGAAAAAAAAAATCCCATACCCAAAAGTCCCTTGGCCAATTTTGGCGAGTTTTTCATATTTGCTCGCATCAGGACAGTAAGGAAATTCCATGTCTTCTACTTTACCACTGTAACTTGACAACCCAGTGCCCGTATAACCCGAGCTGCCTCCACTAGCCCCGCTAATGTTTTGAGAAGAGGAGCTAGATGTACTGTGTCCATGTTGCATGATGCTTTCTTTTTTAACCGGAAGTTCAGAAATAACACCGCTTAAAGCATTATAAAAATGATTTTGTATTATCATTTCAAAAATGTAGTTCTAATTTGTATACATATTATTTCAGCTATTTGATATTTTTTTTAATATATTCTTTATTTGATAATTTGAATTAATTAGATTTGTAATATAAAAATATTTTTTTAATTGATATAAGAGATGTTTTTGACGTTCAACACTCGACATCATTGAAAATGCCTAAAGTTGTATCTCGCAGCGTTGTGTGTACAGATGTCAAAGATCAAGAGGAGTACCAAGGAGAAAAACCACTTTATGTATACTATTGTATTTGCGGACAAATATCTCTAATTTTAGGTGTGTCTCCATAATCCATATACTGTTTTACCGTGCGACCACAGGGCGCTCGTAACGATCTTTTTGTTTTCTTACTATGTGGCCACCTCTGTACTATAGAATACACGTGTGGTTTATAGTAAAGTCGTTTTACCGGTAACGAATATTTGCCAGTTTCGAATAATTTTAGAAAAATTATTGGTTAAAAACGAAGTTAAGGTTTGTTTACAAATTAAAAATGTGACCCAGATATGAGCTGCATGTCGTTTTATCAGTCTGGACGGGACTCCCAAAACGGAGTCTTTGGCTCCATCATGCATTGCGGTAAAATGGCGTTTCTAATGTAAACAACGTGTGAGTTATGCCCCTTGGTTCTAAATAAATCTCTAAAATTGGCCAAAACCACGACAAAAATTAATTCTAAATTTTCAAAAATATTTCTTAACGTTTATGGGTCATATTAATGTCATATGTTCATAACCATTTACTTGTATTACGTAAAATTAATTTTCAAAACGAAAAATTCACCCAAAACTTCTATCACGCACAACTATAACTGTTTTGAAATAAATTAAACGCTTGGATACGTTTATTTATTATTGATTGTTAAAATTATAGTATCATTTTAATCATTTTCATGCTAAATTATTCAATTATCTTGAATAATTATGTATTCAACATGGTTTCCTAACATCGCAAATGCCGCGAGCCATTATAATTGTTTTGATGATAATTATCAGTTCAATTTAAAGAGTTATTGAGTCTAGAGTGACAATTTGTTTAATTTTCAAGGCTTTTAAACAAACAATCCTATTGTTTAAATACAAATTAGACGTTTTTAATCATCGATAGAGCAGCCAGTATTTGTTTGTAATCGAAGCTTTTTCCGTTTACGCACTTATCAATTTGTATGTTTGGTGATTTTAAATTGAAACTCAATTCGAAAAAAGTAAAATTTAATGCAATTTACCTTTTGTTAACGATTCCATAAAAAACACAAAAATATCACTTTTTAAGCATCGTCAAATGTCCAACTTCGAAGAGAAATAACTTTCTTAAGTGCAAATAAACCCCTATTTCGTGCAAATACGATCGATAGTAAATTATATCCTGGGTCTTTTAAAACATGTTAGAAGGCTGCCAACACATGCAGCTCTTTGCAAGACGATTTCATGTTGACCCCATGTTTTCATCGAAAAATCGCCATATTTTGTACCAGTGCGCATGCGTAGACTCCCAAAACGGAGTCCAAAATGCCTGCAGAAATTCACTTCCGTTGACTCCGTTTTGGGAGTCCGTCTAGACTGTTTATCCAGGAGTTATATATAAATAATTGGAATACAATACATGTAAGTACATGTAATTTGAGTAATGTATATAATTTGTAAATATTAATACAAAATACCCATCGTAATTCATCATATAAAAATTTTACGCCGATATATATAATGCGACGTTTTAAGATAAATATTTATTTAGAGGATTAATATTGACTGCATTAAAACACTTTCTTTTTCAAATTTTTCTTACGAAAATTCTTATATTCATAATAAAATTCATAACGTACCAAATCATTATCCGCGTCCAGATATATTTGTGTATTAATTAAGCAATCATAATTAAGTGTCTAATCAAATTTCCCTAAGGTGTTATAACTAATTTGGAGGCCCTCTGTGTCCAGCAAGAGTTATGTGTATTAATTACTGCATATCTACCACAAAATAAATAGGCACGAAACATCTCGGCGCCAAATGTCTCGGTGCAAAATGTCTTTCGGAGCGAAACGTCCTGCATTCGGGGGGAGGGGTGTAACATAGTAAAAAGACAAAAAGTTTGTGACAAACCCCAGCATACATGTCATTATGATAAATTTACAGTTGAATGCATTAAAGTGATAAAAGAATGAATAAAACTGAGATAAGATATTTTTCATTCATGTTTTTTAAAATACATAGTCATAATTTTTATGCTCCAGTTAATAAGCACTACCACAATATTTTGACTGACTAATCTGGAGAACTTGATTAATCATTAATCTCGGTATGATTTATTTCGATTTTGATTGATTCAATGCAGGTAGAGTTCTTTCTCCTCTTTGAAAGTGATATTGACATCAGCGTTCTTGTTGACAGTACAGGTTTATTGTCGTCTGGTTTTCCTTTTTGCAAACTCTCCTAGTAGAGAATTAAATACAAGCAACATAATTTATTTACCTCTTTAATGCATGAAGTTCATTAAATTCATTTTTACCTGTTCAATGGTGAAATTGGTAGCATACCCAATTTACACAGAATTGTGGGTATGATACTGACAAGTTAAAGGGACCAATAGTTCAAATTTTCCCTTCACCCAAGCATTGTTGGTAGTGCTCACAGTGCTAATGGGATGAAAACAACTTGGCTTAACCCAAGACCCTGTGGTTTAAAGTCAATATTCAACCATCTGAGCTTAGTGGCTAACCCGTTAGTGCATGTAAGATCTTGGCAGTACTAAGCTTAAATATATACCCAATCACAGTTATCAATAATATCTTTAAATGTTTGATGCTTATATTCTTGCAGACTGCCCCATTGATAAGCTGCCCATGAGGAGGAGAGACAATGCTAGAGTCATTGACAGCCAGAAACATGCTCACAAATTAACATGTGACCCAGATGACATTGTCTATTTAAAAAGGTACCGTTCCACTGCTAAGATAAATAACTCCTATGAAATTATCTCTATCATGCAATGTATGCATATAAGTTCTCTGCATCCTAATAACATTTCTTTATTTTAGACCTCAAGGAATTGAGAAACAGTATAGACAGAAATGTAAAAGGTAATTTTAAAACGATTCTTTTACTCTTTTTCCGAAAATCTCCCACTCTCTCACTCTATATGTTTTTTGTGGTCAAGTAAAAGTTAATATTAAGTTATGGTTACAATTTCTGACAGATGTGGATTATGGTTATATTACCATCACCAAGGAAACAGCGGCGTTATGTTTGTTGTTGATGGGGCTCTCAAAAGGGATGCTGCTAAAACTGATGTTTACAGCCAGATATCAGAGCCAAAGAAGGTATTTTGTTGATCAGTGAACAAGCATTGGAGTACTGTCTTAAACTAAGATAAAGAATTTACAGTGTATTACATGTTATATAAATATAACTGCAAATAACAAAAGTTATCCATTTTGTTGCACTATACATGTATTTTCAATTTTGACATCAGGTGACACTCACCAAACACACAAAGAACATGGGTAAATTCAGTTCTGTGACGGTGTCAACGGTGGACGAAGAGGAGGATGAGATAGAAGCGGTCAGTAGTTTACATTGTAATTTCATGTTCATTATCTAAACAATAAAGTAACTAAATATAAGATAATATAAGATAAAGCTATTGGTTATAAATAAGTGGTCAGTATGCTACATGTACCATCCTATGTACATTGTACCTTCATGGTCATGTTTTAGATATTACACTACGTGTATTTGAACAGAATATAAAACCATTGGATAGGAAATATTGATCTTCGCTAGAAGATTTCAGATTCATTCTTTATTTGCACAAGACATACATCTTACGGCATAGGTCATTACATATACATGTAATTAAAAAACAATATTGAAATAATGGTACATGTACATATGTAAAGTGCATCAACAATGTATATATAATAAATTTTATTGTTATACTTTCATGTTAAATACTGAAATCTGATTGGTTAAGACGCAGTTAATAATATTTACTATTACCCTCAGCGTTAGCAACGCACTTGGCAACGGGTAACATTAAAAAATGTTACATGCGCGAAAATTATGCGCGTACGGTTCGCTGTAGAATTCACGTTATTCCTATATAAAAGCAGTAAAATTTTCTTAAAAATTTTAAAAAAGACATTCAGTATAACAAAATAAATAGTGCCTGTTTGGGAGGATAACAGTTGAAATTGACACCCCTCGAAAACCATTGTCAACCTCCGCTTCGCGTCGGTTGACAATGGTTTTCTCGGGGTGTCAATTTCAACTGTTACCCTCCCAAAAAGGCACTATTTATATACTATCAGGTGAAAAATGCAGATCATTTTATACAATCAATTCATTAATTTGTTAAAAGAAAGATTGATATAAACTTAATTTTAGATAATAATTGGTTTTGCAGATCAAATAAATTGTAAATGATTATTAATACATTATTACAAAATGATTATTAATACATTATTACATTGTTTAAAATACATGATAGAAAAATATCTGCTTTTAATTTTGGTTAATCTCTTATCTTTCAGTAGCATCTTTTTAATGTATCAGTTGGTTGACATTTCAATATTTCATTGAAATACTTACTCTCTCCTCTACTAATGCTACAAACTCTTGATATCAAAGCAGTATTATTCCTACTATCATTACTGATTGAAGTGTTTACTTGATTTTGTAGAAAGAGATAGCAGATTCATATGCAGCCAATGCCAAAGTGATAGAAAAACAGCTGTTCAGGAAAGGGATGAACAAGAGAAGACAAGAAGAGGTGATTGGTCAATTTTTAAAATAGATTACAAGAAAATGTTATGTATCTTAGATACAAAAAGGAACAAATACATGTATAACATTAATCATATATCCTAGAAAAAAAATTTATTCTGTACCAGTTGTAAATTCTCCAGAAAAGTGTTCCAAAGCTATAGGAAAATCATGTAACATTTTATATAAAATAAAATGTTTGTTTTGATAGGGAAACTTTATTTTAATCTTATCTGTGTCCAGTTAAGAATATGATTATCATTTTGATTTATTGAGTTCATGAAGCAATAACGTTACCTGTACCATTATCCAAAGCTTATACATTTTTTATTTAACTTTCAGGCTGCTGAGGAAGCAAAGAAGAAAGTGAAAGGAACTCTAATTGACAAGTGACAATACAATGATGTGTGTGAACATTAGACTCATTGTGTTGAATTCTGTAAGAGAGGAGAGGAGGGTATTTGTGTATGCATGTATGTTATTGGATGTGAATATGATGTGTGAAAGGTAAAGGCAAGATGTTTGTTTGATATCATTTTCACTAAAATAAACTTTTTACTATCATATCTTCTGTTTATTTGTAAGAACAAAATAGAATATCTGGTGAACTAGGGCTCCACTCTGTGGATGCTTGGAGGGTCCAAACCTGTCACAAATTCAGAAAATGATTTTAGAAGTTTAGTGTTTTAAGGTTCCCCAATCCTCAGCCTCAAAGTATTTTTTCATCATAAAATTGTTATTTATTCTTCAAACTTTATGAATGAAATGAAATAAAAAGAGTTTTTTTTTTATGGTATCCATGCATTTTACAAAGTTATTGAAATTTTTGGCTACGATGGCTATTATGAAATAAATATACAAGTTGAGATCAAATTTGAAGGAAAAAAACCGGTGCATCGATGGCTTGAACCGCTTTACCATTTACGTAGCAGCTGTGGGTAATATTAAGACTACACGACTAATTAGATTTGTCTATATAAAAGGCAGATTTATGGTACGAATAAAAAACTCCGGATAATTTAGAGTTGCCGAATATTGCTGAGTATCGGATATTGCTAAATTCATACATTTATATTATATATGAAAATTTCAATATTTGCAAGAAAAGAATATCCCAAAGAAATTCCATTAAAATATGGTCATTGCTTATCCAAATACAAGACAACTGAGAGTGGCCTTCCGTTCTTGTCAGCTTTGAAATTTCCAATTCAATAATATCTCACTCGTATTTCATTGCAAGTGTAAGAAAGCTTTGGAGAACAGCAACACTAATGACTATGAATATAAAAAAGAATACTTATTGTAAATATCAAACCTTTTTATTTCACAGTCATTGAGAATGCATTGTTCATTCTTTAGTGCTATTTAAAAATGTGAATTTAAAATAAACATCATTTAATTTAGGGCAGCATGCTTGAAAAATAGATGGATGGATTGATTATAGAAAATACGAATACCCCCCTTTTCTGCTTTTATTAGAAGATATATTATTTCTCAGCATTATATATTATCTTGTGTAAGGATAAAATTAGTCAATGGCCTAAACAATTTGTCCACAAATTAGTTATCATCTTTTATTTCGTCAACAAGGCAGGGGAGGGGGGATTTTAAGGTTTATCTTAATTTGCCAGGGGATTCAAGGCATATATATCTAATTATTTTACTAAGTAAATTTAAGAAATTTGAATTTTCCAGAAGGGGATGACCTCTGACCTCCTCAAGATTCGAGCATGAAACTATATGAATAGCAGTATGAATTGATGGCAGTGGAGGAATATGCGCGGTTATCAAATTATAGCAACTGCAGAAAGTACATGTTTTAATATAATGTACCAAACAAACACACAATCCTGTTTGCTCTCTAATGTCCCGCTATGTTACCTATAAAGTTTTTATCTTGTCCAACCCATTTATCTTAATTTGATAAGCCGTATCTTTAGTTTATTGTGCAAGAACTCGGGTATATTAAGAAACTAGTGTAAATGTCTTATCATTTTAACCATGGGGTTTGTATATCAACTCTTTGCTTTTCTTGTGTGGGGTAAGTTTTACAGTATTAAATATAACTAGTAGACTAATTGTTCTCGAACAATTAGAGGTCTTTCCACCTCATTGTTTTCTATGTTTGAAATAAGATTGCTTCAATTTTCTGCGTTACTTCATAAAAAAAGTGTCAAACGATTAAGTTTTCAATTTTTTTAATGCTTGACCTTGACCTTCATGTCATTTTCATCTGACAAGGTAGACGCTTCAATACCAAATGGTCCGATGTATCTATGATTATTGATTCAAAAGTTATTTGTGTTTCTTTATTGAATGTTCGAAACCTTCAGGGGCAATAACTGCTAGAAAGGGACGTTGGACCCTGTCGGTATGAATAGATTGGAGAAGCGTCTAAGTATACTGAATACATTAGTAAAAGTTTCAAGTCTCTATCTCTAATGGTTAATGAGGAGTTGCGATAACAAGCATTTTGTACAATAGGGGCAATAACTCTATAATTGTTACATGGTAAGGGTCAAAGGGTTATATTTTGAAATGTCTTAAGATGTCCTAATACATCCATGAACAAGTTTTTCTCTACCATCCTAAACAAAAGAGATACAAAAACTCATTAATTAAGAGAGTTTCAAATGACCTTGACCTTTGACCTTTATTTTATTTTGTTTGGCCAAGGTAGATACTTCCATCCCAAGTGGTCCGAAGTCTCTATGATAAGTTATAAAAAAGTTTGAAGTGATTTTATGGAAATATAAATACTTTCAGGGGCAATAACTTCTAGATGTGGACCTCAGATCCTTTCGGTATGAATAGATTGAAGAACCGTCTATGTGTACTGAAGACATTGGTAAAAGTTTCAAGTCTCTATCTCTTATGGTTTCAGAGGAGTAGCGATAACAAACATTTCGTACAATAGGGGCAATAACTTTGTGTTTATTCAAAGGTATGAGCCGAAGGGCTATATTTTAAAATGTCTTAAGATGTCCTAATACATCCATGAAAAAGTTTTTTCTCTACCACCCTTAACAAAAGAGATACAAAAACTCATTAATTAAGAGAGTTTCAAATGACCTTGACCTTTGACCTTTCTGTTATTTTGTTCGGCCAAGGTAGACGCTACCATCCCAAGTGGTCCGAAGTCTCTATGATAAAGAATAAAAAAGTTGGAAGTTGTTTTATGGAAATTCAAATACTTTCAGGGGCAATAACTGATAGAAGGGGGTCTCGGATCCATTCGGTATTAGTAGATTGAAGAACCCTCTAGGTGTACTGAAGACATTGGTAAAAGTTTTAAGTATCTATCTCTTATGGTTTCAGAGGAGTAGCGATAACAAGCTTTTCGTACACAAGGGCAATAACTTTGTAAGTTCTGGGAGTTATCAAGCAAAGGGTCATTTGGTACCATAACTTTTAATGGTCAATAACATAAAGAAAAAATTGTTTCAATATCTCTTGAAACAAAAAAGCTGTCCCTGGAAAAAAAGAGAAGAAAAAAAATAATAAACTAGTAGACTAATTGTTCTCGAACAATTAGAGGTCTTTCCACCTCATTTTTTTAAGGTTTGAAATAAGATTGCTTCAATAGAATAAAGTATTTTTTCTGCGTTTCTTCGTTAAAAAATGTCAAACGATTAAGCTTGCAATTTTTTATTGCTGACCTTGACCTTTGACCTTTATGTCATTTTCATCTGACAAGGTAGACGCTTCAATACCATGTGGTCCGATGTATCTATGATTATTGATTCAAAAGTTATTTGTGTTTTTTATTGAATGTTCGAAACTTTCAGGGGCAATAACTGCTAGAAAGGGACTTTGGACCCTGTCGATATGAATAGATTGAAGAAGCGTCTAAGTATACTGAAAAGTTTCAAGTCTCTATCGCTAACGGTTAATGAGGAGCAGCGATAACAAGCAACTTGTACAATAGGGGCAATAACTATAATTGTTACATGGTAAGGGTCAAAGGGTTATATTTTGAAATGTCTTAAGATGTCCTACTACATCCATGAAAACGTTTTTCTCTACCATCCTAAACAAAAGAGATCTAAAAACTCTTTAATTAGGAGATTTCCAAATGACCTTGACCTTTGACCTTGATGTCATTTTGTTCGGCCAAGGTAAACACTTCCATCCCAAGTGGTTTGAAGTCTCTATAATAAGTAATAAAAAAGTTGGAAGTGATTTTATGGAAATGTAAATACTTTCAGGGGCAATAACTGATAGAAGGGGGCCTCAGAACCTTTCGGTATGAATAGATTGAAGAATCCTCTAAGTGTACTGAAGACATTGGTAAAAGTTCCAAATCTCTATCTCTTATGGTTTCAAAGGAGTAGCGATAACAAGCGTTTCGTGCAAAAGGGGCAATAACTCTGTAACTATTTAAAAGAAGGAGCCAAGGGCCTATATTTTAAAATGTCTTAAGATGCCCTACTACATCCATGAACAAGTTTTTCTCTACCACCCTTAACAAAAGAGATGTAAAAACTCATTAATTAACAGATTTCTAAATGACCTTGACCTTTGACCTTTATGTCATTTTGTTCGGCCAAGGTAGACGCTTCCATCCCAAGTGGTCCGAAGTCTCTATGATAAATAATAAAAAAGTTGGAAGTGATTTTATTGAAATTCAAATACTTTCAGGGGCAATAACTGATAGAAGGGGGTCTCGGATCCTTTCGGTATTAGTAGATTGAAGAACCCTCTAAGTGTACTGAAGACATTGGTAAAAGTTCCAAGTCTCTATCTCTTATGGTTTCAGAGGAGTAGCGATAACAAGCTTTTCGTATACAAGGGCAATAACTTTTTAAGTTCTTGGGGTCATTAGACACAGGGTCATTTGGTATCATAACTTTTAATGTTCAATCACATAAAGAAAAATTTGTTTCAATATCTCTTGAAATAAAAAAGTTTTCCCGTGGAAAATAGAGGAGAAAAATAATAATAAACTAGTAGACTAATTGTTCTCGAACAATTAGAGGTCTTTCCACCTCATTGTATTCTATGTTTGAAATAAGATTGCTTCAATAGAATAAATTATTTTTTTCTGCGTTACTTCATAAAAAAGGGTCAAACGATTAAGTTTGCAATTTTTTAATGCTTGACCTTGACCTTTGACCTTCATGTAGTTTTCTTCTGACAAGGTAGACGCTTCAAAACCAAATGGTCCGATGTATCTATGATTATTGATTCAAAAGTTATTTGTGTTTCTTTATTGAATCTTCGAAACTTTCAGGGGCAATAACTGCTAGAATGGGACTTTGGACCCTGTCGGTATAAATAGATTGAAGAAGCGTCTAAGTATACTGAATACATTAGTAAAAGTTTCAAGTCTCTATCTCTAATGGTTAATGAGGAGTAAAGATAACAAGCATTTTGTACAATAGGGGCAATAACTCTATAATTGTTACATGGTAAGGGTCAAAGGGTTATATTTTGAAATGTCTAAAGATGTCCTACTACATCCATGAAAAAGTTTTTCTCTACCATCCTAAACAAGAGATACAAAAACTCATTAATTAAGATATTTTCAAATGACCTTGACCTTTGACCTTTATGTTATTTTGATTGGCCAAGGTAGATGCTTCCATCCCAAGTGGTCCGAAGTCTCTATGATAAGTAATAAAAAAGTTGGAAGTGATTTTATGGAAATGTAAATACTTTCAGGGGCAATAACTTCTAGATGTGGACCTCAGATCCTTTCGGTATGAATAGATTGAAGAACCGTCTATGTGTACTGAAGACATTGGTAAAAGTTTCAAGTCTCTATCTCTTATGGTTTCAGAGGAGTAGGGATAACAAAAATTTCGTACAATAGGGGCAATAACTTTGTGTTTATTCAAAGGTATGAGCCGAGGGGCTATATTTTAAAATGTCTTAAGATGTCCTAATACATCCATGAAAAAGTTTTTCTCTACCACCCTTAACAAAAGAGATCTAAAAACTCATTAATTAACAGATTTCTAAATGACCTTGACCTTTGACTTTTATGTTATTTTGTTTGGCCAAGGTAGACGCTTCCATCCCAAGTGGTCCGAAGTCTCTATGATAAGTAATAAAGAAGTTGGAAGTGGTTTTATGGAAATTCAAATACTTTCAGGGGCAATAACTGATAGAAGGGGGTCTCGGATCCATTCGGTATTAGTAGATTGAAGAACCCTCTAAGTGTACTGAAGACATTGGTAAAAGTTTTAAGTATCTATCTCTTATGGTTTCAGAGGAGTAGCGATAACAAGCATTTCGGAAACAGGGGCTATAACTTTGTAAGTTCTGGGGGTTATCAGGATCAGGGTCATTTGGTATTATAACTTTAAATGGTCAATTACATGAAGAAAAAATTGTTTCAATATGTCTTATAATAAAAAAGGTGTCCCTTGGAAAATAGAAAAGAAAAATAATAAGAATAAAAAACATAAAGAAAACAAAAGGTCTTTCACCTGAAAGGTGGAAAGACCTAAAAACATAAGAAAAACAAAAGGTCTTTCACCTGAAAGGTGGAAAGACCTAAAAACATAAAGAAAACAAAAGGTCTTTCACCTGAAAGGTGGAAAGACCTAATAAAAAGAAACAGAACAATATCAATAGGCCTTTACACTGTGGTGTAAAGACCTAATAAAGAAGACGCGAGATCATCAATTTAGCCAAAATCTGAGTACGCATGCTAAACCGAGCATTTTGGCACAAATTGTTTTTACGTCGAAGGTCAAGGTCATCCGTTACCCCAAAAAGTGAAAAAGGGGGTTTACGGACAAGTCGCACAAGATATAATCTTGGAGTTCGTGTCGAATGGTTCTTTATTGCCAGAGGTCAAGGTCAAAGGTCAAGATCAAAGGTCAAGGTCAACTTTAATGGGATAGGCCAGCGCCTGAAGATCACACACTTCTGCAATTTGACACTTGACCGATCCTAGTTGACCTTGACCTTTGACCTTGACCTTTGCTGCAGCCAAAATTGTTGTCGAAGCCATCGCAAGTGGTTTCGTGGCTCTACCTTGAGTTGTGTCAATTTTTTTGATTTTTCGTAAAAATAAAAAAAATTGAGAGACAGTCGTTCTAAGAGGATACTGCGAAACCTTTCGTCTTTCGGAGATCTGCAACTACCCTTCAGGCCGACACCATCCGTGAAGGTTTCGAACCTGCAAGTTGCAAGGCTTCCGAGGAGTAGCGATAACAAACTTTTACGTGCACGGGTCAATAGTAACGAAACGCAAGGTGTTTTCAAGACGCAGGGTCAAATGCCCTCATAATTTTCCGAAAGAAGTACGGCGTGAATGAGAGTGTTTCGATAAGTCGCAAAACAAAAATTTCACTTCGCTTACGGAAGAAAAATAATAAGAATAAAAAGAAACAGAACAATATCAATAGGCCTTTACACTGTGGTGTAAAGACCTAACTAGTAGACTAATTGTTCTCGAACAATTAGAGGTCTTTCCACCTCATTGTATTCTATGTTTGAAATAAGATTGCTTCAATAGAATAAATCATTTTGTTCTGCGTTACTTCATAAAAAAGGGTCAAACGATTAAGTTTGCAATTTTGTAATGCTTGACCTTGACCTTTGACCTTCATGTAGTTTTCATCTGACAAGGTAGACGATTCAAAACCAAATGGTCCGATGTATCTATGATTATTGATTCAAAAGTTATTTGTGTTTCTGTATTGAATGTTCGAAACCTTCAGGGGCAATAACTGCATGAATGGGACTTTGGACCCTGTCGGTATAAATAGATTGAAGAAGCGTCTAAGTATACTGAATACATTAGTAAAAGTTTCAAGTCTCTATCTCTAATGGTTAATGAGGAGTAGCGATAACAAGCATTTTGTACAATAGGGGCAATAACTCTATAATTGTTACATGGTAAGGGTCAAAGGGTTATATTTTGAAATGTCTTAAGATGTCCTACTACATCCATGAAAAAGTTTTTCTCTACCATCCTAAACAAAAGAGATACAAAAACTCATTAATTAAGAGATTTTCAAATGACCTTTGACCTTTATGTTATTTTGATTGGCCAAGGTAGACGTTTCCATCCCAAGTGGTCCGAAGTCTCTATGATAAGTAATAAAAAAGTTGGAAGTGATTTTATAGAAATGTAAATACTTTCAGGGGCAATAACTACTAGAAGGGGGGCTCAGATCCTTTCGTTATGAATAAATTGAAGAACCCTCTAAGTGTACTGAAGACATTGGTAAAAGTTCCAAGTTTCTATCTCTTATGGTTTCAGAGGAGTAGCGATAACAAGCTTTTCGTACACAAGGGCAATAACTTTGTAAGTTCTGGGAGTTATCGAGCAAAGGGTCATTTGGTACCATAACTTTTAATGGCCAATAACATAAAGAAAAAATTGTTTCAATATCTCTTGAAATAAAAAAGCTGTCCCTGGAAAAAAAGAGAAGAAAAATAATAATAATAATAATAATAAAAAACATAAGAAATACAAAAGGTCTTTCACCTGAAAGGTGGAAAGACCTAAAAACATAAGAAAAACAAAAGGTCTTTCACCTGAAAGGTGGAAAGACCTAATTACTGGAGTTATTTATTCAATGCTGGCTTCACACAACGCAATTTTTTTAATGGAACAGTGTTATACAACTGTACATTTGTTGACAAATTATCAGAGATATTTTTCGTTAAATTTACGTTGTATGACTTTTTTTTTACTGCAACATCATTCAAACGCCGTTTTAATTGACTTTCACTATTATATCTATCCTAAGTTCAATATTTGTACACTTTTCAGTGTTTTTGTCTCTGATAACACTGCCAATCGGTTCTGTACTGTACCGTCCAAAAATTCAAATGACTTATTGTTGGGGGGCAAGCGGGAATGTCAATATTCTAATGTTTAATCGTACACTTGTTGACAATGCTAATAGAGATACAAGTAATAATCGTTCATTCTTTGAATATTATGGGGTGATACACATATAATTTAATTCTGGTTGTAACGCGCTTTCTGATAGGCTAAAAAATTATTTTATATCGTATAAAGAATGTTGCCTACGTCATAGAAAGACTAATGCCCAAAACGTATCAATACGCCTGACGTTACATTTGAATTTTGTAAATTTTAGGTCATTTTAAAGCTCAAATGACCAATTTTATCTACAATGAAGAGTAAAAAAATCAAATCATAAGCAATGAATTCAATATTTATTAGTTTTTTTTACGATATAAAATGGTTTGAAACATTAACGCTCTTTTATAAACCGCTTCATGGTTCAAAAAGCGTAAACTGCCCCAAACCATTTTATATCGTATAAAACAAATAAATATTGAATTGATTCCTTAAATCAAGATGGAAAAAGTATTATATGTTTATCTACAATCAGTGCAATTTGTGAGGTCCCAATACCCCGGCCTCCAGGTTTCCATAACAACAGACGGTACATACAGTGTCAAGGTCAATGGTAGACAATGGCTGTCCAGCGCGCCGACCTATTTCATGGCGGACGGAGCCATGTTTATTGGCGGGAAGAACGGGAATCTTAGTCTGCTACAGAGCTCAGCGTCCAGTGGGTACGACAGGATTGGAGAATGGCAGACGTCCGACTTCTTCTACTCTGCCGGTAGTAGCAACATCACTGCCTCCATCAAAACGTATCCATACGAATTGGAGGACGATTTTATCATGTTTTCACAGGTAAATTAAAGCAAAATATTGCGTGATAGTGTAGGTATAGGTCGAACATTACTTAATCAACCAAATTTTAGCTAAAATACCAACTACCTACATTCTGCAAACAGCATTTATCAAAGTATGGAGATCCTGCGGTGAACAATGACGTCTATTTTACGTCTGATGCAATTGTTCATGATTATCACTGTAGACATATCACAATGGAGCCACGAGGACAAACCGAGCTGACGTCAGTTCCGTTATTGGGAGATTTCCCGCCTTTAGCGTCGGAAGTCAAGACCCTCTCGTCAGCCTGTTTTATTTAGCCTACGGGGGAATAATGGTTGGGGACACTGGAAAAAGCATAGGAGTGTAAGTTCTTCATAAAAAAAGTTGTATTCGGTTTTGCAATTGCGTGTTGAATTACTAGTACTTATTCTAATTAAGTTTTCTTCAGTTGGAACAAAACAGACGTTGCCATGAGCTATGGGTTGTCGGGAGGGCCGCTGGCCATCTTTGATCAGGAGGGAAATACCGTCATCATTTCTCCCTTCTCGCAGTTCATGGCCGCCTCTGTCACCCATCCAGACTTTGACAACAGTGTGGGGTGGGGTGTGATGGGAGGTGTACAAAAGGTCCCACCCAACTACCAGTATGACACAATCCTCTATTATGCAAAAGGAATAAACAAGGTACATTGATTAAAAAGAAAGCACCGTCTTAGAAGCAATGACGCATAGAGTATCAATAACAAGCCTAGGGCGTTTGGTTTTTTACAGGCTTTTGAAGGCTGGGGTCGATTGATGAGGAAATGGTACGGAAGAACGGATGACTTTGTTAAAACAGACCTAACCATCAGTCATCTGGGCTACTGGACAGATAACGGTAAACTATGCTGGCACGTCAATCATATCCCAAAATTGTAAGATTATTCAAACTAAAATACACAATGAGATCAATATTACCGAACTGTAACAGCGGAAGACTGATAGCCAAATTTTCAATTTAAAAAGATTAGCAATATTATAGTTAAAACGTCAACGTACCATGATCAAGTGTCTTCGATGACAACTGGCCACGAGGTTTGAAATAATTTGCCATTGAGTTTATTTAGTGTGTAAAAAACGAGAGAGGAGTAGAGCTGGATGGACTGCTGAGATGCCTCTTCAATGTTATTATTTTAGGAGCGTATTATTACTATTTGACGGAGCAAAATAAAACCTACGAGGACTCCATGTTGGATGTCAAGAACTACGCAGACAGTCAGAGCATTCCATACAGGTGTGTACCAAATAAAACACCAAAATACAGGTCTGTACAAGAGAAACATCACACACAGGTTTGTACAAGATAGAACATTGCATACAGGTCTGTACCAGATAGAGCATCTCATACAGGTCTGTACCTAATACAACACCAAATACAGGTCTGTACAAGAGAAACATACCATACAGGTCTGTACCAGATAAAACATCCAATACAGGTCTGTACCAGATAGAACATCCCATACAGGTCTGTACCAGATAGAACATCATTTACAGGTGTGTCCCAGAAAGAACATCACACACAGGTCTGTACCAGATAGAACATCACACACAGGTCTGTACCAGATAGAACATCCCATACAGGTCTGTACCAGATAGAACATCACACACAGGTCTGTACAAGATAGAACATCTCATACTGGTCTGTACCAGATAAAACATCCCATAAAGGTCTGTACCAGATAGAACATCATACACAGGTCTGTACCAGATAGAACATCCCATACAGGTCTGTACCAGATAGAACATTGCATACAGGTCTGTACCAGATAGAACATTGCATACAGGTCTGTACCAGATAGAACATTGCATACAGGTCTGTACCAGATAAAACATTGCATACAGGTCTATACCAGATAGAACATTGCATACAGGTCTGTACCAGATAGAACATCACACACAGGTCTGTACCAGATAAAACATCCCATACAGGTCTGGACCAGATAGAACATCCCATACAGGTCTGTACCAGATAGAACATTGCATACAGGTCTGTACCAGATAGAACATACCATACAGGTCTGTACCAGATAAAACATCCTATACAGGTCTGTACCAGATAGAACATACCGTACAGGTCTGTACCAGATAGAACATCCCATACTGGTCTGTACCAGATAGAACACTTCATACAGGTCTGTACCAGATAGAACATTGCATACAGGTCTGTACCAGATAGAACATTGCATACAGGTCTGTACCAGATAGAACATCTCATACTGGTCTGTACCAGATAGAAAATTTCATACATGTCTGTACCAGATAGAACATACCATACAGGTCTGTACCAGATAGAACATCACACACAGGTCTGTACCAGATAGAACATACCATACATGTCTGTACCAGATAGAAATTCACACGCAGGTCTGTAAAAAATAAAACTTCCCACACAGGTCTGTACCAGATAGAACATCACATACAGGTCTGTACCAGATAGAACATCCCATACAGGTTTGTACTAGATAGAACATTTCATACAGGTCTGTACCAGATAGAACATCTCATACTGGTCTGTACCTGATAGAACATTGCATACAGGTCTGTACCAGATAAAACATTTCATACAGGTCTGTACCAGATAGAACATTTCATACAGGTCTGTACCTAATACAACACCAAATACAGGTCTATACAAGATAAAACATCCCATACAGGTCTGTACCAGATAGAACATA
Organism: Magallana angulata; assembly: GCF_025612915.1. Lineage (NCBI taxonomy): Eukaryota > Metazoa > Mollusca > Bivalvia > Ostreida > Ostreidae > Magallana > Magallana angulata. Next base: position 3,191,608 of record NC_069117.1, read on the forward strand.
CCATACAGGTCTGTATCAGATAGAACATTTCATACCGTCCTGTACCAGATTGAACGTCCCGTAAATGTCTGTACCAGATAGAACATTGCATACAGGTCTGTACCAGATAAAACATCCCATACAGGTCTGTACCAGTTAGAACATTTCATACCGTCCTGTACCAGATTGAACGTCCCGTACATGTCTGTACCAGATAGAACATTGCATACAGGTCTGTACCAGATAGAACATACCATACAGGTCTGTACCAGATAGAACATTTCATACATGTCTGTACCAGATAGAACATCACACACAGGTCTGTACCAGATAGAACATTGCATACAGGTCTGTAGCAGATAAACAATTTCATACAGGTCTGTACTAGATAGAACAACACACACAGGTCTGTTCCAGATAGAACATTTCATACAGGTCTGTACTAGATAGAACATTGCATACAGGTTTGTGCCAATAGATACCTCATACAATTTGTACAAGATAGAACATACCATACAGGTTTGTACCAAAAAGAACATCCCATACAGGTCTGTACCAGTTTGAACATTTCATACAGGTCTGGACCAGATAGAACATACCATACAGGTCTGTACCAGAAAGAACATCTCATACAGGTCTGTACCAGTTTGAACATTTCATACAGGTCTGGACCAGATAGAACATACCATACAGGTCTGTACTAGATAGAACATCACACACAGGTCTGTACCAGATAGAACATACCATACAGGTTTGTATCAGATAGAACATCACACACAGGTCTGTACCAGATAAAACATTGCATACAAGTCTGTACCAGATAGAACATCCCATACAGGTCTGTACCAGATAGAACATCTCATACTGGTCTGTACCAAATAGAACATCACACACAGGTCTGTACTAGATAGAACATTGCATACAAGTCTGTACCAGATAGAACATTTCATACAGGTCTGTACCTAATAAAACACCAAATACAGGTCTATACAAGATAAAACATCCAATACAGGTCTGTACAAAATAGAACATTCCATACAGGTCTGTATCAGATAGAACATTTCATACAGGTCTGTACCAGATTGAATGTCCCGTACATGTCTGTACCAGATAGAACATTTCATACAGGTCTGTACCAGATAGAACATCACAGACAGGTCTGTACCAGATAGAACATACCATACAGGTCTGTACAAGATAGAACATCACATACAGGTCTGTACAATATAGAACATCACATACAGGTCTATACAAGATAAAACATCCTATACAGGTCTGTACCAGTTAGAACATTTCATACAGGTCTGTACCAGATAGAACATTGCATACGGGCTGTACCAGATAGAACATTTCATACAGGTCTGTACCAGATAGAACATTGCATACAGGTCTGTACCAGATAGAACATTGCATACAGGTCTGTAGCAGATAGAACATCACACACAGGTCTGTACCAGATAGAACATCACACACAGGTCTGTACCAGATAGAACATCACAGACAGGTCTGTACCAGATAGAACATACCATACAGGTCTGTACAAGATAGAACATCACATACAGGTCTGTACAATATAGAACATCACATACAGGTCTATACAAGATAAAACATCCTATACAGGTCTGTACCAGTTAGAACATTTCATACAGGTCTGTACCAGATAGAACATTGCATACGGGCTGTACCAGATAGAACATTGCATACAGGTCTGTACCAGATAGAACATTGCATACAGGTCTGTACCAGATAGAACATTGCATACAGGTCTGTACCAGATAAAACATTGCATACAGGTCTGTACCAGATAGAACATCCCATACAGGTCTGTACCAGATAGAACATTGCATACAGGTCTGTACCAGATAGAACATTGCATACAGGTCTGTACCAGATAGAACATCACACACAGGTCTGTACCAGATAAAACATCCCATACAGGTCTGGACCAGATAGAACATCCCATACAGGTCTGTACCAGATAGAACATTGCATACAGGTCTGTACCAGATAGAACATACCATACAGGTCTGTACCAGATAAAACATCCTATACAGGTCTGTACCAGATAGAACATACCGTACAGGTCTGTACCAGATAGAACATCCCATACTGGTCTGTACCAGATAGAACACTTCATACAGGTCTGTACCAGATAGAACATTGCATACAGGTCTGTACCAGATAGAACATTGCATACAGGTCTGTACCAGATAGAACATCACATACAGGTCTGTACCAGATAGAAAATTTCATACATGTCTGTACCAGATAGAACATACCATACAGGTCTGTACCAGATAGAACATCACACACAGGTCTGTACCAGATAGAACATACCATACATGTCTGTACCAGATAGAAATTCACACGCAGGTCTGTAAAAAATAAAACTTCCCACACAGGTCTGTACCAGATAGAACATCACATACAGGTCTGTACCAGATAGAACATCCCATACAGGTTTGTACTAGATAGAACATTTCATACAGGTCTGTACCAGATAGAACATCTCATACTGGTCTGTACCTGATAGAACATTGCATACAGGTCTGTACCAGATAAAACATTTCATACAGGTCTGTACCAGATAGAACATTTCATACAGGTCTGTACCTAATACAACACCAAATACAGGTCTATACAAGATAAAACATCCCATACAGGTCTGTACCAGATAGAACATACCATACAGGTCTGTATCAGATAGAACATTTCATACCGTCCTGTACCAGATTGAACGTCCCGTACATGTCTGTACCAGATAGAACATTGCATACAGGTCTGTACCAGATAAAACATCCCATACAGGTCTGTACCAGTTAGAACATTTCATACCGTCCTGTACCAGATTGAACGTCCCGTACATGTCTGTACCAGATAGAACATTGCATACAGGTCTGTACCAGATAGAACATACCATACAGGTCTGTACCAGATAGAACATTTCATACATGTCTGTACCAGATAGAACATCACACACAGGTCTGTACCAGATAGAACATTGCATACAGGTCTGTAGCAGATAAACAATTTCATACAGGTCTGTACTAGATAGAACAACACACACAGGTCTGTTCCAGATAGAACATTTCATACAGGTCTGTACTAGATAGAACATTGCATACAGGTTTGTGCCAATAGATACCTCATACAATTTGTACAAGATAGAACATACCATACAGGTTTGTACCAAAAAGAACATCCCATACAGGTCTGTACCAGTTTGAACATTTCATACAGGTCTGGACCAGATAGAACATACCATACAGGTCTGTACCAGAAAGAACATCTCATACAGGTCTGTACCAGTTTGAACATTTCATACAGGTCTGGACCAGATAGAACATACCATACAGGTCTGTACTAGATAGAACATCACACACAGGTCTGTACCAGATAGAACATACCATACAGGTTTGTATCAGATAGAACATCACACACAGGTCTGTACCAGATAAAACATTGCATACAAGTCTGTACCAGATAGAACATCCCATACAGGTCTGTACCAGATAGAACATCTCATACTGGTCTGTACCAAATAGAACATCACACACAGGTCTGTACTAGATAGAACATTGCATACAAGTCTGTACCAGATAGAACATTTCATACAGGTCTGTACCTAATAAAACACCAAATACAGGTCTATACAAGATAAAACATCCAATACAGGTCTGTACAAAATAGAACATTCCATACAGGTCTGTATCAGATAGAACATTTCATACAGGTCTGTACCAGATTGAATGTCCCGTACATGTCTGTACCAGATAGAACATTTCATACAGGTCTGTACCAGATAGAACATCACAGACAGGTCTGTACCAGATAGAACATACCATACAGGTCTGTACAAGATAGAACATCACATACAGGTCTGTACAATATAGAACATCACATACAGGTCTATACAAGATAAAACATCCTATACAGGTCTGTACCAGTTAGAACATTTCATACAGGTCTGTACCAGATAGAACATTGCATACGGGCTGTACCAGATAGAACATTTCATACAGGTCTGTACCAGATAGAACATCACACACAGGTCTGTACCAGATAGAACATTGCATACAGGTCTGTAGCAGATAGAACATCACACACAGGTCTGTACCAGATAGAACATCACACACAGGTCTGTACCAGATAGAACATTGCATACAAGTCTGTACCAAATAGAACATCACACACAGGTCTGTACCAGATAGAACATCACACACAGGTCTGTACCAGATAGAACATACCATACAGGTCTGTACCAATTAGAACATCACACACAGGTCTGTACCAGATAGAACATTGCATACAAGTCTGTACCAGATAGAACATCACACACAGGTCTGTACCAGATAGAACATCACACACAGGTCTGTACCAGATAGAACATTGCATACAGGTCTGTACCAGATAGAACATCCCATACAAGTCTGAACCAGATAGAACATTACACACAGGTCTGTACAAGATAGAACATTGCATACAGGTCTGTACCAGATAGAACATACCATACAGGTCTGTACAAAATAGAACATCACATACAGGTCTGTACCAGATAGAACATTGCATACAGGTCTGTACCAGATAGAACATACCATACAGGTCTGTACCAGAAAGAACATCCCATACAGGTCTGTACCAGATAGAACATACCATACAGGTCTGTACAAGATAGAACATTGCATACAGGTCTGTACCAGATAGAACATACCATACAGGTCTGTACAAAATAGAACATCACATACAGGTCTGTACCAGATAGAACATTGCATACAGGTCTGTACCAGATAGAACATACCATACAGGTCTGTACCAGAAAGAACATCCCATACAGGTCTGTACCAGATAGAACATACCATACAGGTCTGTACAAGATAGAACATTGCATACAGGTCTGTACCAGATAGAACATACCATACAGGTCTGTACCAGAAAGAACATCCCATACAGGTCTGTACCAGATAGAACATACCATACAGGTCTTTACCAGATAGAACATCACACACAGGTCTGTACCTAATACAACACCAAATACAGGTCTGTACCAGATAGAACATTGCATACAGGTTTGTACCAATAGAAACCTTACACAGGTCTGTACCAGATAGAACATCACATACAGGTCTGTACCAGATAGAACATTGCATACAGGTCTGTACCAATAGAAACCTCATACAGGTTGTACAAAATAGAACATACCATACAGGTCTGTACCAGAAAGAACATCCCATACAGGTCTGTACCAGTTTGAACATCTCATACAGGTCTGTACCAGATAGAACATTTCATACAGGTCTGTACCAGATAGAACATCATACACAGGTCTGTACCAGATAGAACATTGAATACAAGTCTGTACCAGATAGAACATACCATACAGGTCTGTACCAGATAGAACATTGCATACAGGTCTGTACCAGAAACAACATACCATACAGGTCTGTACCAGATAGAACATACCATACAGGTCTGTACCAGATAGAACATCTCATACTGGTCTGTACCAGATAGAACATACCATACAAGTCTGTACCAGATAGAACATTGCATACAGGTCTGTACCAGATAGAACATTGCATACAGGTTTGTACCAATAGAAACCTCACACAGGTCTGTACCAGATAGAACATTTCATACAGGTCTCAGATTGTTTTTTTTTTTCATGGTATGTTATAATGTATATATGTTTATTATGAAGAGTTTCGAGTTATTGATAAAACTATGTTGGTTCGGATAATTCCTTTCATCTTTCTAGCTATGTTGGTTCAGATAATTCCAGTCACGTCTCTAACTATGATGGTTCAGATCATTTTAGTCATCTCTCTAGCTATGTTGGTTCAGATAATTCCAGTCAACTCTCTAGCTATGTTGGTTCAGATAATTCCAGTCATCTCTCTAGCTATGATGGTTCAGAAAATTCCAGTCATCTCTCTAGCTATGATGGTTCAGATAATTCCAGTCACGTCTCTAGCTATGATGGTTCAGATAATTCCAGTCATCTCTAAAGCTATGTTGGTTCAAATAATTCCAGTCATCTCTCTAGCTATGTTGGTTCAGATAATTCCAGTCATTTCTCTAGCTATGTTGGTTCGGATACTTTAATGTATTGGTGTATTTTTGTTGAGTGATATTCGATACTTTCAGTTTTTGATAAATCCATGTGAGTTCAATGATTACCTTCCGTTTGTTTCGGATGCTTTCTCTCATTCATATTCGTTAAGTGACCTTACTCTGTTTCAGATACTTTCAGTTTGATTCCTGGTGGTACTACAAGGGGGCCGGTAACGGGGTCAAGGAATGGGAGCCTCGTCCTGACATTTTCCCTCACGGATCTAAGTCAGTCTTCATGCTGTTTTTAAGACATCGTCTAATTAAACCTGATTTCTTGTTTAATAAATGATTAAGATCAAACCTTTTTTAACATACATTACAGAGCACTAGTTCAGAAGCTTGGTTTTCCCATCGCATTGCATAACCGATTCTGGTAAGACACAGCAAAACTAATTTGTCTACATTTTTCTACTCTTAATTTTTTATAATCATGCGGATGTTTCTATTCTACCATTAATTAAAACTGATTCCAGGTCTAAGGACACGGTATATGCTGTACAGAACAAAGGAAGGTATTTGTTTCAGATTGATACGAATGGAACAGTCTCAGCCCCCATCACTCAGGTAACGGTTACATCCAGTCAATATCTAGTACGATTCTTAAATAACATTTAAGACTGTCTGCTGATATTAGTATAATTTTGAGGAATATATTGTGTTCCTCTGTTGTTCTAACAATAAAAAGTCCCATATAAACTGTTTTTGGTTATTCATTGACTTTTTTGTTTGGGTCCACAGGATTTCTGGAATTATTTGTTAGGTCGCGCGAGAGACGATTGGGGATTGGTTCTTTACGAACAAGTATAGTATTAAGCATTTCTATTAAAAACCCCAACATGCAAATCTCAATTCGTTCCAAGACACGACTTACACATTAAAAACTATATGTAGCTAATCAACTTTAATGTTGCTTTTTAGGATTGGCTGAATGTTGAATTTGCCGGGCTCCCGTCCTTCTTGAACAACGTAAATCTGGGAAATTTATGGCTGGAAGAAATGGCGGATGCAGCAAATCTGTGGAAGATTCCGATACAGTATTGTATGTCCAACACACGGCATGCCCTGAAAGCTGTACAACTAGATATTGTCACTCAGGTTTGTTATCGTATGTCAAAAAGTACAACCCGTAGAACAGTCCAAGTTAAATCGCAAACACTTTTTACGGGATTAGTCGTTAGATATAGCAAAGTCAAAATATAGAGTAGATAGGAGTCAAGTGAGCAACTTATGTTATCAGCGATACTTCAAATGCACAGCAAGTGATGACGTACAATGTATTGTTGGTGGCAGTGCTTGTTAATCGGTTAGGCAACAATTGTACTTAAGTATGTTTTATTTGATCAAATAAACTTGTATATATATAATATGTGGTTTAACTGTTTCCATAAATCAAAAATCCACTTTCTTTACATTCTTTGTATTATTATGTACAAACCAAAAACTTATTTGCATGTACATGTTGGTTTAGAAAAAGGTACAAAAGGTTTGCCACATGTTCCGTAAGTATATGAGTCAGATTATTGTTGCAGGCCCGGGTGAGCGGGGATTACCACCCCGGACATGACCAGTGGAGGATCGGGGTCTCCTCCATGCTTGCTGCCGCCATTGGACTCCGCCCGTTCAAGGACACCTTCTGGACTACCACCAACCAGCCCGGCAACAAGTACAGTAGGTGGCGTCTTAGTCGTCAATATATACAACAGTAGGTGACGTCTTAGTCGTCAATATATACAACAGTAGGTGGCGTCGTAGTCGTCAATATATACAACAGTAGGTGGCATCTTAGTCGTCAATATATACAACAGTAGTTGGCATCTTAGTCGTCAATATATACAACAGTAGGTGGCGTCGTAGTCGTCAATATATACAACAGTAGGTGGCATCTTAGTCGTCAATATATACAACAGTAGTTGGCATCTTAGTCGTCAATATATACAACAATAGGTGGCGTCTTAGTCGTCATTAAATACAACAGTAGGTGGCATCTTAGTCGTCAATTTATACAACGGTAGTTGGCATCTTAGTCGTCAATATATACAACAGTAGGTGGCATCTTAGTCGTCAATATATACAACAGTAGTTGGCATCTTAGTCGTCAATATATATAACAGTAGGTGGCGTCTTAGTCGTCAATAAATACAACAGAAGGTGGCGTCATAGTCGTCAATATATACAACAGTAGGTGGCGTCTTAGTCGTCAATATATACAACAGTAGGTGGCGTCTTAGTCGTCAATATATATAACAGTAGGTGGCGTCTTAGTCGTCAATAAATGGGTCCAAATCAGTGCGGATATTAATTTTAAAATGACACAATGCAAGTCAATTACAATTAAGGATCTGTGAGAACAGAGTTTAACAATGAATTGATGCACAGAAGTTCTTAATGACTGTATGAAGTCTGGCTGGGTAAGAACTGGTCTATGTAATCTTCTCGAAAGAAAGGAAGTTTATTTACTCGCAACATCAACTCCAACTTTTCTTGTTGAGGGTAGGAAAATATGAAATCACTTCAGAAGGTGAAAAGAATAAAAGATATATGAAATGCATTTGATTTTGCATCACAGGGTCTACTGAACCATACCCAGGTTTGAATGCGGTGGTGTCCACCCTCAGTACCGGACCAGTTGGGCCCGGGGATATGGTGGGCGGTACAAATAGATCCCTTCTAATGAGGTAATGTCCTTTTATTGCATTAAATTTGGTTAAAGTTCCTTAACACAATACAAAAGTAATATTGAATGGCATTTATAATACTTTTGTTTGCATGGTATTTGAGGTGTTGCAACGAAGACGGAATGATTCTGAAGCCATCAACACCAGCAACATCTATAGATCGCCAACTGATCATGGTAATGAAAACCATCTCTAAGAGAATCGGTTACAGTAAAATACAAGTGTATAACGTTGTTCTATGATCGTGGTCACTTACCTCCTCTCTTTATTAGGCAGCGTCCGGAGCTATGGAGGATATGGAGGTCTGGAGCACGTACTCAGCAATGTCTGTGGGAGGTACCGTGAAGTACTTTGGGATGGTTCTCGGGGTAGACACAGCTGGATTTAAACTTCTAACCAAAGACTTAAATTTCATGGTAAGATGGAACCTCTAGATGCTCAACAATACGTAAATAGTCTTTTGTAAAATGTCAAAGAATTCAAAAAGTTAATGTACATAGCAATTGGTGAGGTTATGATTTTTTTATGATTAGCAATCGGAGAGAAGAGAACTGTTAAAAGTGGTTTTTTTTTAATTCAACAAAATGAATTAATAGCAATCCAATTACCTTAACACATTTGGACTTTTCAATCTTTGTTAGAACTTTTTAACAAGTTATCCTTATTCCATGATATCATGTTATCCTTGATCGGTGGACCATAGCAAATGTGTTGTATATGATAAAAAGGCGGATGCACAGAGGGATGAGTACATCGTATTCGAACACCGCTCACCACAGAGTCACGTGACCTTTACCACATCCCTGACGATGCCAAACTGCACTAAAACTAACTTCTGTCTCTATCATTTTATCCCGGAGATGAAGATTGGGTAATCAGTATTATATAATTCGAATTGTACCTAATGTTAACCTTCTATAGTTAGACAGCTAAGTCATTTACAAATGCCATATAAGAAAACTCATTAGATTTACCAACACCACCATTGGTCTCCTGAACATTCATGTACAGATTACTGGCTGAAATATGTACAAGTATTACTTTCATGAAAACCTTTTATACTGTAAACAAATAAACTATAAAATTATTAACTTTGACAAGCTCATCAAAAATCCCTTTTGAAAAAATGGTTTTTATTTTATTGGACAGTAATACTCACACGGTGTTCTTGATGGGAGAGACAGATAAATGGGTGCCGGTGTCTGAGCAGCGAATCGTGGCCATCACCCCCATACAGGACACCGACATTGTACTCACAGTGGCGGGGGTCCGGGGCGAGACGGTCCGAATTTCCTACCTCCTAGACGGAACTCTTCAGACTGTTACCTGTACATTCAAACTAACGTCATCACTTATGCTTTCTATTTCTAATAAATCTTGTTGATTCAACATGAGAATTTTGATCTATCGTCGATTTTTTTTTTGCAATCTTGCTTACGACAATATAATGATTACATATGAAGCCTAAACGCATTTGCGCATGCATCACAAATGATCTTGTTATAAACATAAGAGAAACACGCGGTGCATGTATATTCAACGGCTTCACATTACAAAATTGACTTAACACATGCTTCAATATAAATAGGTTAGCACTGGGTAGGAAAAAATATTACCATTTGGAGACAAAATACTAGTACTTGTTTTTCCTTTAAAAAATCTAACATTATGATAATCTTTCATAAACATTTCAAATTGAAAAGTGCTATAAAACACGTGACCAAAATCACATTTGTTGGACGTTATATGAAAGGTAAGTGGGGAGTGCATCACCTTATAAATCAACCCGCTCTACCACCATTTCAATATCCGGACGTTTCCTTTGGAAACCCGGTTAACAACTCTGTATAATAACTCTGTGTAATAACTATGTCTGTTGTTTGATTTATACATTTTATCTTATATGCAAAATATAGTAAACAATAATGTTTACGAATGAGAAATTACTTCTTTTTATTAAACAATTGTTCTGCTAATTGCTAGTAACGTACATGTTTTTACACTTTATATGTGATTTAGTACCAACAATTATTAAATGTAAGAATTTCATTAGCCATCAAATGATTTTGTTGTTTCACGAATATCATTAGAATTTACAAATTAAGTTTTGCAACTATCAAACTGTTGAGGATTTCTTTAATTTTCATCCGAAATCTTCATATGGTTACCAGTATATTAAAATCTTGCATAAAACTTCAAAGAATATTTATGAAAAATCTCTAACGTTACGGATTTTAGAGAGAGCATAATATTCTATGATCCCCAGAAACAGGATTAGAAATTACCAAAACATTTTTGTAGCTTCTACGACTCCATTTAAAATTTTTCTGGAACAATTTCTTTGACATCGTCATTCACTCAGGTGGATACCAGCCGCAGTGTCTATGCAATAAATTCCCACAAGACAGGCGCTTGTTTCTATGATAAAGATTCGCCCAGTAGTATGATAATAACACTATAAAGTAAACAAACGTTTATTACACAAACAGACGCTTGTTTAGAATTATCACCGTGCAAAATTCACTGTTCATCAATATATTTTATTTTGGACGTCACTTTTTAAATTCAACATCTGTCTTGTAATATTTTCTCATGGTTTACAAAGTTACTTATTCTATTAGTGATTGACACCTTACGAACTCTATGTTTGATTCCAAAGAGTGTTATGTCTTAAGAACCGCTATTCTTCTCAGAACATTTGCATATTGAATCGAAATCGTGAAGAGACGTTTCCAATTTTCTTCTTTCTTGACACATTAGCGTCTTCACTCATGCTATTTTTTAAATTTTAAATCATTCTCAACTTTATACTTTCTCTATTAAAACATACAATTCCATACTGATCTGTGTATTTTTTAAAAGCGTATATTAATCTTAATACATGTAGTTAAGTTAGACGCACACTGTATGCACACATGTATGTACATGTATAAGGGACACTTCACAAGTAGTTTAATCATGCACCATAATTAATTTCGTTCCAAAAAGTGACTTGTCAAAAAAGTACATCATATAAAAAGAATGAAAAATAAAAACAAAACAAAAGTACATCTTTTTATTTCGAAGAAAATTTATTGATAATCTCTAATTTATGAACATTTAAAATCGTGCAATGCATAAAATATATCATTTATGCTACATCAAACAGAGTAATGTAAAAGAAAGCTAGAGGGTGAAGCACCACGTAGAACTACTGTACAACTCACATTTCTGTGAACACACATAAAAAACCTAATGCTGCCCAAAAACAATCATCAATTTACTTCTAACTTCTCTCCAGTACCTCTACAGTTTGTAATTATCCAAATCACCATCGAGCTTCTACTGAAATGTTTTTAGAAGCTTGATTTTTTTGGTTTTTATTTTTTCATGCGAATAATAAAATTTCGATGACAATGTATATTATGCAGAGTTCTTTGGAATAAAACAAAATACCAAAGAACCTGCGTAAAGGTCCATTTCGCATCAAATCATTTTGTAGATGCCAATGACAACACAAAAATAAAATCATCGGTCGTAAACAATTCTCATTTGATTATCAAATGAAATATTTAATTAATATCACTGCATCTGAGGAAAATAATTGTATAAAAATATCTTTGCAAAAGCACAACATGTATGATATGACTATATATGTAACAATGGCTGAAGCAGTAAAGTGAAAGGCACGGAAGAAGCACAAACACAAACAAGTATATTAATACTTCCAATTACACAAAAACATCTGTAGAAACGACAAAAATTATATCAAAATTTGTTAACAACCGTCTTAACTCGTTATCTAGGTACCCAGTTTATATATTTAACAAAAACAATGGAATTTCACAACCAAGTTCAGTTTTATTGTAAATGTTAGTTTCGTACAAAATGTTCATGGAATGTAGTCGAAATAAGCAGAATTCGATAAGCTGGAATTCACACAACACATAATAGAATCAGCTCTCCTCAAGTGCCTAGTTTGTGATGGTCATTTTGAGGGAAGCCTTTTCCTGGAAATTAAATTTAAAAAAACCATCAGATACACGCATATCATTTGATAGACTTCTCAAATTGAAATCATAAAGTCTTCAAAGACGAAAAATGTAGAAAATATGAAAACATAACATATAAAATAAGAAACCAGGAATTTAGAACTGTCAGATTTTGGAATCATTGCGTAATCTTTGGATAATGAAAATAACAAATTCTCGAGACTTACGTTATTGTACTCGTCAGTTAACACGTAACTTCCGCCTCCGGCGTGCCAGGTGAAGAAGTCGCAGACGATGTCGCTGTCCGACTGCTTCATGTCTGCAGCGCCACCACTGAACAGCTGTAAAGAATGAATATGGAAGGTAATCTAGGGTCTTATATTCTAACAATCGTATGCGTATTCCCAATTCCTAACATGTAACTCTTCACGCAGCTTGAAAGTTCTTATTATTAATAATAAACTAATACATATCCTTGAGTTATATATGTCAGCATCATATATTACTAAATAAATGTAAAACGCGATTCCTTTATCAATACCTTGATCTTCTGTCCTGGTCCGAGCTGGAGGTCGTTCTTAAATTCATACGTGCATTTGGTCTTGCCTCCAATTTCGCGCCTAATTTTCCATCCTTTCAAATTGACCGTCTGAAAAAATGAATTATGCATCCAAAAACTAGAATCATCTATTTATGAAAAAAATCCAAAATAATTCAAACGATCGAATAAACAAATAAACAAACAAAAGAAAGAACAAAACTCGAGTATCAAGAGGAGAGTTTTAAAATCAAAATGAATAAACTAGGGAACAAAATAAACATGTAAAGGGGTTTTATTGTCCATGTTTTGTAGGAAACCACGCCCTGAAATGAACTAAAAAATCACGTGTCTGCTAATTTCTACGAAGTGGAGGATAGAAGAGAGAGAGAGAATGACCTCAGCCAGGTAAAAATAGAACGTTAGTCCTAATTGGTGAATGTATATTATGCAGGTAGATGGTGACGTCATGGGAACTGTTAACTCCGTGCCTTACCTTATCGCGCGACTGACTGCCCTGATAAATAATGGGTCACTTGTTTAATATACGTAATTGTAATTTTACGCTGGTTAGTCATTCACTCTTTAAGACTGATAATTGAATTTTTTTACCTTGTAAAAAAAAAAGAAAAGTTGGTCACTAATATTTTCAAAGAATTTTGGATTTTCTGAGTTAAATATCAAGTCTGCCAATTTTTGTTTGATAATAATATACACATGAATTAATTTTACGGACACCTATGTGATTCAATTCAAAGACATTTAAAAAGAATGTTATAGAAAAATAAGAGTTTTATATTTCACGACCTCGAATTCATTGTGAAATAAATAAAAACGTTATTTTATTAGTCCTTTATTTTATCATTGGAATTGGTAAATATTGTGATAAATGTTAAATACATAAACACAAATAACAATGACTGCTATTTAGATCCTAATCCTTGACGATTTACGATGATCTTGGATTGTACCGTAGGGATGAATTTTACATCATTATATTATTTAGATATGGTTATAAAAACTAAAACGCAATTCGCACTTACTGACTATTCCAATGGAGAATATAATATTGTAAAAAAAAGTATCCTTAATATCTTTTACATGTACTGAAAGACGGACGTAAATTAGACTTCATTTCTTTATTATTTGGATGAATCTACATGTATATCGACTGGAGTTACCTTTCCTTTGACACCGGAAGTGTTATTTTCGATGCCCACTTGGCTGCCGTCTGGGGCGGCGTCAGAAAAGGCGATGTTTCCGCGGCAAGATCTGTGTACTGTCAGTTTACCAGTAGACTCGCTGGATCTCAGATCTTGAAAAGAAACAAACAAAAACTCTCCTCTTACAAAACTTGTGTTGATATGTCCAGATTGTGGCCTGTTAGGTTTACGTGCCTTAGAGGTAAAAAATCACGAAATATAGTGAATATGCGTGTTTTGTATAGATATATACGTGCCATTAATGAATAAAAAACTCGAGTGAAGTTTAAAGTGATAATTGGTTTATAAAAAAAATTAATTTCCGACAGATTATGAAGGTATAATGTTTCGAAATTACATCAAGTTAAAGAGGTACGTGTATCATAATATTACATGCTTATATTTTTGACAGGTTTATATTTCATATCATATATTTCATATCATACTATAAAATCTATTCTAAGGTAGCGTTATCCATGCTTAAGATGTCTTCTGTAGATGGATGCATTCTTTGAGGTTTAAGATCCAAAAATACAAAACCCAAAAGCGATTTGATGCCCCTGAATGATAAACGATGACTGCTTCACATTAGATCAGCCTCAAGTGCCAGCATTAGAAAAAGTCACTGCAAAAAGTTTATTCACGCCAGTTGTTAAAACAGTAGACCAAAAGTTCCTTCACCAGCATATCATTAAAAAAAGTCAGCAATACAAGCAAGTCAAAGAAAGTCTCTGAAATAAGAGCATGGTCATATGAAGTGACAGCTGGAGAGATATGTGCTGCAAAGATCAGCAAGTTGCATGCGTTTTTCGACAACCAAACATCGTTCTGTGAACACTTTGTGATATGAGTATCTGTCAACCACCACTTCTGGTACCTGGTTGTCCATAGTTACTACCACCAGTACTGGACAAGCTTGTGTTTGAGTACTGTTGCCCTGACGACTCTTCGTTGTAGCGTGACCCGTAACTGTACGAGGACGAAGAACCTGTGTACGATTAAATCTCGTGTAAAAACATTGTTCACCATTTCAAAAAGTCTTTCTTCCGTAGTTGTTAATATATCCCGGATGCAAGACCATTTCCGTTTTAGCTTCTGGTCACCTGTATTGCATGCACCAACCTTTACCTTATTTCCATGTTTAGAATTTGTTTTACCCTATATTTGTTATGGCCATCTTTACACCGATCATAGCACTAGCAAAACATCCCTGTCTAGTAAACCTGTAGTATCATCGACCCTTCACAGGTCAATGAAATACAACCATCATGCAGGATGATTCAGTTGTAACTTCTTGTTTACAAATGGACTATTTCTAATTGCTATCAAATAGGAAATATTCTAAAATAGGCAGGTTTGTATCAATTTAAGCTTTCCAGCTAGAAAAGGTATACATTTTTTTCAATTTGGTTACGATTGTGTTATTTTTGTCATTTATATAGCATGGGTAACATAAAAAACAACTGTCCACAAGTTCCGAAGTCATGCTGATGATCTCCTCTCTTGTTAAATGAACATTTTCCGTTACCATGACAACAAAATTAACCAAAAAAATCTCACACCAATCTTAAGCCATCTCTGACCTTCACATGCAGTGATTATAGTTTTATTTTGAGTTAAGATATAGATAGAGAGACAGTTTAGTGCTACCTACAGGCTAATGTTAGACTATTAGGAGAAAAAAACTCAGAAAAATGTTATTATTAACGATCAAAACACACGCGCACATACAGAAAATTGAGAACGATATCTTTTGATGAATAATTTTGAATTAAAAGAATTGCTAGAGTGGCTTTAACTCAGTAAAAAGACATTTGGAGTACAACTTTAGTCGATATTACAAAGGGAGAGATGGCTTTTAATGATTTTCTGTTGTTAGTGCAATACATTCCTTATAGTGCACGCTGAGAATTCCGTACACTTGAATGTTATCATATACACAACTACCTATATTATATACATACATAATTATATATATAAACCAATGCATATTAATTATGATATAAGCTTTATTAGCAATAGTTAAAACAATTCATAGCCTACATGTGCCAAATTAAATTGGAATGTATAAAAAGTCAATTCTCACATCTATTGTTTTCTACTCTCAAACTAGCGCATAAAGGCTAAAATATACATAGATTTATAAAAAAAGATAAGTTTAAAATGATTGTTCCTTTGAATTCTCTCTTCAGACAGCAGTGTCATTTTTTGTCACGATACGAAACTTAAAACACATGGCAAGGACCTTTTAGCTCCAAATATAGCAATTTATATAGCTAAGTGATTATCGCTACAATTTTCTGTATGCATGCACATTGACGCCACAGGAACACGAATTTTTTGTTTTGAATTAGGAGTACTAACTGCTTTTCTGCACAATGTCGGCCAACTGGTTGGCTCCCTTGCTCCTGGCACCGCTTGAATTTTCTACAATATTTTTCAAGCTGAAAGAGAAAAGACACCATTTGTGTTATAATCAAAAACACATCAACAAAACATTCGTGTTATTCTAAGCAAAACATCAGATTTTATTAAAATAAATCAATATAATACTTGCGATTGTATCTATTTAAGTCATGTCATGTAAAACATACGAGTATAGTATTAAGATTTAATCAGAACATGCCCCTTTATTCTACGCGTCCTTCGGAGCCCCTCGGGAGGCACCATGTCGCACTATACCTGTTCTCCTCGGTCTCGAGCAGCTTCCTGTAGCAGCTGATCTCCAGCTCCAGGGACAGCTTGGCGTCCTGGAGGACCTGGAGTTCCCGGATGACCTCCTCCAGGCTGTTCTCCAGGCCGGCGATCCTCTCGGCGTTCTTGTCGTTCTCACGGTCGTGCTCTCTCTGCATGTCGGACATCTCGCTTTCCAAGGCGATGATCTGGTTGCGCAGTTTGGCATTCTACACGAGCAATATAAATAATTTTTTCTATATATCTCCTTTTTTGTATATTTAACATTTTCATATTATCAAGTATATGGAAAAGGGTGTTTTCTTTGGAATATTCCAAGAATATTCAATCCTCCTTACCTCAGCCTCGAGTTCGGCAAGACGTGGTCCAATATCTCCCATCCTGCTCTTGAGTTTTCTGGTTTCCTCCTTGGCCTGTTGAGCCTCCATATTGTCTCTGTTGACACCGGCTTGCAGCTCTCTAAGCTAATAGTAAAAGCAAAGACGTGTCAAGCTAATACCCCACAGACACAGAACCAAGAGGACAGATTACAGCCGCTGTAATGGCGACCCGAACAAGGACCGGAAGCTTACCTGGGACTCCATCCTGCTCTCGCAGTCCAGCCGGATCTGGTTGATTTGGTTGTCGTACTCCTTCTGTAGCTCGTTGACCGCCTTGGACATCTCTCCCTTCCAGATGTCTCTCATCTCCACACCCTTGTCTCTGTCGATCAGGGCCTGCAACTCCTTGATCTCCTGCAGAAAGGAAAGCGTGGAACAGTGAGACTTATGCCATCATAGGATTATAATGGTAATCATTTGTAGGACACTCAGTGTGCTGAAGGATTGTAAAATGCTTGTACATACCGCATCGGCAACGTTGAGTCTGAATGTGAGATCTTCCTCAACAGCCTGTGCCTTGATTTCAGCCTCAATTCGTTTTCTTGTCTCTTCATCCAAGTCCTACAAAACCAATTCAAATTGAAGAATATTCTATATTTCACTGATATCTCTTTTGAAAGTACATATTCAGGCTGTTGCTAAGATTATGCTAACAGCATTGTAAAGATGTATTTACGGCTCTGAGACGAGCGATGTCGTCCTGCAGGCGTTTGTTGGTGGCCCTCAGCTTGCTGACTTCATCCTCCAGACCACCGATTCTTCCTCTCAGGGTGGCGATTTCTCCCTCGTACTCTCCGATCTGATCGTTCAAGCGATCCAATTTGTTCCTAAGTTCGGCACACTCCTTCTCGCTTGCAAGGCGTCTAAAATAATAGGTAAATTAAGAATTAAGTAATGGTATCTCGACGACCAATTGTAACTTTGTTAAAGAAGACTGAACTGATTACTAAAGGCAACGCATTCAGATTTCCAACTTATTATTCTATAGAACTATGATTTTAATGATCAGCCATATGATATGCATAAAAATAATCTTTGATTATACCTAGAACAAAAAAAGAAGTTCTACACAGAGAGAGAGAGAGAGAGAGAGAGAGAGAGAGAGAGAGAGAGAGAGAGAGAGAGAGAGAGAGAGAGTATGCATTGCATAGTTGTAAATTAAGATAAGCAACTTTAGGTTTGCTAGTTTCAGTATAAAAGGTTCTTTTCAAGCATTATTTTTATTCATGTAATGCTATGTTGTCCTTTCCAACAGCAATAATGAAAAATCAATCCTGGGTTCCTGATAGGATGTAGAGAGTATCAAAGACATAGTTAGGTTCATGGCCCTGGCGATTGGAAGCAATCAATAAGGCCTCTTTTTGAAGTCGTGCAAACTGAGTGCGGCTTTTTTTCGCTGTTCTAATCAAAAATGCTTTGTAAGCCGTTTTATGACCATTCATATTTAAAAATATGTATCTTTAGCACTATATACGAAATCTTTAATTATAAAGTTTTATTTGAAAGATGAAGTGTTTTCTTGTCAATATATAAAACATTTTTGTTTGTCATTATAAGTATTGTTTATATTGATAAGATGGATTGGCCTAATCCATAATTTATTCACAACGTTGCATACCGTTTCTTAGTTACGCAAAAGATAGTGCATTTCTGTGCAGAAGATGCGAAGAAATCAATCTAAATCGAGACGATTAGAACTAGCAAGAACCCCGGAGCCCGGCGCAGTGTATCGATTCCTTCAATTCCCCCGACTTTATATATGAAAGGCCTGCTGTAGCTGCCTGCTTCATACAGAAGCCATAATTCGTCATCGAACACCACTACCAGGCGTCGTTTATTTATATACTCGGTAAATGACCGGAACACGCGGGACGCAGACAGAGGGGTCAATTAGGGACACGGTTACTACAGTAAAAGGTCATCCCAGACTTATGTCCAAATATGGGTAAACCCTGTAATATGCAATTTCTGGATTCTATCCAATCTACTTTAGACTTTGTAAATGGAGACCCTGAGTTTTTAGGATGAGTAAAAATGATTTACAACGGTGTGGGTGATATGACCGGCTCAAGTGAAGTAGACGCCCATTCTTCAACTCAGAGGGATATAAATAAATCGCTAACTATCTGTGATAATTTTTATATACCCATCACATTCCTCCTTGTCTCAACCCTTTAACCAAATTTGATTTTGCATTTTGACAGCTAATCATCGCAAACTTTAAAGTGGCGGGGTCAGGAGATAATCGGCAAAGATATTCCGCGACGAGGCACAAGTTCGAGTTTTATTTCCCTCGAAATCAAGACCAGGGAGGAGGTCGTAACAAAGAGTGGGACAAAAAGACTGGTCAAGCCTGACCCCCTCCTGTAAATAAGGCACCTATATTGTCGGATTTCAAATCGCCATTAATCATCAAATAAAACACGGGGTCTGAGAACTGTCCAAGTCGTTCATCTGGAAAATTATACATTGAAATGTTTTTATTCTACTTGATGCATTACTTCCCTTTGAATCTGTCTCCCTCATCAGATTGAAATACCGGTACATTAATAACGACAAGTCTGCGACAGTGAGTCATTCGCCTAGGTGTGCATTCTCTATCCATTTTCACCTGTATTAATTCTTATCGTGCAAAATACATCTACCTCCCAAAACCTAATGCGTGGGTATATTATAAAAAAAACCTAAGGTATATGCAGGTACTGTTGAATTTACCAGAGCAACGGAAAAATTCCCCAATTTATCCTAGGTTGCGGCGGGTATAGAATTAGAGCATTTCAAAAGGGCGGGGCAATCAGGTGTTGCTACTTTAACAGCTAGGTTAAGGGGCTTTCAGCTACTTTATCTAACTTTTAATAAAGTTAAAACCTGTTATAAAAATCAGCAATGTCAGACACACACACACTCTCTCTCTCTTGCAAAATTGCATTAGCCAGTTTTTTTTTTCTTGTGTTATGGTCAATTCCAGACTTTAATGAAACTGTGAGAAATATGATAAAAGGACATAGCTTATTATATATGTATGTACATTAAGTGTTAGATATATAACGCACCATTTAAAGGCTGGCTTTTATCAACCAATATTTAAACCTTTCTGTGGTATTTGATAAGCTCTAAATTTCGAGGCGACTTGCTGGATTATGCAAGTTTAATTGAATCCGGGTATGGCCCAAGGGTACCGTTCCCCGATCTCTAAACGTGCCACATTAATTCTAACACGATTACTAGAGTTGGGAATTGGTGAACTCGCCGGCCCGATACGCAATGCTATTAGAAAAACAACAGTTTAATAAAAAAAAAGAAATACCGGAGCATTTAAGCCATTTAGTAAATTCTGCAGATAAAATATTTGCATATGAAACAAATTTAGTAGATACATAGTTATTTATTCCGTTTTAAGAAGTTTGCCTAGGGATACCTTAATGTCTGAAACCATTTGGGACCATTTATTTATCTGGATTCCCATTCAATCTCTTGCATTGCCTTAACATATGTAGTTTGTAGTTTTCAGTATTAATCTTTCATATTTGTCGTGATAAACAAGGACATGATTCAACCTCGTATTGACATTTAATCAAGGCACATAATTCAAGGGAGAGAGAGAAAGATGGAAGAGATACCGAGAAAAAACAATATTGACACTACATCAAAGTAAATCTGGTCGGGCAACCCCACACCAGCTTTCCACGGCCCAGTGCACACAGTGGGTCTCGCAAACATCAAAGTTTGACAGAAACTATTGACAGTTGTTACCTATACGCCGTGCATTAAGACATGTGCAGCACATACCTTAAATGCACACCTGCAAGTCGGGAAGGCTCGCAAGGAAATCGTAGTTTATTTGGATTTGATGGGGCTTTATCATTACCTTCTTATCGATCACGTGGGATTTCTTACCGATTTCCTCTAAAACTTTAGTACCTGACTGCTCTAGTACACATATATTAGTAAGACAAGTAGTATGCCCCAAAAAGTTTAACTCCTTTCTCCGAATCCTGCATCGGAATGAACTCTGCAGTAACATAATGATAATTCTGACTGCGTGGATATTTTTTCACGAGGTCATTGAGAACTGTTTTCCAAAAATGGACATCGCAGAGCTATATGAAGTCGAGAAAGGACACGTTAGAATAATATTTATTTTCGTGTGAATGAAGACGGGCCTTTTAAGCAGTTCCTTTAAATGTTATCATAAATAGCTCCAAATCTTTAACTTCAGTATTTGACTGGGCGTGTTGTCTTCAATTAAAAATAACCGAAGAAAATTTTTAAAAAAGCAGGACTTGATTTGAAAATAGTTAAAGGGGATTTGGTTATGTAACATATATTATTTCCATTTAAACCTTTCTGAATGGCAAAAATGACCATTTAAGTCTATTCTTCTTGAAGTAAAATTGAATAATTTTGAGAACCGATTTTCCTTACACCCTTCCTTGTAATCCGTGGACTTATCCTCCCCGTAATCTCCACTAAGGTATAAGCATAATAGTCCAAACTTGCGATCCGATTTAAATGAACTTCTGAAATCGTGCTCATTCAAATTTGCAAACGACTAAAGAGATATGAGATGAAAAAGATGGTAAAGTTTGCCTTGTCCAACATTTCACTGCTATTCCAACGCTCTTCTTGACAGAAAAAAGCGTATACTTTGCATAATATGACTATTTTCATAAACACATATATATATATATATCAGTAATTTGGTATCTGGTTTATTTACCGCTGACATCAAGTTACACAAATTAAAACAACTTTTAAGCAGGACACTACATGTTCATTTCATTAAAACCAAAGACAATGAGTTTACGGCAAAGAGAATCAGCTGAGACAATAGGTGTCGTGTTTTCTTTTAAACTCCGGTCGCATGACATTTGTGACAGTATCTATGATCTTTGTCAGCAAGACCTGGCAGTGGTTCTGTGTGACAGTATCTATGATCTTTGTCAGCGAGACCTGGCAGTGGTTCTGTCCCTGCACAGAGTTCAAGATCAATAAAATTTTAGCTTCGTTTAAACATGCCAAATCCAACAGGTGTGTCTTATGTCTAAAAGACCAGGGTAATCCTTATTTGCAATTTGAATATTATTTATATCCTTGGACTTCTTTGGCTGTAAAGGGCTCTCAAAGGATCTTAATCTGGGTTGCCAGTAAATCAAAATTTAAAATGCACAATCTCAGCAGAATTTTTATATACTTTACATGTTTGTTTAAAGGTTATAAGGTTGGGTCATGTAGTTAAATATGGGGTTGCGAAAGCAATTTAGGTTTTCCACCTAAAACAATATTTTAATGCTGAAGTGTCACGTGGTTTCATCGTTGCATGCATTACGAAGTTCGAAGTTCACATGGGCGTTCTCTGAATTACCGGCAATATGCATAATGAACCTCTGCAAAATTGCTACTATGTCAGAAAGCTAGATGCTTTCAAAAGTAAAACGCGATGCATTATATTACATTTAATATACTCAATATACTCACTCTCTTTTTTCATCGTCCAGTGCATCCTGTAGTCCTACTAAAGTGGAATCAAACTTTGCCTTTTCCTTTGATAATTCGTCAATAACATTTCTAGATTCGGCGATTTCTTGCTCATAAAGTTCTTTAATTTCGGAGACGTCGAATCCCTTAAGTTTCTTTAGTCTCTCTATCTCAGCCAACAACGCCTTGTTCTGGGCCTCAAGAAATCTAACTTTTTCAATATAGCTGGCAAATCGCTCGTTCAACCCTTGCATATCCTTCTTTTCCTTGTCCCTGGTTTGGATAACATCGTTGACCCCCTTGTGGGACAGTCCAGCGAGGACCCCGGTGGAGAAGGCCGGTCCCATACTAAGCCGACTGGTGGAGCTCCGGTTCATAACATTCCCGGATCCGGCGGGGGTTCTCTGGATCACCGTGGTCCGAGAGGAAACCACGGGCGCGGTTTTCACGCTCCTTCTAAACTCAACTTTATCCGAAGACATTTTTGCACAGCTATATTATTTCTCAGCCACCCTACAAGAAAACTCACAGGCCCTAAAGCTTTCTACTTCTCCCCTGATTCAGTCGTCTGCTACGGAGTCCTCCCGGTCGATCCAGTGGAGGAATTAGAAGTGACGCCGGTACATAGGAAGCCCGGACTAGTCAGGTGTGACTTAATATCGTCTGCTCTAACTTCATTGGTCTATTCCTCTGCCTACTTACTCTCTTCATTTGCAAACCTGTAGAGCAGGAATTTACTATAAGTAACAAATCACTATTTGTATGAGTAAAAGAAAACTTGTTTATTAAGCATATATTAGTATCTACTGTTCGTGAATGAAATGATTTGATTTGTGTAGGTTAGATTTTGTGTGGGTATTGATCGCCTCGGCACTTTTAAACTTCTCAAGCTTGGTTTACCTTGCTTCGTAAGAATTTATATATGTACTTAAAACCTACCATATAAATATATATATATATCTACCGTCTTTTTCATGATTCTTAATCTTATAAAATGTAATGCACAAGCCAAATACAAAAATTAAAAGTAAGAAATGCCAACCAAAACATAAACAAGTTAATTTATTCTATATAGGTAGTTAAAGCTGAATTTTAAACGAGGGACACGTTTATAACATGGCAATCCAGACAGATTGACATTAATCATAGTAGTTAACTTCTCCAAAACAATTTCAGCAAACCTATTTTACAGACATTGGAATTTTTTATTAGACTCGGTCTCGGTATCCTAATACATGTACAAGAAAAACCCCACATATTTCAGCTTATCTTGGTCAGAAAAAATATGAGTCAAATCTTCAAAGATTAATTTTTCACCCTTGTGTTCCGTATTTTTTGCAAGGACATGCCTTGAGTGTTAAGATTAGGAGTTTTATGAATACACACCCAAAGTATTAAGCCTTCCAAAGAGCCCACACCACAATCAAAATTAGAAAAGTGAACTATTTCTAGTGACCTTTACAGGACAGCACTGCAATAGGGTTTCTTTGTGGAATCCTTTGGTCAAATTAAGCTTGAAACCAATTAAAAATGTGCTGGCAATGCCTTTTCTTATTCCTGTACCTACAACTTCTACTTTGGCTGCTACAACTTTCAAATGCATTTGCAGCATATCTAGAGTGACAACATTGGGATGGATACGTCATTATATCCGCCTTCCAATTACATCTCACTACAATGAACATTGGCCTCTATCTACATCTAGTTCTTGTTAAAAAACTTTCTATTCTTCTCTATATATACTATTTGTACATTCACTCTTCGTTCAGCATTTAGATTCAATGCACAATGTTTCATTTGATTTTGCAAACTTCTGGCACTTATCTTTCAGAAAAAGGACTTGGCTATATTTTCCAGAAACTGACTGAATTATGTAATTGTTTATCTCTCTAATTGAGCTTAGCTTTCGTCAGTTTTGTTTTGATGACAAATAGTGTGAGCATTGCCGGTCATATGCGGTCAGGGAAAAAAACTCCGGAAATTAATATTGACTGTATGTACTGTTTTATTTGAATGTACAATTTGGTCTATTGTAGGCAAAATGCGTAACGTTATACATGTAGATAAATGTATGTATTCAATTCTACTTTACTACAGGGGGTAAGCGGTTTAATTAAGGGCTTTTAAGAAATGAAACTCCTTAGATATTTATTTTGTTTAAATACAAAATACGGTGGTTTTCTCCATTGTTTGATAAGGGTCAGTTTAAAGTCCAACAATTAAAATGCAACAATTCCAGGCATTTATGAACGGTTTAGGACCGTGATTAGATTGCGTGTCCCTGCATGAAGAGCTTTAATTACACAGAGGAGGTTAAATTACACCCAGAAGGTCAAGGCCCCTAGCTTCTCAATAACAAAAAAACTGCTGAAGTAGGCGATGTACATTCTAAGACTAACCAAAGATAAAGGAACTTTGAATCCAAGACCAAACATAAATGAAATATACAAAACTTTAGCATGAAAGTAAAGCTTGAATTATGTCAATACCATAAACTCGGTCTGACCCTAGCAATCGCAAATCAAGCAGAGACGATATAGTCTATGATGCCAATGGAGGTTTGCAAACACGGTACCAGTTGTAGTACTAAAAGTACAAGGGTTCGAGTCGTGTAGGGACAGGTCGATCCCGAAATAAATCAGGAATTGACGACCACGGATCGCAGCCTGGTCATATTGCGAGGGTCACGTTAATATGTCAATATTTATTATGGAGGAAACCTTCGTATTGTCTAGCCATTAATCATGTTAGTATATTTTGACCACCTGTGCTGTGGTTTACCGGAAAATGTGTTTGGATTATCAAGGAAAAACAACATTGCCACGAACGCAAGCTCAGTGAATCATACATAGAAAGTCTATAGTGGCCTTTTTACTTGCGTAAGATGGATCGAAAAAGATCATTTGAAGGAGTTCAAACGCGAAATTGAGCTTACATAGACGCTA
Organism: Magallana angulata; assembly: GCF_025612915.1. Taxonomy (NCBI): domain Eukaryota; kingdom Metazoa; phylum Mollusca; class Bivalvia; order Ostreida; family Ostreidae; genus Magallana; species Magallana angulata. The sequence goes on from NC_069117.1 coordinate 3,217,581, forward strand.
AAACCTGAAAAACAGGTTCCGGAATTTCTAGTGTTACAGACCAGCTCCAAAATTAATGACCAACCTGGCGAGGTTTTATTCAAGAAAAAAAGTACATATAATTTTAGACCTTAATGATAGAGCAGTGTGCCATGTCTTTGTGTCAAAAGGTGCTCGCTATTACATAATCAAATGGGCAGAATATCATCGTTGATGTCTGTCGAACGTAGAAATCTCGGAGGAGATGGATTTTCTCAATGTAATGGTCCTTGTTTGATCTACCTGAGAATAAATTAGAGCCGTGATCGATTTTGTCTCATCTAATTTATTCCGCAGACATTACTGTCACACCTTCCGAATTTTAAATAAGGTATTTTGTACATGAATCACTAAGGCGAAGAATTTAAGACAATGCATGCGTATTAACATATGTATATTCGTACAAACGCAACTAACTGTATACTAATTATTGGTGCACTACAACTAGCGTAGTACACAGAAACTCCTTGGACAGCCCCCTGCCTATTTGTGGTAGATATGATTTATCTACATGTGTGGAGAGGAGCTATAAATAACCGGCATTCTCCATTGATCTCGATTAATTGACCATTTTCTGATTCCAGCTGAGATCAGCTCTGTACATTCCTGACCTCTACCCCCTATTTTATTTGTACGTCGGTTCGGATCATAGCAAAAACCGATGAAGACCTTCGCCTGTTTATATAACAGAGACCATCTACTACTTGTAAAAATTGTTCAAACTGCACGGGTTGTATTTTATATGAATATCTTAAAAAAGCATACTTAATTATGGCTGTTCACTGTCACATTCAAACGAACAAATCAAATCGTTCTCAACAATACTGCTAATATATCAAAGTTGTCACTGCATTGAACCTGCAGTGTTTTTGATTGACTTAATTTAACCATAAACGAGCTAAATGATTCACCATAGAAAGACGACACCATAGCATTATAAAGTTCTCTGGATTCTAAGCCTTACTGGGCACTGTCAGAAATTCGATATCCCGGTACACAAGGGGACCAATATAAAATATTAACGAGACGAAAATGAGAAAAAAAACGCTAAGAGCATTAAACATTGTTTTCAACATTGGATGATGCTGCTGCATGATAGAGCAATGAAACAGAATACGGAGAATAGAGGAGTTCGGATATCAGAGGACGGATCGCCGGTCCCTGTCCATTGATGTCCTCCACTCACATCAAGCCCATACTCAAAGAACAGTAAACAAACAGTAATTGCAAGGTGTACACACATCCACAGGTGTCGGATAATCAGGCACTTTGTTTACACCTGAAACTAAAACCAATCACCACATCCACTCTAACGAAAGGTACGGATTAAGATGTTCGGAAGTGGTAAACAGACGGTGGGTGAAAAGTCATTGCCCTTTATTGGTGCCTGACTTCAAAATAAATAATTTTTGCCGTCAAAGAAAGAACTGTTAGTGGAATGCGACGTTTCTGGCCATATGGTCTCTTTGGATGAGAAGTCGCATTAAGTTCGGTCACATTTCATTGACAGACGTAAGCTTATTCAGGACACGGAATTTTGACGTCCGTGCGTTCTCACCATTATTTTCTTATGGCATTCAACAGATTTTAAGAAGTCTTTTTTTTCTTTCAGGGGAATGTATGTTGTACTTTGCTATTGCTTAGTCGATAGATAATTTTCATGTGAAGCGGGTAGGATTAATCCTAACTGCCGGACATTAATAAACTTCTTATCTGAGTAAGACAAATTACACTTTTTTTCCAAACAGCATTAACAAAGCGATTAAGTTTCATTCACAACAAAATCTGAAGCATTCTGAACAAATCCATTGCGTGTCATTTTTCTGTTAAACCAAACTCCTGACACTCGATAGACGTTTGCCTAAATATGTAATAAAAAGGCCCTTAATAAACCGCCCTGTATAACATCAAACGTATCTATATAAATTAGTCCGATTATATGAGTCAGATCTGTAGGTGTCAAATGTGGTTATTATTCCCGGTTTGATACAGAAAATAGTTTTTGTGGAGTATAGTGGGCCAAACACCCACATTGTTTGTCAAGAAAAAAATCTGCCAAAACATTATCTTTTGAATTAAAGGGAAAATTTAAAGTGAAAGATAAGAAATTTACATAAAGCATTCATACATTTTAATATCATATAAAATGTGTTTGAAATATTTTTAAAAGTAGTTTAAAACTAATATAAATAGAAAACTAAATAGAAAATGAATCTTTTCTTACTTATGTTTACTAATGCATGTAGTTATATGTAAAAAGAGTGAATCAGCAATTCCCACCCAATGATGTTTCTCTAAATGTCGAACTAAACATAACAATGGTTAGACAAGTTGATCAAATCAAAAATAGGTTTTTTGTCAACAAGACAACAGGGAGTGAATCCTCGAAGATGACAATATCTCGATCCTTTATTTTTGTTTACGTCCCATGGCCGATCGAGACTTTCTGAGGGAGATAATTGGAGGGTAGCGTAGCATGTCGACAGCGGGGGACCAGTGGTCTCTCTGTGAGGAATAAGCCGACATGGGCCGAAAGTTAAGTAACGGACTATAACGGTGTGGCATGAATGAACCATCTCTCGAGTTAAGGGTGGAGATAAAATCTTTCCTTTGTACGGTTACGTCTAAATTGGGATGTCATGGCCGACGACATGCCCTAAACGTACACTAGTCTATTCATTGATAACACATAAGAAAAATGAAAGGCTGTCTGGACATGCGGTGAATTAAGCTTTAATTCTCTATTCTGTTGAGCCCCCTGAAATAGTCGTTTCATGCATGTTTGAGACACGATATTTCGGATGGACAGCTTAATCTCTTGTTTTCTCGGCTATTAGCGAGCTTGTTAATTGAATTGACAAAAGTTGTTATGATTGCACAACTTTCAGGGGTTTAAATAAAAAAAATATTAGGAAACAGTACATGTACTGAGAATATACAATCTAACAAACTTGTCAAAACAGAAAATTGAGTAGATCGCCTGAAACTGGTCTGACCAAGGTCGGGTTTTACAGCTTTCATCGTTGGAGGGCTTTAATTTGAGGGTCAATTTGGTTGTGGGAATTAAATGAAAAACCAAGAAAAACGGACCATTTTAACGCGCTTGACAGAGAATTAGGGGTCGGGTAATAGCCTGTTCGTCGGAGAAATGGAATCTATAAAACAGGGGGAATTAGCGCCTATTTTAACGTATTTGTGAAAATTGAAGCAGATTTTTTATGTTGATCAGAATGTTAAAGTGGTTTCTATTCCAGGTTATTTGATCGCTACTGAATTGTATGTTGAGGGTGTCGATATGGTAGTTTTGCATAGAATGGGTCAAAGTTCCAAGCTTGTATAAGGTTAATAAAGAACTTAAAAAATTTTGTCATCCAGACATGATGTATGTCATATAGCTTGCCCCTAATGTCAAACTATATTTACGTCCTTCAATTTTATAAATAGAATACTCCAAACCAAAAACTTTGTGGAAACTCTACAGGTGGTGTGAGATCTTGCAAAAAGACAAGGGAAGACAAGGGTTGATTTTCGGAGTATGTCAGTCAATAATTTAGGCGGGTGGGGGTTTGTGTTGCATTAGTTAATTCCTTGGCATGTTACAATGAAGCTCAAAGACAAAGCTTTTTTTTTTGGTGCAAAGGTAAAACATTTCTGTGAACATTAAAAGAAACGGAAAGTTTTGTTGCAAACATTTTGTCAACAATTGTAAAACTAATATTATATAAATAGTGCCTGTTTGGGAGGGTAACAGTTGAAATTGACACCCCGAGGTTGACAATGGTTTTCAAGGGGTGTCAATTTCAACTGTTATCCTCCCAAACAGGCACTATTTATTTTATTATACTGGATTTTTTATATAGAAATGACGTGAATTCTACGGGGAATCGTACGCGCATAATTTAAGCGCATGTAACAATTCCTTGTGTTACCCGTTGTTAAGTGTGTTGCTAACGCTGAGGGTAATAGAACGGATTATCAACTGCGTCTAAACCAATCAGATTTCAGTATTTAACATGAAAGTATAATAAATGTACATTGTGTACCGTCATATTGATGGCTATAAGATGTGAGTGAAATAAATTGAATTGTAAAAAGAAAAAGAAACGCGAAATATCCTGACATCGTCATCGATCCGTCTGATTCCAATCGTCAGCTCTGACCACACAAGATTGCAGGAACAATGCATGTAGTACAGTGTCTTAAAAACCACAACCATTAATTAAAATAAAAACGTAAACAAGTCTGTTTTGCAAACAAGCCCATTCATTAAAGAGTTACGCGATGACTTTAGAAATTAAAATGCAAAGTAAGACGATATCTAGGTCGCCCTCTGTAGGGCAACAGGCATAAAAGACTGGTAGCTAAAAACCGGAGGGATTCAAAGACCTCGTATGTTTACGACTACCGTCAATTGTGCACCCATGGAAGAAATGAATCATGTTACATCGACCAAGTGCAGGATGAGTCAATGATATCACCGATTTTACCATATTTACGGCACCGTCCCGCACTTTGATTTTATAAGGTTTGCAAACGGGTTTTCAGAGTGTTGGGCGTTTGGGGTATATATAGCAATGCAACCATATAGTTCATTGTTATATAGTTAGTTGGTGTAAACTCAGCTTTTTTCGTTGTTTTTCAATGCCATCCTTTTACCAGTAATTCAAGTCCTGTCAGTCATTAACTAATTAGTCAGCCATGGATTCTGTAGACAACCCTTGGAGATGTTTGACGCTATATCATTCACAGCTCAATGAGTAAATCACTCTGCATGACAAATATTTGTGCGGGAGCACGTTTGTTTTGCGTAACAAGCGATTCATAAGAATTGCTATATAAGGAGAAAAGTCAAGAAGTGCTGAATATCACTGAATTTGGCATACTAATGATCAGCCTTTTTACGCTTGAATGAGAAAAACATCGACGTACGTTCTTTAACGCGTCAATCCTTTTATCTCTCAGCAGGGGCTTACTGGTCTCTATAGATAATGGAAATTGTTTACTTCAAATAGACCTTCAAAATCACATTTACAGTGATAACCTGTAAATATTGACGGGACGAATGACAAACCTTTTTGCTATTTTATTTTTGACCAATGTTTTCGATTACTGAACCTGTTCCAATGACCAGGGCAAATAGTAAATGCATTGACGAGTTGCTGAACTACGTATCCAGTTTGTATACCTGAATAAGTAAAGGCTAATTGTATTTTCAATTTTGAGGACAGGTTTTCCGAAACGCCTACCGTTAGGGGTTGGGATGAGGATATACAGAGCCAATATAACAAACTCCTTACTTCCACTTCTTTAATCGTTAGTACAATTGTACACTGCTTGTCTTTATTCGTTAGAACAATGCTTGTCTTTAATCATCTGTACATTGTACTCTCTCTCTCTCTCTCTCTCTCTCTCTCTCTCTCTCTCTCTCTCTTACACACACTCCAACATCTCGGTCTCCATTTCACTGACGTCATCTTCCACCTGTTGTTCCTCAATAAGATCATACATATTTAAATCTTCCATGTCATCGAAGTCCTCCTCCTCCTCAGGTAAATCCTCCAAATCATTGTCCTCAGCTAACTTTTTTGGTCTGTGTTTTGCTTTAGATCCTATAATACAGAATACATGTACATCATTTCTCCTTATTCAATTGGTTTTAAGTTAAACTACAGAAAAGGATCATAAAAATCTAAAACCATAAAAATTGACTAATATATAAATGCAGAAGACATCAAAATCCATTTGTAGCTAGTCTTCAGCCAAATAAAATTTACTGCAAACCCTCTTTCTCTAAAAACTGCGTGAGCAATCTTGCAAAAGTGTGTCTATGCACTGTAGCCAGTCATTGATATCTGTGCACCACTTTGTGAAAGGGGTGACTTCTTTGTGCAAATAAAGATTTAGAAAAATGTAAACAATACACGGCCACGGAATGAGGGGATATAAATTACCCTGTCAAGAGCTTTGTGGGGGGACTTGAGACACCAGTCGGGATCCACCTATGGTGGGCGTTAGCTGTCGCCGCTGTGCTCTCAGGGTTTAATAATCATCCCAAAAAATTCCACAACAACTGGTGCACAATTTGGTATTTAGATATAAAAAAAAACTCTGTTCAGGAATAGTCACGCAACCAACAAACAAATCTTGACCTAATTTAAAGGAATCCCTTACCCCTGTATTTCTTGGGTGGGCGTTGGGTGACAGGGTGTTTTAATAAACTGATAAACTTCAAAAGGACTGTGCTTTATGATTATATGCTCCTAATAAAAATAATGGATAGCAGTGAAAATATTGTAAAACACTTCAGCTCCTTAAAAATAACTGCTAAACAGACCTACATGTACATATGTGAGCTGCATGCATCAAAGATAGCATTGTTGAACACTACAGATAGTAACTAGCCTACAAAACCTGGTAAATATTTCAATGACATATCATGATGCAAATGAATGAGAATAAATGTGTTAGCATGTGGAAAGCTTGAAGCGCTGGATTTAGCGGTCACAACTAGGAGACTATGAATCTGAATGGTGGTGAGACTTAATGTATAACCCCAAAATGAGGAAGAAAAGAGCAGTACGTAATGAAGATACGAAAGTTTTCTTTACCTTCCTTTTTTAAATTTTTTAAAATACACAAACATGATTCTGAACTTTTTAGGGAGGTAACATGATGCCAGCACATTTCAGATGCCAAAGGTTCTATAAAACTGTTGACAAGGTTGAATTTTCCCAGACACATTACACACCTACTCACAAACAGGTCCTGAACCTCTGCATTGGTAGGACAGGAATGGGGCTCATTAGCATGTCAACAGATCTTTATGTTGCATAAATTACCCATAGCTCAGTCTGCAACCATTGCAGATGCAACCACCCCCAGTATGTCAAAGTTTATGGATATGTAGCCCTACCTTCAGTAAGGTGTATTTAAAGATTGATAAAAGGCTGAAATAGAGATCTAAATCATACCAGCAACAAATAACAGTTGGCAAACACCTTTCTCAATATAATGGGCAGACATTTAATATATACTAATACTTACAGTAAATAAAAACTTCATATATGCTAGAAATAAACAGAAGACAAACAATACGTATGTATACTTAAAATAAACAGAAGACAAACCTGTGTACAGTTTAAGTAAGATCAACAATAGGTGTATATGCCGGAAACAACCAGAGGGCAAATACTTCATATATACTAGAAACAACCAGTGGGCAAATACTTCATATATACTAGAAACAACCAGTGGGCAAATACTTAATATATACTAGAAACAACCAGTGGGCAAATACTTCATATATACTAGAAAACAACAATGGTGAACCATTTTATAAATACTATACAATCACTGGGCAAATACTTATATATACCTGATGTGTGACATGTATGCATGCTGTAGACTAAAAGTTTACAGTATATATACATATTTCAGTTACAAAGAGGTTTATCAGAGACCATACAACTGGCTCTGGAAGTTGCATAATCATCAAAACTGCAATTATGTCTATTTGTGGCAGCCCAAAGAGTGCATTTATAGTGGGTCTTTTGTCTGGGGTGCCAATTCAAAGGCAGCACAGGCATTCACAAATTAAATCAGGCAATTAGATCTACCACCGAGCAGTAAAGGTCAAACTGTAGAATAACAGCAAGGGTGAAGGTCATCCTAGAGGTCAAGAAAACACAACAACATCGAACAAACAGGCTGTATTAAAGAAGCATTTAAAAGCTGTAAGGGGAACTGAATGAGAGATTTTATTACAAAAACACAGAAAGAAGGACATACAGACAAAACACATTACAACAACAAAAACTGACTTCATTAAATAATCAGCAACCTAGTAATGCCAATTAAATAGCAATCACCCCCAGAACAGTAATCATCACACTTGCTGAGGGTCTGCCTCCAATCTTTTTAATCTTGGGATTGACATTTTACTTAGCCTCATCCCAAATATAGAGAAATGTCACTAGCAGATGTGAACAAATGATAATTTAGTTTTTTGCCTACAACCACTATGTAATACTGATGATGCATTATACAGCCCGATCTGGCCTTCAAGAATTCATTGTGTCTACCACAGACGACAACAATGCATTCCAAGGGACTGGTACCAGTAAGACAACTACAGGGATACCTAAAAACTGGTCCCTTTCTCTCAGACGGCCAAATAAAACTAACATCAACATTACAATTCAAGCATATCTGTGTATTTGGTTTTGCGTTTTCATTTTCTTTATCTTCAATATCAATGATGTAAGACTTCTGATTATATCTTTACACAACATGCAGAAAATCTATATATCTCACAGCTAGTTTTTTTAATGTTGGCCATAGTGACAGTTGTATTTACCAACAAAATAATGCAGTCTTGCTTGGTTACTGAGGGCAGTCAAATCTCAAATGCACATATCTGTATTTTTTTCTAATCAAGATTTGCACTGAAAGCTAAGAATCGATAAAACAATATCCCTCAGTTTTAAACAGAAGTTGTGAGATAAAACATTTTTTGTATCGCTGATTCTTTCAAGTTCTCCCAAACATGGAAAAATGAAATTGCTTAATCATGTTAATGGAGGATGGGGCTGCAATTTGTTACATAACAAGTGCATGGAATGATGATTTCATTAAAGTTATCTCTGAATAGAATCAAGTACATCATTGCAGACACATTTATTGCTTGATCACTGCTCCTATTAAAATGTGTCTGACTCCCAGGATGCATTTGATGAAAGTATAATATAAAAACAAACAACAGGCAGCCATATTGTTTGCAAATTGCACATGCATGATGTTCCTTTTTTAGATATTACAAAAAGTAAAAAACAAACAAATATGTCATCATGTGACATCTTGTACATAATATTGCAATCCACCAATTTTGCTTTTGAAAAAATGCTCAGTTTTTATAAACTCTTAGAAATATGGAAGATTCATGTTTATTACACTTGTACATGTATTACAATATTGTTGATTCAATTAAAAAGGCTGCTGGAGGTGTTTATGGGTCCATGTCGGAGATGTTGGTGTGACCTCTGACCTTTGAGTGAGGAGAAGCAGAAACAGTTCCTTCAATAATTGATCAGCCTTCATTGATTACCACCCTCTCTGTCCATTTACACAAAAAACCAGGTAACAAACCAATGAGTGAACACACCAATTGGTCACGAACCACCGAGTGAACACAGAAACCGCGGTCACGCACCAACAAGTGAACACAGAAAACAGGTCACACACCACCAAGAGGGAACAAGCATTTGGTGGAGGCAAAAAGGTTTCAACATCAGAGGTGTTGATGAAACTGTCTTATACATGATTTTGACTTGTTTTGTGTTCTTCACATTCAGCTTGTAAACATCTTATTTTTTTTTGTATTGTTATAACAACTCTTCAAGAACTATCAACTCGAGTTGGGCTCCAGCAATCCAGACACCAATAATTCAAACTGTATTTTAACTAGGCTCCACTGTTCTAAATCTCAATTGTAACCTTTATTTGCACTCATGGCTATTAAAAAGAGACTTTTTTTTACATAATAGCAACAAATACACAGGCTTCCACTTTATCTGATTGCTGTTAAACTGATATTAAGGTTATTCTGATACAGCGTATTAAAAAACCAAACCATTTCTGGTATTGCACCATTACTGGTCTCACCAGACCTTGTGTACAACAGGGGAGCAACAAACAGATGAGAATGTAACACTTACGGAAACGAAACAAAATTATGATTTCCCAAATAGGAAAACAATGTTAAATGGAAATACCGGTATTAGACCTGATATTTTCTAAAATATGCCCCCAAATAGAATTGCTAAATTCAAATAACTAGAACTTCAAAATCAGAACCATGATCTAGCCATTTCTCTCTGACCCTTGGCAAACTTGCAGCCAATGGCTAACTGTTGGCTCCAGTGAACAAGTAATAGCTGTGGGAGGGCAGTACCAGCCAGTTACAATCTGTCAATCTATTGAATGGGATTAACATATATTAACAGTCTGAGATCACACTATCTATTCTCATCATCACCTTAATACAGGCCTGCAGAAATGGTCATATGTTGATGAATTTTTGGATAAACTGATAAAAGATTACAAATGCTCAAGTGTTGATGTACCGGTAATCACTTTTTTCTCAAAGTTATCTTGTCACAAGCTGTGCTTAAAAAGGCTTTCTGTAGGTATGAGCTGATTCTGTGGGATAACTATGGCTCCTGGGTAGCTGCCATTTTAACACACCTGTACATGTACCCTGTAAAGGTGTGGCCTTTGGTACTCCTAATCAATCTACTGTGCCAGTATACATGCCAAGTATCTCAGTCTGTATTTATTATTAATTAACAGACCCAACTTCTTTACCATTCACTTTGATGATAGTGCCAAACCATTGAATTCAATTTCTGTAGTTCAGCAAACAAACTGGATACATGCATGTTACACATTATTATTAGAAACCGTTTAAAAGGCATGCTACATTTTTGATCTGAGTTACAGGTCCATGACACTTGATTATGGGAAAGTAAAAGCTATTTGGTTTGTGTAATTTAGTAGAAATGTGTAACAAACAAGAATGGGTTGACATGGATGGGAAACAGTGGCAGTGGAGTCCATTGTTCACTTGTCACACAAGTTTATCAAGCTTTCAAGGCAAACTGAAATCATTCAAACATGAAGTAAACAGGAGATGAAATGGAATTTGTAAGATGGAGGAAGAGTGAATGAATGATTATAGACTGACTTCTCTGTTAGTGTTGTAAACACTGCCCAAGCTGACATTCATGAGAGGTCATAAACTGACTGCTTTATGAACATAAAATACAGGAATTTAAAACCACACCACTATTTACAAATGACACAAGGGTTCTTAAACTGAATATATTTTTCTAATTATCTAACATCATCTAATATACAAAGCTAAAATCTTCCAACTAACTCTAAACTTGGAATATTTGTGTTCAGGCATATTAACTGATGTTGAATTAAAAACCCTTTGACCCCCTCCATAAGTCCAACATTACTTACATGGAACAGGGTATCTTCTGATATTTATATTACTACTAGTCTCCTGCATGACAGAAAACGAAAAAAAAGAGAAGTACGACTTTAATGCATGCAAAATTTGTAAGCAAATAGAATTCATCTTAAAAGTCTCGTAAAGGTATAGATCAAAGAATGTTAAGTGCATTCCCTTAATAAGCAATGTTTTGATCAGAGCAGACTTCATAGTTTAATGCCTGTACATGTATCTTGTTAACAACATTTTGTCCATGTATAAGTTCATCGCATGGTAGCAAACTTTAGATGATGTATGTGCAGTATAAAACATGTACCAAAAAAAGAGCCAGACACAAAGACTTAAATAGAAATCAAACCAATTGTAAGATTTATTCTGTCTTATTTTATAGTTTTATTGGAGTTAGATGTGTGAGGAATAAATCTGAATAATCTACAAAACTAATAATGGACTCCCATACTGTTCTGTGATTAAGCTTGTGGAATGATTCTGTGCGAGTCCGCTAAAATCGGATAAATAAAATGATTGATGGTCAGTCAGAGCTAGCAGGGACGACCTTTCCAGATCAGAATCCTACATTAGTCGATTTTGATCAGGTTAAAGTGATTTGAAATTCGTGCATTGTCTTTCACAGAACTGATTAGTGTGAATGTTGAGGTACAGTCACAGCATACCTAAACTACCAATAATTACTCGCTGGGTTAATTCACGCATGAAATTGAGATAATCTCAAATACTGAGTAATATCCATGTTTCTATTCCCAACTGTGCCGACACAGTGATATTGCATGTACAGGTGTGTCAGAAAGATTCTTCTGGAATACCTGGATAATCTTTACCTGCGGCCACAAGAAAATCCTTAAATACACAGTTAGGGCTTAGGGTGGGGTGCAGCAGCGATTTAATTCAAGGCCTGCATGCAGACCAGGTGCACATAGCTGGCAAGTGTTTTTTTTTAGGAACAACAACTACAGCGCAGCATTTGACAAACCTGCTTTTTACATAAATGTATTGCTTTATTTTTTGTCATATTAATCTCTTTTTTATTCCAACTGCTCAATTTTAATTCAGTTTTACCTGCTATGGTCTCCACCTCATTTTATTTTGGATGAACCCACTCAGATCTTTTCAATATAATGCTTATAATTATATGATCGACAGCAATGTTACTAAATTGTATGCAACAGATTTTCAAATAAAATCTAAGTGAGATTCAAATGAACATTTGAGTAAAAATTTCTAATGCTCAAATTTAAATAAAAACACAAGCTGTTTAAATAGTAAATATAAAGAATGCGTAAACTAGGGCTGGAATAACATTTAGAATGATCTACAAGACCAATATCTCATTAAAAACACAAAATTAACTGAATTTCAATTCTTCAAGGAGATGGTAAACGTTTTCATTGGGCACTACTTTAAAACCGGGTTTGAAAGATTTTGCACATAATTTCAATACATGTATCTTTCACAGAGCATTACAGATGAATTACAAGCCAGAATATAAAGTCACAACTCTTAGGCCTCTGACACGATTAAAATTAATCTTATCAAAATGTTAGATCAGGTCAGTTGACGGCTCACTTTTTAAGATTGTTTAGATTGTTTTTTTCTCTCTAAGTCATCTGCTTGTATATATACATATTCTTTAAATGAATTGGCATTTTAAACAGTACCTTACAGGTATAAATATCAGTATTTCATACACCAAAATATGGGACATGACTCATCATTTTCAGACCTAGTCACACAAGCCCTCCATAAACAGACATCTGAACAGAAGTTGACAAATTATTTGTTGTGTAACAGCTATGCTGATGATGTTAATGAGATAAACAGGGAACAAACACATTGTTTTACTAAAAATCTATAATAACTTCCCTTGAGGCAACTGCTGACAACACATCTTTACATATTAATGAGCTTTCTATTTATAATCATATTTTGAATTTGACAATTAATACTCAATCAGAGACCTCTAAAACTTGAATATCTGCACTCCCATGCAGGGATTTAAAAGTAGCATGCTTAGTGTGTCATTTAATACCTTAATAATATATTTTTACCTTACAACTAAAACATTTAACCAGGTAAAAGAAAAGGCCAACAAGCCCCCATGTTTTTTATTTTAGTCGAATCAACGTATGCAATAATCATGGGTGCAGATTGCCCACACAGTTTACAGAGACGGAAGAATTCTTGTCTAGGTGTGTTTCTGTAACTTTTGAGTACACGGACCTTCGATGCCATGCTGGCAAAAGTGTGAACTCCACAATACAAGTCATTCTTAAGACGGAAAGAAACACTGGGATTAGTATTCTCAGCATGTACACCCAGCATGTCTCCCAGGCACAAAACATAACAAATAGAACACAAACTTTACTTTCTAATTCACAAATGAATGAAATGACGAATATTTTTCTAAGCTTAAGATCATTATCCTGTTGATAAAATGAGAATGAAATGTACTTCATGTACACAGACTGAGCTGAGAGGGTTGATTAAGTCTACCTGTATGTCCAAATAAAAGTACAGGTGATTGTAGATTGTAGTTTGAGATAGGGGAACAAATCCAAGAAATAAAACAGTTGAAATAAAACAACTTAATATTATACATATGTAGTGTTGAACTATCAATGCTATTTAATCAGGGCAAAATACCTGACAACACGCACACTCATACCTAAACTATTACACTTTTAAATATACTGATACACTATTACATCCATACTTACATCTACACTATTACACTTCTACATTATTACATCAAAACATAGATCTAAACTATTATAATGATACACTATTACATCCATACTCACAACAACACTATTATACTGATACACTATTTCATCCATTCTTACATCTACACTATTACCCTTCTACATTATAACATCAAAACATAAATTTACACTATTATACTGATACACTATTACATCCATTCTTACATCTACACTATTACACTTTTAAATATACTGATACACTATTACATCCATACTTACATCTACACTATTACACTTCTACATTATTACATCCATTCTTACATCTACACTTACACTGATACACTGTTACATGCATATCTACACGATACACTATTACATCCATACTTACATCTACACTTTTAAATATACTGATACACTATTACATCCATACTTACATCTACACTATTACACTTCTACATTATTACATCAAAACATAATTTTACACTATTATACTGATATACTATAACACCCATTCTTATATCTACACTATTACACTTATACTGATACACTGTTGCATGCATATCTACACTATTACACTTATACTGATACACTTTTACATCAAAACATAGATCAAAACTATTATACTGATATACAATTACATCCATACTCACAACTACACTTTTATACTGATACACTATTACATCCATTCTTACATCTACAATATTACACTTATACTGATACACTATTACACTTATACTGATACACTTTTACATCAAAACATAGATCTACACTTTTATACTGATACACTATTACATCCATACTCACAACAACACTATTATACTGATACACTATTACAATTATACTGATACACTTTTACATCCATTCTTACATCTACACTATTATACTTTTAAATATACTGATACACTTTTACATCCATACTAACATCTACACTACAGTTGTATTACACTTATACTGATACACTGTTACATGCATAACTACACTATTACACTTTATATACTGATGGACTATTACATCCATACTCATATCTACACTATTACACTCAGTATAATGATCCATACTTGTATCTAAACTATTACACTCAATATAATGATGCATACTTGTATATATATACACTATTACACTCAATATAATGATCCATACTTGTATCTACACTATTACATTCATTATAATGATTCATACTTGCATCTACACTATTACACTCAATATAATGATCCATACTTGTATCTACACTATTACACTCAATACAATGATCCATACTTGTATCTACACTATTACACTCAATACAATGATCCATACTTGTTGTCCAAAACCAGCGAAATTGTTCAGTCAATTGATATTTTCGTAAAATTTAATATATGCTTTAAAAATGTTGTGCAATCCGGATCTTGTCTAATCTGTTAACTGACCGCACTAAAAAACACCCCGACTGCTTATTTTATTAGTGAGAGTTATCTCCCCTAATCCGGCCACTTATCGATCAGCCTTATGTGGGATAATTATTACAGTAAACTCAATTATTGGTCAATTTTCCTGTCATTGCAATTGATTTAAACAACTGTGAATATAAATCCAAACAAGCAACATATTTCAGTTTATACTGTTAAGTCTTGTAATGAATAAACATGCATTTTTTCAGCCAAAATTAGATCAAAAGTGGACTTGCGTATTATACTTTACCCCACTTTTTCAGGCCGTGAATATGGATATCGTGGAAGTAAGATTGCCAATATCGTTTGTAATGCGTATTGTATGATTACACTTACAATTTCAGCTTCATTTTATTTTGTCAAAATGCTCCATTTTTTTTATTATATTCCAGTGTATTTGAATATTTATCTATTGTTCCCTGCATCAAAACAATTCTTGTGATTACGTAAACAGCTACCTTGTTGATTGGTCCATGTTTGTCTAAAAATTTCCGGTGAATCATGCACTTGTCTGGTGTGGTACTTGTCTGGTGTCGGACTTCTCAGGTTAATTGGGTGTTTGAAAATTTATCAATATATGATGATTTGATTGAAAACATATTTCAATTGTACATATTCCGTTATGCAATAATTGTTTTTCAAATAAAAACTGAAAATGAAAAACTGAAATCACGATCGAGGAGGTCTAATATATTTCAGAAGAATTGAAATATTGCAAGAATAGACGATCAAGATCTACTGCATTATACTAACATTTTTGGAACAAAGTGCTCCAAACCCTATGTTGCATTTACACTATGCCCATTGTTTTTTCAGTCTAATGTTTGATATGAGTAAATAGATTATTGTCTGCCAATCATTCAAATGGTTTAAAAATAGCTCAACATCTAAAAGGAAGGAGGCAAGTCAAACAGAGATGCTTCTGTTCACAAATCTTTGATCCTTTTTAATCAATTTTAAAGTGACAAAATTTATAAAAAAAATTGTGTGTTGGAATACCTTTCAAAGCAAATCAGTTTGTCACCCTGTTTAAAGGTTGCAAATATGAAAGGAATGGATAAATTCCATATTATGTCATTTCTAATATCAAGGAGGATGAATGAAAATTCTATTTGTCAAAGAAACTTAAACTAGAGAGGTGCAGGTTAACAGAGAGGTACAGACAGGTATACAGGTAGGCAGGCATACAAATAGGCATGTATACAGGTGGACAGGTATACAGATAAGAGATGCATTCAGTACCGACAAGAGGTGCACCAGGTCGAGCGGCTAGGTGAAAGTTGTCTTACTGCTCACGCAGAAAACCAGTGGGGGTCCAAAAAATTTGGTAAACAGGTCCCACCCCCTCAAATATTTTGATTAAAATAGAATGCTTCTCTAGGGTGAAAATTATGGGCGTACAACGTTATGACATATTCGCATATCTATGACTTATTCATGAAGTACACTTAACAATTCACTTGACAAAATAGAATTTTAAAAAATTCTATTAAGGATATAACAGACAGTTGAATGTTATATAAGTACATATGTAGATTTTATGGATGGTAGATTTCAGCCACTGTAGATTCTCTGACAGGTGAGATACAGGTGAGATACAGGTACCCAGCATGACTCCCTGCCATGTCAACTAATATCAAATTCTTCATATTCTGTTGCTTTCACTGCTTTCTTTTTATGGCCATACCATTGCATACTATCCAACTGAATTGATTTCTAATCCTCCATTTTGCCAGCATCGTAAGATTCTCCCACAATTTTGCTAAGTCAGCAGTATTCTGAATAATCAATGTCTGAGCAAATTTCATCATTTACCATTCATTCCTTTTTTTACAGCCGGCTTTGCTTGACTATAATTTGCATACTTAGAAAGAAGACAGTGTTTGACAGATAGCGCTTTAAAGGAAACCAAGCAGATCTGCCAATATATACCGTAATAAAGGTCATATTTCTTAAAGTTAGCTAGGTAACAGTGTCTACACACTATGCCCTGGGGCCTGCGGTTGCTATCAGCTTATGATGCATGTCCCGATTGCAGGCCTGAGTGATTTTTTAACATTTTGATTCGGTACGGTTGGAACACGGTATTCTCTTTGCACATACCATAATACTGATAAAACAGTTCAACTCAGTACATCATGAATATGAATGCTTGCTCTAGGATTACACACATCAGACATATCATGCCCTGAAGCAATAGTGAAGCTTTTTTTTTAATATGAATAAAATCAAATGAGCAGGGAATGTATAACTCAAAGGGCAATAACTCTCTAAAAGGTAAATCAGTTTGTGACAATGTTTTGTATCTTTAGTAAATCTTGACCGTGTCACTTTCATTTAGTATTCTCACAGTACCTATCAGTTAAGTTTGTCATAGGGGCTCTGACTTCATTCTGTGCAGGTGGCAAAACGACCTCCATAGAACTAACAGAGGATGTACAGCATTCCAATTTGAATTGAAATCTGATCACTTTTATGTTTCTTTACACCCAAACATAGAAACATTTTATGAAAAAAACTGAAATTATATCCTGCTGAATAAAATATCATACACAACTTTACACACATAACAATTGTGTGACTAATTTCGTTATTGATACTGGTCTAATGTGAGGATATGAGATGCTTGAATTAATGAGAAGTCTCCCGAGATCACACAACATGTAGCACAGACAACCGACGGTCACAGCAACATACTCAGCACAGACAACCGACGGTCACAGCAACATACTCAGCACAGACAACTGACAGTCACAGCAACATACTCAGCACAGACAACCATAGTCACGGCAACATACTCAGCACAGACAACAGACGGTCACAGCAACATACTCAACACAGACAACAGACAGTCACAGCAACATACTCAGCACAGACAACCGACAGTCACAGCAACATACTCAGCACAGACAACCATAGTCACAGCAACATACTCAGCACAGACAACCGACGGTCACAGCAACATACTCAGCACAGACAACTGACAGTCACAGCAACATACTCAGCACAGACAACCATAGTCACGGCAACATACTCAGCACAGACAACAGACGGTCACAGCAACATACTCAACACAGACAACAGACAGTCACAGCAACATACTCAGCACAGACAACCGACAGTCACAGCAACATACTCAGCACAGACAACCATAGTCACAGCAACATACTCAACACAGACAACCGACGGTCACAGCAACATACTCAGCACAGACAACTGACAGTCACAGCAACATACTCAGCACAGACAACCGACAGTCACAGCAACATACTCAGCACAAACAACTGACAGTCACAGCAACATACTCAGCACAGACAACCGACAGTCATAGCAACATACTCAGAACAAACAACTGACAGTCACAGCAACATACTCAGCACAGACAACAGACAGTCACAGCAACATACTCAGCACAGACAACCGACAGTCACAGCAACATACTCAGCACAGACAACTGACAGTCAAGCAACATACTCAGCACAAACAACCACAGTCACTGCAACATACTCAGCTCACACAACCATAGTCACAGCAACATACTCAGCACAGACAACAGACGGTCACAGCAACATACTCAGCACAGACAACCAACAGTCACAGCAACATACTCAGCACAGACAACAGACGGTCACAGCAACATACTCAGCACAGACAACCGACAGTCACAGCAACATATTCAGCACAGACAACTAACGCTCACAGCAACATACTCAGCACAGACAACAGACGGTCACAGCAACATACTCAGCACAGACAACCGACAGTCACAGCAACATACTCAGCACAGACAACAGACAGTCACAGCATCATACTCAGCTCAGACAACCAAAGGTCACAGCAACATACTCAGCACAGACAACCATAATCACGGCAACATACTCAGCACAGACAACAGACGGTCACAGCAACATACTCAGCTCACACAACCGACAGTCACAGCAACCTACACTGCACAGACAACCGACGGTCACAGCAACATACTCAGCACAGACAACCGACAGTCACAGCAACATACTCAGCACAGACAACAGACAGTCACAGCATCATACTCAGCTCAGACAACCAAAGGTCACAGCAACATACTCAGCACAGACAACCATAGTCACGGCAACATACTCAGCACAGACAACAGACGGTCAAAGCAACATACTCAGCTCACACAACCGACAGTCACAGCAACATACACTGCACAGACAACCGACGGTCACAGCAACATACTCAGCTCAGACAACAGACAGTCAAGCAACATACTCAGCACAGACAACAGACGGTAACAGCAACATACTCAGCACAGACAACCAGTCACAGCAACATACTCAGCACAGAAAATAGACGGTCACAGCAACATACTCAGCACAGACAACCAACAGTCAAGCAACATACTCAGCACAGACAACAGACAGTCAAGCAACATACTCAGCACAAACAACCGACAGTCACAGCAACATACTCAGCACAGACAACAGACAGTCAAGCAAAATACTCAGCACAGACAACTGACAGTCAAGCAACATACTCAGCACAAACAACCGACAGTCATAGCAACATACTCAGCACAGACAACAGACAGTCAAGCAACATACTCAGCACAGACAACCGACAGTCAAGCAACATACTCAGCACAGACAACCGACAGTCACAGCAACATACTCAGCTCAGACAACCAACAGTCACTCAACATACTCAGCACAGACAACCGACAGTCACAGCAACATACTCAGCACAGACAACTGACAGTCAAGCAACATTCTCAGCACAGACAACCGAAGGTCACAGGAAGATATTCAGCACAGACAACTAACGCTCACAGCAACATACTCTACATCTGTCTGGGACAGCTCACGGAATCTAACCAAGTTGAGTGTATCATGAAAAATAAGTCTTCATGCCAATAACACAATTTTAAAAGATGCCACACTTGGCTCTTAAAAATTCTGACCGGTTACAAATATTCAAATCACATTTGTTTTTGTTTCAGACCAAAAGATTATACTACACCAATGCACTGACAGGAACACTACACGTCATATTTCAAAGGTTCTCCTCAAAGGAAGGTAGATAAAGTGACATGATATCTACAGTGCAAATTAGCAAAATATTATAATAAGCCTGTTGACTACATCAATTAAACGCAGAGTAACTCACGTAGGATGTGGGACACAGATATTCCTTGGCTGTCAAGAACTTCCAGTGCTCGCTTGGTCATGATGTCTCGTATTTTCTCTACTGTGCCTTTGTGGCACCAACCATCTTTTTCTGTGCATACCTACCGGAAAATGAAAGTATAGCGTACATTTATCAAAAATAATTTTATAATTATGGTGATTAAGATGTTTCAAATAACACAAAACAGAACACAGAAATATGTCCAAATTCAAATGAAATGAACCAGTATATGTTTATAATTATTACTACTAGATTTTGACCCGTGTGTGCACGGGTTGGCATTGCATATGATATCGGACATTTACGAAAGAGATACATTGACACACCGTATTGTTGAAATTTACATAACCAAGCCTACAATAATGCTATTAATTTCACTACACTCTGCTTAGTTATAATAATCTAACTGTGTCCCGGCACAGGCCTTCACCACAGTTAATTAAAATGCCTCCCATATACCGGTACCCGTAATGTAGCAAAAAATGCAAAATTGCTTCAAAATGATTTTAGAGAAAATTAATGAAGCTGTATTGAAAATAACAGTCAAATTATTCATAACAAACCATTTTGAGGCTGTAAATACCTTTCATTTAAAAATTTAATTCATATTTTATAAATAAGAAATTCAACACTTTTTCACCAACGTTTTTTACTCGCTTCGAATTTACACTTCATGTTGACATTCAGAACTCTCTGGATTTTTCATAATAAATGCAGAGTTATCCTTTGATGGCCAAATTTCCAATAAAAATTTATCCTTGCAAATGTGATATTGTGGAAACATAAACTAAACAGCCTCTCATGATTTGGGGTGAATGTAATGCGCATGCACAAGATTGTAAAATCCAAAAAATTCAGATGATTTCCGGATTTTTTAAAGGAATTTTCATTGATTATTAATTAGCGAAGCTTGATTATGAAAAAATAAAAACAAATTGGTAACCTTCAAGTACCAATGATGATTAAAATATATAAAACAAAAGATAGTACCCTTCCAATTTCTCGGTATTAAAGCCCAAAAATTCGAGTCTGATATTTTGATATAGTAGTATAGATAGATTTGTAAAGCTGTGTCTTTTGGTAATCACTTAATACAATGTAATTGGTACGTAAAGATTTATTATACAGTTTAAATAAAACCAAAGGAATAAACCAAATCTTATTTAATAATTGTAACTTGGGAGAGATATAAGCATTTAATTTAATCAAAATTTTTTTTTAAAGATATAGTCTCATAACTGCAATGGTGTGTGCATACAAAATGAGAAACTAAAGCGCAGACTTTGATTTTCATTTGTGACGTTGCATTTTAACAGCATCCACATTGTGATGTCTTTATAAACTCCTTACTGTGATTTCATTAATATTCAAGGGTATCAATTTTTGTGGTTAAAGTGAAAAACACAGTTTCAAGGATACTTAAATTCGTGGCCAATGATCCTATCAATACTAACAGTTAGTAGAAAGTGCACTTCAATGAACATTTATTTTCATGGATAAATTTAACTACGAAATCCATGAAAATTGGTATTCAACGAATACTGATGATAACTGTGTTATGGTGCTATATCTGCAGTAGCTTCCCACACATTTTACATGCAAAAAATTAGTGGAATGTAAATATTTCTTTTATATAGAGGCTTACGGGGACTGTGCTGTTTTCAATGATGGACTGAATTTCCTCCATCTGGATGTCACACATTTGGTAAAACATCTGTCTGCAAGGAGGCAACCTCTCTGGGACATACACATGGAGTGGAATCTAAAGAATTCACAAAGCTACTCAGTTTAGTCATTAACTTGAAATTACTAAATTGTATTCTAACCCTACAAATTTGGATCTTTTCCCAAACTTATCCCACTTTTGCACAAAAACTGAAATAGATGACATTATATGGCTGATAATTCCCGCCCCATGATTCCACTGACTCACTTTGGATTCTTCACTTTCCTCTGGGGTAGTGGTTTTTGGAGTACGAGCTGCAGTCAGGTTTATTTTTGCGGCATTGGCATTTTTTCTCTTCATAGCAGGAAAGGCAATAACATTTGGCGATCTCTTTAGAGTAACACCAACTATATCAGCAGGCGAGTCTGACAACACATCAAAGTTTATAACTCAGCACTTTTGACAACATACCTGTTGATCCTAAATTTTATCATGTTTCAAGTCAATAAATCTTGGGTGTTTATAAATCACTATAATCATGTTAACTGTAAATAGTACCATTCCACACTCTTTTTACTTACTTTGCCTGGCCCTGTAATCTACGATTTGGTACATCTTTGCCTCTGGGTGCTTGCGAGGGTCGTAGCCGAACCTGACCCACTGACACCTCCAGGGGCCGTTCAGGTAGTAGAAGGAGACCAGGGGCAGCAGGTATTTCAGCTTATCCAGCTTACCTGTGTAAAAGCTGTTTAGTGCCGTCCGGGACCAGACAGGTCGCTGCTCAAACAACTGTAAGAAAAACACAAACTACAAATGCAAAAGGGAGTTTCTGAGGCTTGTACATGTACTACACTTAATATTCTAATGATGCTCTAACACAGGGCTCTCTCAAACATCATAGCTTTGATGTTTTCTAAAGAATAAGAATTGCAAATTGTAAAAATAATAGAAAAAAACCTACATCTTTTTTTATGAAATAAAAACAAAAATAAACCCTTATCCTGCTGAATCTGTTTTGAAGATATTGAGAACAAATTAACTATTTTTTATGGCCTGACTTTGAAATTAATTCCTATTTTGAACGATTTGCTTTGGTGTATGTTTCAAAATCTTAAAATCTGACAAAAGTCAGGCAACCCATGAAATAGAAAATATATTCACCTTGGCCAATTCTTCTTCGCCTTGGGGTGCATTGTATTTGAGTCGCAGGCTTACAACTGCTTCCTCTTGAGGTTTCTCTGGAACTTCATCATTGTAGTTCAAGAAAACTGTGTACACTTTTCTTTTCTCCCTCACTACAAAGCATACATATAATCATTTGTTGACATTGATAAAGATGTTTAACAAAACCATTGGTTTAAAATAGTTCTGGAAATTTTTATTTTACAAAGCTTTTTAATGCTGTTGTTTCAAATAATGTTGCTTCAATTTCTTGCTTTTACACTTTTACTTAAAAAAAAAGGTTGAACTGTTCTTCCCTTGTAAGTAATCTTTGCTTCTACATGATCACTTATTATATAATTATGTACAATACTTTAAGTAAAACATTTACACAGGGATTGAATTCTTGTTGACCTGTTTGAACTACTTGACTTTTAGCTCACCTGTACCAATCAGGTTAGCTGGCCGGTCCTTGTCAGGGTTCACATAGCCCGGCTTGTGTACCACAGCATCTCTGTACAGGTAGTCCTTGTCTGGGTAGTCAAACCTACAACCAGAGGACACCCGATTACAGGGTCACAGAGGTCAGTCAATTACAGGGGTCAGCAGATGACAAGGACACAGACGTCCATTACAGGGGTCAAAGAGGTCAACAGGTCACAGAGGTCAGTCAATTACAGGGATCACAGAGGTCAGTCAATTACAGGGGTCAAAGAGGTCAGCAGGTCACAGAGGTCAGTCAATTACAGGGATCACAGAGGTCACAGATCAAGTAGAATAACAGTGGTTATAGAAGTCAACTTATCCCAGGGGTCACAAAGGTCGGTATGATGCAAGGTTAAAGAGCAAAGAAAGGGATTACTTATCAACATCTGTTGTAAACTTTAAACCACTTCCAGTAGTCAGTATAAATAAGAAAAGAAAGAAGTTCCTCAGAACTATTTGCTATAGTTTTATCTTATTCAACCTTATTTTCTTTTGTATGGACACATCTTTCAATTCTCTTTCCTAAAGCTTTGCTTTACCTGGAGAATATGACAGGCGGTAGGAAGACGGGGACATCCCTGTCTATGAATTCATTCCTGTCCACAAAATCACTCAGGACAATTCTATCATGAATCTGCTCTAGTTTGCCATTTTTGCCTTTTACAACTGGAAGATACTGGAAGTCTGCCATACCTGAAATTTAATTAAAGTATAGATATCAACTATATGTAGAATCATGCATTTATTTAATTATATGCTTTTATTATGTGTGATTTAAAGACCAATATATAAACTTGAAAATTTCCTAAACCCAGGTAGTAATTATGTTTAGAAAGGTAGAAATATAAAAATTGTAGTTAGCTTTGAGGGACCAATATCTTTGAAAAAAATAAGTGTGAGAGATAAAAAGTAAATTTACTTTGATATAAGGGGAAAAATTGGAGTTTTAATTGAGTGTCACTTGTATAAAATGTGAAAACCCTGCAAGTTCGATTTATGAACAATGCAATGAGAGTTGTAGAAACATATCTAATTATGGATTGCTTTGTGAACTAAAATTCTTCATTATGTGATCACACCTAAACAAGAGTTCTTAAAAATTCTTAAATGAAACTAAGGAACCTTTACAATGCCTTTAAAACAAATTAAAATTAAAGTTGCTTCCATATACATGTACATATTCTTATCTATGATATCATTAGAGAAAAAGATTGTTGTTTATTTTGAACACACCTATCTTTAAAGGAATGTAAGAGTATATAATTAACTGATTATGTTAGAATACTAATTGTTACCGGTATTTCCATGAAAAAACACTTACTATTAAATGTATACATTGTTTCAAGGCTGCCCAGAACTTCCACTTGGTATTGACAACTCTCCCAAGATTTCTCTCCCTTTCTCCTTCTCCGCTTCACTTTCAACAGAAGGCATGTTGCGGCTGCCCTTTCAGCAAACGCCGGTTTACAAAAGATGTTTCCAGGTTGAAAATGTAAATCTGCTCTTTTGTTTGTTGTTGAATACACCTATAAATTAAAACCCTTTGTAGATTAACATACACCTTAAGTGCCTACATCTTCACTATAAACAATCCATAATTATAAAACATACACGTGAAGTAAATTTCATCATTATATTATAAACATGATAAACATGTGAAGATCTACAGGAAGGTCATCTTCACTAGCCAAGGGTGATGATTCATGGTGTTCCTCTTATTCACCCTAGGTTGATCCACAGTGATCTTCTTGGGTATGGTTCCTCTGTTCAGTGAATAGAGGAACACCGTGGATCGTCACCCTTGGCGAGCAAAGATGAAGGAAGGTCAGTAGAGCAGAGTCTGTAGGCCCACCACCTCCCCACCCAGGTTAATTCAAAAGAAAAAATTAATTTATGTAAACATCTTCAAAACATCATCATGTTAAATGCCTTTACCTGGTCAAGTACAATCTCTTGATTTAGCTATATAGCTTATTAGCTTGAATCCAGAATAGCTTGATTTAACTATTCATATGCAGTTTTTAATGAAAATGTTTATGATAAGAAATAGACAAAAAATTGCAATTAACTTATTACTCATATTTGCAAAATTGACCATTAGGCCTAAAATAAACAAGAATAGAATTCCAGGGTCCCCCGCCGGTCAAGCAGTATACTAGTATCGAGTCTATCGACCAAGGCTGATTTAGGAACTTGACCAAGGTATTAGTGGTATAAACATTTGGTATAAATTTAATGAAAATCCGTCAAAATTTGTAGGCATGAGCCGCTTACAAGATCAATTTTTGGAAAAAAACGGAGTCATGATTGTGGTCAAAGTCCCAATAACTCCAACAAAAAGTATCGACCAAAGCTGATTTTCGAACTTGACCAAAGTATTAGTGGTATAAACATTTGGTATAAATTTAATGAAAATCTGTCAAAATTTGTAGGCATGAGAGCGCTTACAAGGTCAATTTTTGGATAAAACGGAGTCATTATTGTGGTCAAAGTCCCATAACGCCAACAAAAAATATCGACTAACGCTGATTTTCGAACTTGACCAAGGTAATAGTGGTATAAACATTTGGTATAAATTTAATGAAAATCCGTCAAAATTTGTAGGCATGAGAGCGCTTACAAGGTCAATTTTTGGATAAAACGGAGTCATGATTGTGGTTAAAGTCCCATAACGCCAACAAAAAGTAACGACTAACATTGATTTTCGAACTTGACCAAGGTAATAGTGGTATAAACATTTGGTATAAATTTAATGAAACCCCGTCAAAATTTGTAGGCATGAGAGCGTTTACAAAAAAGTGTGACGGATGGACGCACGGACCCACGGACGCACGGACCCAAGGACACACGGACCCACGGACGGACGGACGCCCGGCATTTCTATGTCCCCACTCCGCGTTGCGGCGGGGGACAAAAAATGTGTGTTTAGGGTAACACTGATGAAAAAATTAGGTTAGGTAGGTAGGGATTTTTTTTTATTTTATCATTTTTTTTTTTCTGCATGAATCCTTAGAATGTTTGTTTCTGCCATATTTAAAAACGGATTTTTTAATAGAAATAATAAAAATTCACAATTGGATAAAAATGGTAGGGTCGGGGCATTTTTGTAGGTTAGGTCGGGTTACCCTAAACACACAACTTTTTTTTTTAGGCTTTACTAAAGTAATACTAATCAAAATAGTTTAACGTTGCAGCTTTTAAACACTTTTAAGCAGAATATATATTTCCATTGTTTGGGTAACTGTCCACCACTTTGTGTGCATAAGATTACCAATCAATTATAATTATCTTGTTTACCATAACTGTCCTCTTTTACATTTTATTCCAGAAGTATTTGTGTGTTCAATAATTAATTGCTTCAAAACTTTACGAACTTTAAGTGCAAAATCTCATAAGGAGACACCATTTGATGGGTTACTTTACATGCATTGTTTACAGAACAGTTGAAAGTTAATAGCTATCTCTGCACTAAAGTGCAATTGTTTTTACATGCTGAAAAAATAACACATTTAAGAAAAATGTATGACAAAATGGCTAAATCAAGCTATTCTGAATGGCTCAATAAAGCTATATAACTTATTCAGGCTATATAGCTAAATCAAGACATTGTACTGAACCTGTTTACTATTTCCAAAGAGCTTTCTCAATACTATAGTAGTACCTTTTCAAGATTATCAATTCCTCCTAGGGTTTTGAGAGCTCTCTCGGGATTCTTTATTATCCCAGGATACTCTACACCTACAAACTTTCTATGTTTATTGTATGGTACTGTAGTTAATTTATCGAAGTCTGTCCAGTTGTGCGCCTTTTCCATCTCCATGTTTAACTTACTTTCACCTTCTATTTTCGCTTTGTGACAATCTCCAAAAGAAAAATAGTGTCAAAACGATATCGATACAGATACAATACTCCAATTTCTAAGGGCAGACTTGTTTGACAAACTTTTGCAATTCCAAATGCAATGCTTGCATATAGTAAAGTGTCTCGATATTTTGTGAATGTATTGTATTTTCCAACAAATTTTGAGAGTATTAAAAATGGCGACACCCATCAACATTGTGCAACTTTCATTTGTGTCAACTATCCTTTATCAGTTGTTGTTCATCAGTCAACAAATATTGTTATGTGATTTACAAGTCTAAACCATAGTTACATTTCTTAAATCAATAAAAAAAAATCACAGAGAAATTAATACCTAAATTGATAAAGGAACTTGTATTTTGACTCTTAAAATCTGAACATGGATAAACATTTGCTTGAAGCCAAAATTCGATACCAAGTGGCGTGTGAAGAGAAGGCCCACCATCTTGTCCTACAGCTAATGGAGCCAGGGATAACCGAGGACGAGCTGGTTAATGCTGTAAGTACGCATTACTTGTAACAGGAACGGAAACAATACCAATCTACAGTGTTCTAATTAAGAATTGTCAGGTCAACAATCGAAAACTCCTTCACTGAATTTTGGGATAGTCCTTCATAATTCATATGTCTTAAATTTCAGTCCAACTTTGGTTGTTCGTGGCAGTTAAAATCATAGTATTCGCATCATGTCTCAAATTATCTGCTAAACAATTTTCTGAAAATCAGTGCATAGCTTACAATTTCCATGTACATTTATATATATTTGTTTTCCCTTTCAGGGTCTTTATTTAACTCCTAATCACTACCAAGATATAACAGAGGAAAGAGCAATAAGCAGGCTATGTGGCTACCCTGTATGTGTGAACCAAATTACAAAGGTAGGAATGATGTTAGTATGTTACCCTATACTGTTTGTCTAAAAAATCACAAAATTAGGATGTGTAGCTACCGTCCCTATCTGAACCACATCACATTACTTAATAAGTCAGAACCAGATGAACCAAGTATTCCTTTTAAAGGAATGGTCGCCATGTAATATCATTGGTCAGCTCTGTTAATGTAATGCGAAAGCATTACCGTACACGCAATAAACATAATAAATAACACATATCCCACCCTTGTGTCGATTTCGGAAATGGCAAGAATAAGCTTTACTTTTAGTAGGCGATTTATTATTCTTCTTAGTATTAATATTTTTACGCACATGTGAAGAAAAACATGATTTGAAACATTATGTATGTAACTGTACAAATGTTTTACTTTGTTTCAAGACAAATGCATAAGATAACATTTTAGTAATCTGTGTGTTATTGAAGATTTGAATGAGGTTGTTTTTGCATTGTAAACAAAGTAGATCAAGACGCAATGCATGCGCAAAGATTAAAATTTGCCGGATGCCTAATATGGACACAATTGTAATCAGCTGAAACTGATCACAAAAAGTAAAATATTTTTTCTTATATGCCTGGATCATATTATAGACTTTGTGTCTATGTACACAGTATGTCAAAACTAATTCCAAAAGGTATGAAAATGAAAAAAGGACATCTTTATCTAATACATGTATTTGTTATTTTTATTTCAGTCATTAAATCAAAAGTATCATATTTCTACAAAAACCAACAGAGTATATGACATAACAGATAGGAAGGTAATTTTTTTTTTGGTCATTTTTTTAGGGAACAATTGTATGTTAACTTCAGGGATGGGGTAATTGAAAAAAGTGGTTAACTTTCAACTTTGTGTGTGTTAGATAGATATACTTGTATGGGGATCAATGAATTACTCTACACATTGTTATTATTTACAGAATTTTTGCAGCAATGAGTGTTATAAGGCCTCAGTTTATTACCAAAAACAAATTTCCACTTCACCTTTGTGGTCAAGGAAAGAGGAAAAGCCCACACCAATTGACCTGCTTCCCAAGGAGATGAACAGGTAACTTGACCTCTGTTATTAACTTGATTATACATTGGCAGGTGTATGTGGTGAAGATGAGTTAAATGATAAAGAACAGTATCATTCCAGATGAATCTTCTTCAGTGGAACACAAACCATTAGTAAACATATGATTAGTCTATGTTAAGTCTATCTGGAATCAAAATACTTTTATTGTTTTCTTATCTGTTTTGCCGTCATGCAAATGATCATGGTAATCAGTATTTTTCTTTAGACTTATGAGTTTGTATTGTTGATTTATTAGAGGTGCTTTGGGAAAAGAAGTCATCAACCAACAAACAGAAATGTACAGAGAAGCAAAACGTTTGCGAGAAGAAGAGAAAAAAGACCAGAGTCGAAAAGAAAAGACAAAAGAAAAAGAAAGTGGTACTGCTGAAACAGAAGGGAAGGAAAGAAATATGGTGAAAGGAGATAAGAACTTTGATGACTTAGATTTGGATGTCCAAAACCTCAATTTACAGGAAGAACAAAATGGTGAAATGTGTCTCCATGAGAAAAATAAGGAAAGAAACTCAGTAGAAAAAGCAAAGAAAAATACGACCAGAAGAAAACATGAACCAACCGTGACATCCTCTGTGACATCCACCTCGGATGATAAGCAAAGAGATAAGATAGACAGACTGATGGCTCTGCTAGACAGGAGGAAACATCTGTTAGGTAAATTAGTTCAGGATGAAAGGACTGTTACAGAAGCTCCTTCTAAACCAGAAAAAGAACTCAGTGATGAGGACACTGCTTGGGAATGTGATCAGCCTCGCTCTCAAATTGAGGCTCATAGTGAATATGAAGAAAATGTGATTATCCAATCAAAAGTTACAGAAGTTAGTGAAACAAAATTCACACCACCTGTATGTGTTCCAGAAGTGTCAAAGAAGAGAAAATCAAGAGAGAAACTCTCCAATGTTGAGATGACATATCTGAGAATGGTGTGTGAGATTTTGAAGGAATGGATAACTCCAGAGACTGTGAGGTTTGTGAGGATCCAAAGTGAGGAGGAGGGACCCAGGACCTCGAGGACAGAGATGGAGGCCAAGATGAGGGATCTCTGTAGACGAGTAGACCACCAAGAGGCTGTTCTTGATGACCTTATAGGTATCAGTAATGTTCCAAATGTTCTAAACCAAAATAATATTATTTGTCATACATCAACACAATGTTGGCTGCTTATTTCATTGCATCTTTTGGGCATGACTTTGCACTGGTTTATGTTTACAGGGGAGGAAGATACTTTGGAGGACCAGCTGCCCCTGAGGTCACCAGCACCAAACTATGAGTCCCTGAAGAAGGACACTCAAGAGTTTACCAGAAGAGTCCAAGACTTCTTTGCTGCCGGGAAGGTCATTAAAGAGAAGGTAACTGAACAGTGCTCCTCTAAGATTTGTCACAGCAATACAAAGAAACTTGCCTCTATACATCAGCTTTATGAATACAAACCAGTGAATTGCTGACATGAAGTAAGTATATCTTGGTATTTTTCGTTCTCTTACACTACAGGAGCCGGACACCCAGGGCCCAGTCTACCTGCCCTCCGTGGACACCTACAACCAGATGCTGATCCGACAGAGGATCGTGATGGAGCAGCTCAACAAAGTGTATGTGTCTCCAGCAGTGCATCTAAAGAACTAATAGTCGTAACTATGTATGCAGCGAGAGTGAACTAAAGAATTAAAAGTCGTAACTATGACTGCAATGGGGGTAAATCTAAAGACTTAACAGTCCCAATTAACAGTAAATATGAATGTGTATTGGGGAGAGTATCAACAGCTGGAACTACTTGTATTCATGTCTTGTTAGAATTTCTAAAGTTAAGCCATAACTTTATCTTGCTTTGGGGGTGGTTGAGGGGTTAAACAATGGTAACAATGACTGTAGAGTTGGAATGTCTAAATTATCAACAACTGTCACTGTCAATATGTTGTAGGAGATGCAATGTACATGAGTTCTCAGAACTTTACTCAGTTATGAGTTGATTTCATAGACAAACTGCAACATTTGTAAATCTCATAATTTATAGATCAGCTAAAATGATTTAAAGAAATCTATATTGATATCATTTTAATGTGTTTAATGTGTCTTTAATGCATTACTTTTGGTTCTGTTTTAACTTGAGCTTCCAGGATTTGACATTTTCAGAATACCTGATCTCCTGTCTCCACTGAAGCTCACTATTCAAGACATGTTTGCAGAGATGAAGGAACTGGTGATGACATTCCGGTCAGTGACACTGTACCCAAAACGTTCTATCATATTACTAGTACTGGTTACAAGAATGGAGAAAAATATGTTATTGATAATATACTAGTAGCTTGCCAGTTAATTAGCTAAGTGATAGGTGTTTTCCTCCATATAAATGCATGAATAATGAATGGCACCATAGAATGGATCGAATCAATGGTAGAATTTATTTTTCTGCAGACTGACCAGCAGCAACATTGTATTTAAACCTGTGGAGTGGTCCCTGATAGGAGTGATTCTCCTCAAACTGTAAGTCTACAAACACGAATCCATTTCATAGCTCCACCAATTTCCTAACAGAAACAATGTGCGTTTGCAAAAAAGAGTACTCTCCCTTTGATAGATTGTCACGGAGGAACCTGCACGTGTCCTGCGCCTTTCTGAACCCCTCGGCTGTCCAGTATTTCTCCGTCTTCCTGGGCGGTATTCAGGAGACTATGCATAATGTAGACTTGTATGTGACTGATTTGCTTCAACAACACAATAAATGAACTGATGTTACAAAATCTGTACCCCCGTCTTGTGTATTGAAGATAGAGAGAATGGGAAATGTTGATGGAAAAGGCTTTATAGGCTTTCTTTGTTGCCCTTTCCTATTGAGCCATCAATATAATGTGTTTAAATTAATTAAATTTCAATTTAATTAAAGAATGGGTTGGAGTTACATCATTTAAAAAAACAGATCAATAATCTGTCAATTAAAAAACACCCTGAAACTGATGAGGGTCGTTCAGTGCTGCTGTCACCGGTAATTACTGTCTTGTGTGATTGGATGTTAAAATCTGTGAATATGCAAGTAGTGACAAGTCCAGAACATGGGACTGACGCAGTACAAACACCAGATGAATTATTTACCTTCAGTGTAAATCTGTCGTATGTAGATTAACAAATCTCGCTTTTTAACCAGATTTATTGCTTCTAATCACAAGGATATTATTAAATTGTTGAAATGTATGCCAGTTAGAAACGGGTACTTCTTTCATGTAAAACGTGAGGTGGCGAGTTTGTTCTGTTGGAAAAAAACTGACAACAAACAGTAACTTTATATATTTACAAGCATATCAGATTTATGCACAGACATTTGTATTTGAATTATCCGCTTTCGTACAAAGTATGACAGCGAGCTCATTGATCATTAAATGATTACAATACTTTACCACAGTGTAAAGTAATCTGAAAGTTGTGTGGCTCATATATGAACTGTTGCCATAATGAGTCAGACATGGTTTGGTAAATATGAATTTCATTTTTTAAAAAAGATTACGTTTTATACGCTTAGGTGAAAGTCGTGTAGTCAGTTTGTTCCAATATTTGTCGATTCAGCCTCTCTTTTTTGATACGTCTTCGTCCGTGTATGGTTCTGAAGTATCTTCGTAAGCCACTGGTATGTCGTCCTCTTTGGAGAGAGTGTCACTGGTTGCTAAGTTACTTTCATCATGGCTATCACTCGGAGCCCAGTTCCGGTCGTCTGCTTCCGAATCCATGGAGTCGTCTGCTCGCGTGACGTCAGTTATATAGTTATCACTTTCAAACTGACAGTCTTCTTCAAAAGATCTTTTTCCATCCGAGGATTCTGGTGGTTCATACTCGTCGTCTTCCTTTTCATTGTCTTCATATTCGTCTTCTTCGTCTTCATCCTCGTCGTCAGATTTCGGTTCTTCGTAATGCACGATCCGGTACAGAGCCTCGGGGTTAGATCTCAGGTCACGTATGAGGACCCGCAAGAATTTCTCCGTCTTTTCTATTGATTTACTATTGTATTCGCTTAGAAAGTCCAGCTTGTTCAGGAAGAAAGATGGGGCGGATCTATTTCTAAGCTGAGACAAAAGAAACTCCAAGACAGCGAGAAGCCATTCCTCGCATTTGTGAAGCTGACCCATACAGCGTCTGTGAACATGTAAGATGGCATGGATTATCATGCGATATGAAATGGACGAAAACCCTTCCTGGTTTTCTCGTTTCATTTTTCCTATAATGAGAATTATGTTATCGAAGTGTGTCCCTGTGTTCATTCCTGAAATAAGTTTATAGGCGCGATCTTCTAGCGGTCCCGACCCGACTTGCCACGATACAGCAATACTGGGATCAAACTTTGTTTTGAGGTCCCACTTGAACATTCTAGCTTCCAAGCAGAAAAGTTCCACTCCTTTATCAATAGCTCTTGTGATGGTCGCGCGCAGCTCGGAGTTTGTTTCGAAGTAGGGTCGTCGGTTTGGGACAGGGATAGGAAGGGATAGCTGTTTGGGGATTTCCTGAAGAGGTATACAGGGAATGAAGTTGATCCGGAACTCCTTTGTTGGTGTTCCGTCTAGTAGCTCCATGACCTCTAACCACAGAGTGCCGTCCTTGACGGATGTGTAAGAACAGAGGTCAAAGGTAACGGGGCCCGGATCATCAAACATGTAGGCGATCTCGCTCATCACGGCTTCACGGGTCATCTCAAGGCCTGGAGTAATAAACAAATAAACTGTATCAATCATACTGCTCCTGGTAATGGTGTGTTCTTAAATAATTAAAGAGGCTTGGTAGTACCTCAAGGTCGATGTACTGTTCCATTGATTTTATGACGTATATGATAGTGATAGATTTTATATACATGTACTAGTAGACTGAGAAATCAGAATATCCATTTATGTGATCACAAAAGGACATGTACGCTTAGAATTGACTCTGTGCAGACAGTATACCATTATTGAACCATTAGAATTGACGCTATTGAACAGTATACCTTTATTGAACCATTTGAGCACAAAGTCCGGTCGTATCACTCCGTGTCTGTCCACACAGTGGCCCCACTCATGCTGAACTTGGATCCGCTCCACTTTCGGAATCGTGTCGTTTATGCAAAGTAACATTCTATGACTCGGGTACTCTCTAGGTCTTTTGTGGCGAAACTGCAAAAAGGTTACATGTTAAACTACAGGATTTAGGAGGAGCATGTTATACGTTTTTGTTGACCATCCATTAATGGAAGGAAGTACTCAATACGATTTATTTCAAAATCGTAAATAAAATTAACCAGCACTCTTAAAATGTTGTATTTTACAGACTAGTTCAAGTTGTGCCAAAATTGTTTAAGGAATGAATTCAATATTTATTAGTTATAAAATGGTTTGGGGCAGTTTACGCTTATAAAATGCATTAACAGCTCCACATCATTTACTAGTATACCAAATAAAACTAATAGATCTATATGTATTGAATTCATTTCTTATAATTTATTTTTTTAGTCATTTGACCTTTAAAATGACATCAAATTATAAAAAAATCAAGCGTAACATCAGGCTGACTTTTTTGACATACTGTGGAATCATTAAATTTCGTGGGGGCCAATTTTCGTGGATTGCTCAAGTTTTACAGGTTAATTTGGACGTAATGTCGTGTATTATCAAATACTTACAAAAGTAAATATGACTTTAAAACACATATTTAATAATTTGTGGATGAGAGGTTACCATGAATTCCGCGAAAATAGAGCCACCATGAAATCTTTTTTAGCCAATCAGGAAGCGGTTCACAACTATAATTAAATTATATTTGACGTCATGAGCTAATGTCTGAGTGGTTATACATGTATATTATTTGTCATGACCTAGTGTCTGAGTGGTTTTATATTTGACGTCATGAGCTAATGTCTGAGTGGTTATACATGTATATTATTTGTCATGACCTAGTTTCTGAGTGGTTTTATATTTGACGTCATGAGTTAATGTCCTTGGGTTCTATATTTGACGTCATGAGCTTATATCTGAATGGTTCTTTATTTGACGTCATGAGCTAATGTCCGAGTGGTTTTTGTTTTTGACGTCATGAGCTATTGTCTGAGTGCATGGTATATATGAAGTCATGAGCAAATGTCTGAGTGGTTGTATATTTGACATCATGAGCAAATGTCTGAATGGTTGTATAATTGACATCATGAGCTAATGTCTGAGTGGTTCTATATTTGACGTCATGAGCTAATGTGTGAGCGGTTCTTTATTTGACGTCATGAGCTACTTTCTGAGTGGATTTTATTTTTGACGTCATGAGCTATTGTCTGAGTACCATTCAGACATTTGCTCATGATGTCAAATATACAACCACTCAGACATTTGCTCATGACTTCATATATACCATGCACTCAGACAATAGCTCATGACGTCAAAAACAAAAACCACTCGTATCCACGTTACAGAACATCTTATTTGGAAAATTTTTATAAAACATTTAAACAAGATTTGACGGTATAAGCTAAAAGTCTAAGTAGTTCTATTGCTTTGGAAAGAATTTTCGAAGAGATGCATTGACCATATATTCCAAAATTTATTCATTTTTAACGAGGAGACTTTTTTTTTCGAATAACATGTAATTATCCATATCCACGTTACAGAACATCTTATTTGGAAAATTTTTATAAAACATTTAAACAAGATTTGTTGTATGTAGCCTTGCCGACGATCAAATTACCATAAACGTCTGAGGCCTGACGGGGCGCTTTATTGCCACACAGCACTGAAAGACGCAGGGATCAAGGGCCCGGAAGTCTATAATGTCCACCTTCCCGGTTTTTGTGGTCCGGATGTAGCGCCGGAACAGAGAATGGAGGCCGTTGGTCAGGAGGAGCATGCGCTCTGCTACGTATCTGGCCGTCCCGAACACTTCCTGTCTCCTGTTCAAGATATCCTGACGCTGCTGATTCTGCGATAGAACAAAACCCAGTAATGGTTTCTAGTCATGCGAAACGAAAACATGAAAACATTATTAACGCAATTGGGGATGTCTTGTATTTTATTAAGACCTCTATCTTTTATTTGTCGACATCGATTTTTGTTTTCACCAAACATCTTTTGCGTTAACAAAATATTGACAGACTTCATACTTTGTAATATTAGAAAAAGGAAGAAAAAATCCATCAAAATAATATAAATAAAATCGGCGTATAATTCTACACTGATGCCAGATATAGATTTTGGCATCACAAATGGGAAATATCTACAGAGATAAAAGATCGGAATGATCTATGTATTTTCATAAGCAGGAATCCATTCTGTCTGATACTATATAGAGGGAAAGTATTGGATTTATACTCAGGACATTACTATATATACATCTTCTCATTCTTATTCGACAACCAATAATCCTTCGTTCTTTTTAAAAGTTCAACAAGAACCCGCGGTTACCGTATGATCATATATACATGTACATTGTATATGCGATGCTGAAATAAGTAATGTGAATACAGCTTCTCGTGCCACAAGAGGATAACATGTCAAATTATGTATTTGTTGAATTATGAATTAATAAAAAGATCGAATGCACTAATCAAAAAGTTTTCATAACTTCGAGAAATACAATATTGCAAAAAGTGGGCATTTATACGCTCAATTTCAATATTTGGTACTCGTCATTTACATTATAATTTGAGGAAAAAACAAAAAGTTTTAATAACATTTTAATTTATTAAATTACCAGTACTTTGTTTGATTACAAGTTTTGACATACACAAATGACAGACCCATATAATTCTCCCTAAAGTACCCTGACATCAGTGCACGAGGGGGTCCCTGAACTGGAAGCGGTACTCACCAGCACGGCTTTGATGACCTGGTCGAGGGCGGGTCCATCCTGGTCTTTGGACCGTGACGTCTGAGCGGTGTTCGGACTGAAACTCAGGCTCAAGTTGTCATCGTCCATCCATGACGTCATCGCAGATTTTTGGCGCCGTACCTCAGGGGTTCGGTGACGTTTGAATGGGATGCTCGACTTCGCTCTCCTCTGTAAACAAAATGCTCATTTTTTCACAATTCTGTACAAATGCATGTTTCCCTTACAACTGATACATTGTAACTTTATATATACGGTCATTTGGTGTCGCACAAACGCGTCATAGATGTTTGGGTTTGGGCTTGTATTTAATACATGTACTATAAAATGCGTACAATATTTGATATAACAGTATGCACAGAGAGAGAGAGAGAGAGAGAGAGAGAGAGAGAGAGAGAGAGAGAGAGAGAGAGAGAGAGAGAAAGAGAGAGAGATGTAACTTACCATTTTCGAGTTGTCCTGTACTAGCGAGAACCGATGTATAGACACACATTACCCATTCTTTTTTATTGATCGAGTTACACACTTACATTAGTCCCTCCATGCAACAAATTTAGGCACGAAGAAAATTTCCAGAAACATATAACAATTTTTCTCCTAACTGAGCCAAATTATCACAGAATTTTGGATTTATTCGGAGTCAGAGCAGTTTAGTATTGACCCTCCATTCGCGGTTCTAGATTTCTTAAACAATGGCTTGTATGCATTCCAATCAATGGTCGATTGACCGCCAAATCAAAGTATACACTTGTGAGAAACGTTTAATAACTGTAAAGTGGTCTGCATCGGGTTAATCGACTCAAACAGGGTTAAAAATCTATGTATTATTATTCGGCAATTAAGAAGGATCAACCAACCATGGTTTTTAAACGTTGGAAGATCAGACCGGATTTTGTATCAGAGCTCCATTGTCTTAAGCGATCAGTTACCGAAACAGATTACAGCCATATAAGGGTAATATAATACACATCGTCAGATGGCGCTGTGTTGTAGGGACGACCCCCTCCTATGACGTAGGATGATAACTGGTCTTACTACAGCCAAAATACTCCGTACTATGGCGAGGGGGTGGTGAAAATGTTTTAAGATATTTTGGCAGAGGAGATTTTAAAGTTAAGTTTGGTTGCTGTATATAACAGGTGGCTACAAGGTTCCAGTGGTTCGAGAAGCCTGTTGCGTTCGACACCACCAGTGGTATTGCTGGCCTGGCGCCATATCTAGCTCAGAAAACCTTGTAATGTTTCTCGTTACATCGCAGTCTGTGGCTAGATTGTCGATCATGCTCTCATAACTCAATTATACCTCACATGCTTGTAATTCCTATTGCGTAGCAAATTCTGATGTAGGTAAAACAATACTTTCATTGATGTAAAGCCAGATGAATATTCCTACACAATAAAATTGCCTATATATGCATATATAATGGATTTCCTAGCTCTGATCTATAACGCGACATATTTTAATACACTGACACCATAAGGGTAGCCACTGGTTTAAATCTCCAGTGTTTTCTTCGTTGGTATATTGATGGGTTTTTGTGATCCTTGATTGTCTGTACGAGTCTTGTGTTCATTCTTATCTTATCTTTTATTAATGGTTCCCTTTTATCATACCGTCAGGACAAATCAAAGAATGCAAAATATATAAGTCCCTTATTCATTTAATAAGCGCACATATATCATCTACACATGCATCTATAGCCTCCTTATTTTATTGAAAATATAAATATATCCCGTTTTCGTTTACAATCTATAAACATTTGAAAATATAAACTAAATCGTGACACTAAAATATATGTACCTACCAGTTATCGAAGTCAAATTCCAAAGTCACTACCCCTACATGGATTATTTTGAAGCATAACCTTCCCTCAGAACTTTTCAATTATTTATAAAGTAATTGTTCGTCAATTAACTATATAAAGTAAAATGTTATGTAATTGATTATTATAAACAGTTCACAATGGGCAAGTTTGCTGTTCCATTAGTTTTTTGAAAGAAGAATCGATACACATTCTCTACTAGGCCTGAAAGACAAATAAACGCAGTGGTGTTGGTGGAAACAGCAACAGAGCCCGGATCATGTACCGGTCTATGTAGGCAGTATGGACCGCGGGTCCGGATCATGTACCGGTCTATGTAGGCAGTGTGGACCGCGGGTCCGAATCATGTACCGGTCTATGTAGGCAGTGTGGACCGCGGGTCCGGATCATGTACCGGTCTATGTAGGCAGTATGGACCGCGGGTCCGGATCATGTACCGGTCTATGTAGGCAGTATGGACCGCGGGTCAAACAAGCACTATTCTGTGTTTGTAGACAATAGACCAGGTCACTTTGAGGGTCATGATCTAGGCTCTTTTACCATCACCCCCACCCCCCCCCCCCAAAAAAAAAACAAAACAAAACAAAAAACCCACATACATTGTTAATGAATTATTAAATCGATAACAGAATGCCCAGCAGACAACGTTGGAAACGTTGAAAAAAAGACGTTATATATTAACCTGACAAATTTTCCACATATTTTTAAAATTGTATTTCTTATAACTTCGTGCATTATAATGATTTCTGTAATTTGTGAGTATCAAAAGTAAAAAGAATAACAACATCATCAATTAAGTATCCATGAAACCTTTTTTGTTGATGAATAAAAATGATGATAGGAAAATAAATTCAGTGATGGCGGAAATTCGCAAAATGTAAACAAATTATGGTGTTATTTTCTTTCTTTTTTTTCTTTTTTTTTACTAAATTGAACAAAACAAAACAATCATATCCATTTTATCTTTATGCAAGGCTAGTTTGACAATGTGATTAGTTTTAGAAAAGAATTAGAAAAAAATCATCGCTACTATTCCTATGAATGACGCTATCCCAATTAATTCTCGTTCTAATTCTCGCTCTAATCGCTAAGAGCTACAGCCCCGAAGTTTGCCAGAACCATCAACAATGGTCTCAACACATTAAGACATCATTTTGTTTTAACCATACGCATGTATAGTATACATAATAACATTCAGGTTTTTATACATGTTTTCCTTTTTTCAATATCTAAAATACTTTAATTTTCACTGTTGTAATCTTAAGAAAAAGCCTGACGGAGGCTTTCACTCAGCAATATTTGTTTAAAATTATTCTTTTAAAATCTAAAATTGAACTTTCATTATGATGATTGTACACATTCAATATATTACCCATTCAAAGAAATTAAAAGTTCACTTCAAGTTAAGGTAGCTCGCGGGTCTACTGCTTGTGAGACAACCTACCAAAAAACAAATGGGTCATATAGATCAATTGGTTTCAAAGGTTTATTTCTGAATTTGTATGAGAGATTCGTCTTTGTGGTTATAGTGTAATCCGAATTCGTATTTCAAACACAGCGCTTGCAATCAATGCTTTTTAGATTTTGATGAAATATGCATATTTTAGTCAGAAAACGAATGTCAAAACCTCTGCCTCTAATTTTAAAACGAAAGAGACAAATTTAAGGTTACTCAGAATAATAATTAAAGAAGAGATAATTTAGAATTAATTCATAAAAAGTAACCAATGTGTGTTTTCGGACAATTTCACTTTCAAGTTTTAAAAGAAACATAAAAG
The DNA here is from genome assembly GCF_025612915.1 of Magallana angulata. Classification (NCBI taxonomy): domain Eukaryota; kingdom Metazoa; phylum Mollusca; class Bivalvia; order Ostreida; family Ostreidae; genus Magallana; species Magallana angulata. The sequence goes on from NC_069117.1 coordinate 3,258,483, forward strand.
GTATAAGACCTTAATTAAAATTTATTCGTCACGTTTGTAACTTTTATGAAAATGAAAATGGAATACTGGAATAGATCTAGATGATTGTACTACAAATAGTTATATACTTTTATTAATTAAATATAAAGATACGAGAAATTTTTTTGTCTTTTTGAAATGGAATGATTTATTCTACGAATTGTCTAATGGAAGGACACTTCCGGTTCGTTGAGAAAATGCGGGAAATCAAACTGAAAATAACAAAAGCATAACATGTGATGATATGGTCATTCTATTCATCAGACAATTTGTAGTATAAATCTCATGGATTCTATGGTATGTCAGCTGAATGTTATAACAAACTACCATACAGCTTTAGTTATGTTTAATCCTTTTCTCGTAAGGCATGCCGGTGTTTTTATCATGATTTACAGCTTGGAATAGTTATGTGACAGTGTTTATACACGTCTTGTTTGGTCTCAGTCGCAGGTATAACTGGTTGTAGAAAAAGGGCAATGTCCTTTTCGCTAACATTACATGACATAATTTGTATTTTAGTAACAATTTGAGGTGGTGTGTGTGTGTGTGGGGGGGGGGGGGGGGGGGGCTATTGCAGGTAACAGGGTTTTACATTAAGTTTTTGAATTACTAGACCAGTCGGGCTACTTCAGCAATTTTTCACTAGCCTTGACTCTTTTACCACTAGCCCTGACCAATTTTGACAAAAATAAACTAAAAGTAATGACAAACATAAAATATTAAATACCTGTTTCTGTTTAATTGTATTGGTTTATCTTTGCCAATAATGAATCATTCAAACACTATATTTAAGATTTAATTTTATTCAAACTGTACTAATAATGATACAAGTATTCAACGGTGACCAGGGACCAACAAAACTTTAGGGAGACTTCCCTACTTCTCCTTAACAGAGAAAGATGGAGAAGTTTGAGAAATCGGGGAGATTTTCATTACTTGACAATGGCATAACAGTAATGATGATATACACAGATTTAAACTTTAATAATTTAAATTAGATTTAATAGAAACAAGTCATTATGATTAAAAATGAAACAAATTCTAAAAATTGAAGAAAAAAATTATCATGTTTATTTAGTTTAAATTATAAGTTACCATCAAATTCACTGTTATTTCAACACTAGTCTTCAAGTAATAAACATCGTTTTGTACAGCATGTCGTTGCATCACCCGTATTTATAACCCCAAAAGATAAGACAGACTAGATTAATTAATCACAAGAGGCATAAACTGAGTTTGTGAAGACATCTTTAGAATTAAATAATTATCATTTTAATGCCCTTGGGGTTAATTTGCACGATTATATGAACTCTGTGTACAGTGGCGACTTGGACTTTTCTTCCAGAGGAAATTCCGGCGAAGTTACCGATCGAAAAGTATTTCCCCCACTTCATCCTCAAGGTTAGTCCTTGGGTTGTACTTAAATTACAGTTTGTAGAATTTAAGCCTGTTAGGAAAAACTGCTTTTATTTTTATTGATATTAATATTACAGAAAAAGTATGTGCACACTTTTTTTTCACACAACCAGTCGGGCTAGTACACAGACATTTAATCCGACCAGACCTATCGTTTACTAGACAATGTCGGTCGGACGTGCCTTAGTGTCAAACCCTGAGGTATTAATATATTTTAGAAATTTGTTCACTAACATTGCCATGGTTATAGGAATAAATTCAAAAGCTTAAGAATTTAACGAGTATATGCTGGGTTGGAAGGTTAAAGCTTAACAAACCACTTTTTAAAGAAACATAAACTGCCCCAACCAAGTTTTTAATATTACTTGAATAAATTTTGTTGCTATTAAATTTATTTCTAATAATTCAATTTGCTATCATGAAATAGAAAAATTAAGATTAGTAGTACTCAAATAAAACAACATTTAAAGCTGCTTGGTCTGATTTTTTTGTTATTACAGTATCAATTTTTTTTCCATACAAACCATTAATCTTAGAAAGTTATGGACTTTCTCCTATTTACACCAGTAGAATCAGTCTCCTTTCAAAGTTAGAAATATTCAAAGTAAATAAAAATAATTTCTTTTTGGGCAAACAAAAAAACAAACCAAAGTGTATCACGTGAATTTTTAGAAAAGGAAACCGTTTGGTTTTGTCCCCCGAATGATTAGGGTTGTTCAACCCGCATGCTATGCATCGATTGTAAAGAGAGCAAACTTCAGAAATATTAGCGAACAAAACGTACACATGTTTATTTGTAATTTGTCTGATTATGTCCACCTTTATTTAATGCGATGTCAAAGTCGTAGTACAACCAAACCCGTCTCGTCGTTGGGTGAAATTTAACATGAGGCAAAATAACGCGGTACCCTTTTATGTCGTTTGTTAGCAAATTTTGTACGTATTTTTCTTCGTTGAAATTTGGCCTTATTGACTAGGAAAAAAGTACTGCAATGTCTATTATAATTCATATACTAAGCATAGCCATCGTTTAAAAGTGTGCATAAAATTTGATATAAAATCGACCAAGCAGCTTTAAAATTTATGTAATGTCATGCAGATTGATAGATTGAAAGACTATTTACTTTTCTTTAAATTTTCCATGCGAATAAAACTGATAAAGCATTTTAAGAGTATGTGGGTTTTTTTAACAAGCAAGCAATTTTTGTAGCAGTGGGAAGATAACCACTTTCAACTGAAATAAATTTAATTAAAAAAGAAACCACTAATCCTGCTTTTATTGAAATAAGAGTGGCGCTCATTTAGTTTTAAAATCAGGTCTCAGCATGATAAGCAGGTCTCAGCATGATAAGCAGGTGCTCACCAATTTTTATGATAATCGCTCTGTACTTACATGTAAGTGTACCAAGAAAAATAATTTGATATTTGTAATGCTTAAAATCAGTAAATGATTTACTGTTGATAGTTATATGAAGAGTTGAGTTTACACTCATTATTTTGGAGTTACTGCTCCTGAATCAGTTCAAGACTGTTTAGTAAATGTTCCAACTTCATTTGTTAATTGTGCCTTTTTATTTTTTGTTAAGAAATGAATTTTGATTAATTCACTGAAAATCCTTTTGCTCATGAATCTCAAAATCAAGTTTGCAAAAATCATGTTTAGTTAAGCAAACAAAGTAGAGGATCCTTTGAAATTTAAAATGGAATATTTTCAATGAGAAGATACTTTAAAACATTTGGAATTGAATGTATTTAAACTGAGATGTTTTTCTGATGGTTCTGAACTTTTGATATACAGTACCGATCAGACCCAACCTAACAGAAAGTAAACCCCAACTAAACCCTGGATTTACTTTCTGGGTTTACTCTGGGTTTACTAGAGTGGACCCAGAGTAAACCCCAAGTAAACCCAGAGTGGACACAAAGATTAAACCCCGATCAGAAGTATACCCTAAAAGCAGACGCTACATGTGTATTCGGAATATTCAAGGGGCAGGAATTACAGGCAGTAGGATGATAAGATAAAATACAGGTCTGCTTCACACTTCAGTGCATATAGTTGACTCCAAAAGCAATTCTTTAGTAAACCCAAAGTAAACCCTGAGTGGACCCAAATTTTCAAAAAGTAAACCCAAAGTAAACCCGGGGTTTAGTTGGGGTTTACTCTGGTGTTAAGTTTGGTCTGATTGGTACTGTATATAATCTTTGATTGTGTAACTGCCTGTGTGAAGGAATTTCTTGAAGTACTCTTTCAGCTCATCTCTATTTCTTTAAGGATTTATGATATCAAGGAAGAAGAAAATAAGTACCTTATTTACTGAAAATGGCAGAGCGACCTGAAGATTTAAACCTCCCCAATGCTGTTGTCACTAGGATCATCAAAGATGCAGTATGTATATTATTTATACTTTTTTAAAAATTCAGTTGGTCAGTCAATCTAATACATGTGTGTATCAATTTTGCAGACTGTAAATTTTATTTCATGTTTAATAAGGTAAAAACTTCATTGCAACAACTAGTCTTTATTATTTAATTTGTTAAGATTAGAGGACTGCTGAAAAAGAGTTAATAAATACCTATATACAATTCTCAGTGCTCTATGTGTAAAATTAATCAAGTTTGTGAAAGTTTTCTGTAGACTGACTTGATATGTACGAACAATGTAATATAAACCATAGCAATTGGTGGCATTACTGTAACAAACAAAACTATACCGGTAGTTTTAACACAAGTTTCTTATTTTTCACCCAGATTCCAGATGGTGTAAATGTTTCGAAAGAAGCCCGACTAGCAATATCTAAAGCTGCGAGTGTGTTTGTTTTGTATGCTACATCATGCTCTAATAACTACGCCATGAAGGCAAAGAGGAAAACCATAAACGCCAATGATGTCATCAGTGCCATGGAGGAAATGGAGTTTGATCAGTTCGAAGATCCACTTAAGCATTGTTTAGAAGGTAATGATTCTCTTTGTTTTTACCCAGGCTTTGTCTAGAAGGTAATGATTCTATGAATTCACATATACTTTATCTAAAATGTGTAGTTGTTCTTTTGATTTAACCCATGCTTTGTTCAGAAGGTAATGGTTCTCTTTGTTATGAGCCAAACAACCCATGGTTGTCTAGAAGGTAATGGTTATCTGTGTATATCCCATGCTTTATTTAGAAAGTGATATTATCTTTGGTATAACCCATGCTTTGTTCAGAAGGTAATGGTTCTCTTGGTATAAACCATGCTTTGTTTAGAAGGTAATGGTTCTCTCGGTATAAACCATGCTTTGTTTAGAAAGTAATGGTTCACTTGGTATAAAGCATGCTTTGTTTAGAAGGTAATGGTTCACTTGGTATAACCCATGCTTTGTTAAGAAGGTAATGGTTCTCTTGGAATAAACCATGCTTTGTTTAGAAGGTAATGGTTCTCTTGGTATAAACCATGCTTTGTTAAGAAGGTAATGGTTCACTTGGTATAAACCATGCTTTGTTCAGAAGGTAATGGTTCTCTTGGTATAAACCATGCTTTGTTCAGAAAGAAATGGTTCACTTGGTATAAACCATGCTTTGTTTAGAAGGTAATGGTTCTCTTGGTATAACCCATGCTTTGTTCAGAAGGTAATGGTTCTCTTGGTATAAACCATGCTTTGTTAAGAAGGTAATGGTTCTCTTGGTATAAACCATGCTTTGTTTAGAAAGAAATGGTTCACTTGGTATGACCCATGCTTTGTTCAGAAGGTAATGGTTCACTTGGTATAACCCATGCCTTGTTTAGAAGGTAATGGTTCACTTGGTATGACCCATGCTTTGTTCAGAAGGTAATGATTCTCTTGGTATAAAACATGCTTTGTTCAGAAGGTACAGTACCCGCAACGTTATTTCTTACAAGATAAACGATAGGATAGGATTCACGCACGATAGGATAGCATTAACGCACGATAGAACAGGATACACGCACGAAAGGATAGGATTAACGCACGATAGAACAGTATACACGCACGATATGATAGGATTGATACACGATAGGAAAGGATAAACGATGTTCATGATAAACGTATGATCGCTTTAAACGATATTTACGAACAAACTGATAATGGCAGAATTTGAGAGAGAACACATACAAATAAAGATTTACGTGGAATATCTTTTTAGTAACAATTGCCGAGTTGTTAATCATCGCTGCATTATTTATAGAATGTATAAAAATGACCAGTTAATTTTTTTTCAACTAAAATTATGAGCTTTAATGATCAATAAATTTTCTGTATTGTTAAAATTGTTTTCATTACCGAACACCCTAGCCGTACCCTGCAAATAGTTCAGCCGGAGATTAAATCACTCGGAAAATAGCGGGTTTAATTATATAAATCCAACTCTTGTATAAAGTAAATATAAAATCTATCATAAGAACATTTCTTTCTGTATAAGAAAATGATGCATTAAAAACGAATTATTCAGGACAAGTTAAATAAATATTTACACAGATACACATTCCGCGTACGATTTGTTAACATTGTTCTCATTACCACACACCCTAGCTGATAGCTAGCCGAGAACATTTCAGCCTGAAATTAAATATCACACGGAAAATAACGGGTTCAAAATACAACTCGGGTTTTCATTCAATATAAATTATATCATCAATAGTTTTGTTTCTGTAAAATATGATGCAACAAAATTATATTGCATAAAAGTTAATGTTTACGCAGGTATACACTCTGCGTATGATTTAATATATTTGATATACAGGTAAATATTTTACCTTGTTCCTAAGAACTTCGTTTTTCATTTATAATGTTAACAGATATGATTTACATATAATATTGGTTAATTTTGATCTAAATAATTTAAAATTTAGTATCTTGACGAAATGTTGGATAAAAATTTTCAATTCTTCTTCGTTAAATATTCGTATACGGCGCACCGAACGAGTTGCAACTTAGTAATAAATTTACTTGCTTATGAAAAGGCACGAAACGATTAACACGATAGGATAACGGAAGAATTGTTGAAATTAAACGATAAACCTGATAGGATTAACGCACGATAGGATAGGATTAACGCACGATAGAACAGTATACACGCACGATAGGATGAAATTAACTCACGATAGAACAGTATACACGCACGATAGGATAGGATTGATACACGATACGATAGGATAGGATTGTAAAAAATAACGTTGCGGGTACTGTAATGGTTCTCTTGGTATAAACCATGCTTTGTTCAGAAGGTTATAGTTCACTTGGTGTAACCCATGCTTTGTTAAGAAGGTAATGGTTCACTTGGTGTAACCCATGCTTTGTTTAGAAGGTAAGGGTTCTCTTGGTATAAACCATGCTTTGTTTAGAAGGTAATCGTTCACTTGGTATGACCCATGCTTTGTTAAGAAAGTAATGGTTCTCTTGGAATAAACCATGCTTTGTTAAGAAGGTAATAGTTCACTTGGTATAACCCATGCTTTGTTAAGAAAGTAATGGTTCACTTGGTATAAACCATGCTTTGTTTAGAATAGAATGGTTCTCTTGGTATAAACCAATCTTTGTTAAAAAGGTAATGGTTCTCTTGGTATGACTAATGTTTTGTTCAGAAGGTAATGGTTCACTTGGTATAAACCATGCTTTGTTAAGAAGGTAATGGTTCACTTGGTATAAACCATGCTTTGTTCAGAAGGTAATGGTTCACTTGGTATAAACCATGCTTTGTTCAGAAGGTAATGGTTCTCTTGGTATAAACCATGCTTTGTTCAGAAGGTAATGGTTCACTTGGTATAAACCATGCTTTGTTCAGAAGGTAATGGTTCTCTTGGTATAAACCATGCTTTGTTCAGAAGGTAATGGTTCTCTTGGTATAAACCATGCTTTGTTTAGAAGGTAATGGTTCACTTGGTATGACCCATGCTTTGTTAATAAAGTAATGGTTCTCTTGGAATAAACCATGCTTTGGTAAGAAGATAATGGTTCACTTGGTATAAACCATGCTTTGTTAAGAAGGTAATGGTTCTCTTGGTATGACCCATAGAGGGTATTGACTCTCCTTGTATAACAGATTTAAATGTCTACATTTAAATTTGATTGTTCTTATAGCTTACAGAAATGAACAGAAAAACAAGAAAGAAGCTAATGAAAAGAAGAAAAAGGAAAAGGAAGTGGAAGTCCAGACAGTGGAAGATGTGATGGAGGAGGAAGAAGATGATGATGACAATGATGAGGACAATGAGAAGGATGAGGATTTTGTGGCTGAAGAGGAGGAGGATGATGAAGAGGAGGACGAAGAAGGTGGAGATGTGGAGTCAGTCGGACCGGGCAGTGTTGCCAATGACAACGCCAGTGTATCAGGGAGTGCCACGGGAAGTGTGGTGGAGATTTCTGATGATGACGGCTGACAGGGGGGGCTGTGTGTAAATGGGAAGGGACTACAAATGTGCATGATAGATCAGTGGTACTCTGTGGTAAAATGAGGAATAAATATGTGAGAGACTGTAAACTATGAAATGTCTCATTTCAGTCGATACTGTATGATTAATACTGAGAAATATCCAAAGATGAAATCGATCTGTACTATAAGAGCAGACATGTCATCATTTTTCAAAGTGGAAAGGCCAGACAAAAAGTGGCTTGTTCATTTAGTTTGCTATAGATAGTATAAGAAATAAAAGTGCATTTTTTGCAACCTCCCCCCTTCTCGTTCCTGCATTATTGGAAGAGACAAAAGTGTTTTAATTAAGCATTATTAGTACTTGGCAAAATAAGATTTAAACTTAAGAAAATAATGAGGAAAAAAAGATTATCTATTATCGGAGAAAGGCACAACTTGAGGCGGAAGTTGAAGTAGTTTTCAAATAAAACTGTGAAATGTGACCAATAATAGTTAGTGCTCTGGATCAGGGACGAATTTTTTTATAAATATGTAAAATTTATGAAGTTTTTTTTTTTTGGGGGGGGGGGGGGGGGGTGGGGGGTTGGCATCAGGGAAGCTTCAATAATGTGGCATTAAAGTAAGGTGGTGGGAAGTTCACCTAGCATAAAGTTTTTGGTTCAGATTAGTGTTAACTTTTAAAGGTCATTTTTCTCAATTCAAAACTTCTGATTTTTTTAAAATTGAATTGTTACATGTAGCAGCAAAAGAGTTGGGCTACTGAAACGTCTGCCTATTACGCACAATATGCAAAATAGTGAAAAACTGGTAAAAACGTGGCAATAGTCGCAGATGGCACAAAAGATCCCCTGATGTTTAATGACCCTGGACATCAATCAAACTGAAGGTCAAAATACGAAAAAGATGACATTACTCTTGAATGGACGTAAAACAGCAAACGAATAATGATTTTTAGAGTAAGTATAATGAACTCTGATCACAGGACTTATATTAATTTTGTTTATGACATGATTACGAGCTAAATGTGAGGTAAACTATAGAGAAAATGAACTATACAACGTGATATTTTTAGCTCACCTGAGCTGAAAGCTCAAGTGAGCTATTCTGATCACTTTTTGTCCGTCGTCCGTCCGTCCGTCCGTCTGTCCGACCGTCTGTCCGTCTGTCTGTCCGTCTGTAAACTTTTTACATTTTGAACTTCTTCTCTAAAACCGCTTATCCAATTTCAACCAAATTTGGCACAAAGCATCCTTATGGGAGGGCAAATATAAATTGCAGAAATAAAAGTCCGATCTGTATTCAAAGCGGAGAAAACTTTGAAACTGTAGAAAAAGGGGGGTGCATTTTTAAAAATCTTCTTTTGAAGAACTACTGATTCCAATTCAACGTAGTTTAGCATTAATTATCCTTATGAGAAGGAAAATATAAATTGCAAAAATTAAGGTCTAATTCTGTTTCAAATCTGAGTTATCACGAAAATAATAATAAAGGAAAGGCGTGTTTCAATCAGTTTAATAGCTTCGGATTCGGCATCCGGTAAAATGGGTAGACAAGACTTGGCCTGGGCAAAACAAAAGATTGGCAGTTATTAATCTGCCAATCTCATTAAAATTTCAGGATATTTGATGGACCAGTATATTTGAATTTGCTGTAAATATTGCTGCAAAATAATGCGTATTTGGAATTGACGATTGCCGATCTGCCCCGGCTTTTATTTTGCCACGGCCCGGGTTTGCGTACCCATTTTACCAAGACTCGTATTCCATACTTCTAAAACGAGGTTCTTTGTTTAAAGCAGCCATGACATTATACGAAAAAGGGTCGATCTGACTATGATGAATTTGCTTGTTGTGCAACAGTTCGCGTATGAAGGGAAATTTTTGAAACATGAAAAATATATTGGTGCCGATTTTGTGAAGTAAACTGAGGCTAAATATTTCAATGCGTTGACAGTTTTCACACATGACGTTGATGTTAGCTTGTTCTGATTTTCGTTTCGTTTTCATTATTTATGCTTTGTAACCTGGAAACTGTCGTCTGTATTTCGTGATTTTTACGTATCAAATCAAACAGAGACTTCGGGTAAATCAAACAGTACGTTAACTGTTTACCTGCGCAAATTAAGCAAAATCTGATGTAGGAGTACTGAAATACAATTCATTCTATCGGTAATTCGGCATTATCTTTTGCGTAATGGTAGATTAATGCTATAGGTTTTTGTTGAGATGCTCGGCATTTTCTCTAGTTTCTTCAGTTTAAATAGAGTTTGATATCACTTACGGAAATATGTAGGTATATACATGTATATATATGATTCATTTCGAAGAAATCAGGCACGTAGTATCAGGGGGGGCCAGGGGGGGGGGGCCTGGCCCCCCCTCTTTTTTCTCGCAACAACAAATTTTTTAAAATTGACATTTAAAAAAATGAATTATAATGGATTTGGCCCCCCCACTTTTGTGGAAGTTAGTAAAAAATCGATATGAAAATAAGGAAATGAGTAGTCAAATTGAATTTACCCCCCCCCCCCCCCCCCCCCCCACGGATTAGGAATTTGATGATGTTGAGGGAAAAATTTATATTTTTGGTAGGGAAGAATTTTTTTTTTGGAAGTAAAGTTGAGTCTACCCCCCCCCCCCCCCCCCCCCCCCCCCCCCCCCCCCCCCACGGATTAGGATTTTGAAGAATTTAGGAAACTTTAAATTTCCCCTTTTTTTTTTTGAATTTTTATTTTTTTTTGCTTGTCAAGATTTTTTGGATGGGTCTGGCCCCCCACTTTCAAAAACGATGCTACGTGCCTGGAAATAAATTGTGTTCTTTATTTGTTATACATGTAGTGCATGTTTCTTGTGTTTAATTGTTTACAATTTCTATTTACTAACCATATTTGAGTGTTAAGCTTCGAATTATAAGCAAGATACGGAGATTTGCTCACAATTCTATGTTTGTACACAGATCTTAAAAGCTAAAGATTAAATCAAAGTACTGATAGTACTGAAAAGCGCTAACCCAGCTTCTGTATGTATATAACAGATATATGTATATAGCATTTCAGCTTCTGTATACGCACTATATTTCCTCATCACTGCATGACAGTCCCTGCAATGATGTATGTAAGCCCCGTACATTAATTTCACAAGAGCCCGTAAATTAGAATCACAATACCCCGTGCAGTTATGTGCGTAAACCCCTGAAACTGGTTCCCTACCCAGTTTAAATGATGTATACTTTTGCTTATAGGGGGCGGTTATTCGATGCACCGTAAGTTGAAGTCTAACGACAATAAAGCGCTGAGCTATGCTTAGCGCTTTAAAAAGTAAAAAAAAGTTAATCTTTAAAAATCTTTTTCTCAGAAACTAATCAGCCAGGAAAGCTGGAACTTGTGTGAAAGCATCCTCAGGTAGTGTAGATTCAAAGTTGTGAAAATAATGATCCCCAGGGGTAGGGTGGGGCCACAATGGGGGGGTCAAAGTTTAACAAAGGAATATATAGGGTTAATCTTTAAAAATCTTCTCAGAAACTAATCAGCCAGATGATTCTTTATAATTGTTAAGACTTTGGCCCCAGGACAATTCTTTGGCCTCACGAGAAGGTTTAGAGTTTGATGTACGTTTATATCCCATATATAAACTATTGTTAGGGATCTTTTTTAGAACTGCAATACTCAACATATGATATGACTATAAAATCATCCTGTTAGAAAAGGGACTAATGATTATAAACATAAGGATATCCAGTAAAAAATGGATTTTACTTATACAGGATTTACATGAATTATTGTACATTGTCCAGATAGTTTGTATTATGACTCCACTGAGCTGATTTTATCATACCTATTGTTCCTCAGGTGAGCGATGTGGCCCATGGGCCTCTAGTTTTACTTTAGAATCAATACTACAGTAAATGATTCAAGAATTGTTCAATATCTATTGCACACTAAACGATGGAATATACTGACCCCAGTATGTCATTACGAACCATTTGCTTCAAGTTTACCAGTTTGGGAGGAATTTATCTCACCAAAGACTTCTTTACATGGTTTCTTGACAGATGCACTCAAGAAAATAAGAATAAACCTCCCCTCCCCAACCCCCTTTTTGTCTCAAAATCTTAGTATGGATTTGACTTGACTGTTGACGTTAAAGCGACATTGACGGTCATCATGTGACCGACGTCAGCCAACTAGAATTGATGACATTAAAACATTATCGTCATAGGTAGGGTAAACATGTACACGGCCCATGGTGTCTCGCAAGAAAATTCACGTGAACAGACCCGTCACATCAGTCACGTGACAAAAGGACAGGGGCGTACAAGGCGTTAAATATCCCTCATCTTGATCAATAAAAAAGAATTTAACAAATGCTAAACCACTAGTATTCATTTTTTGCTTGTACATGTATACATTGTTTATACTATAAATTTCAAGGCGATTTTTCAATAACGTGCTTTCAATCTGTAATCACAAGAGATACTGGTTTCCAAATTAAACCACACGACATTTTATACCTAAATTTTGACCATTCACTGTGAAAAATTGCAATTTTTTTGTATGAATGGGTCAAGACTCCATCCTAAAAGTACTTTTTTTAAAAGAATAAATTTTCATTTTTTATTATTTATTTATTATGGGTCAAAATTCGTGGTTTTCACAAAAACATGAAACTTTGTCTTTAACTGTCAAACTATAAAAATCATTCACCGGGATTGATATGTGTCAAAGTGCTCAGTGTGACAGGCGGATGATTGTAGACAGTAGCTCAGTGTGACAGGCGGATGATTGTAGCTCAGTGTGACAGGCGGATGATTGTAGCTCAGTGTGACAGGCGGATGATTGTAGCTCAGTGTGACAGGCGGATGATTGTAGACAGTACCTCATGTCTGAGAGAGTGTTCGAATCGTAGTGGGCGTTTTCTTTTTAATTACTGCGCTTTGCTTTCTTTTTGATAAACGTTTTTTTTTCTCAATTTTTATATAATAGAACTACTTTGAAAAATATTTAAAACCCATCAAATAGCGATAAAAAATATATATTAAATTATTGCTCAGTCCAAATAATGTCAAATAAACAATAGCGCTGATACAGTAAGAGATTGTTTGAGATCAGATTGCAATGTTAAAAAACAAATGAAACTAAAGAGAAAAGTGTAAAGTATAAATGTATGTTTGTTAATGGTCAGGTAATGCAGTTCTATATTGTACATGTACTGGTGCACACCCTCAGATGTAAAATTCTATTATATGAGATATACGTTACTAAGTTGTTTTAGTATCTTAGCTGCGGGGGATTCGACAGCATTGCACGCTCTTCTCCTTTTCCAAACAAAATTACGTATTTTTGTGCTAGAGGTTACCTGTATATGTGTGTAGTAAAATGCATTCTTTTAAGTTTAGCTGTCCATATTGGCTTTCTTTTGGTTGGGAGCATTGAAGAAAGCATCATTGGGTTACGTAATATATAAACATCGCTACCGTCAGACTGGCATGAACAGCATTTACTTAAGTACTGAATGCTTATTTCTGGATGTCGCCGGTCCTATAACACCAAGGCTGCGCAGACTGAATACCGCGCAGTCGTAAGCGAGATATGATAATTTGTCTGCACATCCTTGGTATGTTATAGGACCGACAACATCCAAAATTAGCATTCAATGCTTATACTTATATTCATGTCGATGTTTATTTTTATGAAGTATTTGTGTATCGTTGCTTTAATTATAGCTTTTATATACTCTCTTAGTAAGGGTATGAAACATGTTTGGAACAGCTATATTAACATGTTATTTAGTTTGCTTCCGCGACTTGAAAAATAGTGCCAGAAGCTTTTGTAGAGAAAAATCGTTATTATCAACGAATAGATATGATTAAACGATTTTTTTTATACTTACATATTAAATTTGTTATGTAAGTTTAAACGTTACATTTAATGTTACAATAACAAATATATTCAAAACGCGTGATGGTGTTTGTAAATGTGCCGATGCGCTGTGAAAAGGCCAAGAGTATTCACATAACAATGTAAACATTAATTATTCAAGTTACTTGGATACAGTTTGTCACTTTGAGAACTGACACTACTAAATAATGTGTCAAAGTAAGGGAATTTTCCACGCGGACCAATTGATCTAAAGTGACGAGTTCGTGGTTCGAACACGATCGAATTATTTTTTTTTGACATTGAGATATCGTGAATGTATTTGAATTACGTCAAAGAGTAACGCAAATGTCGTGTTGTAAATTTTGGATTTACCGGGTGGTAGTGACGTTGTAAATTTTGTATTTACTGCCACCCGGTAAATTCAAAATTTACAACATGACACAAAGTTGAGGCACAGATGCAGTTGTCTGTATTCTACGAACCATGGTAACTAGAACACGTAAAACGTAAGTAAAAGCATTTTAATATTTACATATCTGTAAATTGAAAAGTTTATGTTCTACATGTACAACCTCTTTAATTCATGTTAGAATATACAAATGCTTTCTGTAAATTGAAAGGGGGAAATTGATGTGCAAATATTTTAAACATAGATCAAAACTCGTGGGATATTTCGAAGATGCAAAAGTATCATGAGACAGTGTGGACATGTTGCTTGTCCTTGAAACTTCTTAAAGGACCTATCCATACCGGAGTATTGCAGCACTGTTAGGGATATCGTTACTCGCTCCCGCGTCCTTATCACGTGAGTTATGTCTGGCGTTATGAGGTACATAAGGCATCGGCTGCCAAAATACTTTCCTTTTTCTGACTGTTAGTAACGAAGGGAGATACTGTCGTCTTCTCTTTTCTGATGATAGTTCGTTCATTAATTCATCGGATAGATCTATATCATTACTATCCACAGAAAGATCTCTCAGTTTCCGCTTCAAAACTTCCGCTTTTAATAATTGACTCAGTACTTTAAAGTCACGGTCTTGATCGGTGGAAATGAAATTCATCAGATCTGATTCGGAGAGGTCACGTGACTCTGACGTGGCAATTATGGCAAATATGATGGTGGTGATGGCACACAAGACATACGAGCAGTTGTTGTATCGTGGCATCTGTAAAATAAGATATTGGAGTTATTAAATCCAATGCTTATAACTTTCTTAAATTTCAAATGCAATGCTAGTAGTTTAGTGATTTCTGGATTAATTTGGCCCAAGAAAGAACCTTGGATAGAGAAAGGATCATGTTATGACCAGTGCGTGCATACTCAGCTCGCGTGACGTCATCAATTAGCAGTCGATATTGATATTGAACAGACTAATGACAGACTCTGGACAAAGCCAATGTAAGCGAGTGGCCACACGATGGCTAGCATGTTTTTACGCTTATAAATACTAATTATGTCAACTACCTCGACTACTGTCCATTAGGGCCGAACCCGGCGGTCACTAAGCCCGTGACATCGACACAGAGCTCTCCGTCATTATCTATCAGATCCCCATTAGTGGGGCCGTTATTTACAACAATCTAATAACATTATCTGGGGACGGTGTATAGAACTTGTTGTCATGAAATAGGAGTCCGGAAGTACAGCATTGTCGTCAAATATGTGCAAGGTGTTGTTGAGATGTAAGAGTGCGGGAGTGCTGAGATGATGTCAGAGAGAGAGAGAGAGAGAGAGAGAGAGAGAGAGAGAGAGAGAGAGAGAGAGAGAGAGAGAGATCAGGAAAATATGATGAGGGGAGATTGAGGAAACAATCAGGTGTGATTATTTAGGGAACTGCGAAAATATTGAAATGTGATTATTGAGAGGAGTGCGAAAATATTGATGTGTGATTATTTAGGGGAGTGCGAAAACATTGACGTGTGATTATTATGGGTAGAGCGAAAACATTGAGGTGTGGTTACTAAGGGGAGATTGAGGGAACAATGGGGTGTGATTATTAAAAGAGCATTGGTGTGGGGAGATTAAGGGAACATTGATGGGTAGTTATTGAGGGGAGGATGAGAGAACGTCGAGGTTTGGTTATTGAGGGGAAATGATGGAACATCGAGGTGTGGTTAGTGAGGAGAGAATGAGGAAACATCGAGGTTTGGTCATTGATGGGAAAATGAGGGAACATCGAGGTGTGGTTGCTGAGGGGAAAATGAAGGAACTTTGAGGTTTGGTTATTGAGAGTAGAACGAGGGAACATCGAGGTGTGGTTATTGAGGGGAGATTGAGGGAACATCGAGGTGTGGATAGGAAGGTGAGAATAGAGAACGTCAAGGTGTGGTTATTGAGGGGTGATTGAGGGGACATCGAGGTTTGGTTATTGAGGGGGACAGAGGGAACATCAAGGTTTGGTTAGTAAGGGGAGAATGAGAGAACGTCAAGGTGTGGTTACTGAAGGGAAAATGAGGGAACATCGAGGTGTGGTTACTGAGGGAAGAATGAGGAAACATCGGGATGTGGTTATTGAGGGGAGATTGAGGGAACATTGAGGTTTTGTTATTAAAGGAACATTGATGTGGCGATTGAGGGAACATGAAGGCGTGGTCATAATGTAAGAGTGCAGACACATTAAAGTTTGTTTGTTTTGGGTAAGTGCAAAAACGATGATGCGTGGTTTTTAAGGGAAAACAAAAACATTTTAAAAGATGTCGGTTGTAGACGAGGACAAAATTAAGGATTTAGAGAGAAAGAAAAAGAAAGAGAGAAATTAGGAAAGAGAGAACAGAAACATTAAAAATGAGGAGTGATTATTTGGGAGAGAGTTAGAATTTTGAGGCGTGGTTATCATTAGAGAGCGTTAGAACATTGATGCGTGGTTATCATTGGAGAGCGTTAGAACATTGAGGCGTGGTTATCATTGGAGAGCGTTAGAACATTGAGGCGTGGTTATCATTGGAGAGCGTAAGAATATTGAGGCGTGGTATTCATTGGAGAGCGTTAGAACATTGAGTCGTGGTTATCATTGGAGAGCGTAAGAATACTGTGAAGTGGTTATCATTGGAGAGCGTTAGAACATTGAGTCGTGGTTATCATTGGAGAGCGTAAGAACATTGAGGCGTGGTTATCATTGGAGAGCGTAAGAACATTGAGGCGTGGTTATCATTGGAGAGCGTAAGAACATTGAGGCGTGGTTATCATTGGAGAGCGTTAGAACATTGAGGCGTGGTTATCATTGGAGAGCATTAGAACATTGAGGCGTGGTATTCATTGGAGAGCGTTAGATCATTGAGGCGTGGTTAACATTGGAGAGCGTTGGAACATTGAGGCGTAGTTATCAATGGAGAGCGTGTGAATATTGAGGTGATTAAAACAAGGGAGAGTATGGGAACAGTTAGGCGTAGTTATGAATGGATAGCGCGGGGATATCATTCAAGCTACAGTTTGATAGGAAACTTGTTTTAGTTTTATCTTTTTATTGTATTTTTCCCAGTAGGAACTACTAGTTCTAACGGGTGTCTTTGACCCTCCCTGAACTCGACGGCCTTCGGCCTCTTAGCCATCATTAAATGAAACAAAAACAAACACAATATTAAACGCCGGTAAAGATGTAAATGAATTTAGTATTGCATTTGATATCAATTTTTCCTAATGACTGATCACTGGTTTTTAAACTTTTAGCAGATACATTGATACTTATACATGCAGCAGAGATTGACTCAATATGCAGATATCGATACCCTTATGATTGATTCTCTATGTCCTTTTAATGTCAACTACTTTCACCAATAAGAGAAAACTTTCACAAAATGGACATGAAGAGCTGTAAACCAAATATTGTAAACTTGATAATCTCCAAGATATTCTATTTCAACAAATGAAGGCTTGAAATCGGCTCTTAATTCAATTTAAAAGAATTCCTAGGGAACAAAAAATAAAGTTTGTATCAAAGAAATGAATACCGTGGGAATGATGTAAGATGCCCTGCAAAGATGTCTCATGAAAAATGGCTTAGAAAAAAAATATATGCGGTTTTTCTGAATGAAGTGATTAAAAAGCTTGCAGGCGGGTAATGGAAATGTAACCTACACACACACACACACACACACACACACACACTCTCTCTCTCTCTCTCTCTCTCTCTCTCTCTCTCTCTCTCTCTCTCTCTCTCTCTCTCTCTCTCTCTCTCTCACATTTTTCTCTTAAAGTATATAAACTGAAATTTAAAAAAAACTGATAAGAAAGTGAACAGCGTGTATTTACGTCGATTCGAAAACGAGAATCCTTCAAATACATGTAATGACTTTTGGGTTTGTATATACCTTGCGTTTGAAAGCACAGACCGGAAGAAGTAACTGTCAACACTTAAAATAAGGCAGAAAATTAATACCATTATCACTTTACTCGAGAATTATTTTCACGGAGGAAAAGCCTCGTATTGAATTCATTCCGTTTTCTTGAACATGCAGAAGCATCCATCAGGCGTGAGGTATCTACCGACGGAAGAGATGCGGCGGAAATTAAAAATGATTTGGGAGGATTAATGGTGATGAACATATATCATTAAGCTAGCGACCATCAGTGCTGACAAAATGGAGAGGATG
Source organism: Magallana angulata (assembly GCF_025612915.1). Taxonomy (NCBI): domain Eukaryota; kingdom Metazoa; phylum Mollusca; class Bivalvia; order Ostreida; family Ostreidae; genus Magallana; species Magallana angulata. Next base: position 3,276,752 of record NC_069117.1, read on the forward strand.
AAACCCATTTACACAGCTGAAGTCCTCACATCAGGCCCACCGATGGCTGTCAGGTCGCTACCTGTATGTCGCAGGCCGTGTAGATGATGTAAGACATTTTTGTTCCTTTGATCAAGACGTTCTCTAATTGGGATAATAGATTTCTTAGACAGTATATCGGTCTGAATCATAAATCCTATCGGTGTAAATGAGAGAGGGCAATGTATTTATTTTCATTTGCAGAATTAGATTTATTGGTTTTTTAACTTATTTAGTATACTAAGTATTGTATAAAACGTGACATCTGTTGAGATAAAAAATGGAATTTAATTTTGCCTTTGGCTTGTATGCAAAATTAAAATATTTTTTTCATTCGGGATTGACGAGGAAAGCACTGGAGGATATTGGGTGCAGAATTCAGTTGCAGAATTTGATTGTTTGGCTAAATATAGGTAATACCTGGTGGCTATGGTTGTATAAGAAGGTCGTAAAATAAATTGAAGTGAACCTGGTTGTGTGCGATCACTATTAGTCAGAATAAGAAAAGTTAAAACCATACGGTTTTAATATATAGGTAAAACAAGTTAAGTACTTAGTGTATAATAAATATCAAATGTAGGCAGCGGTTGATATCACTTTCTAGAGACTGACACTTAACTCCTCGTTGACAGAAAGTTTTGTATTCTTTAGCAAGTATTCTTCCTTTGCTGGAATAAGGAACCTAGAACCTATAAAAGTTGGATCAAGGAACTGAATGAATTCCTTACAAATAGAAAAAAACGTTCAATATATATCAGGTTTATTACTGTTGAATTCCAACCTAGGGCCTCTAACACCGAGTAACTGAATGCTTCCGTCCATTATAATTCTTTTGGGGAGAAGTATTCGCTACATGTGCATTGTTAAAAGACGAGGGCAAATTGTTATTTTTGATGAATCTTGAAAACATCTACAAGTAAAAGACCTAAGCTCCAAGTCTAAGATCGCTGTATCATGAGACTTTGAACCAAATAAATCTGCTTTCATTAGATTTTATCAAATAAAGCGCGGTGGAGGAGTACTTTAGCTGCATCAAAGTGTTGTAGAGTTAAAATTGGTCTCCTATAAAGACACACGGGAGACTTAATATTACACGGTTTTCTAACGCAACGATAAAGTCGCATTACACCTTGATAAAAACAACAACTCCTTGATTGAACAATTGGATATTAATACTTTAATGTACACCCATATAAAACCAATTTAACACTTCTGCTGCGCGACCATTAAGGAGAATCTGTTAAAAGGTTCGGTGACGAAAATCCCACAAATAGTCATAAAATATATCGGGAGAAAATTCCTTAACATCCGATTTGGAGAATTTTTAACAGGGACAATTAAATGTCAGGAAAAAGACACAGATATAACTCGATTCCGAGGAAAAGTTATAAAAAGACATTTGCGTTCAAAAGAAGGATGTTTAGCGGATGATCGGAATTAAAACTGCTGCTTGCGTTTTGTCTCATCAATCAAATCAACAAAAGATACAGCGGGCCAGCCTGATCAGGGTGTGTTGATAAGGGATCATCTAATTAAACCTTCAAAAATCTTTAATCAGATAACGGGGAATAGCACAATGAGGGATCGCGTTCGATTCACTAACGCGATCACACGACGCAGAGGAAACAAAGGGGATTAAATTCAACTCACACTGGGTGAGAGGCGACGTGAAGACATTTAAAAAATTGATGGTACTGAGTTCAATTCAATCACTGCCTGTTTACTCGTTAAACTACTAATGTCGTAAAACCGAAGCGGAAGATATATTTAATTAGTTCCTGTGGTAATGAAGAGCGTCATAAGTTGTTGTTGTTTTTTTTGGGGGGGGGGAGGCGGCAAATATCAGGCAAGCAAATGTTGACCCCCATTATTGATTTGATTGCGATTGAAATATAAGAGAAATACCGGTTTTTTCGCCTCGATATGAAAAAAACCCGATCGTCTGGGATAGAGAACATGCCGAATACAAAGATGACTGCCGCCTCAGACTTATCACCCGTAGCTGTATAGGACCACTCTCGGTAACCTCCTTACGAGGTGATATAACCAAATAGTACTTCTTTCATTAAAAGACAAAAAATCTAACAAGATTGATAAATATCTGATGGATCTCGCAGTTTGTGGGTCTATTTCTATAAATTTACGATGTACTAATACAGTAGAAATATAAAAATGTCTATAGCTAATTATACAGAAAAATTCTTCCATTCAGTTTCGATTCTTGACACATGAAACTCAATCATGAAGAAGACATTTCATGACACTTTAGTCGCAAATGATGTAGCATAAAAAGGTGAATAGGAAATTGATGTAAACATGTGAAGGAAGACTTCCTTTTTCGCTGAATGAATGTAAAAAATAACATTGTCACGAAAGACAAAAATATTAACAGGGAACAAGAATTCAAATCTTAAGGTGGCCCAATACACCTTTGAATATTTTCTTAAATCATCAGAAAACTAATTGATTATGATGGAGAGCATATACGTCAACTGGGCGAAAAATATGCAATGTTGAATACAAAATTATGATTTTCAAAATTTTAATTCAGTAAATATGAACAAAAGCTCCATGCGGATTCGAACAAATGATCTGGTTCACAAGCCATCTTGTTGCCTAGTATCTTAAAAGGTGCATTAAAAGATACAAATCCTGATGTAGTGAGGTACCTTAAGTGCAAATGAGCATAGTACAAAAATGTCATTTTTGCTCTTTCTTTTCAGAAATAAGTACTTTATTCCTGGAATATGATGTTTCCTCTGTATAGATATAGATTAGATCTGATATTTGATGGGGTCTTGATTTAATTCTCCGATACTTAGTGTAGGAGACGCTTTGACATTTACTCGCTGACTACAAAGAAGCTACTCTTGATGGGGAAACTCGCGGTCAGGTTAGTGACACGCTCTTATCAATAGTTTGTACTCTTCGTTTATTAAGAAAAAAAAGGTGAAAAGGCACAATATCATTCCATAATGTACCGATCTCAGGTGATGCATTATATTAAAAAAAATCAGCTAGAAAAACGTGAGGGTCTCAAGGTAATCTTATTGAACTATGACTTGCTTATGAAGAGTGATAAAAAACCTTGAGAGTCTGAATATAGTGTTTCAAATTCTGTGATATATATATATATATATATATATATATATATATATATATATATATATATATATATATATATATATATATATATATATATATATATATATATATATATATTTTTTTTTTTTTTTTTTTCCAAATGGCCATGTACATAATAGTGCGACAAAGGGCTTAGGCGATATTGCATGTACAATTTCTCCTGCGTAACTTATTTACACAATCTAACATCCTCTCATATCAATCCTCTTTCGTTGCAAATTGCTCATCTAACCTCATGTCCATGTAAATCACAATCCGAAGGCAACCTCCGCAGCAAAACATTTTGAAGCCCAGCAAACAAAAACACCAAATGTCAGTGCTCACGTTTTCAGGGGTGTTTTAAGAAACATATGTATCAAAAAACGATTTCATTGAGCAGGTATATTCAAGCAATAAATAGCGTGTATATCTATTCAAGCAATAAAAAATTTGGCTTTGCTCTGCTGACATACAAGAATCCTATATAAAACACATGCATTCACCCGTGAATATTTTGAATTTTGGACTGAAATGGTGGTTATAAGGTACACAGAACATAGATGAAGTAGGTTTTTTCTTTTGCTCTGATTGTCGCTAGATGCCTCAATGTAATGATTCAACAAGTGTGGTTCTTCAGGCACCTCACACAATGCCTAGCGAGCGATTGGAAAAAAAACAAACCATTTACAATTTCTAACAACATATTAGATTTTCTAACAACTTAGATTTATCTAATTCTACAGTTAGGAATTAAACACATAATTACAGTGAATTCTCGATTCAAACTTTTCATTTTATTAGATACAAAACCACGACGTCCTACTTGTTAAGAGCCAAGCATGCAAACACACAAATATTGTTTTTTTTCTAGAAGTTAGGTTACCTTTAAACAACTCTTTGTTTGCCCCTCTCTTAACTAACTGTCGAAAAAAGTACCAAACTGGCCAATGATAATTTTACCGCATTTTTATTTGGGGGTGGGGGGTGGGGGAGGGGGATGGGAGGGTCAACATTCAGTTGATTGCAGAAGCCCTATTTAATATTCGTGCACCTTAAAAAATAATCCCTACCAACTGATCAAAATTGAGTGGGGAGAAGGTAAACAAACATTTATTTAAAGATGCCCTTGCAAGCGGAAGGGCGGTCTTGAATCTTGTTTCCAGCAATTTAATATTTGTCATAAAATACTGTTCATAGCTCTGTGGGTCTGTTTTCGTTAAAAAGCGACTTATATGTAAGAATGTTGTTCATTGCTTAAAATCCTTACTTCATCTAACTTCCATTTGACAAATGCTAAAAGTATTGAAATGACATTGTTATCTTAAAAAGGAATCGAAAAGTGAATAATACAAAAAAAAAACAACCCCCAAACAAACCGTGAGTTGAATATGTGTATCTTTGGAAAATGACCACGTTATATGATAAAGTTCAAAAGCAAAAGCTACCATTTTTTGAGGTTGCATTTTTTTCCTTTTAATGTAGATAAGTTTAACTCAAATGGTTAAACGGTTAACGTCCCGTCAAGATTACCATATTCAATGTTGAATCGTCATCGGATGTTGGTGACCAGTAATTTAGACCTACAATCGGCATTCAGGGCCATAATGAACAGTGGGGTATATCGTGTCAACGCCTACATCAAAATCCACATATTTTCACTACAAAGGATCGAACCCAAGACCCCCCCCCCCCCCTTGCTCTCGGAGATAATTTTTATATCTGCTAGCCACAGTTTCAGTGAAAGTACTTTACTTAAATTGGATAATATTTTATGAAATGTTCTTTTATGCCTTGCCATATCCTTAAAATCTTTAAAGATTTTTGAAAAAAGGAGAGAAAATTCAAATAAACGGATTAAGACTTATACGTATCCCTAGGAGGGACCTTTTGTCTTCAATATGCATGTACATGTTGAGTGATATATTCATCGTTTTGTAAAAAAAATTAAAAAAAATGGTCTCATCAATTCGTCGTTTGAAACGAAAACCCATTCGTAATCAATGTAATTGATGCGAAAAAGTCTCTGCCGATCCTCAGTTAAAACGCGAATGGATATCATAATCTCATAAAATATCTATACATCGACTTAACGACTCACCGAGAATGGTTTTTGACAAATTGAAACAAGTAAACAGTTGAACTTTTGATGAAACATTGAATATCCAGACTACGACTCCTGCCGTAAGATTCCAAGCAGAGGGGTCCCCTACGTGTCGGACTCAGAAAACGATTGGTTTATCCTAGCCCGTACGGAAAGTTTCCCCCAGGACAAACCTGTGATGGCATCAATTCCCGGGGATTTTCTACAGATTGGGGTCTATAATGCCAGGCGCTCTGCTGGTCTCAGGTTCGTTTTGACAAAGGTTATGATTCCATTAGTAATGACACATGTCTCGTTATCTACCATCTACATAGCATCTCTCTTTATCTTGCTGTCTTTTACATGCATGTCAGAAAAGCAAGGAAATGAAGACTGTCAACCAAACCAATGTAAGCTGGTGAATCGGTGAACACCTTAAGTCCTGGCAGATTCTTTTGATTAATTTGTAATTGATTACTGAACACCAATATTACCATTTAAATTGCCCCATGACGTTCTAGTATAAGAAACATCAGATGATAATTCACAGATCCATTTCTGATTTTCTAGAAAATGGTTTTCTCGAGATCAATTATTTCTCTTATTTATGACTTTTAGATACATACTGAAAGAAAATGATATTTTTTCCATTTATTTGTGCATTAAGTTAATTTTTTCTGCTGTATACAGAAAACCCCACCTTTTTAATAAAAGCCATTTCTTCCTTTTTAAAAATAAAGAAAAGGATTAATACGTGTAAGATATCTTAAAAAAATCTCAAATGAAATAGTGGTGCAACAAATCATTTTCTTTCAGACGTATTTATGATTGTTATTTGTAAGAAAAACTCCATAAGAAATCATGTAACGATATTGATATTGAAGTACTGATGATGTCCGGCGCTAGTGAGAAGTGAGGTCACTCATCATGTAGAGAAAGCTATCTAGAGGGTCTGATTAAAGAGGGTAAGATTTATATTGTTGCCTACCTTTACAAAAGTTGTTAGTTTTATACCAGTTTTCAATTTGAGTACATATCTTTATACATTGCATGCACTATATAAAAAAGCAACTCTTAGTTTTAGTCTTATATATTCTAAAGGTTATTATAAGCTATTATCTGCATGCAGATTTATCGTTGGGAAAACTTTTTATAGAAAAACTAAAGTTCTTTAAATATTGGAAACAAGTGGCATTATATCTATTTATAACAATGGATCCACTGATTTTTTTATTATTCAAAACAAACCTTACTGTTGGTAATCAGAAGCGTTCCTACCTTATGTGTTGCTTGTTCTTCCTCTAATTTTCTGGGTGTTCACAGCCGTTTCAGTTTTGTTCTATCCCTTGGAAACCACTACCACGTCTGAACATCGTTTCCTTGATATCGTTATTCTGTCAGAGTCGGCCTCTTGGCTTTTCATTTAACTGTCCACCTACGGTCCCCCTTCTTTTAGCGCTACCATGCATAGAGGAAATGGACCCTGTCAAACTCCTCCTTTCATTGTGACGTCATCATATAATGGGCGTGACCGATGAGTTGGATCCGTAGAAAAACTTACGTTGTCTCGGTTAAGCATATTTTTGTTGAATGAAGCGCAAATTCAGTGTGGACAGTTATTGATCAGTATCCGAGCTAATTACCCGGAGCCTCAATCAACCCGATTACTTACTCTCTTCTCGGTTACCGATATCAAAGACTGTTTTCTAATGTCCAGTGAAGAAATCAGCCGACTACAGATGGTTGGTTTTATCACTAGGCAGCGACTGAAGTGGAGTTTTTCATTACCATTCATTCATTGTGATATTCCATTATAATCAAACATCAAAGATGCATTTATGATATGAACTTCCGAATAAGTGAAAATAACGACCTTTTTATGATAAATGATATGGTTTGATGAAGGATACTTTAATCCGGGACTTGACTATAGTGTGACAAATAGCAGTAACGCAGAAATAGCGAAACAACAAACCCTGCATGATTAGCACAAACCCTGTATAATTAGTACGATTGTTGTTAAAGAAGTAAACTCGACATCCATGTGCAAAACTAAAGAATTAGCAATTTATCTTCCAAGTGTAGTTTTTCTGACTGATTGGGGCAAGAAGGTAAAATAAGCGATAAATTAACCCCACCCACCCGAAACAGTGTCACGTGAACAACGAAAACACCCACGCCAAGAAACACTAAATAACCATCCTCTCGAAAGTTTTATTTTTTTGTTATTAAATGTCTAAACGAGTACATATATTACTGGCCGATTTCGAATATTCTACACCCGCAAGGTGCTTATAGCCAATAACAGTATAGCATCCCACATGACCACAGCAAAGCATCTACAACAAATGACATCCATCCATTTTGAAGAAATTTAAACTCAAGACACGAAACAAAATAAATCAAAGGATAATAATTTTAAACATTTTCAAATTTAAAAAAATGACATGGATAAAGACATATATCAAATGTCTAAAATATTTCCAAATAATCAATCATTTTTGTGCAAAAAATTGACTTTGTGCCTTAAACATAACCAAATTTTTTCTTATAAACTTTTTCTTACATAGTTCAATGCATGCAAAATTTCTAAATTTACTGTATCAAACAAATAATCTGTAACAGCTTATTAAATTTTTATTAAAAATACATTCTGGTCCGTATTTATTTGAAAATTGGAGTTTAATATATATACAATCCAATATTTTAACATGAATGTTAATGCGGCTATGCAGCTATAGAAAAAGCGAGAGGAACTGTAAAACAAAATATATAATCCGCGTCACACTGCTACTGTTTAAAATGCCAGACCAATAAAGAAAAAATAATGGCGATGTTATACATGTAGCCAACGATGTTATCTGAGAAGTGTAAAGTTTCAAAAGATATTTTGACATTGGTTCCATAAAAACACAAAAATGTATGCATACATCTTTTATTTTGCACGGATATACTAGTATATTTTCACTATTAAGTGTTTTTTTAACACTCAACTCACGCAGTCATGGAATACCAAAATGTTTCATCCATTTAAAGAGATAAAATATAGAATTTTTAAAAAATTGTCGTTCTAGAGAATAGAGGTGTATGCTTGATCTTTGAATAAAATCTCCACTTTTTGGTCTACTGCGATTAAACAAGGGACAGAAGATGCAACATACCGGACAGTTGTTTTGTCACTTTATGTCAACACTGTCAGTTTATGTCAATACACTTGACACTTATTGTGTCATTACATGTCAACATACCAGACAGTAGGTGTGTCACTTTATGTCACATAACGTGCAATTGTTGTCAAATAATGTCAACATACCGGTAATTCTGTCAAAATATGTCAACATACCGTACAGTTATTGTATCACGTTATGTCAACATACTGGATAGTTATTGTATCACGTTATGTCAACATACCGGACAGTTATTCTGTCATTGTATGTCAACATACCGGGCAGTTATTGTATCACGTTATGTCAACATACTGGACAGTTATTTAATCACGTCATGTAAACATACTGGTCAGTTTTTGTATCACGTTATGTCAACATACTGGATAGTTATTGTATCACGTTATGTCAACAGATTGGACAGTTATTGTATCACGTTATGTCAACATAGTGAACAGTCATTGTATCACGTTATGTCAACAGATTGGACAGTTATTATATCAAGTTATGTCAACATACTTGACAGTTATTGCATCAAGTTATGTCAACATACTGGACAGTTATTGAATCATTATATGTCAACATACCGTGCAGTTATTGTATCACGTTATGTCAACAGATTGGACAGTTATTGTATCACGTTATGTCAACATAACGGATAGTTATTGTATCACGTTATGTCACCATACTAGACAGCTATTGAATCATTATATGTCAACATACCGTACAGTTATTGTATCACGTTATGTCAACATACTGGACAGTTATTGTATCACGTTATGTCAACATACTAGACAGCTATTGAATCATTATATGTCAACATACCGTACAGTTATTGTATCACGTTATGTCAACAGATTTGACAGTTATTGTATCACGTTATGTCAACATACCGGATAGTTATTGTATCACGTTATGTCAACATACTGGACAGCTATTGAATCATTATATGTCAACAGATTGGACAGTTATTGTGTCAAGTTATGTCAACATACTGGACAGTTATTGTATCACGTTATGTCAACATACTGGACAGTTATTGTATCACGTTATGTCAACATACTAGACAGCTATTGAATCATTATATGTCAACATACTGGACAGTTATTGTATCACGTTATGTCAACAGATTGGACAGTTATTGTATCACGTTATGTCAACATACCGGATAGTTATTGTATCATGTTATGTCAACATACTAGACAGCTATTGAATCATTATATGTCAACATACCGTACAGTTACTGTATCACGTTATGTCAACATACTGGACAGTTATTGTATCACGTTATGTCAACATACTAGACAGCTATTGAATCATTATATGTCAACAGATTGGACAGTTATTGTGTCACGTTATGTCAACATACTGGACAGTTATTGTATTACGTTATGTCAACATACTAGACAGTTATTGTATCACGTTATGTCAACATACTAGACTGCTTTTGAATCATTATATGTCAACATACCGTACAGTTATTGTATCACGTTATGTCAACATACTAGACAGCTATTGAATCATTATATGTCAACATACGGTACAGTTATTGTATCAAGTTATGTCAGCATACGAGACAATTATTGTATCACGTTATGTCAACATACCGGACAGTTATTGTATCTCTTTATGTAAACATACTGGACAGTTATTGTATCACTTTATGTAAACATACTAGACAGCTATTGAATCTTTTTATGTCAACATACTAGACAGCTATTGTATCACGTTATGTCAACATACTGTACATTTATTGTATCACGTTATGTCAACATACTGGACAGTTATTGTATCACGTTATGTCAACATACTGGACAGTTATTGTATCACGATATGTCAACATACTGGACAGTTATTGTATCAAGTTATGTCAACATACTAGACAGCTATTGAATCATTATATGTCAACATACCGTACAGTTATTGTATCACGTTATGTCAACATACTGGACAGTTATTGTATCACGTTATGTCAACATACTGGACAGTTATTGTATCACTTTATGTAAACATACTGGACAGTTATTGGGTCATTATACTTAGTATGTCAAAACATCGGAAAGTTATTGTGTCACTCTATATTTAAACAGTAGAGCGGTATTTTGTCACTATATGTCAACACTTTGAACAGTTATTGTGTCATTACATGTCAACACACTGAACAGATGCTGTGTCACTATTTCCCAATGAAATTCACTGAGAGAGGCATGTAAGATCACGTCAGTTTATGTCAAGAGTAAAAGATAGTGACTATTAAACAAATGCCTCTCTACAGAACTACCTTATTTACGACTGATTGGTCCGGTGAGAATGCTACAAGAGGAGAGGGATATAAGAACTAATTAGCTCAAGTTCATTTGATAAATGTCCTGTGCTATGACAGCTTATTGATAACATTATCAAAGGTTTCTGTGGTATTTGTAATGATATTGATAAAGGTTATTACAGGTTTACATGTGCATTGTTGGAGTGCGCTTGCTTTTATGCAAACCTTCCAAACGGAGGCCCATAAAATTAAAAAAAAATGACGTTTTTCGACTCTGTCGTAAATTTGCACAGCATTAGAACGCATTTTTTTTTTATCTTTCTATATCTATATCCTAGATGTAATCAAGAGTCTTCCTTTTTGAATTCAGCAGCCAGTGACGTCATGTAAAACAGTGGTGATCTACCACTGCTGGAAGGGTATACTAGATATACTAGTAAATAAAATCCAAACCCCTTATAGGCAAGACCGGTTTTTACTGATGGTAAGAGAAATTTTTATGTTTAAAAGAACTAATGTTAATCGTGACATCAGTATATATAGAGAACGTGAACAGTGACCTTACATTATTTCAATAACAACATATTACAGACAATAAGTTTAATAGTTTAGATAATCAATGGTTAAGTGCTCCGATCAATCATCTTTTAGGTTATAAACAATAAAACTGGGTAGAAATTTAAAAAAATGATGAATGAAATTTTGAATTAATTTGATTTAAACACAAATGAATAATATATATCTCATGTAATGTATAATCATTTAGAAAAAAAATAATTATTTATATTTAACTGGTTTTTATTCTCCAAATCGTTTCTTTATTCGTTATAATTTCAAAATATGGTAGTGGTTAAAAGTTTTGAGGAATTTTTTTATAACAGGCTGAGGCTGACGTCTTAAAATGTGACCTATGACCTAGCTATTAATAGTAAATCAAAGTACTAATATTTTAGACTACAATATGCAACTGGTAGTTTTCTTTCTAGTTAAGAACTTGGTGAAGCCTCTGATAAATGAAAACTCATAACTTATTTTTTCAGAAATATGTATGATAAAAATCCCAGACAACAAAACGCAATTCTGGAAAAAAAAATTGCGCGGGAGCTATCTGTGCACTTCCTAAAGGAAATCTCCCCCGGCTATTTTTATTTCCCGGAATGGCAGATTTATCGTAAATGAAACATTTTGTTTCTAAATTACGTTATTATTTTAACAACTGGTCTTCGAGCAAAAGTCATAAAACTGGAATACCGCGGTGTAGGAGTTAGCACCTTCTTTGTGGATTGCACTAGATTCTGACGTTCCACAGCGCCCCAAGGTGTAGAATAATGAGGTACATATGTAACATGTCGATAACAGAAGGAAAAAGAATCCACTAAGAGGATATCCTACTGTAAGCATTTATAAAGAACAAGCCAAAGGTTTGTTGATTTTCATGGGAAACCATGTTTTATTTCATAGTATGTATTCATGAACAAAAGTAAGTAAAGTCTGAATTCATTACTGCAGAGTTTAAACATTGCTGTGATATGAGCGTTGTCTTTAAAGTTTTGTGAAGTTTTGTGAAGTTTTGTGAAGTTTTGTGAAGTTCGATTCAATCTGATATTAAATTATTTGGTGTAGTTTCATACTGTTTCTAGATATTCGTCAAGCTTTGACTGTCGAGGGCAACATTTCAACGAATGATTTTTAAATGTGATGCATCCAGTAAGATATATCCATTATATCTTTTGGAAGATAAAAAACGGACAACAACGTTTGTATCTGCCATTCCAGATTCATTTTATTCAGAATTGTATTCCTTTAATATCAAATAAACTTTGAAATTCACCAAACGCATAATGGATTGACAAAGACGTTTGTTAAATATTTTGATTTAGTATTTTTTACTCAATGTAACTTCGACGACAAACACATAATTTCATTGCGTTTTTTTTATCATTCTGGCTTTTTGAAAGTGGCATTTCAAATCTCTGGAATGTTTTGAAAGCAATCTTAATAAGAAAAAAAATGACATTTTAACTTTTTATCTCACCTGAGCTGAAAGCTCAAGTGAGCTATTCTGATCACATTTTGTCCGTCGCCCGTCTGTCCGTCCGTCTGTCTGTTCGTCTGTCCGTTTGTAAACTTTTCACATTTTGATCTTCTTCTCTAAAACCACTTAACCAAATTCAACCAAATTTGGCTCAAAGCATTCTTATGGAAAGATGAATATAAATTGCAGAGATGAAAGAAAAATTTTCATTGAAAGCGGAGAAAACCTCAAAACTGTAAAAAAAAAAAAAAAAAGGGGGGTGCATTTTAAAAAATCTTCTTCTCAAGAACTACTGAGGCAAATTCAACGTAATTTAGCATGAATTATCCTTATGGGAAGGAAAATATAAATTGCAAATATTATGGGCTAATTCTGTTTCAATTCTGAGTTATTACGAAAATAATAAAAAAGAAAAGGCGTGTTTCAGGCAATTTATATCATCCATGAGTCTTGGTAAAATGGGTAGGCATGACCGGGCCAGGGCTAAACAAAAGATTGACAGTTATAAATCTGCCAATCTCATTAAAATTTCAAGATATTTACTGACCAGTATATTTGTATTCGCTGTAAATATTACTGCAAAATAATGCGTAATTGGAATTGACGATTGCCGATCTGCCCCGGCTTTTATTTTGCCCCGGCCCGGGTTTGCTTACCCATTTTACCAAGACTCGTATTCCATAATTCTAAAACGAGGTTCTTTGTTTAAAGCAGCCATGACACTATATGCTAAACGGGTCGATCTGACAATGACGAATTTGTCTGTTGTGCAACAGTTCGTGTACGAAGGGAATCTTTGAAACATGCAAAATACATTGGTGCCGGTTTTGTGATATAAAATGAGGCTAAATATTTCAATGCGTTGACAGTTTTCACATAGACGGTGGTGTTAGCTTGTTGTGATTTTCGTTTCGTTTTCATTTATGCTTTGCGTTAACCTGGGAACTGTCGCTTGTATTTCCTGATTTTTACGTATCAAATCAAACAGAGACTTCGGTAAATCAAGCAGTTTACTGTTTACCTGCGCAAATTAAGCAACATCTGATGTATTGAGAAAGAACTAAAATGCAATTCATTCAGGCTATCGGTAATTCGGTATCATCTTTTGCGAAATGGTAGAATAATGCAATATGTTTTGTTGTGATGCTCGGCATTTTCTCGAGTTTATTCAGTTTAAATAGAGTTTAATATCGCTGACGGAAATATGTAGGTATATACATGTATATGATTCATTTTGAAAAATAAATTGTGTTCTTTATTTGTTATTGTGCATGTTTCTTGTGTTTAATTGTTTACAATTTCTATTTACTTACCATATTTCAGTGTAAAGCTTCGAATTATATGCAAGATACAGAGATTTGCTCACAATTCTATGCTTGTACACAGATCTAAGGCCATTCATTTTTTTCTATTTTAAATGCTGAATAGGAAATACCGAGTTAAAAATCTTAAGCTGAATGTAATAAACTCATGTAAACAAATTATGACTCAAACCTAGCAAAACTTTGAGCTCATCTTGCTTATAATTCTACGATTGACGCTGAAATTTTGGTTGATCATTAGAATTCTAAATGAATTAGAGTATGTTATATACTTTTACACAAAAAATTAAAGAATGATATGCGGTATATAACTACTCTCTGGGGCCCCCTCTTTATACAATGAATAATGTGAAATGTGAGTAAATAAAAACGATATCGTTAAAACAGTTTCCATAGTTCTGACACATTTCTGTTGCGGGGATAAAAGAATTATCGCTATTCCTAAGAAAATATTATAGCGGAGAATTATCCTGGTTTGTAGCCATTTGTTATTTTTGAATAAAAATGAAAATAATGGGTGGGCCATAGTAAATTAGAGTGATGTGCCTGTCAGTACGGTAACATTGATTTTTATAGCTCTTTAACATGTCACGTGACAACATTTTTCATTCCAGTGTATTCATCAATCAAGTGTGAGTAAAGTTATAAAAGTCACGAGTTTACGCGAGGTAAACAACAGTCATTTAATTATAATGGAGAAGACAAAAAAATTGTTGAATATTTTTAATTTTAGAAATTGAGCGCATCGAGGTGCAATTTTCTTCTTCACATATATACATGTAGGATTTTTTTGATAAAATACAATAACTATTATATTTTTTAAAAAATACAATAACTAGTAAGTAGTTGCTCTCATATATTTTGATCGCTTTATTAAGAGGGGGAGGGGGGCAGAACGAAAATACAGGGAATTAGAAGTTTTATAACAGTGTACCCCTACCAAATATTTAGTTCTATATCTTGCGTAAAATTTTCTTATTCTGTGTAAAAACAGTATTTCATGAAGGTACAATGTCAAAGATTACGTGTATGCAAAAATAAGTGTAAAATTCGAATACTTTACAAAATTTATTTTTTTGTTATTCTACCGAGGGCCATATGGCACAATATCTTTTGAACGCCCATTGTTGCTTAGGTGAGCGATGTGGCCCCATGGGCCTTTTGTTTGATTTGTTAGATATGATGTCCATTTTCCTCCGTCTATAAGTCCATTTCATTCTATTCAAACAAATATGTATCATTTATTGACATGTAAACAGTCTAAAGTTATTGTAAAATCAAAATATATATTTCTTTTCTCAGTTTTCCAGAGTAAAACTCGAGTGTTAGGATGACTAAATGACTGTTGAACTATTAAAGTCTTAAGGAATTACCTAACCTTCAATAAATTTTTCAATTGATGTAGTTGCTATTTAACAGCAAAAACACTACCATAAGAAAAGTTTTTAAAAAAATGGTATATTACTTCACGCTTTTTAACACAAATCAATAATCTAAAAATGACCAGATCCTAGGGACGTTTAAGGAACCGAGTTTGTGAACTCCTGTATTGATAGATTCTATTTTAAAGTCGTATACCCTGGGCCGCTAGTATAAAAAGACTCTCACCCCAAAAGTGTTGTGCATTAGGCAGTTCTATGTTAATTTTTCTCAAATACTCTTCTTTTTGAGGCATTGGTTACAGTGTTTGATAAGTTGCAGATGATCTCTGTTTCCCTATGTCAGCCACAAGGACCTCACTTTCCGCACTTGATAAATTCGACTTTCTCTTCTTACCCTTGATGAGATCACGAGATTACACAAAATAAATTCATGTCGTCTTCCTCTCTTTGGGTTCAAAACTTCAAGTTTTTTCCTTGTCATTCTTTAGGACAGAAATCATTTTAAATCACTTTCATTATTCATAAAATTGCTTTCTAAAGGGGGAACTTATAAGTGATAATTTCAAATTTTATACATATATTCGATTCTGCAAAAATTAATTTGAATTTTTCTGATTATTTATTTCCAAAAAGATATTATTCTGACATTTATAAAAAAGTAATATCTTGATGAATAAATTTTAATTTTACTCTTAAAACAGCCAATTGTACGTATTTGAGAACGTATGAAAATATACATTTTACAATAAAATAAAAATTCACAGAGAATTTCTACATTCCAAAAAACAAATAAGATCCACTGTTACCTGTTTTCTGTGTAAATATATAAATCGTTTAGCTGTAAATGTCTTCTAGATTTATTTACAAGATAAATGTATTGAAATAACAATGTTTAAGTATTGTATGTCTTAACTTACGATGTTTACAAGAAACAGTCGAGCTACAACTCAATGTTGCCAATATACAGTAACACAACACATCTTGTGAAGAATCTCGTGCATACAAAACAAGTGATGTTTATCCAACACATACATACAAGTATTTAAGTATGTAGACCAGGTATAACAAATTTAAATTGATCGTGATATTATCAAAATATACTACATACAAAATATCTTATAATTTTAGTGCAAACTCTTAGTTGAAAGACAGAATGAAATTTTATTTAAATATCACACAGGAAGAAAAGAAGGTTAAAAACAGAACTGGATATAAACCTAATGGGATTCCCAGTGATTCGTGTTACAAGTAACCACAGTTACATCAGCGGGTGACTGTTTTGTTTTTATGAGACCAATGCAAGCAATCCTTTTATACTCTATAAAAACAAAATATCTTATTGTTTATTTTAATACCCTAATTTTATTATAAAATTCCCTTAAGGCTAAGTTTATCATCAATATAGAGTTGACCCAATTTATGACGTAATTATATAGACTTCCGTACTCCCTTTAGCATACCCAAAACAGTAGATGCAAATCGAGGGGAGATTTTTATTAATGACTGATGCAGTGCGCTGTTTTGTTTAAATTGACAGAAAGCTAAGATGGCGAAGAACCGATCAGAATACAGAGAAGACTACAAAATAATTTTTCCGTTGAGTAAAAAAAAACTTCCATTTTGTAAGACTGTCAATCAGTGTTTTCAGTCGCTTCAAAAAATAGACAGAGGTTGCCTTTTAATAGCATTTAGAAAATTGTGTTCACTAACGTTAACTGCATAGGCATCGGGGGGGGGGGGGGGGGGGGGTGGCTCCCCACTATTTCTTGCAATTTTTTAAATTTAAGATGTCTGACAAGTCTTGCCCCCCCCCCCCCCCCAACTTTCAACTTACTTCAGACGCAACTGAACTGTCATAATTTAAAGCAGTGAGTAATACATGGGGCTTATTAATTTCTATAAAACTTATTTTAAATACCGAGATAAATGCATGTTTCTTGTTTAAGAATAAAAGTCCGGAATTTGTTACAAGTAATTTGTATGAGTTGTAGGTCTCTGATTTTTGAATTGCCATATAAAAGTGCATACGACAAAAAAATATCCACATTCTTTCCTACAAATGACCATTACGGACTTGGTTCAGAAGATTTCAAACAATATAACCCGTGGTGTATATCATGATAAGCATGTGATTCCAGATTAATTTTGTGAATTCACGAAAACTTCACCTTTATGAAGAATTTTTTCCGCCTAGTCATGATGAACTGGGTATAAACCCATTGATAAAAACATTTCTGACGCACTGAACTGTCATCACCCGGAATGCTGTTCGATGAAAGAGAATCGCATTGATTTTAATTCAAGTGTGCGACCAAACAGAAAGAAATACCTTGTGGATGAATGAATTCAAAGTCCGCGAAGTACAAGAAACATTATCAAGTACTCCCTGCCAGATATGATATATTATATAACCCGTGTAGTCTTCATAGATAACAGAGGATTGTTCTCAGTGTCCTTGAGAGTGTAAATATTTCCTTTTTTTTATTTTTTATTTTTGATTAGAATTAATATCGAAAACGTGTATCCTTAGAGAAAGCCAGACTCGGTAATATACCCCGGTATTTGAATTCTTGATGTTGAGGGCAAAGGGGTGATAAAGTAAAAGTATTGTAAATTGTAAAGATATGTTTATATATTTCACTTTGTTATACTTTCATGTTAAATACTGAAACCTGATTGGTTTAGACGCATTTGGTAATTCGTTCTATTACCCTCAGCGTTAGCAACACACTTGGCAACGGGTAACACAACGAATTGTTACATGCGCGTAGATTTTGCGCGTACGGTTCGCCGTAGAATTCACTTCTTTTCTATATAAAAGCAGTAAAATTTTCTTTAAAAATAAGACAATCAGTATAATAAAATAAATAGTGCCTGTTTGGGAGGGTAACTGTTGAAATTGACACCCCGAGAAAACCATTGTCAACCGACGCGAAATAGTGCCTGTTTGGGAGGGTAACTGTTGAAATTGACACCCCGAGAAAACCATTATCAACCTCTTCTTCGCGTCGGTTGACAATGGTTTTCTCGGGGTGTCAATTTCAACAGTTACCCTCCCAAACAGGCACTATTTATATAATATCATACTTATGTTATAAAGACATTGGTACCTATGTTATTATTTTTTCATGTAACTCTTCTGCAACTCATCTAATCCTAAAGAAATGGAAAAATATCTACACAATTTGATAACTATATTAAAAAAACAATATGATTATATCTGTAACAAAGTAATTTTTAAATTGAAAAACAAACGTATTATTAATTTCTACTTTTTGTTTCTGTAACCTTGGTAACTGATGTCGTTGTCAACCAATTTTCTATGAATATTATACAATTAAGCTTTTGCAAAGAATAAATTTATTTGCCTAATCACAAGTAACATACACTTAAAAACTTTAAAATCTGTGTTTGCGAGATAAAATAACAGATAAGTATATATTCACGCTTTAAGATTTGACAGTCAATCTGAAAACAGGTTACGTTAATTGATTTGAACACATTAGTAAATTGCATTAAAACTACATTGAAACCCTGTGCACTCAGACATAAAATATTATTCATAATTAACAATGTCGTTAAAATTTTCGTAAAAGAAATACTTCCGGGTTATAAACTATTTTCATCAAATTACTGTACATCCGGGGAATTGGTCATTTTCAGTGATGGAAATATTCAATGTAAATGAAAGTAGATTTGTACTTGCACCCCCCTCCCCCCCAAAAAAATAATCCAAAGCACACACACACACAAAGCCAACTCCTACATTGCTAGTACATGTATCTAGTTATTAACATGATACAATGTACATTGTTTTTTAAGAAAGTACAACTTTGGGTAGTACAGCCAATCAGTATCTGATCGTAGTGACAAAATAGTAGTATAATAGTAGTATAGCTGTACAGTAGTATAACAGTATTATACTTGTAATAGTAGTATAATAGTAGTATTATTCTTGTAATATAAGTATAACAGTAGTATAATAGTAGTATAATATCAAGCTGAATACGTAGGGTCGTTTGAGTCTAAAATGAATGGAGCGAGAGATAATAGGCGATTAATACTCACGTAAGTATTTTGTCAGTAAATTAGTACAATGTGGGCATTGAAGAACGACATCAAATTCTTGCTCTATTTGTTGGGTGTCACAAATATCACATAATACACTGACCCAAAGTTCTAAGTGTTCACCCAAGTTAATATAGTGATCTGAACATAAAAAAATATTAACACATTCGTTTGTCATGTCGCTGGGGGAAATAAAGGTTGAATAAAATATAAATATTTTGTTCGATAAATATACACATCATTCACCATTTTTAAAGTTTATGATACATGTATCAGGCAATATATCATCTGGTAAATTCATTATTTATACCATGACTTAAAAATTGTACATACAATTTATAATCTAAAGGACATATGATTATGATGCATACTACAATTACTATGTATCATTAAAAACTTAAGAAAATACATACTTATAAAATATCATTAAAACACACCACATACGAATTAATTATTTGTGAATGATAAAGACACATGCTTTTAATCTTTTATTATTACATTCGAACGTGCATCAAAAAATCAAATTATATCAATTCACTGAAACCTATGTAGTCGGCTTCAGAGGTATAAATTTTATTTCAGTTTCACAAAATGAAAGATGAGGAGCAGTTTAACTATGGTTGAAGAAACATATTATATCATGGATTTTGGTTAGAGAAATATAAAGTTTTCATTGAAATACATAATTATTTTTAAAATTACGAAAATATTATAACATGCATTTCCATTATGAAATATTTTCTTTGCGAAACAAATACTTTTTTAAAACTGAAGATACATTTCGACAAGTACAAGTCGTATTCCTCATCACGTTTAGATTTCTGTTACACAAACGATAAAAGTTTTTTTTATGTTGCTATATACTATTCGAATAACTTTAATTTGCCCGTGGTAATTGTTCTAATTTTCACACAAAAGAATATTTCAAACTACAATGTATATAAACTCAGTGTTATGAAGTTAATTTATAATCTATTGTCATGAATGGAAGATTCGAACTGATTTCTTCTGGTTATTCTTAGGTTGACATTTGATACAAAGATCACTTACAACAAACAAACAACTTTGATTAGTCACTTATAGGTGACGAAATGTTTATCGTTTTAACGGAATGTTTACGATTTGATTTGAAATTCAGGTACACACAATAATTACAAAGCTTTCAAATAAATTTCTAAACATTACAATAATAATCCTGCTAAGACTTTCACTTTTTGCGCGGGTAATTGCTGATTGGTGGGGACAATCGGCTAGTGGCTATCTGATTGTGTTTCAAGTCGGAGAGAATAGAAACAATGCCGGTCTTAAATCTTAATAAATGTAGGATTTAAACGTAGATAATGTGCCCAAAAGTACGAATGCAGCAATCAAATAACGAGAGAAGAAATAAAAGCAAGGTATATTTATGATCCGGTAAAACTTGTTGCGGTGATTGTGTTATTTGTCTCCCAGAAACCCGCGCTTTTCGTCTTATTGACTGAAGAGAATCCATGACAACTTGCCTCTCTAAGGCACTCACTCGCAAGGAATCAAAGAATGCCAACAATCGTCAAGGCAATTTGCCCTTTTTTCATCAAAGAATAAATTCGTCTGCAAGCACGGAAGAGGGTTTACAACAAGATAATTGAGAGATCAGGGAAGAGACTGCTACATATAGCCCAACAGTTCGTATAATCTTTGTTTTATATACTAACTGATATCTTAATCCATGTTCTGAACATTTACAGATAATCTCTTAATCTTTTTGATTTGTTAACCCCAACATACACCCTAATCCGACTTCTTAACCCTAACTAGTTTCTTAACCCATGTTTTCAAAAGATATCTATATCTTCAATAGATCTCTTCATCCCTATTCCTCCTTACCTTCAATTTGTATCATTTTCAATATTCTATTCTCTCAATAGATATCTGGTTTGATGTTCTCTATCCTCAATAGATATCTTATTCGATGTTCTCTATCCTCTATAGATATCTTATTCGGTGTTCTCTATCCTCTATAGATATCTTATTCGATGTTCTCTATCCTCAAAAGATATCTTTTTCGATGTTCTCTATCCTCTATAGATATCTTATTCGATGTTTTCTATCCTTAATAGATATATTATTCGATGTTCTTTATCCTCTAAAGATATCTTTTGTCGATATTCTTTGCCCCACAACAGTTTTCTTCACCGCAATAGATATCTTATTGGATGTTTTTACCCTCAAGAAATATCTTATTGGATGTTCTTTATCCTCTGAAGATATCTTATTCGATGTTCTTTATCCTCTAAAGATATCTCATTCGATGATCTATACCCTCAATAGATATCTTATTCGATGTTCCTCTGTCCTCAAAAGATATTTTATTCGATGATCTAAATCCTCAAGAGATATCTTATTCGATTTTCTATACAATCAAGTGATATTTCTTTAATGTTCTTTACCCTCAATGAATGTCTAAATCTGTGTTCTATACCTCAGTCCGTGTTCTATACCCTAAACAGATATCTTAATCTGTTATTGATATCTATACATACATGTATCTCACAGTCTGTGATATACCCGTTACAGGTATCTTAATCGTATTTTATATCCTGAAAAATCTCTTAATCCGAGTAATATGCCGAAACCGGTATCTTGATTCAGCTTACATGCCATAACCTAAATATATATATATATATAGAGAGAGAGAGAGAGAGAGAGAGAGAGAGAGAGAGAGAGAGAGAGAGCGCAGCTCATCATTATGGAGTCTCTATTCGCTTTATATCATAATTGTAAACATTACACGCATCAACTCAGGTAGCAAGGGACAGTTTCGGATAAAGTACCCGGTCAATATTTTTGTAAAATTGAGAGTTGCTGTACTTGAAGGCTTATGAATTTTTCTAAAATTACTATGATTTTTAATTTTTAAAATGATTTTTAATAATAATCATTAGTTAGAGGAACAGTTCTTGTTGAAATTGATATGCAATATGTAGGCCCCATATGATAGGTACATGAGAATCAGAAGTAAAATGTGAAACCTGCGGCTCTCACTGGTGTGTTGACTTACACAGTGAAAGTGCAAGTTACAGACGGGTGGTAAAATGACACGAAAAGTAGGTGGTTGGGACATTGTAAACTATACACCGGCAAGTCTCTGACATGTGATGGTGCAACATGCACACGGCACGGAAGGTCAACCCTTGCAGGGAATTAGCTGGGGGGGAGGGTGGTCTAAAAAGCTGAAAAATCATGAAAAATTAGCAAATTATGAAAGGGTCAAAATCTAATAAAAACCAGTATGTAGAAAATTTTACAGGTTTTGACTAGTAATTTTCTTCAAAAATTGGTGACTGGCCTTATAAAGAGTGAATTAAAGGTATTTGTGCTGAATGGGACATGAGTAAATTCTAGTTACAGAGTTTCGAAGACACGCATCCCCTGGCTACAATGAATTGCTTAAAAAAAAGTCCCGTGCCACGTCATCAATATGGAGTCTCTATTCGCTTTATATCCTTATTGTAACACGTACATGTATCAGCTCATCAATATGGAGTCTCTATTCGCTGTATATCCTAACTGTAACCCGTACACGTATCAGCTCATCTCCTAACTGTAACCCGTACACGTATCGAGCTGGCAAAGGCCGACTAGCCGATACGTTTTCCCGTAACCTTGCATTTCAGGTAAGTCTACCGGTAATATACTGGAAATGGGGGTCGTTAATTCTAGAAGGTGTTTTCATAAACAAGAAACAAATTCAAAAGGTACTGAACTTATTGCCCAGAATTTCTGTCCAACCATGATTTTAATCTAATTCTAGTGAGATGCTATAATTAAAAATTTTGTGGTATTTGAAATTCTACATGTATTTTGTGTTTGTAAGAATTAATGGATTACATTGGATATTTCAATATAGTCAGAATGTGACAATCGAGATCATTGGTTTTTTTTTGAACAACCGATTCATTAGGTTCAATGATATCTTTTAAAAATTACGTTGTACAACAGGACTATGTGAAAACTGCACAAAGCCACACCTGTCTTTGAGCAACCTTGGGTATCCGGACCTGAAGTGAGAATTGTCATCTCTCGGAGGAATATATCCTTGTTATTAATTGATTGTGTCAAAAGATTTTATAATATGTTATTATAAACACAAAAATCTTGTTAAAACATATTTTAAATGAGGCAATAATTTGAGACCTTTGGCTGTTACACGACAGAGAAGCGTGGAAGCCATCCATCAACGGCCTAAGTATGTACGATGGTTAACGAGAAATTAATAAAAAGTATCAGCAAGCTGAGCGTAATCAGGGACTCTGTTCAATTAATATGACAGATAGGGGTTTGGTTTCGGTTGAAATACCCCCAAATCTGAAAAATAAAGGAAGCGGTCGGGTGCTGAGACATTATGATTGGAGCAGAACATGTTCTAATTCATTAATTTAAGCCTATTCTTCTTTTTGTTGACAGAAATTTCAGGAAGAGAGACAATGTCGTCCTTGGATGTTCCTTCACTTTTGATAAATCTATATCTCCTTTTTGAACCTTACAGTCCAGACAAAATAAAAATTGTCGAAACATTAAAATGCAGGCACGCATATTCATGCATCTAGTGGGCAACGTTTGTTTAGAAAAACGGCTGGTAGGTATAACAAAAGTTAATGGCCGTAGAACCATTGAAAAAAAAAAACTTGGTCAATGCAATTTCAAATGAATACAAGCGGATAATTATACCAATTCGATTTGAAGCATTTCATAAGATAGATCCTGAGCCAAAACAATGGTAATATAAGCACATTTCTTTATCGACAAGTAGATACAATTTCTCAATTGATTCTTTAACATTGGCGAATGTTGTACCAATAAAGACAATCTTTTCATGTGAACAGTCTGCACAGCTGTTGATACAGGTAAAGTATGTGCGCTTTGACAATTAGTCAATAAAGGATACTTGTTACAGCTATAACCACGTGTAACGTTAATGATATCATCTGTAACGATTTAGAAATTTAAATGTGAGCGGAATGTTTGCAAATTTAAGTAACGCCAATCAGCTAAAATACTTCGGTTCATGGAGAAAATTGTTTACAACAGCTGGAAAATAAGTAGTTCATTATGAAGGATACTTGGTCAATGCTGTGTATGTGTTTGTTGTGTTAAAAAAATCATTGAAATTCACGTCATATTATCATAAATGATTCTTGAATACTTCTTTGAAAAAAACCTCCTAAATCTAAAAGATGATATATTACTCTAGATCCACTCACTCTCCGTTCTACGATGTAACGACGACAGGTAGCCGATCAGATGCGCGGGTTTCTGGGACTAACTTGTCTCTTGCACGAAACAATTATCAACCCTATGATAAATAATGACGAATTTGCGTCCTTTATTTTTGCGCAGCTTCCGGTGCGAGGATATAGTACAAGAAGCGAAGCTGTTTACGCACGTAAAATACGTCACAGGTGTCAAAAAAACACTTGATAGCCGTACCTCGTGAATCTCCATCATCCACCTATCTCACCTTGCCTAATTATAAAGCCTTATGCGGACAAAGACTCTCCGAGCCTCAAGTAATCACATTCAAATCATACAATGGAACGAAAATAAATGTTTCACATATAATTGGTATTTGTTAAGTATAGAATGTGAGAAATTGTCATTGAAGCAAGTCATAGTTGAAAAACACGCCTTGTTTTCCGTTTTCAATATTCCATTATTTTTTCTTCAAAAATGTTTTATTAGTTGCTATACATAATAATCCCTTTACTGTACATAGTAATAAAAAAGTTAAAAATTTCTACTCACCTTTTCGATCGGGTCGAGTAAGTCTGTATGGTAGTTTTTATGACCCAAATGGTAAAATTTTTGTGTCCTTCACTTTATCGTTTTCCTTTTCTTTTTTTTTTTTTTTTTTTTTTTTTTTTTTAAAAATCAGACTTTAATATTTGCTATATCAAAAACCGTAGGTAACTGCTTCCAATTTGATGCAGTGCCAACTAATAACATCCTCTCAAATTTATACATTCTTAAGTTCATTTGTCCGTAATTAATAAAATACATTTATTGCAAGATGGTTACATATGTGAATTTTGTTCTCCAATTTCCGAGGGCATTGTCAGAGAAATAAGATTCTTAAAAAAATTCAAATTTCCAGAACACTCGTGCAATAAGTTGTTTACATCATGAAAACAACACACTTGTATTGCATATATATAAGGGTACAACAGTATACAAAATCTAATTTAACCTTTCTTTCATTATCTGCAAGATATATATTCCAATTAGTTTACATACTCAAGATAATTCTAAAAAGTACATGTTTTATGTATGTGCAATAAGTAAAGGATGCCTACACAGGAGGTGATTCTATTTGTAGAGGATGCCTAAACAGGAGGTGCTTCTAAAGTAAAGGATGCCTACACAGGAGATACTTTTTTAAGTAAAGAATACCTACACAGGAGGTGCTTCTTTAAATAAAGGGTGCCTACATAGGAAGTGCTTCTAAAAGTAAAGGATGCCTACACAGGAGGTGCTTCTATAAATAAAGAATACCAACACCAGGTGCTCCTTATAAGTAAAGGATGCCTACATAGGAGGTACTTTTATAAGTAAAGAATGTCTACACAGAACGCGCTTCTGTAAGTAATCGAAGCATACACAGAAGGTGACTCTATAAGTAAAGGATGCCTACACAGGACGTGCTTTTGTAAGTAAAGGATGTCTACACAGATCGAGATACTTCTGTTATTCTTTTACATTTGACGTTTACCTTCCATTTTGAATAACGGCAACTTCCTAAAAAGGCTGTGAAGGTTTACTATACTGAGCAGTATACATTAACTAAAACTATAAACGTCTTCTCGATTGTATTCGCGAAAGGCTGTAGACGAAGTTTCAGACTGAGTTATCTGATGTAGAACATTTCAATATTTGTTTTTCTACAACTTGAGCGTCTCCAATTCACAGTAATAAATACCTGTCGCAATCGATGTTTACTGCAGCTATTGGAGAAATCGGTCAACCTCTCCGGATGCACTATGAGTATTAAATCAGTCCGACCACGAGCAGACCTCGAAGTTCTAAGTGTGAGCACGATGTGGACACGAGATAGAGTTATCAACAGGTGCCCCATTACGGCCAAAGAGTGCATCGACTCGCAAGTAAGCACTTTCATCATAAACCATAGAGAATTGAGGACATGTTAAACTTACGTTGCAACATCATGCTATTTCCCCGCTAGTTTTGTATGCTCAGCATGTTAATAACCTAATCTACAAACACATCGGGCACTTTGGTGATAGTTTGGTGTAAAATAAAATACCAAGCAATCTCCAGTGTCATTTTCTGTGATTAATTCAGCGTAGATCGAGACAAAAATAATGTATTCGAAGAATTTCTCGTTTACAAATATCACGAATGAACTAGAACATTTAACAATCTGTATAACCTTTTTTCGATAAAAATTTTCTCCTAAAATCTTCTTCACAAGCATATATAGAAGGATCTTAACGCATTGGAAATATTGGTTTTATTGAAATAATTTTAAGCTTGCGGGACTAATATGGACAGGAAGTGATCGATGTTTGGGGATCGGTGGCTCCCTCCCACGGACAATTAACCCCCATCGTGCTACTTGTTGACTTGATTATAGATCATAAACAATTATGCAACGAAGAAAAAGAATTGAGAAACAGAGAGAATCTGCGTTCCACTTATCGTGGTGAGAGACTTAAGGTACTAGGTCCGTTCTCCAAGACAGGCAACACTTACAAGAAGAATAAATAAAAGAAGATGAAAGGTGTATCACGTTTTGAAGAATGACTGTAGAATGATCTGTAGATCCATTGGGATCCATTGTTTACTTGATCCGAAGCTATTTTGATATATTCAGATATCATCTGAAAACATGTTTTGATGAGTTTTTTTCCTTGAAAAATGTACAATCCTTGCATGGAAACACATAGATACGCGTGATATTTGCGGACCAATAAGAACACATACTGCAGACACATGATAAAGAAATATTCTGCCCCCCAAAAAAATTGGAGTGTGAATATTACGCCAGGTATTCAAATAAAATTTTCTGCAGCTGAAACGATTGCTATGATAATATTTAACAGAATTTTAAGCTGTGAATTAAATTCATTTCATTTTTATTTAATTAATTAAAAGGGAATATTACCGATCAATTCAACTAATATTACGAAATTTAAAAAGTTCGAAAACATATAGTCACCATCAACCCATCTTTCTGTTTTGTAGCTTCATATTTTCAATACCATGTTGACTGAGTTTGAACCATGTATCTTTATCTTACAAATAAGTCTAGTTACATGCAGTGACAAATAAATTTGTGTAAAGCTTATTCTTTGTATTCTAAAAGTAAATGCTCTAGACTGTTTGCAGTGTCTGAATTAAAAGATACCTGGAACAAATTAATTAATAAACAAAAATTAAACTGCAATATCATGAAATAATTATACATTAGAAAACATTTGTTCACATAATATAAACGACGAAAGCTTGTTTATCCCTGTGACGATTAGCTGGTTTTATTTGTGTGTAACTTTTCTCCAAAATTTTAGCTTCAAATTGGTTAGTTACAAGGTGACGTGTTGAAAATGTATCACAAAGAAAAAAACAACACCTCACTAAAAACCCCCAAATAAAAAACAAGCAAACAAAAATACACTAAACCCCCCAAAACATTTGACATGTGAATCCCGATGACCAATCCCCCTAATCCATGTCTGGACGAGTAATCTGTGTCGCCCGGTGACCTGTTCCGGTCTGTGTAGGATCCACGCGTTCTAGGTGTGACGGACAGAATCCCCGCGTCCGTAGGAACAAGAAAACCAGGCACGCATGAGATCCCTTAAACTACCCGCCAGGTCGGTTAATGACTTATCATGAACCATTTCAATTCGTTTAACGATGAAATGTGTCATGAAAGCCACAAGCAGAATTCGTATATCAGTGCTTCCAAAAAGAAGCTTCGCCACACGACAGAAAATTATCAAATTTTAGTATCCATCGCAAGTTCCTGTCGCAATAAAATCTCCCGAGTCTGCCTTATAGCTCTGGTTTTATGATGAGGGTGTTCGGATAACACAACTGAAGTTACATTTTATTGTTTAATCAATTGACAAATGATTTAGATAATTTGTCACAATACAAGAACTAGTACTTTTAGTTGTTTTATTCTTGGTTTTTACGAGATAATCCCAATAATACTGTACAGGTATATTAAGGATGTAGATTAGGTGATTTGCACAAAGTCTCCGGGCCAGTATTGTACTACATTGACAGTCTTCAAATTATAACTGAAACTTTATCCTCTTTTATTAATTTTACAACCAAATGACCGGTTAACTACGTATTGAAGTTGTTTCATCATAAAACCCTAATTTACTATGGATATCAGTCAACCATGTGTAACGCTGACAGAATTTATCAGTCTATAATACCCCCACGTTGATATGTAGTTTTCTGATTCGATTACATCGATAGTATATACATGTATACAATAACTGATAGTATATACATGTATACAATAACTGATAGTACATACATGTATACAATATCTGATAGTATATACATGTATACAATAACTGATAGTATATACATGTATACAATAACTGATAGTATATACATGTATACAATATCTGATAGTATATACATGTATACAATAACTGATAGTATAATTATACATGTATACAATAACTGATAGTATATACATGTAAACAATATCTGATAGTATATACATGTATACAATATCTGATAGTATATACATGTATACAATAACTGATAGTATATACATGTTTACAATAACTGATAGTATATACATGTATACAATAACTGATAGTATATACATGTATACAATAACTGATAGTATATACATGTAAACAATAACTGATAGTATATACATGTATACAATAACTGATAGTATATACATTTATACAATAACTGATAGTATATACATGTATACAATAACTGATAGTATATACATGTAAACAATAACTGATAGTATATACATGTATACAATAACTGATAGTATATACATGTATACAATATCTGATAGTATAGACATGTATACAATAACTGATAGTATATACATGTATACAATAACTGATAGTATATACATGTATACAATAACTGATAGTATATACTATAGCATTGAATCATGATTTTTTGAAGTATACACTCTCATAACTGCAGCGGTGTGTGCATACAAATTGAGTAACGCGCGTTAGCGCGTTATGAAAATTTGTATGCACACACCGCTGCAGTTATGAGAGTGTATACTTCAAAAAATCATGATTTAATGCTTATATTTACATTTTTTTAACTTCTTGCCCTGTCTACAAATGTGATTCATACCTTAAAATTCCTATCTTATCCTAAGGGTAAGCTTATATTAATGGAAGAGCCACAGTAACAGCCACAAGCGTGAACTTTGATTTTCGCTTGTGACGTTGCAGTTTACAGCGTTCAACGTTTGTGACGTCATAATAAAACTCGTCAATTTGACCTTTGACTACTTGTTGTATTTAGAGGCATTTAAACATCACGGAATTTAATGGAAAAACACAATAGAATGTAAATATATGTATACAATAACTGATAGTATATACATGTATACAATAACTGATAGTATATACATGTAAACAATAACTGATAGTATATACATGTATACAATAACTGATAGTATATACATGTAAACAATAACTGATAGTATATACATGTATACAATAACTGATAGTATATACATGTAAACAATAACTGATAGTATATACATGTATACAATAACTGATAGTATATACATGTATACAATAACTGATAGTACATACATGTATACAATAACTGATAGTATATACATGTATACAATAACTGATAGTATATACATGTAAACAATAACTGATAGTATATACATGTATACAATAACTGATAGTATATACATGTAAACAATAACTGATAGTATATACATGTATACAATAACTGATAGTATATACATGTAAACAATAACTGATAGTATATACATGTATACAATAACTGATAGTATATACATGTATACAATATCTGATAGTATATACATGTATACAATAACTGATAGTATATACATGTATACAATAACTGATAGTATATACATGTATACAATAACTGATAGTACATACATGTATACAATAACTGATAGTATATACATGTATACAATAACTGATAGTATATACATGTATACAATAACTGATAGTATATACATGTATACAATAACTGATAGTATATACATGTATACAATATCTGCAGTAATTACTACCTGCTACTATAAACCATTTTAAAAAATACTTCTGAAGTTCAGTAACTCTTAAAACTGATAGGCAAGTATTAGAATAATGACGAGCTATAAATCAAATGAACCGAAAAGAATGAAACTAAGATATAAAAACAAACACGAGGTATTATAAAAAAACAGGTAGACTGTAGTGAAGTAATCAACAGTGACAACACCAATATGGACTGGTTTCTCGCACTAAATGCAGATGCGTTCTCCCTCAGATATCTACTGGTTAACATCGTGTGTTATTTAGTGGACGGTGATCAGTAGTAATAGCTGATCAGATCACGTGGGCTGGAGTAGGACCAAAACTACGTCACAAGTACGTCTCACTACGTCAGCGCATCTCTGGTTAAAAACTCTGTGATCACGCCTTCCTCTATTTATCATGCATAGGAAGGGAGAAATCTTCCGCATTTTAATATCTGGAAATCTTGCTTTCATTAAAAAAAATAATTAAGGATCTTTTATAACGAATAGATTGTACGTACTTTAGGAGTATACCGGTCTATCGCATTTATACATGTACATTGACTTTCTCGTATATACATGTATCGTACAGAGTATTGAGTTTCTCTCGTTAATCTTCAACTAAAGGTGGAAAACATTTTCCCTAAATAAATTGCTTCAAGAAAACAAAATGTTAAATATTCAGTCAAATATAATGTTAAAATCCTTAATTTCATTTCAAACTATCCCATACTTCGCAGATTTTAGTCACTTATATCAAAGGGTGAATTAAAATAATAGGAGGAGGATCATCAGCTTTACCCAGTCATAGCACTGGCTATTACGATACAGAACTCAAACAAATCAATAATATATCATAGATTTTATTATTATAAATAGACATGTTTTTGACAGGTTGTAAACATATATTTGAAAATCACAGAAACCCAATAAGTAAATACAATTTTTAATTTACAAGCAACCAGATACTGTAGATATTATGAGTAAATATATATTGCCATGATTCTTTACCGTATTCTTCACAAGCAACAAAGATAGTCACAGAAATATAACACTGTAACAAATGATAAAAGATATCAAAAACATGAAGTAATAGAAATAATATTGCACTCGCTTAAATTATTTACCTCTTAATATAATTATTTTCAAAATAGGATAATATAGGTAGGGAAAAAAACCTTTACGTTTTGCAAATAATTACCATAGTACACTTTTAAAAATACACAATTAAATCCCAAGTCTAAACCATTTGTACAATTGCCCTCAATGTAGGTTTTAAAATACTTAATATTTCTAAATGTAAACAAATTCAATTAATAAAACACTTATCAATCAAACAAGCTTGCAATTTATGCGTAACTAACGTAATGAAAGAGTGGAATGAATAAATATCACATTTATTTATGACAGGAAATCATTTAAAATAATGAAAAAAATTGCTGAAAAAATTCTGATTCTGTAAGTCTATCAAACCTAGTATAATAGTCAGACCCCATATACACTGTAGCTGATAGTTCAGCGGTGTGTACGACCCTCTGGTACTTTGTTCTCCTGCTCCGTACCGTCACCAGTGAGAGACCCCCCTGTCCCGGCCCTAGGCCTTGGTAGCCTGTTCGCTCCGGTTGGATGTGTCTGCCTTCACCGTCTTGTCCGCTGTGGGATCCAAGAACTCTTTCCCAGAGAAATCTGTCAGGTTGGTGCAGTCAAGGATGGCCGAGTTTGGTACCTAGTCAATCAATGACATCATTCAGTTCTATAATTACCTCTCTTTGGATAAAGATTTCTTCACAATACATTTGTACTATAAAAACTTTACAGTATAAAATTACCAGGTAATTTTTATAAATTACAAGTGAGGCATTCTTTATAAGTTAAAAAACAAACAATGTAACTTTACAAGAAAAATTTCTTAGATTACAAATATTTGAAGAATAAATTACTGGTACACCTGCCTAGGATACAATGATGGTTGTTTACCTTTTCCAGAGGTGTGTAGCGTGGGAATGGAGGAGCCAGACTTTCAAGGGGGTTGTTGCTTTTTCTGTTGTAAGCCATGATCAGGGCCCACCTCCTGTTGGAACTGTTATTGGCATCACTAGCATGCAGGACATTGCTGTGAAAAAACAGTGCATCTCCTAAAACATAAAACAGACAACAAGTAATGGGATATTGACCATGAAATATATGTTGCCGTTCTAAATGTTATAGCGTTTCGTGTAAATTGTTATTCATTCAGGTCTACCTTATAACAGGTTACTTCTAAAATTTACCACGAATCACACATAACTGTTCTAAATATTGTACCAAATGAATGTAAATTCTTATACTGGTTTGTTGGTAACTCTTCATTATTATGGGTAACTCTCCATTATTACAAGTTAATCTCCATTATAACATGTTACTCTCCATTATAACATGTTACTCTCCATTATTATGAGTAACTCTCCATTATTACAAGTTACTCTCCGTTATTACAGGTTACTCTCCATTATTGTGAGTAACTCTACATTATTACAGGTTACTCATTTTTAGAGGTAACTCTCCATTATTACAGGTAACTACTCACCTGGCTCCATCTCCATGTAGGTCAGGGGGAACACCTTCTTGAGGTGCTCCACCCTCTCCAGGTCCGCCCCTGTCTGACCGGCCACAAACTTGTGTTCAATGCGGCCGACTTTGTGAGAACCAGGTAACACCTGTACAATTACAAGTATATCCAGATAAAACCTATACTGTCCAGGTAAAAAATCAATCAAAGTTCAGAATTTCATTGAGACAGTAGACTACTCAATCTATCCATATAATCTTTTTTTTCTCAAAATCTTTTTGTTTTTTGGGGGTAGTGTATAATTTTAACATTTTTTCCATCAAAATTTTCTATTGATCATTCTGTCTACTAAATTCAAATTTAGCCTGTTGGACTTCTGACCTGTAGGCATCCATTGGCTTTGTTACACCTGTCGATGGCTACAAACACACTCAAGGCGTCTGGGAACAACAAACCATTCTGATACCAGTAACTGAAAACACAGCAAAGAAAAGATAACCTCTTTTTCCATGGAGGCATACATATTAAACAGAATTGTTTTCTAAGAGAGATAATGCTGTTTTATTTTCCAGCTTTGATCAGTTGCACAGTATAAATCATTTTACATACTAGAGAATCTGACATCCTCCCCCGAGGATTAAATGACCTGATTAATTTACCCATAATCCTGGTGCCACTCCTGGCGGCCCCCAATCAGTTAATTACACCCATAATTCTGGTGCCACTCCTGGTGGCCCCCAATCAGTTAATTTACCCATAATCCTGGTGCCACTCCTGGCGGCCCCTAATCAGTTAATTACACCCATAATTCTGGTGCCACTCCTGGTGGCCCCCAATCAGTTAATTTACCCATAATCCTGGTGCCACTCCTGGCGGCCCCCAATCAGTGGTTCCTTCATCATGAGCTTTGTGCTGTAGTGGTACACCTCTCCTCCCAGCAGCTGTAACAGGATCACAATTCTATCAACAGGTATACACATTCTATACCGATTCACAATAGGTATACACTCTTTATACAATATACTGAGCATTCACAGTTTTATCAACAGGTATACACATTCTATACTGACACAGTTCTTACAATAGGTATACACTTTTTATACAATATAAAGCTAAATATATATACTGAGCATTCATAGTTCTAACAGTAGGTATATGCATTACATAAATAGTAACTGTTTGGGAGGTAACAAGTGAAATTGACACCCTGAGAATATGACTGTCAACCAACGCTTCATGTCGGTTGACAATGGTTTCCTCGGGGTGTCAGCTTTAACTGTTACCCTCCCAGAAAAGCACTACATGTATTTTTTTTATTATATTGAATGTCTTAATTCTAAAGAAAACTCTACTGCTTTCCTATATTGGAATGACATGAATTCTATGGCGAACTGTATGTGCAGAATTTAGGGGCATGGAAAAATTCGTTGTGTTACCCATTGCCAAGTCTGTTGCTAACGCTGAGGGTAATAGAACAGATTATAAACTGCATCTAAACCAATCAGATTTCCGTATTTAACATGAAAGTATAATATAATCTATACCGATTCATAGTTTTATCAATAGGTATACACATTCTATAAAATATAATACTGTACTGGCATGTACATTTGTAAAAGAACTAGGCAGATCAATCCCTCTTATATATCCCTCACTGAACAGTATCAAATTCTCTGAAACCAGAGACACTTCCCATGTGACCTCTCTCTCTGTTAGTGCCCACCTTTTCGGAAGTAGTGACCACTTTCTCACAGCGACACACCATCCCAGTAACATCTGTCCCGGGGGCCCGCCACAGCACCATCTTGGGCATCCTCCCAGTGGCGTCCGGAATCTGGAATAACAGAGAGCAGGTATCTTTAATGTCTGGTTAAAAGGAGGTATATAGAAAACATTATACAGTGTGCATGCAGGGTTGTCTCTAAGACCCGGGGGATGGGGAGTTCCCCCGACTATAATGCCTTAATTACCTGGCTATTATTGCATTTCAACACAATGTAGCTATAAGCAAAACCCCCGACCCCCTTCTACTTTTTTATTTTGTCCTTCTACTTCAATTTTTAGAGACAACCCTGTGCATGTATAAACACAAATTTGTCCCAACTACCTGGTACATGTAACAGACATAGCATCTTTTTTCAAAGTTGAGGGCTATTAAATTGGCTTGTACATGTTGAACATTTATTTTTCAGTAGTTAATATATGAAAATGGTACATTTCTTTTTAAAAAATGTGGCGGGGTCAGGCCCTTCTATCTCTCCCTCCTCCTGTAGCAAGCTTCATAGAACAATAAAATTTTATATAAAGCCTTAAAGTTAGTATCTGGTTAGGCAAAAAGGATTTTAAAGCAGCAACCTTTCCATTTTTAAGTATGCAGTGTTCTTTTTCCCTAATAATCACAATAAAGAAAATATTTGAAGAACTGCCTCAATCTTACAAGGTTATGAAAAACTGACAAGAAATACATGCTGGTACTGGTACAATGCACTCAAAAATACACACATAACATACTGTAAAACAACTTGTATTTGTGTGCTAGAAATTTTCACAAGGTTCGTGAGAGCCTCATCATTGCGATTATTTTTTGCAGTGAACCAGTCCTTGTTGGATGATGTTTACAATGAGTCTGGATAAGGCTTGGTCGCAAACATTAGTTATTGCGAACCAGTTTAACTCCAGTAAATCGTGAAATAAAGTTGTCACGATTAAAAGTTGGTTGTCAGTAAACTTACAACAAATGATAATAGATGCATTCTGGTCAATCAGACATGCTATCAATCTTAGCTAACTATGAAAACACAGTCTTTTCTGAAGTGTAATATATTGTACAATCCATTGTGTTATTATTTTTTAGTGTATATATACAAGTGTATAAAAATTTAACAATTGAGAAGCCATTCATTTCCTGTTTAATTTTGTATAACCCACACATCATACATGCACATGGACATTAGTCATAAATACCCAGTATATGTACTGAGTTTGAAATTGGTAGCTAGCTTGGAAATATCTGTGCTTGGACTTCAGTAAATATGCACTTACTCCATATCCATGCACTTACTCCATAAATACCCACTTACTCCATATCCATGCACTTACTCCATATCCATGCACTTACTCCATATCCATGCACTTACTCCATAAATACCCACTTACTCCATATCCATGCACTTACTCCAAAAGTATACCCACTTACTCCATATCCATGCACTTACTCCAAAAGTATACCCACTTACTCCATATCCATGCTTAGGCACCAAGTCAGTTTCCTCCAGAACACTCCTAATTTTCTTCAGTTCCTCTGGGTTAAACAAACCCCTGAAGCATAAACAAAAATAACAACAAATCATAACAATTAATCCCTTCAAAAAATAAATAAGAAAGTCGGTATCATTGTCTTAAAATGAATAACAAGTTGAAGCAACTTTATTAAAATCTGAGTTATTCTAACAGGATGATAATTCGGAACTTGTTCAAATGTTACCGTAAATACAGAATCAAATTTACAAAAAAATAAAAACAACTTAATTTTTAACAATCTTTGCATATGCATGCAGTACCTGGGTTTTTTTTTTTAAACCTTAAACTACATTACCTATCATATTACATAATATCAAACAAGTGAGGGTGAGGAAAAACATGTGTTTAATTTAACACATTTACAATTGAGATAACAGTTAAAGCAGGTTTAGTAAGAAGATTAAAAGTACCTTAACATAATATATCCCTGTTCTGTGAAGGCCTTCAGAATCTTATCTGTGACCTCAAATGTTGCTTCGTCATACGTAAAGTCTGCCTCTGTACACATACACAAACGGTTATTAACAACAGGGATAGAGTGATCTAAACATTAACTCACAATGCCTTAATACTGAATCGATTGAAAACAGTGTGTGTTACTAACCACTGATTAGCAGGTGTAAAATGTTTCCTTAATTACATGTATATACAGGTAAACTACATGTACTAAGAAAGACAGCTACCGTGAATCGATCCTCTTTGAGGTCCCACCCGTTTTGTTTACAATATCCCTGTTTATTTTTATGTAGGTGTCTTGCAATGAGCTGATAAATTTTATCATTATAATTATGTAAATTGACTTACGAATACATGTATATAATTACATGTATTATTTTATCATTAAAGATAAGTTCATATGAAAGCCTTGATAACAGCTCAGGAGTATGAGATATGTCTGAGATACATTCTTGTATATTCATTTCATGTGTATGCATATTCAAGTTTATTGGTGGAGTTGTGATTCATAAAGCCTACCATATTTATTATTAAAATTGCAGTATGCTCATGGAAAATTTAGGCACAGAAAATTATTGAGATCAATATTTCAAAACAGAAAATGATCAAACACAATAACCCATATATACATAAAAGTTCAGCACTCTAAACAATGCAAGTCCATGTAAGTTAAGAGATATACACCATGTGTTCAGATGACCCTAGTTCAATGACCCAAAGCATGTGATTTCTATAATGTAACACACTTTATAAGTTTACACAAGTTAAGTGCTGAACAAAGTCTGAGTCTCAAGTTATTTGTATCAGCTTAGTTTTGGAACACTATAATCCATTAGGTTTTAAAATTTTTATGTTCATTGAAACATAAATCCAATAAATCAAATTCTGTTTGTTTGTTTGTTTTTTTTTAAAATTTTTATCATGACAGTCATACACTGTCATTGACCATGTTGAAAGAGTAAGAACTCTATACAATATACACCGACATACATGTGCCACTGCTAATGGCTTTCATTATGTAGTGAAATATAAAACAAACAATAAACAAAGGAACGTATTACAAAGTTGCTAATCTTAAAAGCACGAACAGATGCAGTGTTTGTAAACAAGTCCCAATATCTACCGTCACTTTCACTTTCACGATGTACAAAATTGCCCATATTCAAATTATTACAATCAAGTAAATAGTATTGTATTTGGGACAAGCACAAACTAGAAATTAGTGAAATGGCGAGTTAAAATAATGTTCATACCTGTAGCCATTGCTCTTCAACAAAGAATGATATCTTTATCGACCTATTTTTCCTTTGACCTAACTGCGTCTTCGGAAGATCTCTAGGGTTTTCATAGAGACTTCCTTCTATCACGTGACGGCAAACATGGAGGTACATGGTTTACTTTCGGTTTGCTTTCTGCATTTTATTCTGTGTAATTTTGTACATTCTTTATTGGTTAATGTGCATGTGGATGTGAGTAAACCATTAGGTAAAATAACAAAGAATTTTGTTGGAGTTACGATGAATAGTACGTACGTAAAAGAAAACTGGAAATATTTTAATCTCAAGTAAGTTTTTACACTGTTTACAACAGTAGGTGACTATAAATATCTTCCTTATGGTGATGTCTAGTGGTTATAATAAAGTATGTTAATGATTTTGGATGCACACTCATGAACGTAATAGAAATAATAAACTTGGACTTCAGGACGAAGACTTTTCTTAATCAAGTTCATCAAGGTTTATGGGCAGAAAATAAATAACGCAACATTTTAATTTTCTATGATCTTTTATGCAATGAATATATCAGCCTGCGCACTGTACTATCATAGTGTTTCAGAAGCTAACAACAATTTTTCTGAACTTGTATGTACATTTTCAATCATTACATCAACCATGAGCATTTCTATTAATCTTTTTAAAAATAGAAATGAATGCAATATTTGAAAATTAATATACCGATACACAATGTATTCTATGTATTTGTGTTGTTATATTATTAGTTAATGTTATTAAATATGATAAGTTTATTACAATATACTAAAAGATCTAATAAAATATGTTTTACATGGACCGGGCCGTCAATACAATATACATCTTTTATTTTAGGAGTTACTTAAGACAAGTGACCCTCTAAACATGACAGTAAATTCAATTAGGAAGCCTTAACAGACATGTAACTAGGTGTAATAGTCATGATAGTGTGTATTAGTTATATCAGATAGACTCAGTACTGCCACGCTCCACGTGGTCATTCTGTCTCCTCATCTATTTCATTGGCGCCCAACAAAATAACCCAAGTGCAGTGCTTTAGAGAGTCTTGTGTGAGATTTCTAGGGGATAGAAATCTCAAAAGAAAAGGAGGAAGAGTCTAATAGTGTGTATTAGTTATTATACTTATATACATGTAATAGGCTCAGTACTGCCACGCTCCTACTAGCCGTGCTAGTGGGTTAACCGTTTGGCTCAGTTGGTAGAGCATTGGTTTTTAAACTGAAAGGTCCCGAGTTCGAGTCTATATAGTTGTGGTCATTCCTCCTCTTCTATTACATAGACAAAGAATCTCCATGGTTTTTGCGGGATTTGATTTTTGTTATTTTCAGTAACAATTAGTGCTCTGACTTGTACCGAAATCTAAGTGGTGATGTGAGCTTCATTTTATGCAGGTCAGTAAAGATA
This sequence comes from Magallana angulata, assembly GCF_025612915.1. Classification (NCBI taxonomy): domain Eukaryota; kingdom Metazoa; phylum Mollusca; class Bivalvia; order Ostreida; family Ostreidae; genus Magallana; species Magallana angulata. Next base: position 3,316,467 of record NC_069117.1, read on the forward strand.
CAGAGATTAGCTGCTGGACTTTCACCCTCCTACCTAAGGGTCGGGGGAACAGATGCCGATTTTGTTATATTTACTGGAAGGGAGGTTAACACAGATGAAAACATTAGGAAGTTTGATCCAATAAATTTCACAATGTCAGGTAATAAATGTAAAATATATGCAAAGTAAACAGCCACATTTCATTTCCTGTTTTATGCATAAATACAGTTTCACATTTTCTTTATGAGATTTTACAAAGGGTCTCATATCATGCCAAAATTATTTATATATTTTTTTTTCCTGTTACGTTAATATCAACCTTGTAATTGTGATCTTTTTCAATGTCAGAGACCTCCTGGGATAGCATTCACAGATTTACACAGAAGGTTGGATGGACACTGATTTTTGATCTGAATTCTCTGTACCGTACTGATGGTGTCTGGAATTCCTCAAACGCTGAGGTTTTAATCAAGTACTCAATCAAGAAAAACTACTCAATGGCAGGATGGGAGCTTGGGAATGGTACTGAGGTCACCGTTTCATATAAATGCTTACAATATTCTTTTTGAACATCTTGTATGATAATCATAGAAAATGAAATGTGTAAGGGGATGGGTAAAATAATGACAGACCAGATTGGGGTTTGAACCCAGGTCCCCATAATCTCTAGTAAGGTGCTCTACCCAATGGGCTATCTGGCGCTGGTACATGTATTCAAACCTGAGTCTGGGTTTGAATCCTGGTCTGGTCTGTCATTATATTCTCCTTCCTATTACATATGAATGAACTACAGTAGATTGAAGATGAATGTCTGATCATTTTTTTTTGTTGTGTTTGTTAAAGAGCCTGGTGAGTATTTGAGGAAGTTTGGAGTCCACTTGACTGTCCAGCAACTTGTAAAAGATTATCAGAAATTATCTAGCATTCTCTCCCAGGCCCCACCCAATATCAGAGGTCGCATTCTAATAGGTCCAAGTACCATACCGCTTGTCCAGTCTCGAGTTGTGCAGTTCTTCAATGAGTAAGCATTGTTTACTACTATGTCCTTAGATTATGAATCAGATTCTTCTTAATTTTTTCTCTGTTATATTTCACAATTGCATAAGACACTAGCCTTCTTGTTTAGATTTTTACGTCTTGGTGGCAGTGCAGTCGTGTCTTCACCGAACTTCCACCAGTGAGTACTCCCCCCTGTTTTTGTATTCTATCGATGTATTTAATTATAATTATGTAATCTGCAGCCTTTAACAATGACACGTTTTAAAGTAACAACTGAAGCTTACATGTAAGAGGGTTGTCCCAAAATTACTTAGAGAGAACACTATACTTAAAATCTGCTCACTGCAATCACAGTGACAACTATGTTTTGTTTTATGACCTTTTTCTAACAATACTGCAGATTGGGACAACCTTAGTAGGTGTGATCAATTTTTTCCAATTTGATTCTGAAAGAATTGAATAAAATAAGAACTAAATAAAAACGAATTCAAGATTTATAAATACAATTGTAGTATTTATAGAAATGGAGATTGAGATTGTGAAGTTTCTGGTATAATTTCAATTTTTAAAGTTTTTTTTGAATAAATTCCTATCAATGATTATATGGATGGAGCCGCAATATGATTTTGTTTGTAAATGTTTTTTGATTCAACTGCTACAGTGGCGTCGGAAGCAAATTGAAATTGAAAGTGTGGGGGGGGGGGGGGGGGGGGCTAGACTAATCATCAGAAATCTTGATGAGCAAAAAAAAACCACCTCTAAATTCCAAAATCATGAAAATCCTAATCCATTGAATGGTAAAAGTGGGTGGGGGTGAACCCTCTTTGATGCTTTGTGCATGACCAATGGTTAGGTCTAACTTTGCACCGGTTCCAACGCCTATGTGCTATGCTCTGACTTTATATTTCTCTCAGTTGCTATATAGATGAATTCACTCTAATTTCTGATCAACAGACTCTGTTCTGATGTTTAAACTTCTTTCAGTTACTATATGGATGAAGCCACTGCTTCTGTACAGAACTTTGTGGATCCAGATGTTCTGGATGGGCTCCAGGTAGAAATCAACCAGGGTAATGACGCAACCAGAAAATTCACCCATGGCAAACAACTGTGGATAGGGGAGACCAGTTCTGCCTGGAATGGGGGAGCCAAGGGGCTGTCAGATGGATATGTGGCAGCGTTCATGTGAGTGTCAAAACAACCTTTTCACCCTTTATGAGGCGCATGTGTGTAACCTTGCTTGTTTGTCTGTGAACATGTAAGACAAACTAGAGGTTAAACTGTTTCCTTCATGATGCCTTTCTTTTTTATCTAGGTGGCTGGATAAACTTGGTCTTGCTGCAAAAAATAATGTTGGTGCTGTAATACGCCAGACATTTTACGGCGCTAACTATGGACTCATAGACCATGTGACAATGGAGCCTAACCCCGTATGTTATTATTAGGGATATGAATTTTACAGGAAATAGTGTTCTTAAATCATTTTTATTATTACTGTAAAAGTTGTAATTTACATGTGGCGGAAATTTACACTAGTTACTTGTTACGCTTAAAATACCCCACCAGTGCATTCATGTTATATACTGAAATCTGATTGGTTTAGACGCAGTTGATAATCTGTTCTATTACCCTCAGCATTAGCAACACCCTCAGCAACGGGTAACACAACAATTTGTTACATGCGCGTAAATTATGCGCGTGCGGTTCGCTGTGGAATTCACGTCATTTCTATATAAAATCAGTAAAAACATCAATAAAATTAAGACATTCAGAATAATAAAATAAATAGTGCCTGTTTGGAAGGATAACAGTTGAAATTGACACCCCTCGAAAACCATTGTCAACCTCCGCTTCGCGTCGGTTGACAATGGTTTTCTAGGGGTGTCAATTTCAACTGTTACCCTCCCAAACAGGCACTATTTATATAATGTACCCCACCGGGTATGGTAAGAAAACTCAAAACTTTAGTGAGGTATATCACGCATCCATTTATTTAAAACCCAGGCATATTGTTTGACCATAGAAATCCCGTACTTAATTAACAACCAGCGTAAATAACCACTTTTACAGTAATATACATTTTTGATAATTAATGTTATTATACTTTCATGTTAAATACTGATAAAATTCATGTCATTCCTATTTAAAAGTTTTCTCATTCAGATTAATTAATTAAATAGTGCATGTTTGGAGGGGTAAATTTTAAAGTTGCCACCCCTCGAAACCCATTGTCAACATCTGCTTTGCGTTGGTTGACAATGGTTGTCTCGGGGTGTCAATTTCAACTGTTGCCCTCCCAAACAGGCACTATAAATATATTGTTATACTTTCATGTTAAATACTGAAATCTGATTGGTTAAGACGCAGTTAATAATATTTACTATTACCCTCAGCGTTAGCAACGCACTTGGCAACGGGTAACATTAAAAAATGTTACATGCGCGAAAATTATGCGCGTACGGTTCGCTGTAGAATTCACGTTATTTCTATATAAAAGCAGTAAAATTTTCTTAAAAATTTTAAAAAAGACATTCAGTATAACAAAATAAATAGTGCCTGTTTGGGAGGATAACAGTTGAAATTGACACCCCTTGAAAACCATTGTCAACCTCCGCTTCGCGTCGGTTGACAATGGTTTTCTCGGGGTGTCAATTTCAACTGTTACCCTCCCAAACAGGCACTATTTATATAATGTTAATATGTTTGTGTGAGCAGCATTAAAGTGTATTACTATATAAATATTGCCTGTTTGTGATGGTAACAGTTGAAATATACTTTATTATTTTTTATACTGAATGTCTTAATTTTAAAGAAAACTTTACTGCTTTTATATAAGAGTGACATGCATTTTACAGTGAATTGTACAAGCATGTAAAAATTTGCTGTGTGACCATGAAGAAAGTATAATAATTTAAACATACATGATTGTGTCTGTCTCCATGGGTACACTGGAAAAGAGTTTAAAAACTACTTTAAAACATTTAAAAATATTACAGCAAAGATTACTACTAGCTAGTATTGATCAGCACAAAACAACAGTTTGGTGTGTGTAAACCAAGTTACACTTCGTTAACCATTTTATCCGATTTTAGATGTTTTATGTAGGTTTTGTCAGTTAATATACATTTCTGATGTTCATGATTATGAAGTGACCTCCATTAAAACTTTTTGGTCAACCTACATTTACAACTTTCTCTAATTGTTTAAAATTATTTGTCTACCTACATTAAAGCAATATGAGCTGCAATTTTCATGTTGAAATTTTTTTTTGAAGGAAATGCTATCTGTACTAAAATAACAAAAAATATCATGGCCTTTAAAATTCTGTTAGCCATATTTTTGTGGGAAAAGCCATTAAGAAGCCTAAATTGGAACAAAATTGAATTATTGTCATCCTGTAAAAAATTGATTTGCTATATATTCCTTAGAAGAGAAATCTTTCTTTTGACAAAAATTAATGATTTGTTCAAATCTTATTTATCATAAAAGGTTAAGTTACTTGCAGACTTATCATACTAACAGGCTTTTGCAGCAAAATGAAATATTATAAAAAATACAGCTCATCTTGCTTTAACCATTTTCTCTGATTGTATAGGATTACTGGTTGACCTACATTTCTGATTGTATAGGATTACTGGTTGACCTACATTTCTGATTGTATAGGACTACTGGTTGACCTACATTTCTGATTGTATAGGACTACTGGTTGACCTACATTTCTGATTGTATAGGACTACTGGTTGACCTACATTTCTGATTGTATAGGACTACTGGTTGACCATTTTCTCTGATTGTATAGGATTACTGGTTGACCATTATCTCTGATTGTATAGGATTACTGGTTGACCTACATTTACAAAAAGTTAGTGGGGGACTATGTTTTCCAGACGGATTCATCAGATAGGAGGAGAAGAGTGAGATTCTATGCTCACTGTGCTGCTGAGGGGTAAGAATCATACTGCAGGCTCCGAGTACACTCTCCACACACGTACAGAATTCAATCATTTCATTCTATAATCATCAAATAGAGTTAAATTTTTGGAATGTGATTATGATAAAAGAACATATTAAATGGGTATGAAGGCAATAGTCATTTTGTCAGCCGAATGTTGTCTGTGTTATGTCATACAATATCAGATAATATCATATAGTGTATAATAACAGGTAAGGTTGTACTGTAGATTTCCCCCAGGGAGCCTTGCTGTATATGGAATGAATTTGTACAGCTCCAATGTAACACTAAAGCTGACCGGGGTGTTAGATACCTCAGATATGAAGGTCTACCTTATGTCAGCACCCAACCAGAATCTCCAGTCTAAGTAAGTTCTGCTGACTCTAGTACAATCTCCTAACTGTTTGTTGCATTAATATTTAAATTACTCTTTTTGTCGTAATAAGCTTTTGCACTTTTCTCCATACAACAATTTTTAGCTCACTGAGACAAAGTGGGGGGGAGCTTATGCTATACCTCTGCGTTGGTGTCGGCGTCCAGACCTGGTTAGTTTTTGTTGAAGGTCCTGTATCTAGGTTATTACTTGTCCTAATTCACCAAACTTGCATGTGTGATGCATCTTGACCTTATACGGACTTAAAAGACTTGGATGCTGAATCTGGGCCGTGAATTTCAGATGCTGGAGGAGGTTAAGGTTTTTGGTGCAGGTTAAAGTTTTTGGTGTAGGTGCACTTTGATAACAATTTCTAGGTTACTACTGGGCCTTACTTCACCAAAATAACATCCAGTTGCATCTTATGATACTGGTGCACCATACGGGCTAGAATGTTGAATCTGAGCCATAGGTTTGGGATGCTAGAGGAGGTTAAAGTTTTTGGAGCCATTGCCCTCTGATGATTATATTTTAGTTATAACTGGTCCTAATTTCACCAGACTTGCATGGATGGCCATGGTGCGTTTTATGATACTGATGCACCTGACAGGCTTGAATGCTGAATCTGAGCCATAGGTTTTGGATGCTGGAGGAGGTAAAGGTTTTTGGAACAGGTCACATGTTTAATAGACAATAATACTATTTCAAACTTGCATAGTTGATTTAACTATAATATAAATGAACAGAAGAGGTAACTTCAGATGCAGGGCCTGATCTCCATTATCAAGGATGCTAAAAAATATATCTTAGTTATTACTGGTCCAAACTTCACCAAATGTGCATGGATGGTGTGTCTTATGATACTGATGCACCTGACATGCTTGAATGCTGAATCTGAGCCATAGATTTCGGATGCTGGAGAAGATTAGCGTTCTAAGAGGTTGTTAAAGTTTTTGGAGCATGTGCTCTCTGATTTATATCATAGTTATTACTGGACCTAACTTTACCAAACTTACATGGATGATCTGTCTTAATAATTATGATACTAATGCACCTGGCAGGCTTAAATGCTGAATCTGAGCCACAGGTTTTGGATGCTGGATGAGGTTTAGTTTTTTTGGAACAGGTCACATGTTTTATAGATAAAAGCTTGCATAGTTGAATTAACTATTATATAATTGAATCACAGAAATATTTAACACCCCGAGAAAACCATTGTCAACCGACGCGAAGCGGGGTGTCGATTTCAACTGTTATCCTCCCAAACAGGCACTATTTATTTTGTTATACTGAATGTCTTAATTTTTAAGAAAATTTTACTGCTTTTATATAGAAATAACGTGAATTCTACAGCGAACCATACACGCATAATTTTCGCGCATGTAACAGTTTTTAATGTTACCCATTGCTAAGTGCGTTGCTAACGCTGAGGGTAATAGAAAATATTATTAACTGCATCTTAACCAATCAGATTTCAGTATTTAACATGAAAGTATAACAATGTATAATATTCTATTTTATCACATGCTTTTGTTGCATATGAAATTGTAATATATAATATTGTTTCATATGATATATTGTTATACTTTCATGTTAAATACTGAAATCTGATTGGTTAAGACGCAGTTAATAATATTTACTATTACCCTCAGCGTTAGCAACGCACTTGGCAACGGGTAACATTAAAAAATGTTACATGCGCGAAAATTATGCGCGTACGGTTCGCTGTAGAATTCACGTTATTCCTATATAAAAGCAGTAAAATTTTCTTAAAAATTTTAAAAAAGACATTCAGTATAACAAAATAAATAGTGCCTGTTTGGGAGGATAACAGTTGAAATTGACACCCCTCGAAAACCATTGTCAACCTCCGCTTCGCGTCGGTTGACAATGGTTTTCTCGGGGTGTCAATTTCAACTGTTACCCTCCCAAACAGGCACTATTTATATAATATCGTATCATAAGATATTGTATTGAATGATATACGATATAATTGTATTATATGATATTGTATTATATGATATTGGCTTACATAATATATATTATTTTATTATACTTTCATGTTAAATACTGAAATGTGATTGGTTTAGAAGCAGTTAATAATTCACTCTATTACCCTCAGCATCAGCAACAAACTTGGCAACTGGTAATGTAATGAATTGTTACATGGGCGTAAATTATGCGCGTATGGTTTGTCGTAGAATTCAACTTATTCCTTCAAAAGAACAGTTAAGTTTTCTTCAAAGTTGAGACATTCAGTATAATAAAATAAATAGTGCCTGTTTTGGAGGATAACAGTTTAAATTCACACCCCTCGAAAACCAATGTCAAAAACAGGCACTACATGTATATATATAATATAACATGATATTGTATCATATGATGCAATGTTGTATCAAATTATATTTGTATAATATGATACAATATCATATTATGTATCAATATCATTCAATAAAATATCATAATATATTTAATAAATAAAGTACGAGTTATCGTGAATGTTGCAGAATAACCCCCGAGGTTGAGAAATGTTGTTTTGAAATATAAAAGCCGAGGCGTTAGCCGAGGCTTTTATATTTTAAACAGCATTTCGAGACCAAGGAGGTTATCCTGCAACATTCATGAAACAAGAACTTTATTTCTATTCTACTAACAGCCCAGTATTTCTACAGATTGTTTTTCCTATAGAGAGACGATCTAGGTCATTTTGACGGCTGTTCCGTGTAACCCCAGCGGTTATGTTAATAATATTTACATTTGTTTTCCCTCAGACTAGAATGTCTTGACACCATTGGATGAATCGCGTCACGTGGTTGCCTTATAAATTTCTTTACACGGCAAGCGTCAAAATTTATACGGCAACATGGCGAACGTTACATTATTTGAGCTGATTTTTTACACAAACATTCAACCATACCTTTAATTTTTAAGCCCTAAAATATTAAGAGTGACCCCCCGTTGCCCGTGACATAATAAAACGATCCTAATATACAATGGCATCCAGGTTTGCACAGGCAACTGACGAGAAAGGTACAAAATTAGAGAATAAGCCTATGAATTTAATTGTTGTATATTATCTTTTGTTGTTCACATATCAAACTTTAGGTCCTTGACAAAACAAAACAAAACACTTATGAGTAAATAAATACAATGAAAACATATGGCTGGACTGGGAATCGAACCCGGGACCCCTGCAACTCTAGTCAGCTCTACCACTGAGCTACCCAGGCCGATATCCACGGTCCATATAGCCCAACTACTACATTCCTCCCTCCTTAAATAGTCTTCGACCCCGAAGACCCAACACAAGTTCACCTTGTCAGGACTTATATATATTGATATGCCTGAACAAGGAAGGCCACGGCACCATCTGTAGTAGGAAAGGAGGAATGAATAAATAAATACAATGAAAACATATGGCTGGACCGGGAATCGAACCCGGGACCCCTACAACTCTAGTCAGCTCTACCACTGAGCTACCCAGGCCATAATGTAGTAGTTGGGCTATATGGACTGTGGATTTCGGCCTGGGTAGCTCAGTGGTAGAGCTGACTAGAGTTGCAGGGGTCACGGGTTTGAATCCCGGTCCAGCCATATGTTTTCATAGAGTTTGCTGGAATTCTTATTGTTTCTCTTCCTGCCTCTTTGACAAGTCCAATCTTCGCATCTACTAGCTAACGCTAAAACAGACATAACATTGTTCCATATAGGGTCTTTCATAATAACATTATCACATTGACAGGCTGTTCTAATATGTTTCAGCACATTACATCCAAGAATCACTTGAACAGCATTTGGATCTGTTGTTACAGTTTCAACTAACATTCCCACGTCACTGAATAATTGGTCTTAAATCTTCAAGTCTACTTCAATGTATCCTAGATATGGTATTATATAAATAGTGCCTGTTTGGGAGGGTAACAGTTGAAATTGACACCCCGAGAAAACCATTGTCAACCGACGCGAAGCGGATGTTGACAATGGTTTTCAAGGGGTGTCAATTTCAACTGTTATCCTCCCAAACAGGCACTATTTATTTTGTTATACTGAATGTCTTAATTTTTAAGAAAATTTTACTGCTTTCTATAGGAATAGCGTGAATTCTAAGGCGAACCGTACGCGCATCATTTTCGCGCATGTAACAATTTTGTAATTTTACCCGTTGCCAAGTGCGTTGCTAACGCTGAGGGTAATAGAAAAAATTATTAACTGCGTCGAAACCAATCAGATTTCAGTATTTAACATGAAAGTATAACAATTGGATTTTGTTAGCAGCTGATAGTCGTAGAAATTTTCTCGTGTCTGTAATATCTTTTTGATGTAGGAACTGTTTATAAAACATTTCAGATATAGTAGAAACTTCTGCTCCTGTGTCAAGAAGGCACTTGATGGGTTGTCCATTTATTTCAACTATTGTAGTGGGACTGTCTTCTGCAGCATTTTTTATTTTCTCTTTAATATCACACGAGTCTTTTTCACTTCCCTCTATCAGTCGACTCTTCACTGTGAGGGTTTCACTTTTGGGTCACTGTTCAGAAATTTTGGCCATGACTGTTGATGAGGTCTTCTGTTTTCTTTGTTCTGTGAGAATTCGTTTTTACGGTTTGCACATACTGAAGCAAAATGTCCTTGTCCGTTGCATCCATAACAAATAACTTGAGCTGGTCTTCTGGTTCCTCGGTTGTGTACAAATCCTCTGTTTGGTCTGCTTCCTCTTCGATGAAAATCAGGTTGTTGAAATTTTTAACCGGGTTTTCCAACGGAAAAATCCGGTTATTAAAATGGTGAAAATGGGGGGCGGGCGGCTGCCAAAAAGGTACCCTCATTGTACGGATAAGTCCTCCTACAGTTTTCAAGATAGGAAGTTTTTCTTTTGCAGATCAATTGTACTTATATCAGAGGTGTGCATATTGCTAGGATTTTGATTTCCGATAATTAATGAAAAAAATATCAGCTTTTGAACTTCGTCATTTTTCGGCAAAATATTGCATATAGGGTACCCTCATTGTACGAATAAATTCTCCTACAGTTTTCAAGATAGGAAGTTTTTCTTTTGCAGATCAATTGTACTTACATCAGAGGTGTGCATATTGCTAGGATTTTGATTTCCTATAATTTATGAAAAAAATACCAGCTTTTGAACTTGGTCATTTTTCGGCAAAATATTGCATATAGGGTACCCTCATTGTACGGATAACTCCTCCTACAGTTTTCAAGATAGGAAGATGTTCTTTTGCAGATCAATTGAACTTATATCAGAGGTGTGCTTATTGCTAGGATTTTGATTTCCTATAATTTATGAAAAAAATATCAGCTTTTGAACTTAGTCATTTTTTGGCAAAATATTGCATATAGGGTATCCTCATTGTACGGATAACTCCTCCTACAGTTTTCAAGATAGGAAATTTTTCTTTTGCAGATCAATTGTACATATATCAGAGGTGTGCATATTGCTAGGATTTTGATTTCCAATAATTTATCAAGAAAATACTAGCTTTTGAACTTAGTCATTTTTCGGCAAAATGTAGCATATAGAGTACTCCATTTCACTGGATACGGGTTGACATGGATTATGGAGACAGTTCACATAAAAGAAAACCCGGTTTGCTGTCACATTGACAGCTTTTCACTTGTTCTAATGTTTGTACAAGAGTATTAATCTGTTGTTGTTGTTTTTCTAGCATCGCTTGTTGTGTCTGCAACATGTCTGATAAAGGGTCAGAATTATTCACAATTGCTGATGCAACATTCACCTGTTTATTTTCACACGGTGGATTATCATCGACCCACTGAAGCATCCTGAGTCTAAACTCTTGAAATGGAATTTTTGATTGTTCCACAACAATTTTCCTCAGTTCTTGTCGCACAACTCTGTCTCTAATACCATCTATAAATCTTTCGGTTAGATTGACATCTTCTTATCAATTTTCTTATTAATGCGCTCCTGCATTTGCATCAAAATACGTGAATAGTTCTCTAGGGTCTCACTCTCATTTTGATCTCTTTGGTAAAATTTCTGAAGTAATTGTGTAACAGTGTCCTTAATCACAAAAACATGCTCTAAAATGTTAAGTATCTCTTCTCCAGTACTTCTGTGTTCAATTGGATGAAAACGGATTTCTGCCTTGGCATTTCCAGTAAGATGATCCAGTACGAAGTCAGTGTGTCTGTCTTTTAATGTCGTTCCTTTGATGTGTTCTCTCATCTCCGAGATCCAGTCTATAACATCTGGATCTGTGTCTTTTTCTGGGTACCCACCGAACTTAGGGAATTTTCTTACCGATTTCACGTATACTACAGGTGTGGGTTTTTCTTTGGACTCGGTAGATTCTACTAAAGTTGAGACTTTTTTCTGTAGATGTTGAATTTCTTGCCGCATCGCTGCATTCTCCTGTCGATCTTGGTCTTCTTTAGTCTCCAAGATTTTAATTTTGTCTAATAGTCCTTGGATGAGCTGTTCCATGGTCACAATAATACTGCACACTGTCGTAAATAACAAGAATCCTGTCCACGACGCTATTTGTAGTAGGAAAGGAGGAATGAGTAAATAAATACAATGAAAACATATGGCTTGACCGGGAATCGAACCCGGGACTCCTGCAACTCTAGTCAGCTCTACCACTGAGCTACCCAGGCCGAAATCCACGGTCCATATAGCCCAACTACTACATTAGGTTTGTTACTGACTGTTTACAGAAATTTGTGGGGTCGGTAAAGGGTCGCTTTGGGTCGGTTTACAATGGTTTTCTCGGGGTGTCAATTTCAACAGTTACCCTCCCAAACAGGCACTATTTATATATTTTATTACTGTATTGATAAACATTGTATCTAATAATACAGTATGAAATGAACATATGATTATCATACATTTTTTAACATATGATATAGTAATACGATATTGTGTCAAAACAGTATCCTTGTTTATCCAAGATCATGAACTATGATTGTCATATATAAGGAATAAGGAATCATTCTTTGAGTATTATGAGGTGATAATTTTGGTCGGGGCGTGATCAAATCCAATAAAGCCCGAAGGGCTTTATGATAGATTTGATCACGCCCTGACCGAAATTATCACCTCATAATATTCAAAGAATGATTCCTTATTACTTATATTTATATAATTTTAAACCATCTTACGATTAAATGTTTGAATATGAATAAGCAAACCCCGCTGGCGCCTCAATTTGTCTTTATGAGTTATATAGTACAAAATCGATACGTAGTGTTATCACAGGCATAGACACTGGAAAATGTAAATATAATATAATAAAAGTGGTCTCATAAAGGTAATGCTTCGTAAAGGCCTCGTCTCGGTGAGCTTTGTTATCTGTGATTTCCTAAGTTTTGTTTCACATATTCATTTGTACATTTTTAGTTCACCTTAACCAAAGGTTCGAGTGAGCTTAACTGATCACCTGTTGTCCGTCTGTAAACTTTTTACTTTTCTCTAAAACCACTGGGCCAAATGAAAACAATTTGAAATTTAAACTAACTCTCTCTCTCTCTCTCTCTGTTCAGAAAATGAGAAACTTTTTTACGATTATTTTATTATCTATTTGTAAGTACGTATTTTTTTATGGTATATACAGATGTTTTGGAAAGTTACAATAAAAATGTTAAAAAATAAAATCTTTCGGAATTAGAACGATGTTGTTTTATTGAGTATGATCTATTTGTAAGTACGTCAGTTTTTTTATGATAGATACAGCTGTGTTGAAAAGTTACAATTAAAGTGTTTAAAAATAACATCTTTTGGGATTAGAACAATATTTTACCGAGTATTATCTTTTTGCCAAAAAAAAAAGCCATCGACATGTAAAATAAAAATAATATTTAATCGAATAAAATTCTTAAATAGAAATATCACAAAAAGTTTTCTGATTGAAGTTTTACATGCCATATTTAAAATACCGATTAAGTGCGAAACGAAATCATATTAAAAAAAACCTAATGGACTTATTCATGAGTTTGTGTCTCCCACTTGGTTTAAACGTTTATTCATTTTCCACAAAAGAACGGATAGGAGGTTGTATACTTTATCATTCTAGAAATAACAAGAGGCCCATGGGCCACATTGCAATACTAGAAATAATGAAATCAGGACAATGAATGAGCAGAATAGATCCTGTATTAAAAAAATTCAAATTTTTCTACAGATGTTCTTATGTTGAGCCCCTTTTGTAACTAGATGATTTCATAGTTATGTCACATATTGTACATTGCCATTCTCAAAAAGATCTTAAACAACTGTTAATATAACTGTTGATATAAATATATTTACATCTACCAAGTACTTAGTATTATTACCTCTATTTCTTATAGAAACTTATAGTTAATTCGTAGTACTATAGAAACAGCCAGACTGAAATTTACACGCCCCATTTATCGATTGGTCGAAATCTACAGCAGCTGAAACTGACAAGAAACTGAAAGGACTGAAATTGACACGCCCTGCACGAAATAATCATGATGATGTCAGACTCAAAGTCTCACTAGAGACAATTTGGCTGTTTCTTTTATTTAACGTATTGTACAGACTCTTGAAGGAATATTGTTAATTATGCTTGTATACACTACTTGATTTGCAGAAAATTAAATCCAAACCATATATTACATGGTTAAATTCGAATTTAAGCTACTTTTTTAATTTAATTTGTTCACGACAAATTTTTACGTAAAAAATTGCTGTATGAAATTCCGAAAAGTTTTCTCAGAATAATTACATGTGATCCATTCGAACTAATAAACCTTGGGACCTAAAAACCTTCGGAATAGAGGGCCTTCAGAATAATGGGCCTTTGGACTAATGAACCGTCTGACTACAGGACCGTGACCGGAAAAATGTTAAATTTTTTTTCTCAAGAACCACTGCGCCAAAAATACCATTTTTTCCACAAAAAATTGTATAGATAGTGTAGATTCTAAAGTATAAAAATCGTGACCCTCAGACCAAAACTGGGGCCCCAGGGGTTCAAAGTTTAACGTAGAAATTATACATAGGAAAACTGTTTAAAAATCCTTTTCTCGAGAACAACAATGCTACAATTTGTGAGATTGCTATGCATGCAACCTTGGATAATGTAGATTCAATATTTTTTAAAATAGTGACCCCTGGACTGGTACTTTGGACCCAAAACGAGTCCAAGGTTTAACATAGAAGTGTATACAGAAATCTTCTTCTCGAGAACTACAATGCTTCAGTTTGTCAGATTACTACATAAGCATCCAGAAATAGAGTACATGTAGATTTAAAATTAATAAAGCTGTGACCAGTCACCTTCGATCTAATACTGGGACCTCAGAATTTAACACAGAAATATAGAGGGAAACTATTTAAAAGTCTCCTTCTGATTACAATGATTCAGTTTGTGAGATTACTATGCAAGCTTCCTTAAATAATGTAAATTCTAAAAAAAATAAAGTTGTGACCTCTGGACTAATACTAGGGCCACAAGAGAGGTTCAAAGCTTAACAGAAATATATATGGAAAATGTTTAAAAATCTTTATCTTGAGAACTAAAATGCTACAGTTTGTGAGATTTCTATACAAGGATCCTCAAATAGTGTAGACTTTACATTGTTAAAGCCAATCATAATCCCTGGGCCAATACTGGGGTCCCAGAAAGGGGTTCAAATTTAAAATTGATTTAGCATATGCTACGAAATAGAATGTTACGAGAAACTGTTGTTCATTTGAGCGATGTGACCCATGGGCCTCTTGTTCTAATTACAATTATTTGGTTTTTTTTTAATTTAATTAACATTATTGATTTCTATCTAATTTCAAAATCTGCCAGCATCGCCATTTTAAACCATTCCTTTTTTTGTGCTATATGCATTTGACATTCAATCAGGTCATATATTTTTCACTCTGTTGTTTGTTTTACAGATTAGTTTGTTTAAATGGTGATGTGTTGAAGATGACCGCGGATGACCGCTTGCCAGACATCACTCCTGTCTCTATGAATGACTCAGTAGAAATGCCACCGTATTCCTATGTGTTTATTATTTTAACAAGAGCTAATGTCAATCAGTGTACGAGGTAACAAATATCGTCTCTCCCTGTATCGGTCATTAATGTTTTGTCCCTTTCATCAATTACTGGTCTTCACTATTCACTATCATAGTTAACCCTCTAGTTAAGGATCCTGACATCAATCATACAGAGTCCTCTTATTCAGAAAATGGACCAATCATCACAAGTATTGATTCATTCATTATCTCCTGTACTGTTAATAAGCTTATCATGTATAAGCTTTTTGTTTTTCTCTGCATTGCTTAAATATTTTGTCATTATCAGTAGGCATCATAAATTATTTCACAGGTGCCATTTTAACTTTTAGAATTTTATATATAATGTTCAATTTGTTTGAACTTTTATCTATAAAATATACGATGTTTCCGTATGGAGTACAAATCATGTTGAGCTACTTTGAGATTTCTCCAATCGGAGTGTATACATATTACTTGTTTTCGAGCTGTTTTTATATATTATATTCATAGTCTGACACTACGAATCATATCACCTATATTGTGTTGTACGTGCCATATATATAGGGTTAGGCCCTGTGTTGTTTTTCACCATGCCTTGCCATGTACATGTACATATGACCGAGGAACACATCGTCTCTCTCCGTCACTCATCGTCCTTTTGTCTCCGTTACCCTGGTAACATCAAAACTCACTCAAGATACATATCAGACAGGGTAAAATCAATTAGCTCACACTACTACTCTCACCAAAGTGTACATGTTCGACATTATTTTTTAATCAATTTGGACCCTTTTTAAAGCGCTAAGCATAGCTGCAGCGCTTTTTTGTCGCCAGATTTCTGATCCTACTTCCACTTTCGATTTCGCATTTCCGAAATACCGCCACCTATCGGCGGATGCTAGAGAAGTCGTACCCTGGAGAAGTCGTACTCGGGAGAACTCATAACTATGCAGTAGAAAAAACATATCTCCAAGTTATCCTGCATGCAGACACATTTGTTCTATCAGTATTAAATTGGGAATAAATTCATTTAATGAATATTATTATTATATATCGGATATGGGTGCTCCAAAAGATATCACATTCATGATGATTTCTTTCCAGTTAGAATTTTTTGGGAAAAAATGGGTGTTATATGCATTTGATTGTGTATTAGGTGTTAAGCAATAATTGGAATAACTTAGCAAAAACACATGTGCGTCCATCAAGGCGTGAGAGTTTGTTACGTCGAAGTTACACGTGTGCTTGAAAAGCACAAGACCATAAGTCAAGAACTTTTCATTCACCCTCCCCTAAAAAAGACAACATGCATAAAAAATTCAAATGATCTTGCATTATTACAAAACTTTGATAGTCAGACACCTTACACGTGCTCTTTCATTACATTAAAGGTTATCCCTTGTCGCAAGTGGAAATGACCCAAATTCGAAGGAAAAATCGGAAATTATATTTCCTCAGCCCTGTTTTGATGTGACCTAAGATAAAAATCTGTTGTGACATTTGGATCGGCGTCCATGACAACACCCTTTAAATTAAACTTGTTGAAACACGCTACTTTTTACGTATGATAAGATGTGAGCTAGAGACTTAATGCAATTTATTGATATACCCTAAAATATACCGCAGAAGAAACTACTTTCTTTCCGGCTTAGCGCTTTCCAGTACTTTCAGTACTTTGATTAACTTTGGTCTTTGCTTTCTTTTCCAATTATTGTTACCAAGCTTCGTTTAGTTATAAACACCTCCCTTCTGTCACCATGTTTTGTAATGTCAATCTGTTTTCTTGCAACAGTACACATGTATTCTCCAAAGCCGGGTCAATTATGTCATAAATATTTTAATATTATTGTACTTTTTTATGTCTTGAATAATAATGAAATATACATGATGGATATCAAACTTCAAAGTGTCAAGTGCTGTTTATTTTCTATGTACTTTAGAAACAGCCAAAAATACTAGTAATAGGCCACTTCATGATTCACCGCTCATCCGACGAAAATTTGGAATAAGGTCTTTTAAGTAGATGTTACTTCAATCATATCTGATAGACATTCATAAATTTATGAATAATATAATTTGACGCTTGAAATATTTTAACAACTGAGGCAAAAATAATCTTAATTTTCGCAGGACGGGAATGTTTAGTTTCCCTTTAAATTTATCAAACACCTTTTGCAAATATTTTTTTAAATTCTTGGAATATGAAAGAAAAAGTAAAAGAGAACTTCAATTGCTTTCATGAATATGATTATGAACAGTTCCAATACTATGTTCTATTTGAGTCGGCAGTTAATCTCCAAAATTGAACCACTTTTCTTTGAATCTCTAATGTGTGCATTTCTCTGGGCTTTCGTTGGCAAATGATTTTCAGCGTTTAAAAAAAAATGTTTGGTCCCTGGTTTAAAGCGATGACCAAGGAGCAAACAAATTCACATCAGATCTAATCTGCCTATTTAAAATACACAGGCATTTCAATTGTGATCGCGTTCTTTTTCATTAAGGTAAAATATTTGTTTTTTGGGAGTTGATTTTAATCAACTCTCCTATGCAGTTACTCAGACAAACCGAAAGTGAAACAGTGTTTGGACCTCAGCACAAATCATTGCTGCTGACAAGACTTAGTTCTTGAAAATAATTGATAAATTCGATGTAATGTATGCTAAAGCATTGTTTTTCAAGGAAACTTATATATAAATACCTTGAAAATAGTCAGATTTTAAATGGTACGAACAGTTTAAATATATTTTGTAGTCGTATGTATTCCTACGCCAGAGTTCAATTTAGTCTCCGTAAATCCTTGTCGGAGATTTACGGTGTCAGCCGAGCGTTTGATTGACTAGACTAGAGTTCAATATTGCTTGGATCCATACAATTTTCGAGAAATATTTTTATTACTGATACATAGTTTGATTGAATTAATTTTATCTTTAAATATTATTTAACATGATTCATATGGGTGTTTCTCGACATTCTTGTCGAAGTCCAAAAATTCATATTATAAAAATGGCGTAATTCAAATTAGAAACTACATGTACTTGTCATGCAAAATAACATATCATTGATTTTAAAATAGATAAACATCGACGAAATCAACTCCCGTCAGTTCTTCAGTACTTTGATTTTTTTCTATCGCTCTGACGCAACACTGCAGAAAAGACAACTTTCAAATCACAAACAAAATAGATGACACTAGCTCCCGAAGAAAGATGAGACCGGAAGTTCAGCACACTTCCGGTGATTTCTGACGGCGGTTGCCGCCCACACAAGCTGATCTAGCATTGGCTTCACATCTGTGTTCAGTTTATCATCGAGTGCATTCCCATCGTCATCGAGTACATTTTGTACGTACGGTATGGCGAACATTCTTGACACACAAGGACACGCGAGAATTCCCAGAGTGGTCCTTAGAGCTATAGCCGCACCCAATCCCCCATAGGTACCTGAAATAACACAGGATAATGATTTCAAGAACAATATTTTTAGAGGATGGTTTTAAAACCTTTATGCTCAATGTAGGACTGAGAACTGGACACACCAACACCTTGAATCGATATTTGAATTTGATTTCTTCACCTGAATGTTATCCCTATGATAATGATACCTAACAAATGTTACTAATAGAAGAGAATCAAAGTCACACACAAGGCCACTGCCTTAAGTACATGGTTATGTCAGGAGTAGCCAGGGCACTTTAGTTTTCTATTATTAACCATGACGAATTTTCCTATAATTCTATACAACGACTTTTCAATAAGAAGTTCAATAAATTACAACAAGCAACCGTTACAATACTATTTTGCTATGTTATAATGGACATATTAAATTTACAAATACATAATAATTATTCCATATCAAGTTTGATAAATTTTTATGTAACTTATCCTATGTCGCTATACGTGTCGCCCTAAATTGGCGTGTCGTAACTATACTTTGTCCCGAGTTTTCGCTTCCATCACTTTTCGCTTGATATTTCAATAATAATAAATACCTTTGTGCTCAAACTATGTTCATCCGCTAAATAAATATGAAAAATGATCAGATTATCTGTTTTGTAACGCCCCCTCCAACGATTCAGGTTTCAATACACATCCCAAAATAGAAAGTCTACGTGGGTTTTGCATTGCACCAGCCAAGAAATTGCCCGGATGATAACGTTGAAAAATTGCGCGAGGTGTCCCGAGTACTTCCGAATGGAGAAAAGATGTTTCCAATTGCAAATCTCCGTAAGAAAATTTGTTTCGTTTATAATTGAAAAGGATAATTTGTCAATGAAGATATCTTGGATATATTGGTTATTTCCATTTCATCGATTTCAATTGTACTTCTTTCACCGGTATGTGTTTTTTTTAATTAAATCATCAAAAAGTGATGGAACCAATAACTTGGGGCATACTATAGTATACATACATCGATTTTAGACAACCTCGTTGCAAAAATGGAAATGGAATGGAAACCTTTTATTTAAGAACAAATTAATAAAATAATATCAAGTACAATTGACTCCCGTCTAATTCTTCCTTAAAAGGAATCATATTTCTACATGTATGTTTAAAACTTGAGTGATTGGCGCACGGGAGGCAAGTTCAGACCCAAAAAGATACCTACCCTGTGAGTAACACGTGATACCGCTTGGCTTAAAGCCAAAGGCACTGTCGGGGAAGGCGTCCAAGAAGTTCTTGAGTGACGCAGGGATACTGTTGTTGTACTCCGGCGTAACCACAACAATGGCGTCAACTTCTTGTATCGTCTTCTCGCAATCTACCAGGATCTGAGGGGCCCCGCTTCGGTCCGGTCCGTAAAAGTGTACTGGTTGCTTGACCGTTGGAAAGTCCATCTCAAGTAGATCTGCAATATTTGAACATGATCCCTTCTTGAGACAAATAATTTGAAACTTTCTCATTTATCAGGGAGGTTATTCTGTTTAAGGAAATAAATCTTTTTAAAATCTTTTTTAACGGTCAAGTTAAATTAATTTGACAATAAGTTTTACATGAAAATTTCAGTTTCAAACAAATTGTTTTTCAATTTTAATTGAGGAAATTCCAAATCATCTGTCCACAAAATATCTATATAAACATGTTTATAAGGTGTCTTCCCACTTAACTAAAATTCTGAATTTTCTATGGGTGACTAATTTTAGCTAAGTGGGAACGTTGCACAGGTAAGGGTGTCAAAGATCAAAGGAAATTAGTTACAGGTGAACTATAGTCTGTTCAATTATTGACCTTAGGTACATTTTTAATTAAATGAAAAAATAACAGACAAATTTTCAAGATTATGTTTTAAAATAAAAAAAAATTAATTAAATACATTTAATAGATGTGAATTTTAATAATTAAAAAGGGTTTGTTTTATGATTCTTCTTGGAATTAATTTTATTTTATTTAAAATTACTCAATATTCATAAAGTAACAAAGGCAAAACGATCAATATATAAGCTCGAAAAATTTCAACTTTCTATCTTGAATGATTCTTTTGAGTGATGAGAAGGTAAACAGACATAGTTGCATTAAAAGGGCATGGTCACGATTTTGGTCAAAGAGGATGTTGCACTTCCTATGCTAATTTTCCCGAAAGAAGTTGCAGATGAAATGAAAAAATCAAAGTAAATGAATTTGATGTAATTTTTGTTGTTGTTGCAACGTTGCATATAAAGCAGTGTAGAATTTTATCTAGAAAATTTGTATTACCATTTTAAGAACATTTTATAAATTTGATTTTTTTCATCACATGAAAAGGTTATGTGGATAGATGATTTAAGAATGTTAGAATAAAGTTACTGAAATGCTAGATAATGTAATATTTTGCATGCGTGCTTAATTTTTTTTTCAACATTATTACTGTGTGAAGTCCCCGTTATTAACTTGCATTACAAACATTTTCTTCTTTACAATGGATTTTAAAACAATGCACGTAGCAATGTAGAAAGTTGATTCCCCCCTTTTATGAAAAAGGATCTGTTGATTTCAAAGACACATATACAGGTTGTTATAAGCAACCCCCCCCCCCCAAAAAAAACAAAAAAAAAACCAAACAAACAAACAAGAAAACAAAAAATCATTAAAAAGTATAAATCGGTGATGAAGCAATAGGTTAATGAAAATATGTACGGATAAAGTTCCACCTTTTTATCTAGGCGTTTATCTAGGGAAGATTATATTTACAACTCTGACGGTTTTGAAGAGCCAGAATCATATTTATCCATGTAGCTCAAAAGAATGACAATAGAAATCAAATTGATATATGTTAACATCAGAATACATAATATATGGTCATCTTCCTTTTTAATTTATTTATTTTTAATTTTATTTTATTTATTTAATTTATAGATATGAAACCTTTCAATAATTGATAGTTCTTAACATTTTTATAACACTGTAAATCCATATTATCAAGAATTTCTAAAAGTATATCACAAGTGAGTTTTATACCGGTAGTTCACACCTAAAACAGACTATACTCAGTGCTCACTCAGGTGTGAAAATCACAATTTTAGCTAGGTGGGAATAAGAATGTCAGAATTATAGCTACGTGGGAATAAACCGTTTATAACATGCACACACGATTTGAAACTGTCACTTGTTTAGTGCCTTCTTAATCCTGGTTTGATCGAAGATCCATTCTATACCATTGTTTACAAAACTATGACGAAATGATCAGACAGCTGGCGAGGCGACCAATCTCCGGACTTAAAACTTTTGATGAAAGTATTAGATACAATAGAAATTAAAAAAAAAATTGTCGCAGAGCTTATTGCAGCCTTGAAAGAATACAGTATTCATTGTATGAAGTGGAAAAAGGAACCCATAAAGCCAATATCAGACATATCCCACGGATTCTTGATTGATTAAATTTCTAGATGACAAAACATATAGCAGCTATACAAGAATATCACTGAAGACACCGTCAACTGGATACAAAGACAGGAGAGGCGATCACAGGGCATCAGAGGTGGCAAACTGAACCATGAAATTTCTTTTTTTCCCTCTAGGGTGACGGTGTGATCAATAGTGACATGTTTGGGGAATAGTGTGAGAAACAAGTGTGAGTGACAACACAAGCTTTCACAACACAATGGGCCGTCCATTAAAGGAAATGGCACATGAAACATGGCATCGGCTTCCTAATCCAAAATCACGCCCACAGCCCTTATGCGGAAAAACTTTCATAGGTTGCAAATAAGGCTGATAAACGGTCACGTGAGAGTAATCGATATCATGATTAAAAACTGATGTTATGCACTTTTACTTGAAAACTAGAGTGTGGCAGTCGAGATACGTGTTTCAATATACATGTACCATAAAGCTTCTTTAAATTAGATTTTGATTGTGGTATTACCCCCGCCCCCGCAAAAAAAACAAAAAAACAAAACACAAAAACTAATAACCATTCCAACCCTACCCCTCCTAATAAACAACAAAAAACAAAACCAGAAAAAAAAAAACAAACTGATGACCAAACAGGTTTACAGTTTAAAATTGTGTTTGCAGACAGATTACAGAACTTGCCCGGGTCAATCTGTTCAGTGGCCGAGACTGTTTTTCCATATAAAGCGTTACAAAGGGATTTCACTAATCCGAAAATTAACGCGCTTCTACACAGCATGGTATCAAAGTTGGGGACACTTGTACTCTATATTAAGCATACATATGCGCTACTGTCCGTTGTGATACACACACACACACAAAAATAAATAAATAAAAAAATAAATTATAAAGTTAGATTTTCCAGAACTTCAGAAGTAATAATTTTGATATCGAAAACTAAATTTCTTTACTCTCTGAATTTTGAATTGTAACACTAATTTGCCTACCGTAGAAGATCACCTCAAGGTTTCGGGTGGCCAGCGCTTTCTTCATAAACTTGGCCACTTTGAGCCCCTGTCTGCCGTCTCGGATACTTCCTAGAACCAACAGCACCCTAAGTTTGTCGCTCGCCATCTTGCCAGTATCTGGGTCACTCCACCCAGCTCGACAGGAATACTAAGAGTGTTAGCTGTGAACAACACAGTGTAACTACACACGGATCTCTCTCTCTCCCTCGCTCCCTGAATTTTTTTAACGGTTAAGTAAGTTTTCAAATGATCCTACAGTACTTTCTGACATATTTTATTTCTTAACATAAAATCTGCAATATGACGACTTTAGACGTCATATTGCAGATTTTATTTTTTTAAAGAAATAAATGTCAGAAAGGACACTACAATAAATTCGGTAATTTTAACACTGTATGACGAAGCAATAGATAGGAAACACAGACTCAATGTTATGAATTATTTTTTTGTTGTTTGATCGGTTAAGTATATATGTGTAATAAAGAATGCGCAGGTCACATATTTATTAAATAATAAATGAATATTAATATACAAATTGAAAGTAACGTAATGTCTGTTAAAATGTCTGTAATTTAATATTAATAGTTAAATTGCTAAAAATTACATGAAAGATATAAAGGAATCATTTTTTGAATAATATGAATGGTCGGGCAGGCGCGACCAAACCTATATAATATCAATGGTCGGGCAGGCGCGACCAAACCTATAATATCAATGGTCGGGCAGGCGCGACCAAACCTATAAAAAACCATAAAGCGAATGATTCTTTATTCCTTAATTAAAAACAGTGTGTTCAGTTTTATTGATTCAACATTTTTAGTAGCCCCCATACCTAGCATTTTGACAGTTTATATTTTGTATAGAATTAATCAACTCATTGATACAACATATTCACACTTGTTATTCATTTATATGGCATGTAAATAAGCACAAGTAGGTATCAGGGTCAGCTCAACCATACCTACGCTTGTCAATTTGAATGTGGAAATAAATACAACATTTCCACATGGACCCTACTCAGACTCTGTCCGTTCACATTGGTATCATTGCCGTCAACAAGTCGACCATCTTTTTTGCTACTCACCATTTTGCATTGTGTCATTGAGGTAGCAATTATTTGTAACCTATACGTGCTAACAGTCGATAAATACCCGAGGAGAATCACACAGAATATGATAAGAATCCGCTAATCATTTGATATATATACGTGTACCAACAGATATACTTAAAAAGGGATCTAGAAATCGAATAACGTTTGAATCAACAAAAAGCGAAAAAGAGGAGTCACCTGTACGCGTTGAATCAGGTTGATTATCATGTCCTTTGTCTATTGAACATGATGTACGATATGAAACATATTTATATCAGGTATTGATCAAATCTTCAAAGTTTTCGATGTAATAAAAAAACTACCCACTTTACTCAGACCACATGGACCGCTATCATACTGTTACATATAAGTTACCGGTGTTATATAGTGCCCTTTCCCCCTAGCCATCTTTCCCCCGGAAAAATGGTTATATAGCCGCCGCCCCCCCCCCCCCCATCCCCTGGAAAAATGGCTCTATAGCAGTTTTCCCTCTATATATAATAGTAGAATTCCCCCCTTTTTACATTTAGGTCATGTTTATGGCGGACCATTCGTGGCAACAATTTGCAATAGCTGATATGATACTAATATCTCATAATAAAGGATAATAATGGCATGTATTAATACTTAGTATTAAATACACTGTTTTTTCACTCTGATATAAACAAAGGCATTTATTTCACCTTTTGTTACACCTTTTTAGAACACCTTTTATTCGGATTTCGGAATACCTCGATTTTTTCCCCTCTAGTAGATGCTTATCTACAGTTTTGATTTTGACGTTTTTAACAGAACACGTCAGAATACATTTGAGTGAAAATGCGCCGACTTGGAACTTTAATTTTGCCATATATTATCATCTATGTTTAAACTCCTCCCAGGAAACTAACAGACCAATTTTTAAATTAATTTTGTAAAGGAAGGAATAAGAAGAAGTGGAAAAGTATTACCTCCTTCGTTTAAAAGTCTATAGGTTTTACATTGATACTGTTAAAATTGACGATCCTAATATGCATGATAATATATTTCTACTTCTAAATATCAAACGAAAGACAGGATGGAATAAAATGATGAGAAATTGAAATGTTTTACTTCGACTGATGGGGTTCTAGATCGAGGGTAAGGGGTATTATCATAAGAATTGAATATGTATAAAATGCATGTGTAAAGTTGGTATTTACAATTATGGTTTTAAGTCACGCATATTCATATTCATGTTTTAAGCACATTTTTCCTTACGAAAAGCAGGTTTTATGATGTAAACAATTTTAAAAAAAATGAAATGGCATCACAACCAGAACAAAGTCGGTATCTTTGCTGGTTACCTCGGAAAATGTGAAATGGAGCCTAAACTAAACTTAAGAAATAAAGTACGAGTTATCGTGAATGTTGCAGAATAACCTCCGAGGTTGAGAAATGTTGTTTTTAAATATAAAAGCCGAGGCGTTAGCCGAGGCATTTATATTTTAAACAACATTTCGAGACCGAGGAGGTAATCCTGCAACATTCACGAAAACAAGAACTTTATTTCTATTCTACTTACAGCCCAGTATTTCTACAGATCGTTTTCCTAAAGAGAGACGACCTAGGTCATTTTGACGGCTGTTCCGTGTAACCCCAGCGGTTATGTTAGTAATGTTTACATGTGTATCGATCAAAGGAATTACATGCAGACGACAGAATTTTTTCTTGGGATTTTTAATACTCTTCACTTATTTATAAAATATCTTTGAGTTATATTCCTAACATTTTAAGGGCACTTTAATACGATTATAACTACTACACGTTATATATTTTAAATGTAAAAACACGCAGTGAAGATGTGCTAGGGAGGTCCTAGGAACAGCTGCATTGATCTCTTAAAAAAAAACATTTGAGGCAATACACATCGTTTTGACTGGAACTAACACGTGAAATTGACATGGTTTTAAATTTTTTACGGTTTGAAGTTGTACTTTCATGATCATTGCGAGACAAATAAGTATTTCTGATCTGATAATTTACTGATGACGTTCGTGGTATATTGGAGAATAATGTCCGCGGCATCTCTTTGATCTTGGCAATAACTGTAGTAGAATTGTGTATACATTACCATTCCCTTTCTATTTTGCAAAGTGATTTAAAAATAAACAGTTTTGAAAACAGTGCCTCATAAAACAAGATATACGATTCACTTACCTAATAAACTTGTTATACTATTTATTTCATATCCTTCAGTTCATCCAAAAATTCTCTTAAATAGAGGTTTAACCTGGACAAAATTTGCACAAACAGACTGATATATTTATTGAAAAATTCTCCAAAAAAATTTCAATTACAAATTCAGAATACAGAGTTATGCATATAAATGTATATCTTGTAAAACCAAGTACTTTTATTTTCAATTAATCACCTAAATTAAGTTCTATGTTTAATTCTATTACACATATGTTCATTTATTAGCATTGTTTATAGAAAATAATAAATCGGCAGAACGAAACTTAACCTGTACAGATGAATGCACAAATATGCAACCTGGGAGTGTAGAAACATTGATTTAAATCCTTAATGGGTTTCCATACCTATTTTTTTTTTAATAAACGTGAAGAAACTGGGTACTATATAGTAGCTTTTCCCCCGGGGGAAAAGGCTACTTTATACATGTATTTTTTTTATAGTAGGTTTTCCGTTGGGAAAAGCTACTATGGGGAAACAACTGCCATTCCCGTCATATAGTTTTTTGCTTTCGGAGAGAATATTTTTCCCTTAATTATCGAAAGATTTTGGACCAGGAATATTTGTTGGGGTGAGGAAAACTGTATGCCCCCTTTCCCGGCAAAACACTTGCAACCAAAGCTGAAGATACTCATTTTTACATTACACACAGGACATCAAAGCTCAGGTGGGTTATCACCCGTCTAGTTCACGCACATACGTTTTATATAGTTTTTCACAATAAATATTTATATCAGTTGCTTTAATATAAAGAGCTTCAATAATAAATATAATATCAGACAATAAAAATAACATACAAAGTTCAATAAAATCAGCATCGTATACTGACGTTGTTTGCATCACAAGTGGTTGTTTTACAAATATGAGCGAAGTTCGACCTCTCCAGGAGATCAATGAAATGTAAAGAAAGTTCCGACCGGGATTTGCTATTATTACAATCTGTAAAGGACGGTGCATTCCGAATGTATGATGGGGTTCCCGCTTAAAAGAAAAAAAAGTAAAACATTATATTTAAATGAAGATGGTCATATATAGGAGTTCAATTAATTTTAATTAAAAACATTAATAAAAAAGATTTGACAATTCATCTCTTTTGATATTTTATATACATGTTTTACCAAGAAAAATGACCATGCTTATAAATCTCTTTTGTTTGAAGTTTAAACAGTTCCGACAACAATGAGAGAGAGAGAGAGAGAGAGAGAGAGAGAGAGAGAGGAAGTTACAGGGACAGGTCAGGATTAACAGAATATTTACCGATACATTCTGGCATCGGTCCAGCAGGGGACCAGTTCCCACTGGATCCGCACACATACAGTACATCCTCGCTGTAACCATTGGGAACGAAATACCCCGATTGACATACAATAACGCACATGTTCAGCATATCGGTATTCCAGTCGTTACAGACCATGACAGCGTTTGGAGGAATCACAAGATCAGGGCATGGAATGGCTGTTAAATATAGAAAAAAGTAAGAAAGCCGAAAAACATGTGTAAGAAAGACTGAATATGATATATAACTGTACGTACGTTTGACAGACAAGTTAAAGTTGCACTCCGTGCGCAGACCGTTGTTTAGTTTAAGTGCGGAATACTGGACCGTAAAGTCTCCCCATGGAAAAGTAGATGTATTTAGGGGGTAATTGGACTGCACTTTTATTTGATTCCCCATTGGGTCGTGGAATGATGGGATGTTCCATGACGCTACAGCTTCTGGTTGTGACGTCAAAATTGTTTCAGAGTTCTGACAGTTGGACATCACGGGAGGTTGGACATCTGATTAAGAATTTGTTGGTACATTAGGTTGCTTACCAAGGAAAATGATCAACCAGCTCACACAACTGAAATACATGTATCTGTTAACGTTTATGATACCCTACCTGTTTCACAGACACTTCCGGTCCAGCCTGGCGCACATGCGCACTTAAATCCTCCTAATGTATTAGTACAGGTCGCTGCGTTTAAACAAGGGAAACTAGAACAACTGATGGAGTCTGAAAATTAGAGTAATAAAACGTTAACAATGTAAATCATTTTTTCCCGTTAAATTATTATTAAAAATTTTCTAATACGAAAGAAAGTACACCATCTTACACCAGCAGAATGGTCGAGATCCACTCCACAGGCCGGTAGCCTGACACCTGCGGTTTACATCTCCAGTGATGTTGTACCCTGCATTACATGTGTAGGTCACCACGTCTTCGTACCGAGTTCCAGGGAAATCTGGCACGCCATTGGTCAGCACTCCAGGGTCACCACAGTTAACGCCTACAACATAGCGTGCTCTGTAACTTCATGTCCTATCATGATATGAATATATGAAATAATTGTACATGTTAAATGAAGTTTTATTATTCTATTAATAACATGTCTTTCGGAAAAATCAAAAACGTTGAATCTTAAGATCAATAAATTCATACGCTGGCAAGATGGAATCGAGTTGCTCCAATGCCCAGAGGACAGGCACGTGACCGTAGATTGTCCAATCAGTTCGTATCCTAGAGCAGAACAGTCAAAGGAACAAGACGCTCCGTATATGTAGGACGTGCCCCCGGTACAGCTGTAGGAACCCGAGTAAGAGGGCGGCGGGCAGCGCACCACTGGAAATGGGCAATGTATTTCATTACATGATATTAATGGAAGTTTACGAAGCTCTTATTACAGGGTGTAAACTTAATTCGGGACCCCCACTCCCTTTTATCCACGTCTTACGAACCTACCTGTGACAGTAACGCTGAAGGAACACTGAGCGGTATTACCGGCGCTATCGCGCGCCGAGTACCCAATCGTTGTAGCTCCTTCTGAAAACCGACTTCCAGGTGCGGGACCAGACCTTGTTGTGCTGAAAAATCATTACCAATTGTTTTAAAAACGAAATACATTATTACTGAATCAATTTGGGTAGTTTATCTTTAAGGAGCACCTCTAAAAGTATGAGGAGGGTATCAGGCTTAATGATTTAAGGTCGATGGGATTAAAATAAATTAAGACTGAACATTTTGATGAGAATTTTCAAGATATAATTATACATTTTCTGTAATTTAATTTTTTCATTACCGTAAAATTGGCGAGTTCAGACCCTAGGGCCATAAAAGTTAGATGAGCTCACTTTTAGTGAGTCTCACTTTTACAAAAGAATGGTCCTCTTAACTCTGACATTAGAAAAAAAAACTTTGTTAAAAATTTGATAATCATGTCAAATGTGAGATATTTGCCTCCATTGCCTCCATTGCGCTACGGCCGTGTTGTGGACACATTAATTTAAAATTAAGGTACCTCACTACACCTACACTTATACTTTTTACGACACTACGTCACAAGATGGCAATTTAGATGTTTTGTTAAACTGTTTATATCGTTGAATTAGGTTGTATATCGTCGTAGTTCAGTGGTTAAAGTATTGGGCTTCTGAACTGCAGATCATGAGCTCGAATCCGCCTGGAGCTTTTGTTCATGCAAACTGAATTAAATTTTTGAAAATGTAATTTTTCATTCAAAATTGCATATTTTTTGGCCAATTTGACTTAAATACTTCTTATCCATTATTATATCTATCATAATCAAGTAATTTTCTGCTGATTTGAGAAAATATTTCTCGGTGTAATGAGCCACCTTAAGACTTGATCGAGCTTTATTTACATAACAATGAATTCTTACCACTGAATCTCTCTTGTAACTTGACTTCTAACATTCAAATTTAGAACAATCATTCAAAATACTGAAGAAAGCATTTTTTATACATAAAGAATAAAAAAATAAAAATAAAACGTGTCCAGGTCCCTTTAAAATGGATGTTAGACAATCTTTGTTGTTACGTAATATTATATTTTATTTATTTACATGTACCCTTCAGGTACTATGAACACAATACACGCCTTCATAGTCTAAATTATTTATGTGAGTTTGAGCGCGTTGTCATAAAGATATAAATACCCCAAGTATCCATCCTTGGAGTCGTAGGCAGTGGGCTCCGTCCAGCTGACGACAGACGACGTTTCCAATGGGTTAGCTGTGACATATACGTTCCCTGGGCAGCCAATCGTAGGAGGTGTAGTATCTATAATATTAAAAAAAAACTCCAAGCAATTAATCCGGCCTGTCCTTTTTCTTTTATGTTAAAAAATTGGAGGGGAAAGACGACTTTCACATTCCTTATCCAATCTCCCTATGTCTGACATACTCGGGAAAGTTTTTGAGAGGTAAAACGACTCGTATCAGTGGTTTTTGGATTGTTTACGACGCAAACATATTACGTCACTTACCAGGGGGAGGGGGTGGAGGACTTCTTCTCCTTCTCCTCCAAAAGCGCTTCACTCTGTAGGACTCTGAAAATTCAATTCAAGTTATTATTTGGGTTTTCTTCTATAAACTATAGATATACTAGTGATCTCAAATGTCATACATTTCTTGGGTTTATAGTGTTTGCTGTAAAAGGGACGCTTCATAGATGTGTTACTTACTACACTTGGGACCCGTCCATCGACCATTTTCACAAATTCGAGAAACATCTTTCCCATCAATAATACATCTAAACGTACAGATCGTGAATGCTGGCAGGTTTTGCCAAAAAAAGATGTCTGTTGGAAGTAGGTTCCCTCCTGACGAGTCTGTGCATTGTTGAAACTCGGCGTTATACAGGTCCACAAAAGAACAAGGCGATAGATTATCCGAGGAGTCGCCAAAGGACCCGAAAGGCTGCAAAAAGAAATAACACGTGTGACATAAAACAAAGACTGAATATTCGGCCGCCCTTTCATTCATATATATATATATATATATGTGTATAATATATATATACGTACGTTATCAAATCAGTATTTTCTTGTTTTATTTTCCAATGACTGTGTGTAGTATAATTGATGTGCACAATAGTTTCGACATGGTTTATTTATACCTTTGACATGATACATTGTACACACTTTTCTTGAATAAATGAATCGGAACGCATCATAGTAAGAATGGATGTCGTAAATTATTTCAAATAAACAATGTTGTTGACTATATTGACCATTGAATAACAATATTATTTTAATGACTAATTTTTCCACAAAAAGCGGTTCGTTATGTTTATGGAGATATGCCTGGTTAACAGCCATGCAGCGGCTAAATGTCAAAGCTTATAGTTTCGTTCTACACAATTTGAAAGTAAATACAACATTTACAACATGACAACTTGTAAATTTTGTATTTACTGCCACACGGTAAAGTAAAAGCTTACAACATGACGTTAAAATGGACAATAACCAGTCGCAGACATTGGTTTTGGTTATCAGCGTTTTGTAATGTGCACTCATAAATATGTGTTATGTACATATATCAAATGAAAAAAAAAATCCACGCGTATCGATCACACATCAAAGAGATACATTTTTGTTTAATCTAACAAAATTAAACTCGTCATAGAATGAGAGTACACATCATAGATTATTCCCTGTAAGTTTCTGTAGAGTACTGCAGTGGACAACACTCTGGACCACACTGTCAGTTTTAATCAACTTTTGAAAACTCGTGCCCTGGCTGGAGAACCCCTACCAGTGTAATAGGATATCCTATGTAAAATCTTTATAATCCAAGAGCAGGAAGTTGTTTTTTATTTTGGCTCGGAGGAAAGTTGTACTAGATACTAATGAACGATCAAATGAAATGAATTAAATATATTTAAATAATTCAGTTCATGCTTCTTTCCCTCAAAGGAAGTTTTGGAACATTTCCAAGTTTGTGGATAAAGAACGTTTTTCATGGTAAAAAGACTTTCGTGAATTGACGGACCATTTAAATTTTTCTTCCTTGATAAGAAAAATCGTTACTAATTAAAATGACAAATGTGAAATTAGAAAAGTGCCATTAGTCTTTAAGTTACAAATAAACAAACTGAAATTTTTCCAGACATCATACACGAAAACCGGAAAATATCGATCTATTCTTTTTAAAGGAATTGTTGTCAAACTCTGTAACTCGAAGTCTAACTCTGTAATTTGAAAATTGTTAAATCTGACTATTGACAAACATATCCTTAATTCAAATGCGATTGAAATAAATTTTGAAATATATTGATTATTTTTAATTAAATTAAAACTATTTTCTTACTTTTTTCAGTTTCAAATTCAAATCTTTAAATATTAATTTAGTTTATGGAGATTAATCCAAAAGAAGATCAGGATCATTTGCTAAATATATACAGAAAAACACGCTTATAATGAATTGACGCTTACAGCGAAGTGATTTTCATTTCCCGTGACTTTATTAAATGTTGAAAACTGGACGGATATTACGAATTACGCTTTTAACAAATTAAAATCGCCCGTCCCTAGGACTTCGTTATAAGCGTGTTTTGCTGTAATAATAGTTTTACTCATGTTTGATTGTTGCAAGTTTCCCTAAAATTTGACAAGTTTTAATAAAAAGACATGCATAGAACATAAGTTTTACTCACCATTATCATTGCTACCAACAAAGTGGCTGCTGCGTATTCCATTGCTTCTGTTCTAACGGTAAAACTGATTTGACGGGTTTAAATCCCCCAAGAGTATTGGGGAATTCCCCTTTCTAATTCTGCTTACAGAAAACCCTCAAGTTCAATTAAAGGTACCGGGTTTAAATTTATTTAATATACCGCCATTTTCTAGTTAAATGAGAATACCGTTATATTGATCTTAAAAAACTATGTGTACGGTTTGTTTGTCTTATTTGGTAAGTGTACGGTTTGTTTGTCTTATTTGGTAAGTTGTTTAATAAAAACATTTAATTGGTGTTAGGTTTTATTTCTCAAATAAAGAGAGAAAAAAACTGAATAGCATTGCAGTTGCATAAATCTGAAGTGAAATGCAAAATTGACGGCATTGACAAAGGGGTAGACATCGCACAGGGATTCTACAAGATTCATAAGGAGGTAAAATGACACGAAATGCCAGTGAACTATTGACCGGTAAAATTCTGACATTAAGAGTTACGGCATACTGATAGCTAAAAAAAAAAAATGAAAAATTGCCGAAATATTAAAGGATCATTATATCATAAAAATCATAGTATTGGGAATTGTTCACATCTTGTCAGTAATTTTCCACAAAGATTGGTTTAAGACTCTCAAAGGAGAAAATCACAGATGTGTTTCTGCTGAATGTAAGCAGAGAGTCATATAATTTCCAAAAAAAACCCCAACTCTTCTGGTTATAATAACTTGCATAATTATTTGTCCCGTGCTACCTTTTTGTTTAAAAACATTGTTAATACCGTGCATGCATCTCTCCTGTATCTCGAAGGTTTGGTCGACTAACTTCAAACAGTTACATTTGAGGCTTGAAAATTAACATCAAACGAAGTGTTCGACAAAAACAATACTTCTAAGTACAAAAAAGTTATTCTGACAGCACTTATCGGTACAAAAAACCCCATTTAGACAAAATTACGCATAATACCAAAATATTATGAATTCACAAAAGGCTTAAAAAGTCAAATACAACGGGCATTTTTTCTAACTTGAACTGATTAATCTTAACAGGCCAATAAATGTTGTCGAACTATTTTCATTAGTTAATCAAGAATTCTTGTTTTGTTTGCCGTGCTTTTAACTACATCACTGTAAAAAAAAAAAACCCCTAAAAATATGAACAATAACTGCACCTAAATTTCCCAAATTGTAATGAATGGCTTTAAAATGTGCATAGCAAAGATCGTCAGCAAAGATCTATGTTAAATGTATCGCCAGTCTATCTATTCCGAAATCGCCAGTCTTCCCCTCCGCACGAGTTCGAGACAGAGAATCGCGAGTCTTCACCCCGAATGTATATAAACTCGTGCGGATACAGAACATTCATATCCACAGAAATACCCTGATCAAATGAACATGGCTGTTCCACCAGGAGGACCTATGGAGATCTGCTTCTCTTTTGATACTACTGGGTCGATGTCCAGTTCTATAAACGCTGTAAAAGAAAATGTGCAAGAATTGATACTACGACTACAGACGGACATACCCGGTCTTAGAATCGCTGTCTTCGCTCATGGTGATTATTGTAATAAAAACTCGTCATATGTCACCAAACACATTGACTTTTCAACCGATTTGAAAGAACTGTGTAACTGGGTGAAAAATGTTGAATCCACGGGTGGCGGCGATAGCGATGAATGTTATGAATTGGTGTTGCATGAGGTTCAAAGTCTTTCGTGGACGCCGGGATCACAGAGAGCTCTGGTGATGATTGGAGATGCAAATCCGCATGGTGTAAATTACCCAGACAATAAATTGAGATTAGATTGGGAAGTGGAATTAGACAAATTGGCAGCAATGGTGAGTACTTTTATGCAATAATTAGAGTGTACACGCTTTTGATGGTAAATTAATTTCGATCACTTATAATTCAAATCAACATTAAAAGCAAAGCCCTTTAAATTTGGCTCATAAACACTTTTCAATTCATTTAGAGTGTCCGCGTGTACGGTGTACAGTGCAGAGGTTCGTGCGATGAGAGAACCAAAAACTTCTACCAAACACTGGCCAACAAGACAGCGGGCAGACGAATGGAGTTGGAGCAGTTTTCCAACCTATTTGATTTTATCATGGCTATTTGCTACAGAGAGCAAGGAGCAGAGTTTCTAGACCTCTATGAACAGGAAGTCCGTGCCAGAGATGCTAGAATGGGTCTCCATAAGGAACTGCACGCTCTGTTCGGGGCTCTAAGAGAGGGAGAAGAAGAACCTTCAACGTCCTCGTCAACCGCAGAGAAGCCAAAGTCCAGAACACTTCCATTCAAGCCAGCTCTGAAAAAGAAACCTTCGCTCACAAAGGCTCCTTCCATTACCAAACTGAAGAAAAACAGTTCCCTCATTCATAAAGTCAAGAAAACCATCGCCAAAAAGAAACCCAGGTCTGCAGTCGATAGAAAGAAGGCGAAACTCTTGGCCATTTCTCGTCAAAAGGTACGTAGAAGCTTTTTTCTTCTTCTTCAGAATACACCCCATTAGATTGAGATTGTTTCTCGGCCCTTAATAGAACACTTTGGCTAACCAGAGGCTTTCCATTTATCGATCCAGCCTGCTCTCTTTTTCGGGATTCCTTGGCTGGCGTAAATGTTTGTTGTTTGACCACGCAGCTCTTTACCATTTGTGGTAAATTGTATTTCATAATATTTCAGATGAACGCTCTTAGAAAACTGAAGAGAGAAAACGTTCCGGACACGAACTTTTCTTTAAACAAAATACAGTGGTCCCCATGGGAACTAGTTATCTCTCCCACCAAACCAGAAAACGACTCTTTGTGGACTGAAAGATACAGAGGAAGAAAGGGTTTCCGCAAAACCAGCGTCTGCGGAGGAAAGACTTTTCCTGCAGCTGTGTACGAGTTCTCTGTGAGGAAACTTTCCGATCCTAAACGTTACGTGACATACTGTAAATTGTCGTCAGGATTCACCAAGACGAGGTGTTGGGAATCGAGACTTTTATCTCATTCTG
Source organism: Magallana angulata (assembly GCF_025612915.1). Lineage (NCBI taxonomy): Eukaryota > Metazoa > Mollusca > Bivalvia > Ostreida > Ostreidae > Magallana > Magallana angulata. The sequence goes on from NC_069117.1 coordinate 3,352,354, forward strand.
ACGTTCGATCCCAAGTCAACAAAATTGTTGCTTTAGGGTATTCCGTCTATGTACGACGATGTTTGTTGAATGATTCTAACAAAGACACTGTCAGGAAATCATTACTTCGATATGACTATGCTTGGAAGCGAGTTACAAATGTAAGGGATTCGCAAAGAGATATATCAGTAGCATAATTTCTGTCATGTTATTTATTCTATGTCGTTTCTATAGTACTTGTGTTGCGTTTTTATATCAGAATATTGATTCTGAAGTTGTTGTTGTTTTTCAAATAAAACAAATATGAATGCACCTCTTACTTATGTCACTTTACAAATTTCACGACATGCCACTGGTATATTTTAAGCTTCATAAAGTAAAATAGTTCATGAAATATATCAAATAAGGAATTGAATGGAAAATTGAATAGCATTGCAATTGTGAAAATCAGAAGTGAAGTGCAAACCTTACAGCATTGACGAAAGGGTGGCATCGCAAGGGAATCTGCAAGATTCAAAGGGGAGCTAATATAACACGAAATGCCGGTCAACCGTTGACCGGTAGAATTCTGACATTGACAGCTACGGCGTGCTATTAGTAGGGATTGTAAACATTTGGCAGTAATAAGAGTGGGTAAGCTTGGCAAAGCTAAAAA